>NC_090265.1:251107143-251742976 GCF_040414725.1 Anabrus simplex | reverse complement strand
GGGACGGTTTATATGCTCAGAACTAGCGCAAACTTCCCGGCCTTGTATATCTCGTAGGCAACGGATCGCCCGAGTGAGAGTGTGTGTGAGTAACTGTAAATGTTAGTTAAATAAATTGAGTGGATGCTAAAACACGCCACCTGTCCGAGAAGTGATTATGAGTTTTAGAACCCCGATAACCTACCACAAGATATTTTCGTTTTTAATAACGATTATGTCATATTTACGTAAACAATTTTCACAAGTATATTCTTTACAATAACTACAAACGACGGAAGGGAGGGGTGCTGTTAACGAGCTGGAGCAACCCCCGCACAAGTACTGCCCTGGCCCCACAACATTTCCATGACAGTGACTTAGTCATGCCTGATCAGTTTATGTGTTTATGAGTTTACGGGAGTCTTGTTGAAACAAATAAAAATTCACTAAAAGCATATCTATTACCGGTTTTTGGACATAAATATAGAAAAGTGTAGTATAATTTGTGTATTGTTATGCAGGGTGAGGTAGGAAATGTTTTCACGAAAGTCTGTAGCACTGTTCGCGTGGTTAGCCTGTATATTCATTCTGAGTCTCAAGCTCTCTGAGACATGCAGTAATACTTATTGCTTGAAATTCTGAGACATTTAGTTAATAATAATAATCATCAATAGCAGCAGCAACAGCATCTCTTGTGGTTATTGCTGGCCTGGTGCAGCCGTTGTAAGGCAGACCTTCCTATGTTGGTGAGCGGCATCTACTGTGTCTAGGAAACTGCGTGTTATTGTGGTGGAGGATAGTGTTGTATATAGTGTATGACTTCCAGGACAAACAAACACTCAGTCCCCGAGACAAGGAAATGAATAATTTATAATTAGAAAGCCCGACCCGGTCAGAAATCAAACCCGTGGCTCTCTGAACCTAAGGGCACTACACTGACCATTCAGACAAGAATCCGGGCAATTCTTTAATATTTTAAGGGAAATATAAATCGTTCGATGACTCAGTTGTGTCTGTCTGTTCAGTCTTCATCCCAGAGGCGGGTTAGATCCTCAAAACGCAGCACTAAAAGTTATGTGGTTATAGGTAAACCACAAAAATCGACAGCGGTACAAAAATGAGATGTACGTAGCATGTTGAGGACCAGAAAGTGTTATTGCAGCACGAATGGTCTTATGTGTAGCACCTTTCGTAGCATCCAGTTGCACTAGTCCTGCTCCACATTCCATTACTCCAACACCCATACCTCAACAGTTTCCATGCTATCACAGACATAGATAAATTAGGCCGAGAATTCAGTGGAAGCTACATTTTGATCTGAACTGCATAAATAGACGCATGCAAAAATACTGCGTCCATCAAGAAATAGTAACCGGCGAATAAGTGGAAGTGTGGTTTCTAAATCTTAAGATTTCCTAAGAGGGACGTGGTTTACCGCATCGTATAAGCACCATCCTCCTTACTACCTCACGTAGCCGGTCTTATGACAGCGTATCCCCCATAAATTAAACAAATACTTATGAATGAGAGTCTGAAATATGTCTTTAATATTGTACAGAGGAAATAAATCGCTCCGTGTCTCATTTGTGAGTCCCTTTGCAATTGGCATTTTCTTTCACGATACTTGCTATGGCTGCCAATAATTGATAAAATCAACGACGTCGATAGAATTGTATTTCTATGCTAATCATATAACTATTCATTTAATCTTATAATTAAATGTATCTTTGAATGAGAACCGTGGCGTCGAGGCGATTGAAAGCCGCATTGAAAGCCGAGAGCAAGGGGGAATGTGTTTATCTGGTCGTGTCAACGAGAACCAGCTAGAGGAACGATGACATTGCAGAAATCTTCTCAACAGTCAAGACCAACCCCTGAAATAAAAGGTGGGTGGAGTTGTTAAGGCTCTCTTATAATCAGTTAGACATTGAAGCAGATGCAGGCCTGGTTTCTGTTTAAAGAGAAGGGGAAAGGGAGAAGAAAGATGTATGTGCAGGGGTTGGATGACTTGCAAGAGTGGTCGGGAAGAGAGAGTGATAGGGGTAGATAAAAGTGGGTCTAAAGTAAGAAATCGAGTAAAGACTACGCCCTCAAGACGCATTCGTGTCAAGAGAAGTGGCTAAGTTATTGTGGGGGCCATTCACGTCTACAAGTGGCCACGTAACTACCACGTAAATACTCTCTACAAGGTCTTCAAGGTAGGGAACAATAAAGAAGGACAGTGCCTCGGCTCTCAGATCATATTCATCTCAGGAGATCAACAGAAATGGGTCATCTGCATTCTCAAAATGTCAGTTTCCATTCTTCTTCTTCTTCTTCTTCTTCTTCTTCTTCTTCTCCTTTTACCACACCTGTAGGGTCACGGGTACGAACTGGTGTGGTTGGTAGAGTGGTCTGTTGTCTGAATATGAAGAGGAAAGTGTTGGACAAACACAAACACCCAGTACCCGAGCTAAAAGAATTAATCAAACGCGATACACACAACACACTATACTAGCAATCGCTGTAGTTAGTGTAGTAGTGAACACATATTTCCACTTAAGGTTGAGGTAGGAAGGGCACACGGCCGTAAAACAGGCCCAGGTCCACATGTGCGACACAGATCGCACCTGCCACTCTTCTAGTGTGTGAGAAAGATAGAAGAAGTAGTAGTATTGGTGTGAAATTAAATCATAGCCAAAAAAATGGAAACTAAATTAACATAGCTTCCTTCCTTCCTTCCTTCCTTCCTTCCTTCCTTCCTTCCTTCCTTCCTTTCTTTAACCTGTTTTTCGTGGTCGACCATCTACGTTAGCCACGATTGAGAAGTCGAGTAAGTTTGTTATAAATGTATTTCTTAATCGTGTTTGTAGGTGAGTGTGATAATTCACTGACATGTTCATGTCAGTAATGAGTCTGTATCCCGGTTAAGAATGTGGTTAAGATTGCACGTACAACTGTTTTTTTTCTGAAATGGAAAGTCATGTTCCAGTATTTCGAAAGCCACGTAAAGTTGGTGGTTAAGATTAATAGTCACATAAAACTGCAATCTTGCACTTCACTTTCTCATTCACTCACTTTATCATGCCTTTATCATTAGTTTTAGCCGCTGGTTACTCTTTAACAAGTCTTACAAGACTGACTGACTGACCGACAAGATCCAGGAGGAACGGGGAGAGAGACAAAAGCACTGACGTCTTATTACGTGTGTAGAACAAGAACCTAGATACAAGATAGCAAACAATGACTCCATTACCTAAGATGAACGGCTCCTTATTAACATATTGGCGTCCAAGTGTCAGAAAGAATGTTAGAAAATTACATAAAATTTGTTATGCTTACATCTGTGGACGACAAAAGTGGATATCTCAATTATTAGCTGCCCACATACACATATACGTCATAATTTCAATGTTAAAACACCGGTTATGTTCAAGGTAATCAAAACCAAGTCCTATTTTAGTTTCATTTCGGATGTTTATCTGCATCAAGATTATTCTCTTTATGGCCTATTCTACATAATTACAGCCGTTTAAATGCTCAGTTTCCATCTCCTTTCTGAGAGACTCTTTATTTTCATTATGTTAATCTTGGAGCTATGTTTCGTTGATTTTGTTGCGTGTAGTATGTTACTTAACTCTTTCAGTGCCAGCTGATCTTCAGAGATTCACAATCTGTTTTACGTGAACCTGCACATTCTTTTGTAACATCCTGAAAACGTACTTGGTAATGTATATCTACCCGATCTTTCGTATTTTAGGTTTGGAAGCTTATCTTACGAATAAATTAACTTCTTGGGCATCTTTGGAGTACCAAACCTTTCAAGAATACGCCATTTTCAAAATTTTTAAGTGGCTTTTCAGCTTTTTATCACAATAAGTATGCATTATGCATAACTTCAATAGAGTAAAACAAGTTATCTTTTTTAAAAAAGCGAATGTGTAGTGGTTTGATGTCATCTATAATTTAACTCGTTAGTTATACTATTTTGTTATATAAATGTAGATACGTTAATTCATGTGCTGGCAGTGCAACTGAGAAGGGTTGAATGGAGCTATATCTCGAGCTTTATGAATGAATGAATGAATGAATAAATACGTAAATAAATAAATAAATTAATCCCTAATTACACACCAAATCCACAACACGACTCCCAAAGGTCATCACATGAAATGACAGTTCTTGAATTATATTCTTCCTTTTTTTGGGAACTGTAGGATAAGGAAAAAGACGGATAAATATCAGATAAAAGGAGTGTTAAAAAGAAACGATTATTGCCTTTTGGTTCCGTTCTTCCCTTATGACAGTCAGGACTCGTCATGACAATATGTTAACGCACATTGGAACTCAGGTACTGTTTATTTAATTGGCTTTTATTCCTCACCCTGAAGGGATGAGGCAGGCCAGCCAGAGAGCAATACACTCTCTCTATCCAGGACCGTATCATTGTAGTTAGGAAAAATAAATTGTAGAATGAAAATCAAGTACGAGTATATCGTATAACATTAAATATTATTTTAAATATCTCCCTGTAAAACTGCTCAGCATGAACTAGTTTACATAATGCGGTGCTCAAAAGAAGTTTTGCATATCACAATTTCACACGGTATAGGTCACGTATCTCAAACAGTATGCACTGTAAGCTAATATCTGAGACACGTAGTAACCTAAACCCAGATCAGGTTCGATATTTATCAAATATTTGTCTTGTCAGTAAGTTTTACATCACCCCTTGTAAGATCGGTGGTGTATGGACAGCACGTGTAAGACTAACTTACGCATTGCAAGAGTACCCATTTCCGCTATGGGCCGTGTTCGAAGTGTAAGATTGCTGCAAAATGGTTGGTGGCAAGTGGATGAGAGTGAGCGAGTGATGACTCCAGAGCTTGAAGAAAGTTCAGGGAGACACAAACGGTTGCTCGTCGACAACAGACGGGACACCGATGAAAAACAATCGTTGTTTTCAGCACGTCGCAGGCCTACTGCTATCGTCACCTCGTTCCATCTGGATCTTCGGAGGACCACCAGCTGCACGACGGAGGATTGATATCAAGAATTATTGTGCCAAAAGTCACTATTAAACCACATTATAGGACAGCTCGTGTGAAGTGGGTAACTCATAGCCCATGGCATCAGGAACAGTGGAAGCGTAAGCTCTTTACTGATGATAGTCGCCAAAAGCATGCACCCAAACAGCAGGAGCATCGGAGTCTGGAACCAATTTCATGAAATATGGAACAAGCTCTTCATCCTGGAGAGACATCAAAATCATAGGGAGCTCCAGCATATTTTGGGGTGGGATCATGTTTGGTCGACTCACGCCTCTAATTCCCATCCAGGCTAACATGACTTGTCTGGTATACAGAGAAAATTATGAATGAGCTTTCACTTCTCTTGCCCTTCGAGTTAGGGTAGCCATTCAGTTCCTTAACACGCATGGCGTGGCTGGCATATTCTGTAGACATGAACTAAATTGACCCTGCATGGCATAAACTAAAGAGAGCACCGTCCTAATCCTCCTACTAACATTCAGAAACTAACTTAAGCTGCTAGTGGGATAATCTGACCTAGAACAACCTGGATTCATTGGTACTGAGTATGTCGCGTCGTTTTCAAGCATGCCCCAGTGTCCGAAGTGACCCTCCCCAGGAACACTTGATTCAAGAACTGGAAAAAGTCCAAAGAAAAGCAGCTCGATTTGTTCTGGGTGATTTCCGACAAAAGAGTAGTGTTACAAAAATGTTGCAAAGTTTGGGCTGAGGAGAACTGGGAGAAAGAAGACGAGCTGCTCGACTAAGTGGTATGTTCCGAGCTGTCACCGGAGAGTTGGCGTGGAGTCTTTAAAAGTAGGAAAGATCACAATATGAAGATAAAGTTGGAATTCAAGAGGACAAATTGGAGCAAATATTCATTTATAGGAAGGGGAGTTAGGTATTGGAATAACTTACCAAGGGATATGTTCAATAAATTTCCAATTTCTTTGAAATCATTTAAGAAAAGGACAGGAAAAATAACATATAGAGAATTTTCCACCTGGGTGACTGCCCTAAATGCAGATCAGTATTGAATGATGGATTGAATGATATACAGTATTGATCTGGATCACAATGAACGATGATTTTATATTCAAAATCCCACTTTACTTACTTCGTGCCTTTGTTGTATTTATCTTGCTTTTGTACGCATCGCTGACTACACATGATTATTCTCTGCAGATATCCTTCACATGATATAATTTACGTACACACATATAGCAAAATAAGAAGTGCACTAAACTAGAATTTGCAAAAAATGTTTCTAGAGCACTGTATAAAATATATGTTTTCGAATTGAAATCCTAACACATGAGGAATGTTTTGATAATGGGCTATTTTAATAATTAGATTAGTAAAAATAAATTACATCTCAAAACTAATTGTCCAATTAAATACAATTTGGTAAGACTATTTTCCAAGAATTAAGTTGGTAGTAAGAGAAATATATTCAAGAAAGTGGGAGTCAAAATTTAGTCTCAATACAGTTCTAAATGGGGAAGATGTAGTGATCGGTGCTGGTTAAGGAAAGCATATTTACATACAAATCTTAGTTATTCCTAAAAACACTTTGATTTCATGTAGACTAGTAATAGAGAAAGAGACGTTACTCTTAATTCCTTACACCAAATTCGCAGGTACAAGTCAGCGTTTAGTCCTTGCAGACCACTTAACGCGAACAGTATTGATATGATTAATGATTTCTGACAATAGTAATATTACGTGAAATGCTCATAAAGGCTTGTACTTTATACTAGCAGTTTCCCGCAGGCTCCGCCCGCAATGTACAATGTATGGTGTTGTTCGTTACTATCCTCACGGATGTATTTGCAAAGTTCCGACTTAATGAAATAAAGCACATGATCTGCTGTGTAATAGAATGTAATATTGTCAACAAAACACTTGAAAATACATCACACACTGTTAACAAGTCCTTCAAAGATCTTCGTCATAGAGACAAATGTACTCATAACTTTCCTCAGAATCTACCAGTTTAAGTAGTTATTACCTCAAAAGAAAGCGCTTGATCCACTGAGTGTTTTAGACCAAAACTAACTGCGTACATTAATTACAACGAAAGATATGTTTGCTTAAATGAGAAAAAAATGTTGAAGAAATGTGAAGTCAAATTGAATGTGCCGCTGGCTCCGCCCGCAATGTATGGTGTTGTTCGTTACTATCCTCACGGATTATTTGCAAAGTTTCGAGTTAATGAAATAAAGCACATGATCTTCTGTGGTAATAGAATGTAATATTATGTCAACAAAACACTTGAAAATACATTACACAAAGAAATTGAATTCAACGTTCTTTGGAACAACACTACGCGCCGAACTGTTAAAAAGTCCTTCAAAGATCTTCGTCATGGAGATAAATGTAGTCATAACTTTCCTCAGTATCTACCAATTTAAGAAGTCATTACCTCAAAAGAAATCGCTTGATCCACTGAGTGTTTTTAGACCAAAACGAACTGCGTACCTCAATTAGAACGAAAGATATGATTGCCTCAATGAGAAAAAAATGTTGAAGAAATGAGACGTCAAATTGAATGTGCACTCATAACTTTCCTCAGAATCAACCAATTTGAATAGTTAAGAGCTGAAATGAAAGAGCTTGATAAACTAAGTGTTCATAGGCCAAAACAAACTCCGTACCTCAATTAGAATCAAATATATAATTGCTTCAAAGAGACAAAAAATTGGAAAAATCAAATAATTTGAGGAAGGCGGAAGTTATTTATAGTATCTTATGACAAATCTGTGCATGAATACATTTCAGTTAAAAAAAGAATGAAGGAAATCGACCGGATAGAATGGCCGGACTGATTGACTTTAGTTTTCGTCAATTTTGTTTAATATATAGATTTTCATTTTTAATGATTTTAAACTACTTTTAATGCATTTAAAGACAAGATAACATGCAAAATTTACTGATAAAGTGAAATTTATATTAACATGCAATACAGGGTGAATAAAATGTATGCCTAGAAACGCAGTGGGGATGCTCGGGAACCCAAACAGATATAATACTTTTTGTGAATGTCATATCTGCTTATGCGTTGTGTTTTTACTGCTAGATGGCGTATGCGTTCGTCCACTGTCATGCTGCTTCACAGACCGCAGTGTACTGTACATCTTCTCCCGGTGCAGTGCGATACACCTGGCTTGAGCTAACGGACGTGGTTGGTACGTACTACGTAGCGATCTACAACGGATTAGCAGCACAGCGACTTTACCAACAACAATATTCCAATCGCCATATCGCGTATCGTTCGACACTTGCTGTTGTGTCACCGGCTGCGTGATATCGGGCCATTCCCTGCACAGGAACACCAGCGCACGGTGAGAAATCTGCATTTTGTCGGGTTTTTTTTCTTTTACAATCTGCTTAACGTGGCACCGACACAGATAGGTGGTATAGCGACCATGGAATAGAAGAGGGCTAGGTGTGAGAAGTAAGCGACCGTGGCCTCAGCATTTTCCAGGTGTAAAACTGGGAAGCCACGGAGAAGAGTCTTCATGCCTGCCGGCAATGGGGTTCGAATGCAAAACTGATAGCTACGTGCCCCAAACCACACAGACACTTACCCGGCACTTGTCGAATCTGCCCTGCGGCCAGAGGCATGCATAGCGCTCTCACAGCGTTTGTCGGTATAAATGTAATTCACAGTTTAAATGCCAAAACCAACAAATTTGCAACTGGACGTTGATCGAGGTCCTATCATCAGCACTGACGCAATTGAGTGTAACATGGGAAAGTATTAGCGGAATGTTGTGAACGCAGTGCGTGGAACAGCTATTGCATCCATTGCACAGGCAGCAAGTGCACTGCCCGCAATGGGACAATCATCCACAACGTGCGACGTGGTACTTGGAGCAGACTTAATTGTATTCTACGTTTCCATTCTCTGTAGTGTTTTCAGATGAAGCATCGTTCAAGCGTGATGGATTCGCATGCAGCCACAATTTGTCAAATGGACTCTGGATCGGATGACCTCGCCAAATAATGTCTCATAGGTACACATAGCAGTCGATAAAAAATTTGTTTGTGCGTCCCGAGCACCCTTCCACTGTTTTTCGGTATAAATCGTGATGAATGGTACCATTTTCCTTGTGCAAATATTGTAAATAGGACTGATATTGAAGAAAGTGTGTGGCTGTGTCCCGAGTGTAAACAAACTGATAGTGAGGCAGAACAACAAGAAAGAGAGACCTACGAAACTATAATTAAAATTTTAGGACTGCTACAAGAAGACTTATGCACTCTGAAACATGAAAATGTAAGCTTAAAGGACAGAATAAAGAAACTGAAAGATAAAGAAGGCTTTGGAGAAGAAAGATCGCCGTGGAAAGAAGTAACGCGTAGCCATTGTAGGCCTAATGTTAAACATATGGGAGAAACTACGTACAACTTAAAATCGGGAAAAAACTCTTTGCTGTGCCAAAACACATTTCAGTTATTGCAACAAGTTCCAGAAGAAGACACAGCAAATTTTCCAAATAATTTTAAATCCAGTGCAGGTAACCTACAAAAACTCTTTGCAGTGCCAAAACACATTTCAGTTATTGCAACAAGTTCCAGAAGAAGACACAGCAAATTTTCCAAATAATTTTAAATCCAGTGGAGGTAACCTACAGAAGAAGAAAAGCAACCGAAAGTCAAGATCGCCAAAAATTCATTTCTACGCAGACAGTCAAGGGCGGGGTATGGCAGAAGGCATCAAGGATGAGCTGCAGAATCCACAAACTGAGGTTTTAGGACTAATAGAACCAGGTGCCAAAACTGAAGACGTCCTTTCAAGGTGTGATCCTGTGTTAGACAAGGACAATTATGTGGTGATTGTGAGTGGTACAAATGACATTGCTGCAAATAAAGGTGAGGAACTAATTACGACCCTCAGAAGTAAGATTTCCAAACTACCTGACTCCAAAGTAATTATAGTTAATGTGCCATCCAGGTATGACCTTTTAGAGGACTCATGTGTGAACAAAGCTGTACATGATGTAAATATGAAAATCCTGAATGGTAATGGAAAAGCAACTCTCTGTAGACAAATTGCTACAATTATCAACAGAGATTTGCAAACTAATCTGTACTTAAGAAAACCCATATAACTAAACTGGCACATACAGGGAAACTTGCCAGAAAACCCAGATCCTTAAATCAAGATCTATGTACAAGGATCTGGGTTCAAGGGAAGTTCTCAACTCATGAGTCAAACATTACCCAATTGCAACAGTCAAGTTTTAGGGAAGAAGGGGGTCTGAGATTGCTCTTGGTAAACTGTCAGAGTGTAGTAAATAAACAATTAAAATTCGGTACATTGGTGGAATCTTATGAGACTGATGTGGTGATAGGAGTGGAATCGTGGTTGAGAGAACGGGTGGGTATTACAGAAGTATTTCCAGAAGGGTATGCAGTTTATCGTAGAGACCGAGGAGATAAAATGGGAGGGGGGCTGTTTATTCTGCTGAAGGAAACTTATTGTTCACATGAATGGTTTACTGATGAAAGGAATGAAATATTAGGGATAAAATTAGTTTGTGATAATATGAAGAAGGTGGTAATTATAGGGACATATAGGCCTGGAAGAGAGGAAAGACACATGGAAATATTTGAGAAAATAATAGATTATACTCATAAAAACAATAATGATGTGATAATAATTGGGGGAGATCTAAACTTGCCTGAAGTTGAATGGAATGGAGCTCCAAGTGAAGCCCATGAACAGAAACTGGCAAATAAGTTAATTTGGGAGGGAGGATTTACACAAGTAGTACAAGAACCAACTCGTCTCAATAACTTGCTAGATGTATTCTTGGTTAAACCATGGGAAATTGTTGATAAACTGAGGTAATTGAAGGAATAGGTGACCATAAGGCTGTAGACTAATAATGGATGTGGGACTCATACCAAAAATGCTTAATGAGAGGGTCACACAAGACAAGAAATTATACAGAAAAACTAAAGTTGATGAATTTGGGACTTACCTTAAATCACAATTCAGTTGTTGGATAAGTTAAGGGAGTAATGTGGATATACTCTGGGCTAAATTTAAAGTAATAATTTGGGAAGGAGAAAAGAGATTTGTACCTGTTAAGAAGGGTAAAATGACCTCAGACCCCGTTTATTATACAAGGGAAATAAGAAAATTGAAAAGAAAATATAGAATAGTAAACAGGAAAATCAAAGAGGGTAGGGAAAATAGAGAAACTAGAAAACAGCTAGAGGGAACTGAATAGAGTGAAAAATGAAGCAAAAGAGAATTATATGAATGGCATACTTCAAGAGGGTAATGACCACAAAGGGAAATGGAAAAAGCTGTATTCATATATTGCACCCATAAGCGAATTTACGTAATTAATTTACAAATTAAAAGTTGAATATTTCGCATATTGGGATACTACAGTAGGCTGTGAATCTAGCAGTCACAAAGGAACTTTCTGGCGCCAGTCTGTCGGGAAGGAAAATCCACGAAACTCTTCTTAGAGCACGAGCAACTTGTAAACCGCCCTGAGTACTGCATCCAATAAATTTTATGGTACCGCCTAGGAGTGACAACTTTCTACTGGGTTCTCACGAGAAAATCACGCGTTGAGGCCTGACCTACTAAGAATGACAAAGAGACAACGATAGCACCCACCAACCCTTGGGAGGAAATGGAAGCATCCACGCTGCGGAGAGCGCGAAAGTCTCAGCCAATCACAAAATTCTAAATTTGAATGAACTGTCATAGCGCGAATCTACAGTCAGTATTTCGCTATCTGAAGCCCGGAAGAGTTGTGTAAAACAGTGTCCTGACTTCCTAATAATATTTGAAAATTTATCAGTGCGAAGGTGTGGTTAATTATTGGGTAATTAATAAAATTTTAACTTCACACGGAACAGTAGTATCGCCCAGAAAATGAACTGTCATGGCGGGAAGGAGCCATTCGCTGGAAGAAAATAACGCCGGTGACGCGCGTCGTCGTGTGGATTATCCTGTGATCGTTTCCCACGGCGCAATATAACAAGTAAGTCAGACCGAAATTAGAGAGATTTTGTACATAAATTTTGAAACTTTAACCTACGGATGCATGATAAAGCGCTCCCGAGTGCTAGATCACTACGCCACATCCCTTCCACAGAACTGTTTTCAAGGTGGGGGGAGAACTCATTACAAAACTAGCGAGCAGGGTGCTGAATCTTCAGTGTGACTGAGTGACAGCGTGACGGTAGCTGTGTGTTTCACTGTGTATTCTGTGTTCGTGGGTTAGTTGAATCTTCAGTGTGTTTAGAGTGTGTCAGCTAATTCAGTTAGTCAGCTTTGAACTTTACTTTTGTCTGGTAAGAAAGCGATTAGAGACACTTGTTGGCATCCGAGTGAGCCATGTATTTTACTTGGGAGAGTAACATTTCAGAAATGAACACTTTAACAAACTTTACTTTACTTTGAATTTATGCAGAGATAACAGGCAATAGCTACACTTTCAACACTTGGCTTAAATGAACACACATTACGAATCGAGAGGGACAAGTCCATGTTTCAGCGTAGATGCATAAAACCTTTCTAATCCACGTGTAGTTTGACATTTGTTGGAAAGCTATTTTATTCTTCATTTGGGAGGACGTTCAGCATAAATTTCTCCACATCATTGGAAACTGTACTTTAGCTTGCTTTTACCACTTACAATAAACTGTTTTGGCAAGCGAGACGTTTTTTTCGGGAGAAACTGGTTAAAGCAGACAGGGAGCAGAATGTCTTTTCATGAATGAAAGGCCGCTGTGTTAAAGACCTTGAGCAAACTGTTATGTTCCGAAGGGGTGAACGATCGGCAAGCCACTAGGTAAACAAAAGCTGAGAGAGCGGTGTGGGGATCAGCAGGTGTACTTCCAGCCAGGTAGTGGAGAGGAGAACTTCGACTTCACGTCAGGAGTCTATGCAGTGCTTTCGTCTAATCTTCACTGAAGTGCGAGAAAATGCGTGTGTTATGTTAATGTAAGCGTGTGTAACGCCATGATAAAAATGTATCAAGTTTGCGTGTGTGAAAATTTGGAATACCACATCAGCTTCAAGATGGAATTCTAATTCACCATGACGGAGCCCGGAGGGTGAACCAACATGCCTCCATCACCCAGGTATGAGCATCAATAAATAATGTAAATAAATATGTAGGACCGTGCCTAATCGATGATCAAATGTAGCTTAGACTGTTAGATAGGATTGTAAATAATTCACATAATAATAATATAATGATCATAATAATAATAATAATAATAATAATAATAATTGTAACAATAATAATAATAATAATATTTTTGCACTTTCAGCTAGGGTTATTTGCGCACTTCCTTTATGTAGATGTGTTTGCGTATTGTTATGGATTATTCTGTAGTATGTCACTTTGACAGTTTAGGATGCTATATTATTTGATCTCAATGAGCGTAATGCCGATTCATTATAATAATAATAATAATAATCATGTTATTATAACTTTAGTTTTGTGTGATATTTTCTGTTGGAGTTCTGATCTTGTAGACGCCGCCTTGTTGATTTTTATGCTTATTTGAAGATTTTGCGTTTTTAGCTTGTTTTGTGTTGTGGAATCATCCTTCAGATGACCGTTTCCGGTATTTCTTATCCCGTGTATTTTGCGGCGATGTTTTGGTGGACGCGAGTACTTATTTCTGTATAGTTGCGGTGACACATCTTTCAATAGCTGTGTTTTGAGAGGCAATCTCGTCATTTTAGTAAACAGTTAGTGACAAGAAGCCATTGATGAGTCAGCTCTGATATTTTGTGATATGTAAAGCAGAGAATGATCTAGAGATCGAGCTAAATGAACAATATCCCTGATGATCTACGTTGATAATGGAAATGTGATATTTGGACCATGTCATGAACTGTCGTAAGAAATAGAAATGTGCACGACAGATATTTCGCCCGCCGGATACGAGCGAGGCCGTATTATGAAGTACTACGTCGAGAATATTGATGAGTAAATAGAATTGAGAGGTGAATAATTTAACCAAGAGTGTTAAATATTTTACGACATGGGTTATGATTGTAGGCAGAAGCTTGTATTTTGTTTCAAATAATTCCAGGGAAAGTAGATGCTCGGCAAATATGCTAGCCGTAGTACATGTGAGCAGAGCGACGAGTCAATGTGTATTTTGATAGTCATGTAAAGTCATGGATGACATGGAATAGCAGTAATTATTGTCCATAAGGGTTAAATAGTGTCGTGGCCAGACATTTGTCGTCTGAGGTTAGAGATTGCCGTCAAATTCACAATAGTTTGCTACTCGCAGCGGGGTAAAATTTCCTGTAAGCTCCGATATTTTTGCGCATTTCGATCTTATTAATTTTCAGTAGGCAGCGAAGTTGGGATCTAGCTTTGTTTATTTGTTATTCTTTCTGAGTGTAACTTTCATTACCGTTTATTTGTGGGATCGTATGTGAATTATTTATATTTGATTTGATGTAAATAGATAGGTGTAGTTAGGCTAGTTTTGATTTCTGTGTTTTCTCTTGTTGGAGCAGTGTTTCTCCATTAACAGATTTAATTATGTAAATAAGATTTCATGTGTTAGGATAAGGGATCATCGATTAGGTCACAGTCAAAACCATAGCAGTGGTATGCTCATACCAGGCATTCAGTAATTACCAAACCTTTTAAAATCCACTACATTTATTTTTAAATTAGGAAATGAAGCTATCTTTAATAAACCAGTTGTATAATAATTGCCGCAATGAATGAGATAAAATAAGATGGCATCTGCCTCCATCTAGTGGTGGTACCACAAAATAATGAGTTCATAATGAAATGGAGTTAGCGGCAAAATTAAGTAAATTTTAATGTACAAGGATCGCTTTCATTTGAAATGTAAACATGAGGCACTTGGCCTAATCATTTAGATTATTTTAAAGAAGTCCAGGCTATCACAGTCATGCAGGTCAAGTTAAATAATTAAATGAGTGATTGTAACACTCAGGTTCATGTTTCAGTAATTTCCTTTTCAACCATGAGTAGGTGTTTGAATATGGCAGTGGTTACGTGGTAAATGAAGTGTGATGTTCATGGCTGTTTCCTTGAATTTTGTCTGATGTTTTGTTACACTTGGTTAGTGCAGTCCACGATTATTTAAAGCTGGGTGTTTCCCAACTAAGCCATATGTTTTAAAGATTTGATAGACACCTCTGAGTCAGTGTTGATTTGATGACGTAATTAATTAATTAATTATTCAACTACATTAATTAACTTTGAGTGACAGTTTTTCTATGTAATACAGTTCATATTTCAAATGAGGTGAATTTTCTGACCAGAGTTTTGAATTTATTCACGTCATCGTCTTGAAGACAGTGCCAACATAACCTGAATATTTTAATTAATTTGGTTGACCTTCAGTCAGTTTTATTAGGCAGATATCCGAGTTATTGTGAGGCAGATCCTCAATCTTTAAGTTCTTAGTCTTATTTATTTCATTTTGTTTACATTTTTCACCAGTTTAGTTTACTTTCACTTTGGCACTTTGCACTTTATTCAATAAATCAGTTTGTTATTTAAATTTTAATTCAGTCTTTGGGTACAGTCATTTATAGTTAGTTTACCCCTACTTTTCATTTCCTCACTCCCTGATGCTATCGACGGGGATAGCATCGGACGGTCCGCGACTGAGGAAGAAGAGTCTACATGCAGCGGTGAGTATCATTTAAATGTCATTTATTACAGGAGCAGCCGGCGCACAGAAGAAGGAAGAAATCCACCGCAGTTGTTGCCTTGAAGAGGGCACAATATTATGAATCAAAAAGGAAAAGGAATCCAAATTCCTATAATGGTGGGAGAAGGGGGTGAACACTATTTAACAGATACTGAGAAAGCAAATCTATTTAGCAGGGAATTCAGAGATTCAGTAGAAGATTGTCAGGAGTTGGAAACTGTAACAGAAGATAGAGAGGGACAGACACAGAGGGAAACAAGAAGCTTCTCATTCACAAATGAAGATATTTTCAGAGAAATCCAGCTGCTTCAGCAAGGAAAAGCAGCAGGAAGTGATCAAATTACTGGGGAGGTATTAAAGAATATGGGGTGGTACATAGTGCCTTATTTAAAACTTCTCTTTGACTATGTCATAAATAATAGTGTAATACCAAAGGAATGGAAGGAATCTATAATAATACCAATTTATAAAGGAAGGGGTGATAAAAAGAAACCAGAGAACTACAGACCAATCAGCCTGACAAGTATAGTTTGTAAAATACTGGAGAGTTTAACAGCAAAGTACATCAGAGAGATATGTAATGATAAAAATTGGGTCATGAGGAGCCAGTATGGATTTAGAAAGAAATTTTCTTGTGAGGCACAACTGGTGGGATTTCAGCAGGACATATCAGATCAGTTGGATTCAAGAGGCCAATTAGATTTCGTAGCTATAGATCTTTCCAAAGCCTTTGATAAAGTGGAACATGGAATATTATTAAAGAAATAGGAGGAAATAGGATTGGACGTAAGGGTTATACGTTGGATAAGAACATTTCTAAATTCAAGGGTTCAGAAAGTCAAAGTAGGAAATAATATATCATAGGAAGAGAAAGTTATGAAGGGAATTGCACAGGGTAGTATAATCGGTCCGTTACTTTTCTTAATATACGCAAATGATTTAGGGAACAATATAACATCAAAAATATGATTGTATGCAGATGACATAATTGTTGATAGGGAAATAAATAACATTGAGGATTGTTCAGAATTACAATGGAACCTTGAGAGTATCCAAGAATGGGTTGTAGAAAATGATATGAAGGTTAATGGAGGCAAATCATCTGTTACAACATTTACAAACAGGAGTTTTAAAACTGAATTTGAATATACTTTAGATGAGGTAGTTATCCCAACAGATGGCAAGTGCAAATACTTAGGTGTGAGATTTGAAAGTAATTTGCACTGGAAGGGTCATGTTGATGACATTGTTGGGAAAGCATACAGATCGTTACATGTCATAATGAGGCTACTTAAAGGATGCAACAAAGAATTAAAAGCAAAAAGTTACTTAAGTATGGTTCATCCATTATTGGAATATGCAAACAGTGTTTGGGATCCTCACCAATAATACCTAATAAAAATAGATAGTGTGCAGAGGAAAGCAGCAAGATTTGTAACAGGGGATTTCAGGAGAAACAGTAGTGTATCAGAAATGTTAGATGAACTTGGGTGGGAAACTTTAAGTAAGAGAAGGGAGAAAACTAGACTTATAGGATTATATAGAGCCTATACAGGAGAAGAAGCATGGGGAGAAATCTGTGACAGGCTTCAGTTGGAAGATAATTATATCAGCAGAACTGACCACAAGTACAAATTTAGAAGGAATTTTAGCAGAAGCAATTGGGGTAAATTTTCATTCATTGGGAAGGGCGTGAAGGAGTGGAACAGTTTATCAGGGGTAGTGTTTGATCCTTTTCCAAAATCTGTACAGATATTCAAGAAGAGAATAAACACCAACAGAGAAAATAAATGAAATGTTAGAGGGGATTCGACCAGTGCAAGATACTGTAAATAAGAAATGTGTGTGATGAAATTAATTCCATCCCCTGGTCTATGGAGTTTGGACAGCCCAGGTAGGGAACTGCCTGTAGGGGTGAAGTACAATGGGGACTTTGAGGGCCCTGGGACCGCTACAGTAGCTGTGAAGGCACTTCAGGAATTCTGAAAAGTGGTGGCAAGTAGGGTACAGGAGATATTATAAGTAGAATTTTGAAAACAATATAAATTTATTAAGGATGAGCTGTGTGTTTAATAGAAAAAATTATTAGCATAAATTGTATAATATTGTATTCTAGGAAAATTTTCTTCGTCTCTTGTTAATTTAAAATTTAGTGCTTGAAAATCATGTATTTTAGTGTACCATTTGCCACCGAGGTAGACACCTCATTTGCGAATAAAGAGATTTTGATTTGATTTTGAAATTGCATTCTATTTATCAAATAAAATGTTATTCAAGTTTGTGTTTTTCTTCTGGAAACTGAAATCGGGGTTAAGGTGGGGGTGAGAAGATTTATACACGCCTGGGCTGTTAGGAAATGCTGTTGATTTTAAGCTAAAACACGCAGGGTTTGTATAAGAAGTTCTGCAGTATATTCGAGGCCCTACCAAGATTGTAGACGCTGAAAAATATTTCAGTAAATACAATTCAGTTTTAAATGATAGAACGTGAATGACAGAACAAAATATTAATGTATGTCCTATGATTTCCTCCAACAATGTCACTAATTCATAAAGATGATTTAACATAATTTTGTATATTTGCCTTTAATTATTCTTCTTTTGGATCGGTATACGTTTATGCATTTTTACTACAGTATTAGCTGTGTGTAAATATGATTTTAGTTTAACATTTAACATTAACTCGAATTCTATGTTTTCCTCAAAACGCTATGGAACACTAAATTACAAATGTATAAACGCTACAAAATGTTAAGTGTACAAATAAAAATGCTAAATGTCTAATCTCAAAACACTAGAAAGGACCACAACTAAGTATCGAAAACCTGCTGAGATAAATTACCATTACTCTCCGATATCTCAAGAGTCCTCTAATATGGAGTATTTATTACAGTTAGGCCCAAGTGCGAGTTAAATTTATTTTCAAAAGAAATAGTGCCTTTGGCCACGCAGGAAAAAAGTATCTGCATAAAGTCTACACAGCAGCCCCATATAAATCTTGTTCGAATAACGACAATCCAGCCTATTTAAGTAATGAGGTCATCATGAAATATGTACTCTGTAAGACGAATTAATTAACGACAGTATAAAGTGGCTACTGTTCTCTGATATGAGAGACGTAATGTAATGTACAGTCTGTCTAATTTTCTGTGTAGGTAATGAAGACCACGCCATTCAAAGTTCAGAAAATCTTATTACAATCAGTTGTGAACAGTGACAAAACATATTGAGGAAACCACGCTGTTAAATATATACTTTCTTGTCCGTTTCCCAACTACTAGAGGTTGACACGAATAATAATAAATAATTTCTTATGGCTATTTCTAGCCTGGTGCAACCCTTGTAATGCAGATCCTCCGATGAGGGTGGGCGGCATCTGCCATATATAGGGAACTGCATGTTATTGTAGTAGAGGATAGTGTTGTAAGTGGTTTGTGAGTTGTAGGGATGTTGAGAACAGTCCCAGGGCCAATGGAATTAACCATTTAAGGTTAAAATTTCCGATCCGCCTTGAATCGAACCGAAGGCTACTACGCTGACCATTCTGACCCTGTAATAATTGAGAGGGAAATTCCTCAAGGCAGTATTATCGGACCTTTATGTTTTCTTATATATATAAATGATATGAGTAAAGGAGTGGAATCGGAGTTAAGGATTTTTGCGGATGATGTTATTCTCTATAGAGTGATAAATAAGTTACAAGATTGTGAGCAACTGCAACGTGACCTCGAAAATGTTGTGAGAAGGACAGCAGGAAATGGTATGTTGATAAACGGGGTTAAAAGTCTGGTTGTGAGTTTCACAAATAGGAAAAAATCCTCTCAGTTTTAATTACTGCGTTGATGGGGTGAAAGTTCCTTTTGGGGATCATTGTAAGTATCTAGGTGTTAATATAAGGAAAGGTCTTCATTTGGAGTAATCACATAAATGGGATTGTAAATAAAGTGTACAGATCTCTGCACATGGTTATGATGGTGTTTAGGGGTTGTAGTGAGGATGTAAAGGAGAGGGCATATAAGTCTCTGGTGAGACCCCAACTAGAGTGTGGTTCCAGTGTATGGGACCCTCACCAGGATTACCTGATTCAAGAACTGGAAAAAATCCTAAGAAAAGCAGCTCGATTTGTTCTGGGTGATTTGCGACAAAAGAGTAGCGTTACAAAAATGTTGCAAAGTTTGGGTTGGAAAGAATTGAGAGAAAGAAGAAAAGCTGCTCGACTAATGATGTGAAAGAACATGTAATCACCTTTTATAAGGTTTTATTAAACTTAAGACGACCAACTGGTGCATAAACAAATTCAGTGGCAACAGTAACATCTGACTAGAAAGTGTCAGAGAAAATATACAAATAAGGCAACTTTAAAGCTGGATTAAGACATGTCAAAGAGATCACACAAATAAATTATATCATTCACCCCCACCTATATGATAGTCCTTAAGGTGGGCGGGACAGTGACGGATTCTTGTGCTCCGTCTCGGTAGCTGGTCAGGAGTGGGAGGCGCGATTGGACCCCTTTCTTCTAACCTTAATGATTCAGGAGATTCCGTCTCGCATGGAGCTGGATCTGAAGATCCGGGTGAGGAGACAGGGGTGTGGTAATATTCTGGCCTTCCATGGGAACGTTGTCCATCTATTACTCCTCCGGCATCTTCTTCTCCCCTTTCTTCAGAAATGCCTATTGAAGAAGGCAATGGTGCCAGGTCTCTAGTCGAAACAGTAGTTTCCCTTCCATCTTGGTGTTGTATATGAGCATACTCGGGATTTGCTTCAAGAAGAGTAACTTCTTCCACGAGTGGTCCGTACTTAGATTGCCTGACATGCTTCCTTAGGAGTATTGGACCTGGAGTCAGAAGCCACGAGGGGATTGAGTGTCCATAACTGGACATCCGCTCGTGGGGAGTTTTATTGGTAGTAGTACACAGCAGTGATCTGACGGCATGGAGGGCATCATGTACAACTTCTTCCCACTGTTGGATATGCATTCCCCTTGATTTCAAAGCTAGTTCTATAGTTTCCCACACAACTCCAACATATTTTTCTGCTTGGCCATTGCCTCTTGGATTGTATGGAGTCGTTCTGCTTGTCGCCACACCAACAGCCGTGAAGAATGTCTTCAATTCCTGGGACATGAATGCTAAGCCTCGATCGGAATGAACATATGAAGGCAATCCAAATGTGGAGAAAAGTTGCTTAAGTTTAGAAATGACAGTGGACGAGGTGACATCTGGGCAAGGAAAGGCGAAGGGGAATCTGGAATATTCATCAACTAATATGAGGAGATGACGGTTTCTAGATCTGGATGGTAGAGGTCCCTTAAAGTCCATGTTGATGCGCTCAAAGAGACGGGTAGCTTTGACGAGATTACCTTCATGCCTGATGAATCTAGGTTTCAATTCAGCACAAATTTTACAAGCTGATATGACCTTCTTTACATCTTCTAGCGAATAAGGCAAGTTCTTCGACTTAATAAAGTGATTAAGCCGTGTTATACCAGGGTGACATACAGCTTCATGGAGGATTTTCAGTTTAGGTCCGCAACACTCAATAGCCAAACAAACTCTGGAGAAGGTATCTGCAGCTTCGTTATGTTGTCCTGGTCTGTAAACTGTTTCATAATCAAAACACGAGAGTTCAAGTCTCCAGCGCAATATCTTCTCATTCTTCACCTTACCAAGATGTCTAGTATCAAACATAAAGGCTACTGACTTCTGGTCAGTGATGAGTCGAAAATGTCTTCCTAGCAGGTAAAGTCTCCATTTTTTCACGGATTCAATGATAGCCTGCGCTTCTTTCTCCACGGATGAATGTCGTTGTTCAGATCGGTTTAGTGTGCGAGAGAAGATCGCAATGGGGCGTCCATTTTGTGTTAGTGTTGCTCCAATGGTGTGTTCTGAAGCATCAGTCTCTACAGTGAACCTAGCTTTACCATCTATAGCTGATACTAGTGCATTTTTCACATCATCTTTCAGCGCTTTGAATGCTTCAATAGCTGTGTCATTTAATGGAAAACTACCACTTGAAAGGTTATGTATTTTCTGGGAGAATCTTGGGATGAAGTTGGCGAAATGAGCGAACATGCCCATCGCTCTTCGAAGAGAAGCAGTGTCAGTTGGTAATGGGAGCTCTTGTAAAGGTGTCAATCGGTCGGGATCTGGGCGAATTTCATTATTCGAGATGATATAACCCAGTAGCTTTATTGTTTTGACCGAATAAACGCTCTTCTTCTCGTTGATCGTGAATTCATACTTTTGCACGGCTTTCAGGAACTTCTTCAACTTGAAGTCGTGTTCTTCCTTGGTCTTGCCACCCACAATGATATCGTCTAGGTAAGCAGTAACCCCATTAAGTCTTTCATTTTTGATGATCGTATCTATTGTTCTTTGGAAACAAGGTACCCCATTTGTGGGGCCAAATGGAATCCGTTTGTACTGCCAAAGTTTACCGCATGCCTCGAATGCTGTGTAAGGGCGATCCTCCTCACAGATGGGGATCGAGTGATAGGCGTTTTTCAAATCAACTGAACTGAACACTTCATAATTTGCTACCTTGTTGACTATATCCTCGATACGTGGGAGTGGGTAAGCATCTAGCTCGGTATACTGATTTATTGTTCGTGAATAGTCAACTACCATACGGCGTTTGTGGTTTTCTGATTGGGTAACAAGAACCTGAGCACGCCATGGAGAAAAGCTTTCTTCTATAACATCCTCATTCAAAAGTCGCTGAACTTCTTGTTCAATGAATTTGGTATCAGTTGCTGTTTGGCGTCGGGACTTTATGGCGATTGGCTTGCAACCTGGAGGTATATTTCGGAAAAGTCGAACAGGTTCGACCTTCGCGACTGTTAATCCGCAGATACTCAGAGGTTCTCTGTGACCCCCAAACTTAATCTCTACAGATGAATGACGGCCAAGTATATCATGTCCTAAAATGACGTCAGAGAAAAGGTCTGCCAAAATGTTAAGTTCAACATCTTTGTAAATGTGGTCTTCAATTTTTATATCTACAGAACAGGTTCCTTTCACTAGAGAGCTAAGCGACGTTGAAGCCATAGTAACAGTGAGGCCGCTAGCAGAAATAGGTACTTTGAGCTTTTGGACCAGCTTCTCGGAAATAAAACTTGTTGAACTGCCCGTATCAACTAGAGCGTTGGTCTTCATTCCATTCAAACGGATGGGTATTATAGCTTTAGATAAACAACCCAGTGGAGAAATAGAAGCTAAAAGTGTGGTATGACAATGGCAAGATTTGTTGGAGCTTGAAGATTTTGAGCTCTTACACACCTTTGCGTAGTGGCCGATTTTTGAGCAGGCACGGCAAATGTCCTCTCTTGCTGGACAAGAGTTTCTATTGTGATAAGTCCACAGAAGTAGCATTTCTTTGTTGTTGCGGCGACAACCTCACCTGATATTTCACTACCCGCCGAGCTACATTCACGTCTTTCGCCGATTGAATGAGATGAACTATAGAAACGATGCTCCTGGACAGTATTGACTAAATCAGGTCCTTGGTACTGAATAGATTGTTCCAGTGCCGACTCTAAAGCCTTTGCTTTCATCGAAGCCTCCTCGAGAGTAAGATTAGGATTCTCCAATAACCTCTGACGAATGCTTGAGTCGAGAAGGCCGGCAATGAAAGCATCGCGAATACAATCGTCTCTGTTCACTTCTGCCGTCACAGCTTTAAAATTACAATCCTTGCTCAGAAGCTTTAAAGACTGTATATATATATCGATACAGTTTCACCAGATAGCTGCTTCCTAGTTGCCAATTTGTGTCGGGCAAATATCTCGTTCACGGGCTTGGAAAAAATACTAACCAGGATACTAATGGCGTCATTATAAGTTTTGGCTTCATTGATATATTCGTAAACGGTAGGTGAAACATGGTTGATCAATATGCGTTATTTGTCAGCGTCACTTACTTTATACGCCAAAATGAAGTTCTTGAACGTACTGTACCAATGTTTCCATTCTTGTTGAGCGTTACTGGATTCTGGGTCAATGCTTAAACGTTCCGGACGAAGTAATTTTTCCATTATCTTGCTTTCTTCTTAAGTTTAATAAATTGATGTGAAAGAACATGTAATCACCTTTTATAAGGTTTTATTAAACTTAAGACGACCAACTGGTGCATAAACAAATTCAGTGGCAACAGTAACATCTGACTAGAAAGTGTCAGAGAAAATATACAAGTAAGGCAACTTTAAAGCTGGATTAAGACATGTCAAAGAGATCACACAAATAAATTATATCAACTAAGTGGTATGTTTCGAGCTGTCAGCGGAGAGATGGCGTGGAAGGACATTAGTAGACGAATAAGTTTGAGTAGCGTTTATAAAAGTAGGAAAGATCACAATATGAAGATAAAGTTGGAATTCAAGAGGACAAACTGGGGCAAATATTCATTTATAGGAAGGGGAGTTAGGGATTGGAATAACTTACCAAGGGAGACGTTAAATAAATTTCCAATTTCTTTGAAATCATTTAGGAAAAGGCTAGGAAAGCAACAGATAGGGAATCTGCCACCTGGGCGACTGCCCTAAATGCAGATCAATATTGATTGATTCGGACAAGGAGTCGGACAGGTTGACACTAATGTGAACTAAGACTGGTTGAACGGCCGAATACCTTTCTGACGCCAACTCTATGTCGAGGGATATATTCACTATTTCAAGATTTTGTGTTTGTTGGCGGAGTGCTGTGTTATGTATTAGAGAGAGATGTACATTATTATGAACGCAAACGCCTAGTCGTCGAGCAGAGCAAATTCTACAGACGCAGCTAAAATCCCTGGCTCGGCCGAATCGAAGTCCGTAACACTAACCATTCAGCCAAGAAATCGCACTATTAAGTTAAATAACTTACACTTCCCCTTAAGGATAACGGGGCAACATAGCCTAGTGAAATTGACACTGGCTTCTCGCCAAGATGGCTGAGGTACGAATTCCAGCCAATCGTTGGCTTACTTCTAAAACCTCGTATGTCCCAATGCAATTTCTATCCATTATACTCCTTAAAACTGGTCACGCCTTCCAGTCACATATTTATATGCAGTCCATCAGGATAATTTTCGTTGCGTTCATTTTCCTGTAAGAATATGTAAGGGAAAATAGACCTTACCATACTGTATTGTAGAGATGTTGTTTGCTAGCGAATTTACACACTTCTATAGTATAATGTATTTAAGGTTAATTTTCCTTTACGGAGAACTATAGGAAAATGAACACAAGGAAAATTGTTCTGATGGGCTGCATATCTATGTGTAGCTGGGATGCGTGACCAGTCTTAAGGTATATAATGGACAGGAAGAGAAATGGGACATACGAGGTTTTAGAAGTAAGCCATCGCAATGCACATAGGACTTTTAAAAAGAAAGGTTATGTTCCTGTGGTTCGCATTCCATGTAAGACTGCATAGATCGTAGCTATGATTTCGATACCGACATTCCCGTAAAACTAGAAGCATTTCATTTCTTAAAAAGCTATTTATCGTGGGTCTACATGTAAAACCCATTCAGTCAAAAATCTTACTTCTGAGAAAGGAGAGGGTTGAAAGTATGACGTATCTCATTAGGTACTAATAATAAGAATAGGAATGCTTAGATTACCTTTAAAATTATGCAGTGGGTTAGAGTATCTGGAATAGTGCTGTCCGGCAGCGTGAAAACATAATAGACTCAAAAAGTTACAAATGTTTTGCTTATAAACCCACGATATGTAACTCAATGACAAACCCAAATCCACATGGTACTTAATTTTACAACTTTTTCAATTTGCTTTGCGTCACTCCGACACAGATATTTCTTACGGCGACGATGGGATAGGAATGGGAAAGAAGTGACTGTGGCCTTAATTAAAGGTAGAGACTGGAGTGAAAATGCAAAACTATGGAAAACAATCTTCAGCGCTGCCTTCAGTGGGGTTCGGACCCTCTGTCTCCCGAATGTAAGCTCATAGTGTAGTACTCCTTTCTACTCCAAAACTTTTCTGTTAGCTGTGTTGTGTGTTTGAGTCATCAGTCCATAGAGTGGTTTGATGCAGCTGTCTATGCCACCCTATCCTGTGCTAAATTTTTCATTTCGACGTAACTATTGCATCCTATAGCTGCTCTAATCTGCTTGTCATATTCATACCTTGGTTTACTCTTACCGTTCTTACCGCCTACACTTCCTTCAAAAACCAACTGCACAAGTCCTGGGTGTCTTAAGGTGTGTCCTATCATTCTATCTCTTCTTCTCGTCAAATTTAGCCAAATCGATCTCCTCTCACCAATTCGATTCAGTATCTCTTCATTCGTGATTCGGTCTATCCATCTCACCTTCAGCATTCTTCTGTAACACCACACTTCAAAAGCTCCTATTGTATTTCTTTATGAGCTAGTTAACGTCGATGTTTCACTTCCATACAAAGCCAATGCTCCAAACGAAAGTCTTCAAAAACATTTTTCTAATTCCTATATCAATATTCGAAGTGAGCAAATTGAGTGAATTGAATAATTGGTATAAATAATACAAAATAATGTCAGTATGAATGACTTTTAATGTATTTCTTTTCAATAATAATAATAATAATAATAATAATAATAATAATAATAATAATAATAATAATAATAATAATAATGGCTTTACGTCCCACTAACTACTTTTACGGATTTCGGAGAAGCCGAGATGTCATAATTTAGCTCTGCAAGAGTTCTTTTACATGCCAGTAAATATACCGACAAGAGTCTGACGTATTTGAGCATCTGCAAGTACCACCGGACTGAGGCAGGATGGAAACTGCCATGTTCGACCGTCTGAACCACTCAACCCGGCTATTTCTTTTCACATATATGCCTGCTTCCCTCGCTAATCTTCCAGGATGTAATCAAAAGCAGTGTGTTTATGGTTGTGGTGATATGACAATGAAGGATATACAAAAATTTTCATGCAGCCTTTTATGCCAACTATTCAGAAATAGACCAAGATAAGTCCATATCGAAGCACACATCTCAAAGTATTCCTACAAGAAGGCGTTCCATCAAGAACATTCGACCGAGAAATTCAGTTACTATAGATTATATAAAGAAACAAAGATATGACTTCAGTCTTTATTCCTAGTAACAATAGCATTTAAAAGTTTTGAAAAACGTGTTGGACAAAAAACAAGGATCTGTCAGCTATTTAATTTTTTTTTTTTATATTGACTTCTAATCTCCAGCAACGCATGCCTGCTCTGCGTGCATCAGACTTAACGGCCTCATTGTCGCATGTAACGTGTCCCACGAAAAACTGAACTCATGACAACGTTTAGGGTGCATACACAAAAAGCAAAAACATGTTATTAATACCTTAAAACTCTTGAAGAAAAAAGTCCAATTGTCATTTGATTTTCAGAAGAATATGCTCCTTCACTGGGTTCCTGATAAATCTGTCTGAGTGGCTCAGACGGTTGAGGCGCTGGCCTTCTGACCCCAACTTGGCAGGCTCGATCCTGGCTCAGTCCGGTGGTATTTGAAGGTGCTCAAATACGTTAGCCTCGTGTCGGTAGATTTACTGGCACGTAAAAGAACTCCTGCGGGACAAAATTCCGGCACCTAGGCGTCTCCGAAGACCTTAAAAGAGTAGTTAGTGGGACGTAAAGCAAATAACATTATTATTATTATTATTATTATTATTATTATTATTATTATTATTATTATTATTATTATTATTATTATTAATTTTTAGACAGTTTTATTTCTGTGATTTATTTATTGTGTCTGGTTACAGGGATGTATGTAATTATAATATTACTTTAATACAAATGATAGAGTCATTTTTAAAACTCTCTCTTTTCAATGTACAATTCCAAAACTTTCTATATCCAAACAAAAATCTTTAATAACTTCGCAAATATCGAGCCTTCATTTTCATATGTATGACTATAATAAATGCGTATCCACCCAGCTATAAAACTGATGAAAGTTGGCCACTGCCACCAAAAGGAAAGGAGACATTGGTTTTCCACGATTTTTACTAAATCCTTTATTATGCATGTAGGCAGTTTTGGAAGTGGAGTCTTCATATTTATGTTTCATCAGTTCTCCCGTAATGATGCTGGCTGAGTAGAAGGCATTTTCACAACATAGGATATTCCATTTGGTGTATAAGATCTACGAGACAGGAGAAGTGCCATTAGGACTCGCATCCCGAAAATTAAAAGTTATAGGTACCCTTAACTCTTATATTTCTCTTTTTTTTTTCATTTTGACGGATTGCTCAGTTCTTTAGTCTTCTTCTAGGAGGTGATAGCAATACAGCTTATACAGTGTTAGTAATTGTTGAAAATATGAACTTACGAGTACAACGTGCTACCTCACCGTAGTCCAGAGTTAAAAGCCAAGCTGCATGGCGATTTTAGTACCTCAAGATGGCGTCCCATTGCATCACCCAGTTGCGATATATCATGGTTGTCAGCTGTTGCTCGATACACCGGTTTTTCCTCCTTAAAATAAGGTATTGAAGGCTGTCGTTGCACGTGTTGCTTAGAAATTATTTCGATTTGAAAACGTTCATGTTTTATGACGGCGATAGGACAAGAAAGGACTAGGAATGTTAAATAATTTCAAATAATGGATTATGGTATTACGTAATGTCGTGTGATATCATTCCAACTTACAATTTTCCGGAAATTTCATGACTTTGGAATGTTATTTTCTCTTTACTAATTTTAAATAAAGGTTTGGAACGTAATCTTCAACCTAATTAATATGCAGTTTTATGTGATACGGTTAATTTAGTTTTATTTTCCTTATATCCATGTGAATGATTGATTTCCATTTTTAAGCAATCCAGGGTAATGAAACTTAAAAATAATTTCTCAATAACCTGTTTGTTCGTTGTTTCTCCAGACGTCAACATTTTTCTTACTTACTTGACTTTCTTTTATGAATAAATAATTATTTAAATATTTTTTCAAATACCGGCAATAATTGTTTTCCTTTAAGTAGATTACTTAAATGCCTTTCATGTTTATTATCGATAGTGAATTTAAAGAATTATGACGAAGGATATAAGTATACATTAAAATTAATATATCGTCGCTGCCGGGACAAAACCTCCTATGTGTTAATATTTTTGGAGATATACTGACCCGCAACACATACATTATGAAGAGCGAGAATGCCTTGAAAGTATTCACACAATATTGCACCTTAGTTGACAGAACCTTACCGGCCAAAGTTCTAAGCTAAAATATTTCACATAGGAGGTTTTGTCCTGGCAGCGACGATATTATGAGGCGTGAACCTATGTATGTACCCGAGTTCCGTATTGAACCATCGCGAATTAGGGAAGACTCTCGTGTCGACTCCCCAGAAGTTAGTTCGGACAAACGAACGGGTACAACACCAAGTAAATGCAGCATCCCTGCACGAAAAACGTAACCGTGAACCAACGTATCTAAGCACTAATTACGAATTACTCCTGAAAAACAAATGCAGAGGACATGTAGGCCTACCGTAAATTTGAAAATAAATTCTATAAATGAAGACCATTCGTCATTAAATTTCACAAATGTCTTTATAATCGCAATGTTGGCAGCGAACATAGGATTTTAAAGTGTTCTTTCCCCTGGAATCTTTGCCGATATTTGTCACATTCATGGAGAAAAAACCGCTCAATCCAAGAAACCACGGCGCGTAATGAGAATCCATTGATATTGTCATTCGGCTATCATACACCCCTTAAAATAAAAACATCTGAAAATGTGTAGACGACCTAGATATTCTAATGAAGTTATTAAAATAATGTATGGAAACGATTTCAATAAAAACCTGCATAATTAATTTATTTAAACACTCTCATGCCAAGGTGAAAATTTACTCCTTCAACTGCTGGTCACGCCCACTTTCAGTGGCCGTCCTGAATAGATATTTTTAATAAATAAGGGGATGAAAACCTTTTCTTAGTATGGAGCTACCCTTCCCAAATCTCGCTCATTATAGACCATTATGGGACGATGACCTTCGATGTTAGGCCCCTTACAACAATAAGCATCATGGACCATTGAGATGTCCGCGGTGAGTCTCCAAGCCTCTGTGAACTAAGTACTTCCATAAGGCGATTTGTTTAAACCACCCTATAGAAACACCAAGTTCATAAGGACCCATAGTTTCACGCACACGATTCTATCCAATGTGTTAGTTCATCTCCTTACTAGCGGTATTATCATTTCCCTCTGTTAATGGGAAGTTTAGTATTTTCCTTTCATATAGGAAAAGAAATAAAAGAGAATATCTTCCTTGGTTCTCGGGATATCCAGAGGAACAACCTCCTTTGAAGTTTTCTGCATTTACACTGCTTATATGTATTGATGCGTGAGACCCGACTTCGGTGGTAATGCCATGTAATGCGTAGATAAGGTTCATCTATTGTACAGACGGCACTTCGCACTAAACCATCTGCAAATAGGCCACGTGGTCGGCCCAAGAAACGCTGGCTTGTTCGCTTTCAAGAAGACATGCGCTATGTTCATCTTGTTTCAAATGATGTTTTTAATAGAACCCGGAGGAGATTGGATTCCAATACAGCGGACCCTGCTCCATTTCTGGACAAACGCTAAGAAGATGATATGTATTGTTACGTGCTGAAATGACCGTCAACCCTGTCGTAGCCCCTTCTGTATTTTTTGGAAGGGATGAGTCAGTCAGGCCAGAGACCTCCCAGCCAGCCAGGAGGCACGGTCGGCTCTCCTTTTATTGTGCTTTCGTCTGGTTTCCCAGTGCGTCTTCTGCAAAGGGAAACGAGAACCTTCCCTCTCTAGCCGCACCGCGAAGATTCGAGTACTTCATCATCCAAGATATAAATGCAAGACCACCGCAATGTGTAGTAGTAGTAGTAGGTGAGAACTCAAAAACATTGTCACTGACGTTGGGTGTGAGAGACTCCATGAAAAAAAAAAAACCTACAACCTGTTTTCCAGTCATTGACCGGGTCAGTGATGTAATGAATGAAGCAGATATAGGCTATTAGTACGATGGGGTCGCCACTCCCAAAGTGATTTATTAATGACTGATAGATGCTATGAAATGAGAATGGAAAGTGTTGCTGGAATGAAAGATGACAGGAAAAACCGGAGTACCCGGAGAAAAACCTGTCCCGCCTCCGCTTTGTCCAGCACAAATCTCACATGGCGTGACCGGGATTTGAACCACGGTATCCAGCGGTGAGAGGCCGACGCGCTGCCGTCTGAGCCACGGAGGCTTCCGAGAGACTCCATGAAATAAATTTAAAATTATGGACTGTTAGTGTAAGTTATCGTAAGCAAAGTATTATCAATGACTTTAGCATGCATTGTAATAAACGGTTTAGTGTAAGATTCGACATGAAGAACGTTTTGGCTTGTATTAAATGTGACATACATTTTAATGACCGAAATAGTTTACATTTAACATGGGTTCTTATCAAATAATTACTAAACCATGGATAAATGAACAAATACCAGATTATTACATTATAAGGTACGGTATGATACATAAAAAAGTTCGGAATAATTCTCTTTCGTCATACCTGATTAAGAAACCCACACTTTTTTTTTTTTTTTTTTTTTTTTTGCTAGTTGCTTTACGTCGCACGGACACAGATAGGTCTTGCGGCGATGACGGGATAGGAAAGGCCTAGGAGTTGGAAGTAAGCGGCCGTGGCCTTAATTAAGGTACAGCCCCAGCATTTGCCTGGTGTGAAAATGGGAAAACACGGAAAACCATCTTCAGGGCTGCCGACAATGGGATTCGAACCCACTATCTCCCGGATACAAGCTCACAGCCGCGTGCCCCTGACCGCACAGCCAACTCGCTCGGTGAAACCGACACTTACTTACTTCATCGTACTGACATTGAGTTTGTGAGACACCTACAGTACATTCCTACAGACTTTATTATTTCGCTTCTACATTATTGCTCAATAATGATCGCTGCGCGATTGCTTAAGACAATGAAAGAGGGATGTCCCAGGAAAAACAAGGATGTAAAGTCAAAAGTCTGAACGGAAGCGAATGACACATTATCTACAGGAGTATGTGAGACTCCACGGCAGTAGCTGAGGGTTAATGGAGTGTAATCATTCATGGTTCAGTAATACAATATTGCGCGCGCGCGCGCGCGCGTGTGTGTGTGTGTGTGTGTGTGTGTGTGTGTGTGTGTGTGTGTGTGTGTGTGTGTGTGTGTGTGTGTGTGTGTGTGTGTGTGTGTGTGTGTGTGTGTGTGTGTGTGTGTGTGAATAAGATCTCACAAGTCCACGGAACTTCCCCCCTCCCACACACACACACACACACACACACACACACACAACAAAATAGGTATTAAAGCAAAATGATGTGATGATGATAGTGATTTCCTTCCTATAAAATAGGGTTCTTCATGACTATACACTCACAGTATCAACTCTATTCCACCTGTATTTGATTTATCTGGCTACCCTAAAATTGTAAGAGAGTACTTTAACTGAGTCGGTTGGTGGAGAAAGAAAGTCACTTTTCAGGGGAAGGAAAGACTACATTTTCGCAAAAGTACATCCCTCGTGTCTTCCTCTTTATTTCACATTAAATACACTCCACTTTCAAGTTGACATCCACTTTCAAATGAAATATGCGTGATATGTTTTTAAAAATAGCATTTAAAAGTGGACTTATCCCTTTTTTCACTCGTTAGCCGTTTTCAAGTAATAATTCAGTGGCGTAGATTCTTAATTATAATAATCAGAAACGTTATTACTTTAAGATGATATTTCCTAAGCACTCACGTAATCTAATAGGATGTAGGCCTACAGTAAATCACAAATAACATGTTCTCTTCACAGGTCGATACCACTGAACTTATGAACTGTTTTGAACAAAACATTATCTTCAAAACAATGGATATCGTGTCTTGGAATATTAATTGTTTAACATCAATCAGCCAGAGGGGCGAAGTTCGCTTCAATGATCAAGTCAAAGTCTTAATTGCTTTCTCCTCAGTATGGAGTGAATCTTTCACACATAAAGAACAGCCGGACATGGCTCGTCTCACCCCAGCAAGATGCGTCTTGGCCAGTTTAAAAACAGAAGTGGTCTGAAATGGGCGTGGTTCCTTTCTCCACCTACCGATTCAATTGGTCCATCTACTAATATCATGATCATACTCGTGGAACTTCCAGGTTTATGTGGAATAACAACAACAGGGATGTAACAATACAAAAATCAAAATAATTTCAAAAAAATGATCGGGATTCGGACCATGGCCGAATTTAATATTTTCTTCCAGGCATTCACTCTTCTTATAATTCTTCCAAATCAACTCTAGAGAAATACAAATCCCCTGACAAGCTCTCCATATCAAGAAATATGAAATACGCAAACGATACGGAAATTTGACCTGAAAAGCTCTTCAAAGAAATAACTACAACAAAAGGTGTTCGTAGGTGGCCATTCGATTTAGAGACAACTTACAAGATGTAAATTATATTAGCCAACAAATCATACTTGAATATTCTTTGGTGGCTGTTGCTTGCAAATCATTCAGGTAACAAAACTGGAATCTGCTCCTTAAAGTTAGCAGCAGTTATGCGATGACTTACGAGAGAGAGTAAGCTATACTTAGGCTATATACTATACCAAGAACGCAAGTTGTTAAGTTGGCTGGGAAGAGCTGTAAAATTAGACCATAAAATGAAGGGAGAATCGTGTAAGAGAATGAGGACATTCATATTGTTAAAAATCTCATGTTATTTTAATTCCTAACTGAGTAATTTCTAATCTGTAAAGTAAATAAACAAGCTGGATAATTATAGAGTTGGCGTTGAGAGGAAATTCTTATCTTCATACCTGGTTATAAGTTCCCTGTAATCATTGGAAATTACCGGTAGTCATGACTCCTCCAATTTCCTTAGCCTAGTAACTTTGTTACATTAATTTGTTAATTAAAACATCAACATGATAGAGTATTTCATAGCGTGGAACTCATTGGGAGCACGTAACCTTAAACGAGTTCCACACTAAAGCAAGCATTGTTCTAAGGCAATATACGGCGTAATAACAAGGGCAGGCTTGATACTCAACTGTCATAGAAATGGCAAGGAAAAAGCACAGTATAAGTACTATTGTCTGAATGACAAGGTTATCGTAGTTCTTCTATGTTTTGCGTTTTTTATGTACTCCTAAAACCGCACGATCTTAAGACAATTTATGTCGATATATAGCACATTATAATACAATTAAAAATGTTAGATGATAGTGGCATGTTTAACTCATGCATGGAGACAAAATTCGACACCATATTATTACTATTATTATTAGCGGTTCGTGGTGTGTGTTACTATAGTCACATTCTAGTTCGTGAACCATGGGCAACGGCTGAGTGGCCTAGTAAGTAGTCCTGGGAGTCGGGATACCAGGTGCTACAGAATACGAGTAGGTATCTCGGACATATTCGGAATCATGGCCCTCCTTGTGATCAGGCGGCTAGGACTATAAAATCCACCATGGTCACTAACCCGTTAGAGGAGAGATCATCACTGGGACTATGTGTAAGTAAGGGTAGCATCCTGCTTCACAGAATGTTCACCTAGCAGGCTCAGAAGCAAGAGTCGGACCTATGGCAGAAACGAAATCCCACTCCCATTTGACAGGCGAGTGACTCCTCGGAAATATCTTGGCAAACGAAATAGGGAACATGCACAGTTTTCAAAAAAAAATTTTTTTTTGAAAAGTACACCAATGAAATAGTACGTAAACGTATTCCATTGTGGTAAGTTGCCGTGTTTTCTACCATTTAAAAATATTTAAAAGTGCTTTTCCGCAAGGCGAGTGAAACGGCCTCTGACGTAAGCGGCGCGCTGTGATGTCACGATCCAGTACCGCATGCAGCTCTACCAGCCATTGTGCATCAACTGTTACTAAAAGCCGATTGTTTACTATTCGTGATCGCGAATAACTTCAAAATGACAGAAGAAACGTTCAAAACAGCACAGTCAGACAATCTGCCATGTGTTGATGTCATCATTCTTGAAAAATAGTGACTTCTGTGGCCGCAGAAATTCGCGGATAAAAGCAAGTTTGTAAGTGGCATCTTTTATACACGTGCAATGTACTGTAACTCATAGTATTAGGATAACAACGAACCTGGATAGAAATCACATCACTTTCAACATTTCCTTCTAGACTGATTCCCATATTAAAGAATAACATTACATTTTCGGGCTTTCAGCATTAGTAAAGTAAGAAATCGGATTTCAGCACTAACGTAAACGTATAGGTAGCACTATAGTACTATCCACCTCTGTGGTGTAGTGGTTAATGTGATTACCTGCCACCCCCGGAGGCCCGGTTTCGATTCCTGGCTCTGCCATGAAAGTTGTAAACAAATAGTACGAGGGCTGGAACGGGGTCTACTCAGCCTCGGGAGGTCAACTGAGTAGAGGGGTTCCGAATTCCACCTCAGCCATCCTCGAAGTGGTTTTCCGTAGTTTCCCACTTCTCCTCCAGGCACCTAAGGGCACGGCCGTTTCCTTCCCTCTTCCTTGTCTATCCCTTCCGATCTTGCCATCCTCTAACAAGGCACCTGTTGAGCATAGCAGGTGAGGCCGCCTGGGCGAGGTAATGGCCTTCCTCACCAGTTGTATCACCATACCCAAAGTCTCACGCTCCAGAACACTGCCCTTGAAGCGGTAGAGGTGAAATCCCTCGCTGAGTCCGAGGGAAAAACCAACCCTGAAGGATAAACTGATTAAGAAAGAAGGAAAGAAAGAAAGATCATAGTACTATAGGTCTATAATCTATCATTCCAGAAAAAATATATATTTATGGTTGGGGCAACTGGCCTACCCACTTCCGGGGCCCGTGAAAGAGAAACATTAAATATCTTGGTGGAGGGAAAAAGTTTAACATGATAAAGATAAATATGAAATATGACTTCATCTAGTTTTCACAAGTCGGCCTGAGTGGTTTAGACGGTTGAGGTGCTGGCCTTCTGACCCCAACTTGGCAGGTTCGATCCGGGTTCAGTCCGGTGGTAGTTGAAGGTGCTCAAATACGTCATCCTCGTGTCGGTAGATTTACTGGCACGTAATAGAACTCCTGCAGGACTAAATTCCTGCACATCGGCGTCTCCGAAAACCGTAGAAGTAGTTAGAGGGGCGTAAAGCCAATAGCATTAATTGCATTTGGCTTTTAACAAGCTGAACATATCACGCAAGAAAAGTGTCTTGGTGATATTTTAGTCATTCAATACAGGAATGTCTTTGGGTGCTGTGACTTTTACCCTTTTTTTTCTTCAATTTGCTTTACGTCGCACCGTCACAGATAGGTCTTATGGCGACGAGGGGGTAGAAAAGGCCTAGGAATGGGAAGGAAGCGGCCGTGGCCTTAATTAGGTACAGCCCCAGCATTTGCCTGGTGTGGAAATGGGAAACCACGGGAAACCATCTTCAGGGCTGCCGACAGTGGGGTTCGAACCCACTATCTCCCGGATGCGAGCTCACAGATGCGCGCTCCTAACCGCACGGCCAACTCGCCCGGTATTTTACCCTTCGGTTTATTGACTTGCCTTGTATAACCTAAAACTTAGGCTTAGGTGGATAATATTTTAAACACCAGCATCACTATTTTCGCCTGTGTGCAATTATGTTATTTATTTCTTTAATATTATGATAATTATTATAACTGAGCATTGTTAACTTATAAGACCCCAACAGACAAGCATTGGTTTTGTGTCGAGATGTACACGCCCATTTTTTGTTATATTATAGAGTATTTAGCTATAGACTAAATTTCTTAACTGTCGCATGCCAAGTTAAATTGGTATAATTAGAGCTGTCAATCAGCGGCGAAGCGTGAACTAAGTAAGGGGGGAGACAGATTTTTTAAAAATTTAAACTATTTTAATCACATTAGTGTATATATGGAATTTTGTTTTCGACGCATACAGATCTACATTCAATATTATATTAATGACTGAAACTAAGACAAATCCTATAACAACCTATAATCCTACATGCACTCGTTTTATTTTTAAATATAGACTAAACGGGCAGTGGGAGTTGTCATATATTGCTATGTAGATTTAATAAGAGAAATAAGAAATAGATTTTCGTACAAGTCACCTTAAACAATATTCTTGTAAATGAGTTCAGTCCGCCTGTCCTTCGTTTCAGCAAATATATCTATTACCCTCGTCTTGAAGTCTCTGGTTGGTCACTGAATTCCTTAAATAGGTTTTAATTCGTTTCAATGCATTAATAGCGCGTTCACAAGAAACTGACGTTAACGGAATATACGGCATCTAGTTAAGCAATTTTGTTGTTTCCGTGTGCACACATTGGAGTTCATTATTCAGAATGTAAGCCAGTAGTTGTGGGAGTTATAATACCTTAACTAATAATGGCGGGCAAGGAAATGCATTTACTTGAAGGGTTTTCATGCTGTCATTCATTTATTAGGTGTAAGTTTGCTATATTTCGTATTTGAATATGATTATTTTATTTTAGAGTGTCTTATAATAAAATAAATTCAAATTAACTACATTAAAAGCAAGTCTGAGATGATAGCCAATAAGAGCACCTTTATACCTGCGATCCAAATACTAGCCAGAGAGCAAGAAGAGACGCTGGCAAGTCTGTCTACTGGGCGGAGAAATCTCGCTATAGGAAAGTCATGGTTCCACAGTCGGCACCTACAGATAGCGTTAGTGTTGCTCTATCTGAAATCAAAGGGATCATACACAGAACGGACAGCGTCTACTTTCGCCTACGTGCTTCATGTAACTGACATTGCCGAAGTGAGACGGAAATAAGTAAAGCGGGGAATACGATAATGTCATGAATGTGAAAATAGCTAATGTTCTAAAAATAATTGAATTAACTAGACAGTATTTCGTTCACAAAATGTTAAGGGTACACGCTGTCTACCCTGTCTCCCCTGACGCTTCGCCCCTGCTGTCAATATGGTTCATAACCCCTTTGATTTATTACCTTGACATGGATCACCCAAAACATAGGTTAGGTTTGGAGAATACTTTAATAATCAGCATTAATTAATGCACTGTTTATTACTTTCATATTCCAAGATGTCATTGAAGCATTTAATTAAAGCATCATACATTAAAATTTAAAGTTTTACCACTAGAACAGCTGACATGGAAAAATGATTGAAAATTCAAACAATTTCAACTTACGTTAAAATGATCTTTAAAAAAACTGCAGACTTTTCCGATATATCACCAGCATGTCTCCGGCTCGCCAAAATCTATTTCTCTCTAGTTTTAGCGTCTTTGGAACATTTTTAACAATTTGTTTGGGATGGTATGCGATGTGCTATTGCACATCGGAACTATACACCATTTATAAGTTTTCTGCCTCACTGTCTGCGCAGGATTCATTTTAAGTCTAAAATATACCACTCAGATTATTATCCAATGTATAGACCTCGAATTTAACTATACCAGACACTAACATAAAGTAGAAATACGCAGAGTGTATCCTGCTTCTCACAGCACACTATGTGTTATTTCGTCTGCTAATTCAGTCAACCTGTACGATGACGTCAGACCAATGAGATGGCGTACTTCCGTCATGTGACATTTTCGTACTTTAATTTAGATTTTTATCATGTTTGGAGTTATTATTTGTACATTCTGATCGCATTTTTGAATTCTGCATGAAATTTTGAATCAGATTGGCATATTTTTAATTAAAACCCCGGATCATGCATGTTCCCTATTGAATTCGAAGGGGACCTAACAATATTAATTTGGTTTATGGAAGAAAGTAGAACGGATTGAATCAGACAAGATTATGCATCTCGATGTGTTAGGAATTAATGATATTCGGGTAAGGAGAGATAACGATGAAGAGCAAAGGAGATTATAAAGTACTGTATACTTTACGGGTGATAAAAAGGGAACGGCAAATTGTGGAGTAGGAATGTTCGTCAGGAATACCATTGCACGCAACATAGTTTCTGTTAGGCTCATGAATGAGGAAATGATGTGGGGTAGATTTGGCAGTTTGAGGAATCAGTATTGAGAATCGTCTCAGTGTATTCATCATCTGAGGACGTAGATGAGGATGAAGTTGACACGTTTTATGAAGAAATGAGTGACATCGTAGTCAGGATCAACAGCAAGGATAGACAGTGCTAATGGACGATTCCAATGCGAGAGTTAAAAATAGAACTGAATGATACTACAGGGTAATTAGTAAATGTGGGGAAGATATGGAAGTTAATGGGAATGGAAGCATTTTCTGGAGTTTTGCGTTAATATGCGATTAGGCAGGGACCCATGATCCATAGTAGAGTATATCTTAACCGGAACTGAATTCAAGAAATATGTTAGGAATGTTCGGATTTTCCGGGCATTTTTCGACTATACAAACCTCTATCTGGTCTGTAGTGAACTAAGTACCTCTAGGCCTAGGATAGAGAAAGTGAAATCTGTCTGCAGACGAATAAGGGTAGAAAATCTCCAGAACGAGGAAATTAGACAGAAGTCTAAACAATGGCCGGTAAGCGGTTCAGGATATAGAAAGAGAATCGGTGGCATCCAGGGATGCTGTAGTAGAAACACCAAGGGAATTCCTAGAAACAACTATATGGGTAAAGATGGAAAAAGATGAGAGCAGCTTTCAGGGCATAGCAGAAATAGCTCCAAACAAGGACTGGTGCAGACACGGAATTTTACGTAGAAGAAAGTAACAGAGTGAAACAAATAGTAATTGAGTCCAAGAAGAAGATTTTGGTAATAACCTAGAAAGTTTGGGTCAAGCAGAAGGGGATGCTTTCTGGACAGTAATAAAGAATCTTAGGAACGAAGTGGAAAAAGGAAATGAATAGTGTTTGGGGTAAATCGGATAAAAACTAAATAGATCCCAGGGGATCGCAGGCGAAAATCTTCTGAAGGTAAAAGGAAATCTTCGTGGTGACGTCGGGAACAACCGAGCTCATGGGAAGGAGGAAAAAGATGTTCGTGTAATTACGCTTGAGAAAGCACAAGGATCATATATAAACTCAATTTTCAAAAAGTATAAGGAATAGATTCATTTAGACCTGAAATTGCTAAATATAGTGAGAAGGCAGGGATGAAATGGCTTCATAGAGTAATAAGATTAGCATAGTGTGTTAGTAAGGTACCTCCTGACTGGACAAAAGCAGTAACTGCACCTATCTCTAAGCAAGGGAACAAGAAGGATTGCTACAACTATTGAGGTATCTCATTGATCAGTACACAAGGCAAAGTGTTCACTGACATCCTGGAAGGGAGGGTGCAATCCGCAGTTGGATGAAAACCAGTGTGGTTTCAGATCACAGAGGGGTTGTCAGGATCAGATTTTCAGAATGTGCCAAGTAATTGAAAAATGGTACAAGAGGAATAGACAGTTATGTTTATGTTTCATAGATCTAGAGAAAGCATGTGACAGAGTACCAAGGGAAATTATTTTCACCGTACTGGGGGACTATGGGATTAAGGATAGATTATTCAAATCAACCAAAGTCATTTACAGTATGTTGGCAATTAGGCTGCACCGAGAATGGGTGGTAGAATGAGTTCTTGGTTCAAGGTACTTACAGGTGTTAGACAAGGCTGCAATCTTTAAACTTTGTTGTTCATAATTTACGTGGATCATCTGCTGAAAGGTGTAAAGTGACTGGAAGGTATTCAGTTAGGTGGAAATGTAGTAAGCAATCTGGCCTACGCTGACGACTTGGTCATAATGGCAGATTGTGCCAAAAGCCCGCAGTCTAATATCTTGGAACTTGAAAATAGGTCAATGAGTATGGTTTTAAAATTAGTCTTTCCAAGACTAAATTGATGTCAGTGCGTAAGAAATCCAAGAGAACTGAATGTCAGACTGGGGATGCATAGCTGTAACAGGCAGATCATTTCAAACATTTAGGATGTGAGTTCTCTCAGGATGGTAGTATAGTAAGTGAGATTGAATCAAGGTGCAGTAGTATTAACGCGGTGAGCTCGCAGATGCTATCAACAATATTCTGTAAGAAGGAAGACAGCTCCCGGAAGAAACTAGCTTTACATCGGTCTGTTTTCAGACGGGAGTGAAGTCCGGTTGTACTCAGGATACCTTATTCATAAGTTAGAAGTAGTCCTCCTCTATGGTGTAGTGGTTAGTGTGATTAGCTGCCACCCCCGGAGACCCGCGTTCGATTCCCGACTCTGTCACGAAATTTGAAAAGTGGTATGAGGGCTGGAACGGGGTCCACTCAGCCTCGAGAGGTCAGCTGAGTAGAGGTGGGTTCGATTCCCACCTCAGCCCTCCTTGAAGTTGTTTTCCGTGGTTTCCCACATCTCCTCCAGACAAATACCGGGATGGTACTTAACATTAGGCCACGGCCGCTCCCATCCCTCTTCATTGTCTATCCATTCCAATCTTCCCATCCTCCTGCAAGGCCCCTGTTCAGCACAGCAGATGAGGCCATCTGGGCGAGGTACTGGTCACCCTCCCCAGTTGTATCTCCCGACCCAGGGTCTGAAGCTCCAGGACACTGCCCTTGAGGCAGTTGAGTGGGATCCCTCGCTGAGTCCGAGGGAAAAACCAACCTTGGAGGGTAAACAGATAAAGAAGAAGAAAAAGAAGGTTGTTTTTGCTATTTGCTTTACGTCGCACCGACACAGGTAGGTCTTATGGCGACGATGAGACAGGAAAGGCCTAGGAATGGGAAAGAAGCGCCCATGGCCTTAATTAAGATACAGCCCCAGCATTTGCCTGATGTGAAAATGGGAAACCACGGAAGAGAAGAAGAAGAAGAAGTTAGAAGAAAAGGACATTAAACCGGCGAGAATAATTGCTGGTGCAAACTAGTGGGAACAATGGCAGGAGGGTAATCGGATATAGTAGATAAATGATAAGTTAGGAATGAACAGGGGCTGCCTGGCTGAGGCGGTAAAGGCGTGCTCCGTTCACCCGGAAGGACGTCCGTTCGATTCACCATCAGGAAGTCGAAACATTTAAGAAACGAGATTTCCACTTCCGGATTTGCACATGGCCCTGAGGTTCAAGCAGCCTACACCAAAAATGAGTACCAAGTTAATTCCTGGTGGCAAAGGCGGCCGGGCGTAGAGCTAACCACTCTACCCCATCAAGTGCCGAGCTTACGGATAGTGGAAGCCTCTCCAAGGGCCTTCATGGCCTGTTCGGAGATTTGCTTTGCTTTGCTTAGGAATGAACTCCTTGGATGAAGCTGTACGCATAAACAGGCTTTGGTGGTGGGATCATGTGAGGCGATTGGGGGAGGATAGGTTACCTAGGAGAAATATGGACCAAAACGACGATGGTTTGACTTAGTTTCTAACGATTTAAAGGTAAGAGGTATAGATGTGGACGAAGCCGCAAAATTAGTTACAAATCGAGTATTATGGCAGTGGTTTGTAAATTCACAGAGGCTTGCTGACTGAACGCTGAAAGGCATAATGAAGAGGTATGTATTATTATTATTATTATTATTATTATTATTATTATTATTATTATTATTATTATTATTATTATTATTATTATTATTATTATTATTATTATTATTATTATTATTATTATTATTATTATTATTATTATTATTATTATACTACCACCTTTCCCGCACCTTGGTAGGTCGCAGGTGTGAACTGTGACGCACCTGTGGACTTTGCCCTATTTTACGGTTTCTGCGGTTGGTTGGTTGGTTGGTTGGTTGGTTGGTTGGTTGGTTGGTTGGTTGGTTGGTTGGTTGGTTGGTTATAATAATAATTTTACGTCCCACTATGTTAACGATTTTAGAGACGCCGATGTTCCAGGATTTTATTCCACAGGATTTCTTTTACGTGCCTGTAAATCTGCCGATACGAGGATAGCGTATCCGACCACCTATAAGTACTACCAGACTGAGCCGGAATCGAACCCGCCAATTTGGAGTTGCATAATATACTATCATTTTTTTCATCATCTGCGACTAGCAATTCATTGCTGGGGGAAGGCCTCTCTTATTCTGCTCAGCAGTTTACGACCGAGTGACTTGGCCGCGCGTTCAGGGCTCACCAAGCTGTCAGCTTGCATTTGGGAGATCATGGGTTCGAATCCCACCAACGGGAGCTCTGAAGCTGTTTTTTTTTATTTACCATTTTCACACCAAGCAAATGCTGTGGATGTACCTTAATTAAGGCCATAGTCTCTAATGTTGCAATCCTAGCCCTTTCTCATCCTTGCGTCGCCGGAAACCTTCGATGTGTTAATGCGACGTTAAACCACTATTGAAAAATAAATTATACAGTTTACAATACTTAGCCAACTGTAAAAAATTGCTCCCTTTAAATAATCATTGACTTGGCCATTGCGAGTTCTTCCTGTAGGTCATACGCTGGAGTAGCGTAGTGTTCAGCTTCCACGTGTTTGTATTCTTTTATTGTTATTGTTTTTATGTCCCACTAACTACGTTCACGGTTTTGGGAGACGCCGAGGTGCCGTAATTTTGTCTCGCAGGAGTTCTTTAATACACCAGTTTTTTTTTTTTTGCATATTTTAATAAATAATACACCTCAAAGAGCATTAAGAAATTCGAAAAAATCTACACATTTTTTTCTATATAGAATGATCACTTAAAGATACTACATTCAGGTGGAAGTAAAAGCCACGTAAATAGTGTACTGTTATGGTAAACAGCGGCTTAATTAAAATCCTTCTTCATTGGATCCTCACCCTTGTATGTTTCTCTTTGACATGATAATTAACACGTACTGACAATGGAAATTCGTGACGACTTTTAGGCGTTAAACCAGAGGAGAGAATGCGTGCGTAATGTATGTTATATCCTTCAGTAATTCAATTACGCCCTATCTGTTGTCACAAACATGGGCTGGACTCCGTGTGAGTCATCTACATGATGGAGATATTATCATATGAGTTACCCAGCACACAGGCAACCCAACCCAAACGGATAAAGCCGGCAGCCGGACTCACTCAAAGAAAGGAATGAATTAGAGTAATCTCGACTACCATCTTTGAAAAAATAAAAGAAAGATGGAAAGAAAGCAAGGAAAGGAATTTGACTTACGTCTAAAACCCCACATGCTCGTCAAGTTCAAATTTCAATGTATTCCATTATTCAAAACTAATGTAATTCTTTTATCACCGATCTGAGTTCATTGCTCTGGAGTATTAGAGAAAAGTATTGGTTCAGATGTGTCTTTTCTTTATTGGCTTTATTTGTTGTCCACAGTTGGATCCTATACAAATAGAAAGGGAAGCACTAGCAGTACTAGGTAAAACAATTGTTATACACTCGGGCAATTTACGGTAGTAATTATATTACCGGCAAGTGAATGTCGCTAGTCACACGCACTGCTTGATCTTCACGTAGGCTATAGCTTGTTGTTAGTAGAACAAAGGTTTAGATTTTGACCAAAGTATAATGAACTTCGTATCTCTTTCCTCAGTGTAACATATAGACACTCCCTATCTCCGTTAGTCATATTTCATACCCGAGGTTCCATATCAAAATTCACACATGTTTTTCTCAAAACTAAGGCTAATCAATAGTAAAATCAATTTTCCCTTAAGAATTAATTATCGGTGATCCCGCCAGAGGGGGCATTTAGACCGATGGTAGAGACATTTAACAGTTGAAAACCGAACTACCTTGTACTGCATCAGTTCAAGTTAGATTGCAGGCGCGTAGTTTAACTGGCCGGAGAAGGTGTACCCTCGGTACAACAACAACAACAACAACAACAATAATAATAATAATAATAATAATAATAATAATAATAATAATAATAATAATAATAACGAATACAAAGGCGACTGGATAGAGCCTCACATATTTGAAAAAGAAGCATTCGTATGTCAGACCAACAAGACGGAAATGGTATACCAACTAACCAAAGACATCCAGAATAAACGATCAGCGTTGTTTTAAACACCGAACCCCGACATTATTGTACAGTCAGGGACATAACGTTAGGGCCTGCAGGTCCCCTCGGAAAAAAATAAAAATATGTATCTAGCCTAATGTCAGTCTGCAAGGAAATGAACAGGGCGATTTTGTAGAATCACCTAAATAGCTCTTTTCTTTTTCTTTACAATTTGTGTGTCACAACACCGCGACACGCTCTTCAGAAAATACCTACACCAAGTTATTTAAAAATAATTACAGCAATGAAAATAAATAACAAAATATCTTATTTTAGTCACAAAATGATACTTTCTTACTGTGTAGTGCACCTGAGATCGTAATATTTCACATTTTTTGTAGAATATTTAACTGTTGCCATACATTTATTCGACAACAGTGTATAATGTCAATAAGAAGTTGGTGTAGTAACAGTCAACTCAGTTTTGAACGAGCTTTCTTTACATGAAGTTAATAAGATTATTAACTGTACTGTTTGATATTTTTCAAACTATTTGAACAGTTTTTGATTTAATTTTATTCGTACATTTTTCTCTGTTGTAGTCGAATAAATTATTATAACTGAGACTTCAGCATCGGTTGCAGAGTATAGTTCTGTATTTACTGAAAAAATTAAACCAATTACAGTTAAGAACAAACATCTAAGTGGTGCATGGTTGGCAGTTCAGCAGCTTATAGCCGTTAAACCACTGAGGCAGTCAAAAAACCTATTAAACATTATTTAATAATAATCTATATACAGGCTATATAAATGTAACGACCGGAATGGATCAGAAGACATGACAAAGTGACTTTGTTACACGACAATAGTAGCGATTTTTCAGGTGTTCGGCGCCACCCTCTACCGGTGGCCCCCGGGATGATAGTGTTGGTTACTGAGTGTATGATTCGAAGTAGTGTATCGATTCATTCAAGTGTCCGAGTAAATCGATTCACAGGAACGGCGAGCTCACGGCACACGATTCAGCTGACTCGCAGCGGACAGTGTTGAGTGGCGCACTCACTGATCACTAGCGGGACACTGAACATTGGTGGGGAGCAAATTCCGCTGAAGCGAGACATACAGTGAGCCATGGCACACTGAAAGAATCGCACGCAGACACGGATCAGTGAGACACATTACACAAACGCACTCTTGAGCTCAGTTCATTTGAAAATAATACCCACTAAATAATAGATGGATTTATTTGCAGTGTTAAAAAGGTAGTCAAAACATAATTCCAAAAGTACCTAGCTTGTAAGTAAGTAGACATTAGATTATTCTATTTACCGTATTAGTTTAATCAATCAGTATTTTTATAGCTAGTTGTCAATTAATTAAACTCAGCTATCTAGCCTCCCCGCCTGGCTGAGTGGCTCCGAGGATTGGGGCGCTGGCCTTCTGAACCCACCTTGGCAGGTTCAATCCTGGCTCAGTGCGGTGGTATTTGAATGTGCTGAAATACGTCAGCCTCGTGTCGGTAGATTTACTGGCACGTAAAAGAGCTCCTGCCGGACTAAATTCCGGCACCTCGGCGTCTTAGTACGTAGTGGGAAGTAAAGTCAATAACATTATTAGCTAGCCCACCCTATGACTGTGAGTCATGCGTCATGCTCATGACCACTCGAAATTGACTGTTTTATATTCAAAAGTACCGCTCGGTATTCTCTCAGTTCGTATGTCGCATCACTGTACAATACTTCAATAATCGAATCACGAGATCACCGGTGTATGTGAACAGTAAGTGAGTGAGCCGACTGATGCAATAGCTTAAATAAAAGGATGTTTAATCAGAAAACCAGTGGGATACTGTACTCCTCGTGCAGCCTATACAAAATATGATGATTTAAAAAATCCTCTGCTGATAGAAAAATACATTTTCAAAGATGACCAAGTTAGTTGTCCGTACGTTTAAGGTCGCATTCCTATGAGCTTGCGTTCGGGGGATGACGGGTTCAAATCCTACCGTCGGCAGCCGTTAAGATGGATTTCCGTGGTTTCCCATTTTCACACCAGGCACATGTTGGTGCTGTACCTTAATTAAGGCCACGGCCGCTTCCTTCCCATTTCTAGACCTTTCCTATCTCATTGTCGTCATAAGACCTGTCTGTGTCAGTGCGACGTAAAGCAATTTATTTGATTCATATTTAATATGTAGGCTACTTATTGCGGACACAGGTATCTTTAAATCTAATTCTATATATTTAAAAGTTGTGACTTTCAGAAAACTTTGGAAAACCATAACGTAGTGTGTAAAATTTGAGTTATGTCAATTATTATTATTATTGACTACGTAAGTTTTATGGTGTAATATAATAAGCAAGTATAGTACTGAATCTGAGATGATGCATAGGAAAGCAGTTCATAGAATGAAGACTATATGGCAGCAGCAAGCACTGAATGTTGTTGCTGTTGTCTTATCAGTACACACTACACAGATGCAATAGGATCGATGACTCTAATGAGCCGTGAATCGGCTTACTGTATCGATTCAGTAACGTGAACGGAATCAAATGATTCGATTCATTATCGAATATCCCATCACTACTGGACAAGGCCTGAACCGGTGAGTGACGTCACAGTGCGACGCGGGCTCACAGCGCGGAGCGGGCTGCTAGCTAAGAGCCTGCCCTTAACCTTACATGATGTTACACTGGCTACATGTCTAGGCTTAACCTTACAGACTCCGGGTTCGACCCTAAGCTTAAGGGCGTTAACCTTACAGACCCAACTTTGATGCCAAAAAGTGCAAGCTGGACCCAACTGCTAACGAGATCAAAGTCGAGAGTGTAAGCTTAACCTAACAGGTACGGATTCGACTCCATGCTTAACCTCACAGGTCCTGGATTCGACCCTAGGCTTAAGGGCGTTAGCTTTACGGTCCCAAGTTTGATATAGCTGGGGACAAAACGTGACGACCTCGCCTCACACCACTACCCTCCAGCCGCAGCCCGGTGTCTATCAGGGGCTAATAGGAATTACTACGTCTGCCGTAGTCAGAGTTGCCAAATCGTGTATCTCATTAGCACCAAACGAGCCAGAGCAAGAATAAAACACTTTTATGGAATCTGTTTGTCATTTCGATGTAAACTGAATTATTATTATTATTATTATTATTATTATTATTATTATTATTATTATTATTATTATTATTATTATTATTAACAAATACATCGCAATTGGGAACAGGTGGCAATGGTCACTTACATTAGTGATAGTAAAGTTAAAACATAATTACCCAACTACAACTACTACTACAAGAGTACAACAAGCAATTCTATGGAAAGAAAATATTACAATAAATACTACTAGTTTAACATTCTAAATCCAGTATAATCATATACATATACATAACCATTAATCCATTTAATTTCTTCTTATTAAAATTTTACCTTAATCCTCGTCGTCTTCCTCCTCAGAACCAGAAGAATCTGTTAGCTGTATACAAATTCTCTCATTGTCAAAAAGGGAGTGGATGTTCTTGTAGCTTTTTTCTATTTTCTCCACGTGGCTGATGTAATTTCTCCACTTTTCAGGTGTCACGAGCATACAGGCTTCCTTCAGTGACTAATTTCTTCCAATAGTTTCTTTCTTAGATTTTGTGATGCGGTCCTCCTTTTATCTACGCCCACGCCATCTCAATGGGATTAAAATGCAGTGATATGGCGGTATCCGCAAAACTGTGTCCATACTGGCTGCGCATACAGGCTTCCTGTGTCCATACTGACTGCCAATTGGTCTACAACATACTTCTTTTTCTTCTTTCTCCAATAGGCGTGTTCTTCGTAATAATTTCGAGGAGTACTTGCATTATAGGAACAAGATGAGGGACAGGAATATTTTTTATCGATCATATATTGAAGGATTCGATCTTTTTTCCAGGATTAAGTGGGTTTAGGGCTAAATACAAGGCTGTGGTAGGAGGCATTATCCATATCTATTACAGATGGTCCTTCTAAGCGTCGTAGTATCTTCTCTTCAAACCAGTTTTCAAATATTTCCGATTTCATGCTGCCATGGTAATCCGCGGGAGCATCCGCCATTTTAGTACGTGTAACTAGAAGAACATCAATAATAAAACCAAACCGTTCAACGCAATGAACAATAACGATTCTATCGCCTTTGTTGAATGGGGTTGTTACAGCACAATTGTCAGAATGGTCTGTCCAGGTCTTCATTCTGCAACAGTTACTGTCGAACCGCGTTTCATCTAGGTATACGTCAGCATAACCTTGGGACCGAAGATCTTAAATATCTTGAAAATACCTGTACCGCAAAGTAATTATTTAAGATGTTTCAGCTTTTAAACAGCTTTTAGGTACAGACAGGTATTAAAACCCCATACTTTTCAGAAGACGACAAAGTGTCTTCGCCCCATACGGAAAGTGATAATCTGCCCAGCTGTCTTCTGTTTCATTGATTCTGTTAGGTCACCTATTGTTGGAGATTTAATGTCCCTATAATACTCTAAACTGTTCGACGAAGCAGGTCCCGAGTGTGATCGTCTTATTTAAATTTCTGCTTCCGAACTTTCCTTTCAGTGGCGGTTACATAGGTATTGACATCACTGATTTTAACTATTTTTTCACCGTAGTTACACAGATTCATGCCGCTTTCGATGCTAAATTACATTTTTACCAGTTATAACACCACCATTTCCTAAAACACCTCGTAAGAAATTTTTAATGTTCCTCATAAACATCACGGTTTGTTTTCGTAATTTAACGCCTCTGTCAATAACATGTTTGTCACTTTTAGTTGGAGTTCTTGGTGAGGAAGAAGACGAAGACGAAGACGAAGAAGAAGAAGAAGAAGAATGTCCAGGCAGTTGATTTAATTCCGCTTCGTTACACTGTGATTCTGATTTACACACGGCCGGAAGAACACTTGCATATTACTGCTCTTACGCTAAACTGATAAGTTATAAATATCACAAATATGAGTTATTTCATATCTTACTATTAATAATGCTCACTAGGTCACTGCACTGCACTCGGTATGGAGAAAGAGTCAAGAAGTCAAGACCGAAGAGAATGGTTTGGCAACCTCTCCAAACCAAGCAAGGATCACATGGAGCTCATTAACTCAGCAGGGTGCAGAATGGGATTTACAGCTGGTTTCCAGCTCGCTTCCAAGAGGTCGTCATGTTTTGTCCCCTACTATACCCAACAATGCCAGCTTAATATAACTGCCTACGTGATTACGGACAAGAGTACTAGCTTAACCTAACAGACTTCAAGTTCAATAACCGGGCTAACTGCAGGCCTAACGTTACACTGAACACGCATTAACCCAACTTAACCTTCCAGGACATGGAGCTTTTTTTTTTACTAGGGGCTTTACGTCGCACCGACACAGATAGGTCTTATAGCGACGATGGGATAGGAAAGACCTAGGAGTTGGAACGAAGCGGCCGTGGCCTTAATTAAGGTACAGCCCCAGCATTTGCCTCGTGTGAAAATGGGAAACCACGGAAAACCATCTTCAGGGCTGCCGATAGTGGGATTCGAACCTACTATCTCCCGGATGCAAGCTCACAGCCGCGCGCCTCTACGCGCACGGCCAACTCGCCCGGTGGACATGGAGCTGAACTTGGAACTAGATAGCCCCGATATGGCTTAATACGTGTGCTTTATTCATAGGGGCGTAACAGCTGACAGCGCGTTAAGGTAACTTGGAGCTGAACTTGAAACAAGGTGGCGGCTATATGGCTTAATACGTATGCTTTATTCGCAGGAGCGTAACATTGGAAAGCGACTTAAGGGTCCTTGGAGCTGAACTTGGAACAAGATGGCGGCTATATGGCTTAATACATATGCTTTATTCATAGGGGCGTAACATTGGAAAGCGACTTAAGGGAGCTTGGAGCTGAACTTTGAATAAAATGGCGGCTGCATATGGGACTAGGGAAATGGTGTAAGGCTTAGTACATGTACTTTATTCATAGGGGACGTAACATTCTGGAAGCATCTTTGGGGCTCGAAGCTGAACGTAACCTCCCAGGATAACCGCAAAAATGTGTAAGCTTAATGAATATTGAATGTTCATGACCTCATTATAATCCAAATCGACTTTAACCTATTAGGTCGTGTTACGTGTATTTAGTACGTGTTTCATTGAACAGCCTTCTGAAGGAACATAGTGCGGAAACGCGGAAACAGTCTTTACGTCATGTGTGTATGCTCTTTGATTGGGTGTGTGGCAATGCATGCCGGGAAGGGATCTTCATATTGTAACAGTAAATGTGGTACTTCGGTAGAGATGAGACGCAGGGTGTGTACCATTCGTTAAAGTGCATACAGAGGGAGAGGGTTTGCTTAAAATAAATCTTAAAAATTTTTTCAGAGTTTATTAAGAAATTGAAAGTAATGTCACCTCTGTACAGCGTATACAGTCGAAAATGTTCCTCGTCCTATGGCTGGCGATGTCCTTGGATTCCGGCAGCTCCATTTTCCATACCAGCGAACCACCATTCGTCCCCCGATGGAAGTTCTAGAAAATCCATTCCCTGCGACGTTAATGAATGGCGTTGAGGTAGTCCTTGTGAATGGTGAACATGAATGAACATCGTTAAGTCCTGGGGCGAGTTAATGTAAAGGCTGCTTCTGCACAGATGAGAGGGATGTTTATAGATAATTTTAACAAAGTTCAAACACAAAATGTATCTTTTATCACACGGTGAAATGTCACTCAATTTTGTCCCGTGTTAATTGAAAGAATGTAAGTTAATACTCATAAGATAAAAGTCCACTCGGAACTGATCGTCGAGTTTAACAGAGTCACTTAAAGTTTGTTGCACTTGGTACAACGTAAGGCAATGCCGCATGACTTAGTTCTTTGAAGCACTGTTAAACATAATTCATTGAAAATAAAGATGTTCCACTCGTGAATTAGAACTCATTCACGTATTGAAAATAACATGAAATCAAAAGACGAAATTAATCGAGTACTGACAGTCCTTGGTTCGACTGTTCGTAAACTAAATGTTCGCAGAATTGAAATGTGCTGTTTATTAGAATAGAAATGCACTGTTCACACATGCACAGTTCACAGTTCACGACCTAAAATATCGACACAGTTCATGGAATGGTAAATTAAATTTGGATTCAAACACAGTCGTATAACTCGAAGTATTTAGTACTCGGCAAGGAGCAATCGGTTCTAAGTCCTGTCCATGACACAAAATTTCAATTTCGAGCACTCGAAAACGTTTGCGAGTCTTAGACACTCGTATAGAGTAACAGTCAATAGATAATGTCCAGACGATACACAATTCATCTCACGTCCTATCGGAGTAAAAAGTTGTCACAGTATAAAGAAATCTGCATAAGTCCATATTCAACACGATTAGGTTAAAGTCCACGAACTTGAGACTTAATAGCGGCATCACACTCTGGCAACATGCTGTAACACACTGCAGCGCACTGCGGCACACTGTAACATGCTGGAACACACACTGGTCTGCTGAGCGAAGCAGTACGTATTTATATCTGATCCGGGCTTCCACCCCTTTTTCCATAACTTTATCGTCCCAAGTCAGATTCACGTGAAATTCGGCAGGAACATAGCTAAAGGATCAAGTTATATGGTGATGTAGTTCAATTTGTTCAATTATTATCGTGGGAAAAGTTATTACCCGTCGAAACTCGAAGAACATTCTACATCAGTCTAGGCTCTGTAGTGCGGCGAGGCATGCTGTGACGTCACCCGCTCACTACGTCACACGCGCACATATGTTGCTCGCTGTCTAGTCAGTCCTTCGTAAGCGGTCCGGAGCATAACACGTAAGTTTTAAAATTTCTATGACGGGGACTTAGTTTGTACCGCCGTTACCGGTACAATATGTAAAGTGCAGTGTTCAAATGTCAACAGTGAGAAAGAAACATGCCATTTCTATCTGATACTAAGTATAACGCAGTTGAAAAGGCAATCGTGAAGTTTTATGCTTTCAAAATGAAACTAAACCCTTTTACTGAAGAAGAGTTGAATGCATTACCAAAGGCATTTTTGGTAAATATAGCTGCCTCGTGAGAGGACACAAGATCCTGTTTTGTCAGAGCTTCAAGCGTGTACTTAACATCATGAACAAGTGGGTTTAGCTAAGAGGCCTTCAGCGAGACAGTGAGACGGTGCCATACATTTCAACTCATTAAACTGTATCACGGATCTAAAACTTTTTTTCTAGTTGCTTTACGTCGCACCGACACAGATAGGTCTTATGGCGACGATGGGACAGGAAAGGGCTAGGAGTGTGAAGGAAGCGACCATGGCCTTAATTAAGGTACAGCCCCAGCATTTGCCTGGTGTGAAAATGGGAAAGCACGGAAAACTATTTTCAGGGCTGCGGACCTAAAACTAACGAGTGGACTTCGCTTATAAACACTTACCATGGTTGCGAAAAGAGTAAGCAATCTGTCGCAGAATAAGGCGGAAAATGTGCTGGGAGAAAAGTGAGGAAGAGCTTTTGAGCTTCATCTTCCTAGTTATCAGTACTGTGGGTCTGGATGATGTCGGCTTGGCACGCGGTGATCCTCGTATGAATATGTTAGATGCTTCCTGCAAACAGCATGACTTTGCTTATCGTCAAAACAAACCTGAACTAAGACGTGTAGCTGATGAAAATCTGCTTCGTAAAGCTATGCAACGTGTGACGTCACCTAATACTACAGTTGCTGAGAAGATAGCAGAAATGTCGTTGCCGCTGCAATGAAAGAGAAACTGTAGCTGGGTGGAGGTCTTCAAAGGCAAAAACAGCATAGAAATATCTAAGGACTGAACAGATTTACTTTGGTGAAAGAAGAAATTGAATACATACGTTGAAATAAACAAGATTTGTAAAACATAGTGCAGTTGTTTTTTGTTCACTTTTTTAACTTGTCTCTTGTCCAACACTATTCCAAATCTTAACTTAACTAGTAGTAATGATGTTGACTAACGAGTTTATGCAATCTTAAAGCTGTCCTGAAAGATCGTGAAGTAAATAGGTAACAGGTAACTCTGCTGATTTGACAATTTTCTGTGCTCCAGTTAAGGGTGTATCCTTTTGCGAAGACAGGCTTATGTTTGCTGATGCGAACAAAATCACCTTTTTGAAAGCGATGGCGACGTGAATCAGCTGTTTTGTTTATGTGATGAACAGCATCTAAGCGTGGTTTACTCTTGGTAAGAAGACATGGCTTTGTGCCGAAAGTGCGATGAGGCGTATCGTTGTAGGTAGACACAAGTCTAGGTAGGAGATCTATCCAGTGATAAGAGTCTTGCGCTGTAAATTATAGCCACATCATAGTTTTGAGCGTACGATTAAAGCGTTCCCCAACGCTAGCATTGAGAATGCTGTACATAGAATAGTGACGAATGCCGAATGTCTTGAGATACGTATAAAAATGGTGTTGTAAAACTCGTTACATTGATCAGTTTGGAGAAGCTGTGGGCAGCGTTTTGATTGTTGAACAATACGATGGAAAGCGTCTTTGACATGAGCTGCTGTCTTAGAACGCACTGGTTGTGCAAAAGCGAACTTAGAGTAAACATCGATGACAGTAAGTAGATACTTATACTGTTTATTGCTAGAGGCATACGGAATCATTTCTACTAGGTCATCTTGCCATAGTTCATCCTTTCCACTTGTAAAGACACGTCTGCGACGGTAGGTGCGACGAGCGAGCTGGTTTGTGTAACTCGTGTGCGATGCTTAGCTTTACAGGCGAGGTCCTGCTTTGAGGAGCCATTACTCAATAATAAGCATGACGTAATTCCTCTTCTATTTTTAGAATCTCTGATCCATGACCTGTGTGACCGACATCTTAAGAAGCTCTTAGAAGTTTCAAACGTTATACAAGTAAGTTAGGGTCGTTCCAGTACCTTACGTCTGCATAGGGTAACACAGGCTTGTAGACAACATTAAGACCACGTGCTGACAGTTGATGCGAAAGAAAAAGCTTGGGAATAAAATCGCGGTACTTGCGACTCTTATTTGCATTTATAGCTTATGTCCTCTTGTAATTACTTCGAGTAGCATCAGTAGCGAAAAGTACTGCTCTATATTTTTAATATCATCTTGCGAAATTGTATCTCTGTCAGGTATCCGAGAAAAAAGAAGTTCTAAAAGACCTTTACTAGGTTTATGTTACACTTTTTACGAGAAGACTGTTAGCGTTAATCTTGACATTTGTATTACCTATCCGAAAACAGTCGTCTTCATGGCGAATACCGTATGTTGTGTCGGTTTGCCCTGTAAGGAGTTTTTCTATGTAAGGTGCAAAGAGTGAGCCGTATGTGTTTTGAATAAGTCTTTAACTGATTACGATACACTGGTGTGATTATAATTTCAGACAAGGAAGGTAAATCGTGTTTTGATGTAGTAGGTGTTTCAGCAACAACGTCTGTAGTTAAAGACTTAACTCGCTTGGATGGTAAAGAGACGTTAAGATCTTCCTCGTCCTCTTCTTACTCATCCTTACCCCACTTCTCCTCTGCCTCATCTTGCTTCTCAATTCACAATATGTTGTGAACACCTTGTACAACACATTTTGTATTGAATAGGTTGAACCTTCTTTAATTCTAATTGTGAATCTCAGTTCAATACGGGAAAATGTTCTTAACTTATAATCATCTTGCCTCTCTTCTTCTTCTTCTTCTTCTTCTTCTTCAGGCTTCTTCTCTTGCTACTCATTGTTTTTAGATATTTGCATAGCACCAGAACTTGTACTAGACTCAGACGATAACGTAGAATTAAAAATCTCTTTTAGTTGTGCACCGAGTTGCCTTTCCAAAAAGAAATCAGTATCTGCTTGAATACGTTTAAGCCCTTTAAATTTACGTCGAATATTGTTCCGCGCACGGATAATACTTTGTGTAAACTCTTTCCTTGATGTGGACATGATGTCAGTTTTAGATCAAGTGCGGTCTGTAGCCGCTATGTTGATGCTTATGAAATGATCCACGATACCGTCCACGACGAACATAATTCTCTTTATCAATAACTAAGAAGCCGTAACGTTGTGATGACCATCTAGCGCACAGTCGTTTAAAGTCATTGAATATCATATCATTGTTAACATGATCATCATATACATGTCGCATGTTGAGTTCGTCTCGTCGAAAAAATACAATGATATTAGCGTTGTCACGTATCAACAGCTTAGGCACACGAGAATACGTTTGACATAAATAAAAACAATCTAAATATTTATGACATCCCATATTAAAGTATGCACGAATAACATCATGCTGTTCTGTAGCGACATCGTAAAAGATCATAAGAGAATTGGGTAGCACGTCATCTGGTGGCAATATTTACTCATGCGCATTAAATTGAAAATATCTCAAACTAGCTTTTACGAGATCTTGGATAATAAGCTGTAGAATAGTATACAGTGGTTGATAAAGTGACTTTGCAAAAATGTAAATGTTTCGGAAACGTATGCCATTTAAGGAGTGAATAAGTGTAAGTAAAAGATTTGTCTTGCCGCATCCTGATGGCCCAGTTATGATACATCGAACTGTAGAGATAAACAATGCTCTATGAGGACTTCGCGTAGTTGTAGCAGAACACGATAAGAGATGTGACACTATGTCACTGAGAGGTAGTGTGTCTTGCTGCTTTATAATCTTCATGCTGACTGAATAAAAAAGTGCCACATCATAAGAATATATAACGAATGACGTAACGACAAGTAACTATCAGTTCGTAAATCGCTGTTGGCAAGAGAAGTCGTATCCAGAGTGAAACAACGGTATCCTGACATTATGAAGAAAAAAATTATGTTGGATGGAAAGAAGTTGTAAAGGATGCGGGAAAAGCTATTCGAGGAGAATACAATCCACGAGAAGCTATTACCAAAGTACTACACGCAGCTAGAGCGAGAATTTCACCGAGGACTAAAGCAATATTTAGCAATCGTGCTCGAATTATTCCTGTATCGAAACGAGGCAGATTCCTTCCAGCGTTGTTTTCAGAACTAGCGGCTTTAGGATCTCTGCCAGGTGGTGCCAGTGCTGTAGCAAGAACTGTTAAGGCTGTAGAAGAGGCGAAGAATCGATTGAAAGAAAGTAAGCGTCATAATAAGACGATGTAAGCAATTGCATTGCGAGGTAAAGGTGTGCACATGAAGCTATCGCCCTACAAAAAAGGGCTTGGTATTTACATATCGCAAAAAAAATCTACTGAATGCACTGCCACATCGAGCTCTAACCAATGAAAAAGTGGCTACGTATGCTAAACAACTAGGTATTCACCATTTTCGCGGTGTGTCTTTGCGAGATCAGCTACCAGCATGTCCACGGAAACTGGAGAATGCTGTAATCAACTTAGACGACAGTCGTGGACCTGGAACTCATTACGTTGCCTACGTAAAACATAACTCTAAAGGATGGTATTTCGATAGTTATGGAGACTTACCTCCCCCCCATCTGAGCTCACACAATATTTCGGAAGCAGTGGAGACATTGTTTACAATAAAAACCATGTACAAAATTTCAATACACGCATGTGTGGGCGATTATGTCTAATCTTATTATATCAAACCCAGACTGCAGACAAAAGGCATTGGTGTGCACTTAATGATGAGCGTGCAAGAACGTGTACTGTACGTGGAGAAGGAACTGAAACAACTGTCTCTTTTAATCCACCGATCGAACTCAGTCATCGGCTAAATAATCTTGGGCTAGTATCATTTGAAAGCTACAATAAAATCTATAACGTGCGAGGTGGCAGTAATAAGTTCTACTACGACGAGTACGGTATGTCCTAACCCCGCCGTTAGGCACTTATTCTGCAGACATTTTCATGAATACATTGAAAGTGTGTTGATTGAACAGTTTGGTGATGTAGGTTTTAGTGACAATAATTACAAGTTCTCTCTTTCAGTAAGCAGCATTACACATAAATGTGTTATTGAATCTTCTTTCAAGATTGACTTTAAGTCACAACCTGATTCCATTGAACCGTTGCTCGGATTTTCATCAAGAGAACTAACACCGATGTACATCATGAGTCCGATCAACGTATAACACTTTTCGATGACCATCACTTAAGCATCACTTGTGATATCATTACAGACATGTATAGTAATTAACAAACTTCGCACGTCCTGCACGACTTTACCGTTACAAAAGAAAGTGGTTACAGTATTCGTGAAAAACCGTCAGTTGTGCTTTATCACCCAGTGACTGTAAAACACATCGGTAACATTACCCTTAGACTTGTGAATAAACATCATCAGCTCATTAAGTTAGATCGTTACACGTACGGAGCTTACAAACTTCAGCAGCTTAAATCAATATGAAACAAATCTATAAAATACGGAATACAACGAGGAGACATGCCACATGTTTGCGAGTAATTATCGAGTTAACAGATGTGCATATGCAGATTCTCCAAGAGTTAGGTTATACGCTACTACAACAACAATATTGAAGAGATGCTAGTCATCATGAACACAGTAGAAACTCAAGAAAGTGTAGTACGAAGTGAGTTCCATTCTTATCAACCTTTTACGTTTAGACTTAATAAAATGATGATATTCGCATGATTATCAATCAGCAAGATGTATACACACTACCTCATGAAAGCTACCTCTATATCGAAGGACGAATAGATAAGGCAGATGGGAGTGGGCCGAGCACATTTCAACTAAACAACCAAGGTCTAGCTTTTCTCTTTTCGAAGGCGCGTTATGAAGTAAATAGTGTTGAAATAGATAGATCGAAGGTTGCTGGTATTACAATTGCAATGAAACTCTGCCCTTCTTTTAGTGTTGAAGAAAGTAATCTTCTAGGGATGGCAGTATGGTGTCCAAAAGCTACCAACAACTGGATGATTAATGAGGACGGTACTTTTACAGGTATGTTATCATTGAAATATATTCTTGGCTTCGCTGAAGACTATAGACGTATTATAATTAACACAAAACAAGAGCTAATTCTGATCCGTGATCGCAGTGATTACAATGCTCTTAAAGCAGCAGCGGTAAATTGTAGATTTCAAAAATTACTTCATTACTATTAGTGTGTGTGTGCTTCTACATCGAGGATCATTGATAGGAAAGAAGAAAGCAGGGACGACGAAGTAAGAAAAACTTGTTTGTGCAAATCTTGAACCTAATGATACACTAGTAAGTAAGGCTATTACAGCTTTCTATAAACATAAACGCTTACACTGTATGCCACAGCATTTGATTATGTATTTACCATCTGGTTTTCTATCAACATACGCTGCTTACGTATACATTCCGCTTGGGCAATGCTACCTTTCCATTGTAAGACGTCATTAGAAGTAGCCGCATTCAGACGTTGCCTGCAACACTATAAGTATCGAGGTGAAAACGGCAATACCGATTGGGATGGATTAAATCCAATGGTTAAGGACTGTAGACTGTGCATGCGTGAATTAAGAAATGTATTTTAAAGCTATGTACTCTTAAAGCTGTATCTCAGACGTGTTAATATATATATGATAATTTATAAAAAACGTTATTTACGTATTTATTTCAATAAGCCTATCCCTTTATTCACCACTCCTAAGACAGCAATCTACATTCATCAATGAATATATGCACAGCTATCCAATATTTTTTGCAACGTGCTATGGGTATTATTTATATTCCAGTTACATGTCTTGAAAATTTCGTCAGTATATATATCAGGTAAGTCTTAACTTCTCTTATTAGGTACCCGTTAAGTAGCGCAAAACAGTTTTCGGATCTGAACACAAGAGTATGTCTCCGGGTAATGTCAACAATAGTGTAAGCTACTGTAAGTCTCTAGAGTTCAAATCTATAAGCTCTAAAGTTCAAATAAAAAATGGAGTGTTCCAGACACTAAAAAACGAACAGTGCGTTACGCGTCAGCACAGGCACCATTATGTTCCAAGTTCAGCTCCAAGCTCCCTCAGGTCGCTTTCGAACGTTACGCGCCCTATGAATAAAGCATATGTATTAAGCCTAGTCCCTTAGTCCCACGTCGCCATCTTGTTTCGAGTTCAGCTCCAATCCCCTGAAGCTATCTTTCATCATTACGCCCCCTATGAATAAAGCATATGTATTAAGTCTTACAACATCTCCTTAGTCCTATTAATTCAATACGTAGGCGCTAAGCTCGTATAGGGAAGGGCATCCGGTTAGGTTAATGTCTGGTCAGCGTAAGGTTAAGCCTGCACAATTAGCTAGGGAGTAGGAAAGGCCAACCGGTTAGCATTACGCCTGGCCAGCGTTAAGTTAAGCCTGCACTTTTAAAGCGGTTAGTCCGGGTATCGAACTTAAATTCCGTTAAGTTAATTTTAAACTTTTTTCGGTTAGCCTGGGAGGTTAGGTTTAGCTTCGAGCCCCAAGGACGCTTCCTAAATGTTACGTCCCCTATGAATAAAGTACATGTATTAAGCCTTACGCCATCTCCCTAGTCCCATGTGTAGCCGTCATCTTGTTCCTAGTTCAGTTCTGAGTCCCCGAAGTCACCTGCCGATATTACGCCCCTATTAATAAAGCATACGTATTGAGCCTTATAGCCGCCCACTCGTTCCAATTTCAGCTCCAAGCTCCCTTAAGTCGCTTTCCAATGTTACGCCCCTATGAATAAAGCATATGCATTAAGCCCTATAGCCGCCATCTTGTTCCAAGTTCAGCTCCAAGCTACCTTCAATCGCTTTCAGCTGTTACGCCCCTATGAATAAAGTATACGTATTAAGCCATATAGCCGCCATCTAGTTCCAAGTTCAGATCCAAGTCCTGGGAGGTTAAGTTAGGTTAACGCGTGGTCAGCGTAACATTAAGCTTGCAGTTAGCCCGGGTATCGAACTTGAGGTCTGTTAGTTTAAGCTATCACTTTTGTCCATAATCACGTTGGCAGTTAGGTTAAGCTGGCATTCTTGGGTATCAAACTTGGAACTATAAAGCTAACGCTTTTAAGCCTAGGGTCGAACCCAGGACCTGTGAGGGTAAGCTTGGAGTCGAATCTGTACCTGTTAAGTTAAGGGGGCGTATGCGATATTGCTTTATAATGGTATTTTCATCATAACTCAGTCCGTTTCAGAGTTAGCTTTACTAAACTTTGCACACACATAAATAGTTGTCAGGAGAATTTTATCTATAAATATGAAAAGATAATATTTCATTTTCATTTTGAAAATTTTGTCATGATGTAAGGAACATTTACTCAAAAACTGTCTTTGCTATTAACTTGAATTTTTGTATATACACTGCAAGAAAGCAGTTGAAAAATTCTGTTGAACATAATTGTATCTCTCATCCGCGTTTTGAGTTTTGCCATGAGTGCACTTTTTTAAAAGGTTTGTGTGTGCTAGAATCCGGAATGTGGGCTTGATAGCATTCATCGCAGCTTCAGGAAGACGTATCTATGTTTATTTTTGTTAGTTAAGAAGTTAAATTTTCAATTTCAGAAACTTGTTGACCTTTTTATATGTATATATAAATGCTTAATTGGTTTCTAAATTTAATTAAGAAATACTGTCGGGGGCTATTGTAGAATTAGTTATTTAAAACAACTGTGCCAAATTTCAATAAAATAACCCTAGTAGTTTACGATAAAATGTTCCGTATATTTTGAAATATGTAATTTACGGAAAATGAAGAAATGACATTTGAAATGTGATTTACCAAAAACAAACAACTAATGCTGGACATAACCACATTCCTCTCCTTCTTGTGGCTAAACCTCTTCTATTCAGCTCTTTCTTTTGCCTGGATTCTTTGACGAGCATTCCCCCTGATAGTTCTGAAGCAGCAATGGGTTGGTCGTCTATCTTTCTCAGGACTGTCCACGTGTAAGCACCAGCATCGAAACCAGGCCTTTCAAGCACCTTGATTCTTCTGTTATTTCCATCATTCAACACCAAGCAATTTTTACATCAGAAGCAACAAATGTCGTTTTAAGACACCTTTTCCATATTAATTGGTTGTATCTCTCATCCGCGTTTTGAGTTTTGCCATGAGTACATTTTTTAAAAGGTTGGTGTGTGCTAGAATCCGGAATGCGGGCTTGATAGCATTCATCGCAGCTTCAGGAAGACGTATCTATGTTTACCCATATATGATCTTCCTTCTGGCTGTGCTTGTTTATATTTACACCAGTTTATGCTGCAAAGAGTATGCGTTGCATGTTCATCAGTAGAGACCATGTGGATAAATATTGCCCACACTGCTTTTGTCTGTGCTTGTTTATATTTACACCAGTTTATGCTGCAAAGAGTATGCGTTGCATGTTCATCAGTAGAGACCATGTGGATAAATATTGCCCACACTGCTTTTGTCTATAGCTTTGACATCTCGAACATTGTCTCTTATGGCCTTGCCGTAGTAAACCTGCAGACTGTGTATTTCTTTATCTGTGAGCCTGTGTAACCCACCAAGTGGTTTATCTTCCTCAAGCTTTCTGCCTTTCAGGTCACGCTTACATTTCAGCAATTTCTGAATATGTTCATAATAACTCTGCAACAATAATAATTTGCAGCTCTGTTTACAGCGGAAGTGGTATGTGCGCTCCCGGCCATACAGCGGAAGTTGTTACACCCTTCTTCATCGTGCAGAAAGACTTGTTTCAACGTTTGCCCTTCCCAATAAACATAATAGTTCACTTTTTGTCATGATGACTGGCGCGAGGAGGGCATGGTCTTATGCACACCGAAACAAAATATTATTCTTGACACACTTGTAGACACGACATGTTGAATTCCTATTTCCAAATAAGAGGCAATGAGTTGCCTAATTAGGTCTACATAAACCTCCTAGCAAGATAAGTCCTTCATAAAACATGGCGGCGTGTTCTCATCCTCCCTTTATACAGCAATTCTCACCGGACTATATAAACAGATTGTAGATGACCGCCAGCCATAAGACAGCCTGGATAGTTGCTAGGAAACATCGCCTGACCATCCATCCATACTTCACACTCCAGCCAGCACGGTTGCTAGGTTACACTTCCGTTACACATTTTGTGGCGGTAATTTTTCAGATGAAATGAAGTGAAATGGCGTATGGCTTTTAATGCCGGGAGTGTCCGAAGACATGTTCGGCTCGCCAGGTGCAGGTCTTTCGATTTGACTCCCGTAGGCAACCTGCGCGTAATGATGAGGATGAAATGATGATAAAGACGACACATACACCCAGCCCCCGTGCCAGAAAAATTGACCAATGATGGTTAAAATTCTCGACCCTGCTGGGAATCGAACCCGGGACCCCTGTGACCAGAGGCCAGCACGCTAACCAGTTAGCCATGGAGCCGGACATTTTTCTGATAACCCCCAGCCATTAACACATATTTTATGCCATCACAAGTTACCTCTGTGGATCAGTGGTAGAGTGTCGGCCTCCGGATCCCACGATACCGGGTTCAAACCCACCAGAGTTAGCCGGATTTTTGAAGGGTGGAAAAACGTCCATACGACGCTCCATGTTGTACGATGTCGGCATGTAAAAGGTCTCTGGTGACACGTTTGGTATTTCTTCTTCTTCTTAATCTGCTTACCCTCCAGGATTGGCTTTTCCCTCGGACTCAGCGAGGGATCCCAACCCTACCGCCTCAAGGGCAGTGTCCTGGAGCGTGAGACATTGGGTCTGGGTATACAACTAGGGAGGATGACCAGTACCTCGCCCAGACGGCCTAACCTGCTATGCTGAACAGGGGCCGTGGTGGGGGATGGGATGATTGGAAGGGATAGACAAGGAAGAGGGAAGGAATCGGCCGTGACCTTAAGTTAGGTACCATCCCGGCATTTGCCTGGAGGAGAGGTGGGAAACCACGGAAAACCACTTCCAGGATGGCTGAGGTGGGAATCGAACCCACCTCTACTCAGTTGACCTCCCGAGGCTGAGTGGACCCCGTTCCAGCCCTCGTACGACTTTTCAAATTTCGTGGCAGAGCCGGAAATCGAACCCGGGCCTCCTGGGGTGGCAGCTAATCACACTAAACACTACACCACAGAGACGGACACGTTTGGTATTTGCCAGACAAAATTCATTAAATCTCAGCCATAGAGGCCCAAGAGAGATCCGGTTTATTCTGCCATCTACTACGTAGTAGGCATAGAGTAAAACGGAACGTCGAAATTGACGAGCAGGCAGCCAGGTGACGTCAAATTAAAAATGCTTGCACACGGTGGGTGAGGCCATATGATTCTTTTTTTATATCAGCACAAGAGTTTTTGCGACGAGGTGAAAGATTTGTTGTTTACATGTTGATTTGACAGTCACCTGATAGTTTGACAAGCTGTATTTTCTACTGAGCGTGTACTGAAATTTCAGCATTGAGTTCACTCCTTTGACACAGATGCTACTCAATTTCAATAGCATCTACAGCATTCCACTTCTAATAATGAGCGGATACTCAATACGATTGTTCGAACAATTCAAATCGCCAAGGTCAAGAACAACAGGCAATTGCTTCGGGTCTTACAGTCCTTCCAAATTTCGACTCTTTCGGTGCTCGGAAAGAACACTTCCAGCAATACATGCAACGTTTTAACAGCTACATGCAAATGGTAAAAAGCTTCATGACAAAGAGATGTGTGCCCGTGTGTTGATAAACAGCATAAGACCGGATACCTATTCTTTACTATCATCTCTGAAATCAAACAACAACAAAAAGTATTCTGAACTAAAATTTGACGAGGTTGTCAAGTATCTAACAGACCACTTAAGTCCCAAACGTAATGTCATGGTCGAACGTCATCGTTTCCAGCTGCACACAATCTCAGACTCATCGATATCCGAATATCCGAGGAAATATATTGATACATGCGATTTCAACTGCGAATGCAAAAAGTCGATTGCTCTCAATTTATTCGAGGCATTAAATACCCATCAATTCGTGAACAACTACTAATGCAAATTGACTTGACACTCTCAAACGTAACAAACAAAGCCCTCACCCTGTAAACATCGAAAATTGACAGTGAAACATTAAATACCAGCAACTCCACAGTTACTGTCAACAAAGTACGTAATTCGAAGGCAACCAAGCCCTACACCACGATTCAGCCCACGCCAGAATAAATCAAACCAATCTTCTTTTTCAAAGATACATTTACTTCAATTAGGCTTAGACAACTTGTACTTGCGTTATGGACGTGATTCCCACATTGCGGCTAACTGTCGCGTTGGTCGCCAGACACTTCGGTGCAAATCTTGTGACAAGATTAAACACGTCCAGAGAGTTTGTATAGGGTCGTAAATTTTAAAAAAGATGTAATGTTCGGCAGGTTGACCAACACTCTGATTCAAGTTTAACCAGTCGAATTAATCCATTTCCAACATTGATTTGAACAGACTTTAAAATATCGTCGATGTTTTTTTACGACGCAGCCTTTGGACATTATACTGATAAATATTACATACACGTGCTCCTAGGTTTCGAAGTCGACTCAGGTGCCGGACTTACCTTAGGCCTACTACCTAAATGTGATTTTGATAAACTTGGACTTAAAGCCAAAATATTACTTACTCCTGTTCGTTTCCGATCTTACACTTCTGCAATTTTTCTCCCGATCGGCGTTGGTGAACATACAAGAAATTGAATCAATATTTGTGATGGTGAATCATTTTACTCCGCTGTTGGGTCGCATTTGGATCAGGCAATTCAGTACAGATTTGAAAACGTTTGGCAACAACACTTCAAATATTATTCATAAATTAGAGTCTCTAAATAATGGTAAAGCAATTCAAGAAATTGAAATAAAAAGTACTAACTCTAATACCGTATGTTTAAAGCCAAATTTTGTTGTATTCCAAATTCTACTAGCTGATTTCAGTTAAAGCAAAACGGGAGGCCCGTTTTCAAAGCCAGAGAAATTCTGTTTGCCCTTCGAGAAAAGGTTGAGAAAGAACTCGACGAACTCGAGCGGGACAAGATTATCACCAGAGCCAATCATAGTGACTGGTGATCACCTAACCTAATGGCAACATACGACTATGTGTAGATAACAAAACGGCAGTGAATATTCACACCCATAGATATGATTAATGGACATATTTATAGCACATAATTGATTATCGCTATGTCCTAATCCCCTAAAGAGGTACAAGCATAGTCCTCAAAATATTTACAGTATAATACTATTTGGAAATTCCGCCAAATATTTTAGTTGAGAGAACTGGCTGCAGGTAGCAGAAGAGGACAAACATGTAACTTGGCAAAACCGTGTATAGAGGACCTTGAGAAACAACTCTCATATATTTTATTACATTATACTTTCTTCAATGATGCAGTGCTCTATTTTCCTTCAAAATATTCCAAAAATTATTTGAGAATAATATTACCTGTTATTATTGAAATTTCAATTACAATCACTCCCCAAAGATAGCGTGATATATAGCAAATTCTGCCAACATTGCCATGTGAAAATGTTTGTATTGCCAACTTTGTTAAATCTCTCTACTGTCATGTTGTGAATAAATACCTTCAGTTTTATACTTATTCGTAATTTTTGTTTTCTTGTCATTATTTGTAACGCAGAGGTAACTTCTATAAGTTGCTTTGAGCCAACAATTGCCAATTTATCATTTTGAAAATGGATAAGAAAGGTAAGTTATGTGGTTTTGTTTTACTCATTCTCCATTTAATTATTAGTAAGGTTATCAAGAAGGTTTACTGTCTGTTAAATTACAAGGGATTGAATGAGTACATAGATTACTCGTCGTTCAATTGGTTCGTCATCTAACCTAACCTCACTTTCATAACATCAGTCACATGTTGGCTACACACTAACATCTCCAACGTGTGTATATTTGACGTGCGCATGTCAGTGTTACGAAATAGCACGTTGAAAATTAGTTGGATACAAATTTTGTTTCGAATGATGTAACATTCATGGAAGTTTAACTGTGGTTGTATAAAATATGTTAGAATATTGCCAATGACAATCATGTCTCTCTATTCAATATTATCGCATTCTTGCTAGAGTGCCTACTCTGACGCACAATATGCAATCACTATCACTGACCGAGCGAGTGGCTGCGCGGTTTGGGTCACATAGCTGTCAGCTTGCATTTGAGAGACAATGGGTTCGAAATCCACTATCAGCAGTCCTGAAGATGGCTTTCTGTGGTTTCCCATTTTCGCACAAGGCACATGCTGGGGCTGTACTTAAATTAAGGCCATGGTCGCTTCTTTCCCACTCCTGTCCCTTTCCTATTCCATCGTCGCCATAAAGCCTATCTGTGTCGGTGAGACTTGAAACAAATTGTAATAAAATAAAATCAATTATGACTGAACGAGCGTGAACACTTCTCCAGTAAATAAACTATGGTTGGCAAAGATCTCATCAATGAACTTCATAGCATCACTATGATTTTCCGTACTCCTTTCACGTATTTAAACACTAACAGTGTTTCTGCTTTCAAGACTTCAGTATAGTGTGGACCAGTTTATTTCTTCCTTTCAAAACTCTGAAAATGTACATTTCTCTCCTATGAAATTTCCAAAATTTTTAAGGCTACAGGTACCCTGGCATCTCCGCTGAAAAAGGTATTGCTTGATGTTATATCCAAATTGTCCTCACACGCATACTGGCTATAGTTTATTATTGTCTTTAAATTGCTGTAATATGTCAGTCCCCTGAAACAATATTGGGAAGGACTCCTTCTCTCTGCCAGATCTAGTTCTTGTTGAATAACTTTGCATTTCTAGGAGCGGTGTTTGTACCACTTACTCCATAGCGTTTGGTGCACCTGTGGCAACAAATGGATAATAAAGGCTGCAACACTCATTAATCAGGAGGACACGAATATTAAATATATTATTTCAGCTAACCAGGATTAGGAGATGGCAAAAATACAAACTGCTAAAGATTAAAGAGAGATGGTGGTATGATGTACATTTTTAGTAAATAGGAACCACATTACTTTCTTCGGAAGCCTTATTATTAAGCAAGAAAAGGTATAGAAAAAGAGATAATTAATTCTGTCACTAGCTAACATGTTCAGGAATACAGCTATCTGCCCAGTCAAGGGATAAACATTGAAAAATATTTTTATATAAAAATATGTAGGTTTACAAGGTTGAATTTTACCTGTAAATCATAAATCTGTACTAATATATAAAGAAAGACTGTGAGTTTGTATGTAACAGGTAATCTCAGAAACTGCAAGACCAATTTTGAAATTTCCTTCACTAACTTATAACATAGGAATATCGTGAAATATCAAAGGGTTCCTGGAATCAGTCAATCAATCAATACTGATCTGCATTTAGGGAAGTCGCCCAGGTGGCAGATTCCTTATCTGTTGTTTTCCTAGCCTTTTCTTAAATGATTTCAATGACATTGGAAATTTATTGAACATCTCCCCTGGTAAGTTATTCCAATCCCTAACTCCCCTTCCTATAAATTAATATTTGCCCCAATTTGTCCTCTTGCTTTCCAACATTACCTTCATATTGTGATCTTTCCTACTTTTAAAGACGCCACTCAAACTTGTTTGTCTCCTAATGTGATTCCACGCCATTTCTCCGCTGACAGCTCCGAACATACCACTTAATCGAGCAGCTCGTCTCCTTTCTGCCAAGTCTTCCCAACCCAAACTTTGCAGCATTTTTGTAACGCTACTCTTTTGTCGGAAATCACCCAGAACAAATCAAGCTGCTTTTCTTTGGATTTTTTTCCAGTTCTTGAATCAAGTAATCCTGGTGAGGATCACATACACTGGAACCATACTCTAGTTGGGGTCTTACCAAGGACTTATATGCCCTCCGCTTTACATCCTTACTACAACCCCTAAACACCCTCATAACCATGTGCAGAATGAAGAAAAATGTATGAATGAATGAATGAATGAATGAATGAATGAATGAAGAAAAAAATGGAACTCAAATTTGGCAAGCTAATAGCTGAACGCCAACGGCCGTAGCCGTGTTGAAACACCAGATCCCGTGAGATCTCCGAAGTTAAGCAACATTGGGCGTGGTCAGGAGTTGGATAGGTTGCCACGCGCTGTTGGTGGGGAATGGAGGAGCGGAAAGGAACTGGCCACCCTACCGCACGTAAACTCCGGCTCAGGAACACCTCTGCGGAGGTTCGGACCTGCCTTCGGGCAGAACAACCCTTACCTACCTTATAGCTGAACCTTTAGTTAATGAAAGCTACTTACTATGACTCTGTCTTTTACAATTGGCTTTACATTTCACCAATACAGATAAATCTAATGGCGACAATGGGATAGGAAAGGGCTAGGAGTGGGAAGGAAGCGGCCATGGCCTTAATTAAGGTACAGCCCCAGCATTTGCCTGGTGTGAAAATGGGAAACCATGGAAGACCATCTTCAGGGCTGCCGACAGTAGGGTTCGAACCCACTATCTGCCGGATGCAAGCTCACAGCTGCGCGCCCCTAACCGCACACACCCACCCAGTCGCGCTGTGTTTTAAGTGGGCTATGTTGTGAAAGAAAATGTGAAGCAAGTCAGAGGAAAATCTTTAGTCCTGTTCAACAATGGATCACACCAAGTGTACTTGAAATTCAATTTCCAGAAATAGTTTATATGAATTTTCTTCGTATTTCTAATAGTTTCAGAGAAAAATGTTTAACTGTGTTTTGACGCATGCCTTTCAGGGTTGGAGTGTGATGTCCTTACTTTGAATGAATAAAATAAGCCACAAAATGGCAGAAGCAGCATCATTTAATTGAAGAACATTTACACACATTCGTGTGTGATTCACGATGCCCACTCTTGCTCTCGACTTTTCTTTTCTCTTCGCAGTAACCAAGTGCATGTTATATACAGCTGACTCCACTGCAATTCGAGGACCGTACACTAGTGCCGCATGTGAGTCTGTCTTATTTTAAATGCCTTTGAGTGACAAGGAACATGATTAGTTTAACCAAATGACCAAACAAAAAGAGAAGCGCACTCATTCAGGTATCACGGCATGGAGGCTCGCTACAAGATACTGCATTAATATAATATAATAGAGATCATTTTACCTCTCGTTCAGTCACAGCCTTCCAGATTCTTAACATTCTCCAAGTTGTTATGACAAGTTTTAGCGAAATGGCTTGGAAACATATTGTTGTTTAGGGTACCGTTTTACATGATATCTACCCAGGCTAATTTTCCCATATGCAGTGGACACCGCGTATTATGATAACTCTGGGATGCAGATAATTTGATAACATTAACCGATTGATAACAGTAACTGAAAAATAAAAATTGATAGGTAGCCTACTGTATTTATTCATAACCTACATGCACTAAAATGAAACACTGATTCATACCTACATGCACCACAGTGAAACACTGATTCATAACCTACATGCACTACAATGAAACAGATACCGGTACACAGGACTGCAATACAACTAACTGTTTTCAGCTATGTAAAATAGTCTCTAATTGTTGTTTCCTTCTGGTTCTCTTTCAAAAGTCCATTAATGAATCTTTTATTCATAATATTTCTGGAAGTCCACTGACCTACGCTGAACACCTCGTCGCAAGACATCTAGCGCCTATCGCACTTCAGCATTCGTTGGTGTTCGGGAAGTTTCAGCAACATCGTCATCATCAGCATCACTATCTTCTGCTCCATATTCTTCACCTCCCATATCTAATTCTGCAGAAGTATCTGCCTCACATATGTCATCATCTGTCTGTTTCGCTTCAGTAATGATGCCCTCATCAGTGTTCATCCATTCCTGAAATTCATCTTCCGTTAAGCCTGTTGGACAAAGTTCAACATTCTCCTCTACTTCTGGTAACTCTCTTAAAAATCCCTCATGCCGGAAACAGGTCTTTATTGTATGTGCTGAGATATTATCCCATGACATGTCTTGAAGATGCAGGGCATCAAGAAGGCTGGTTGTTTTGGCAAGGGCATTGGCACTAGTTTTATGTGACTCCTGTATGTTTTCTTGTTTTCTTGTGCGCACTTCATGGTGATAATTCTTTTTCATGGTGCAAATGATTCCTTGATCGCATGGTTGAATTAATGAAGTCGTATTCACCGGTAAGAAAACCACATTAGTGTTCTTGAGCTCACAATTCACAATGTGTGCTGCACAGTTGTCAACCAGCAAAACTATTTTATGGTCCAGCCTATTATCCCACTTCAGTAGCCATTCTTTGAAAATCAGGGCCGGGAGTTGGAATGATAGTCCACTGAAAACTTACTGATGCCTTTAAAGCAACGTGGGTTCTTACTTTTCCCAATCACTAAGTCTTTTCTTTTCACCAGACATACTCACACAACATAAAACTGTTACTCGTTCCTTGGAGGTTTTACAGCCTTTAGCACTTTCGTTTCTGAACAAGTAAGTGTGTTCAGGCAAGGCGCGATAAGACAGTGCAGTTTCATCAGCATTATACACACATTCAGAAGGGAATTCAGAAGCAATTTTAGGCCACTCCTCTTCTAATCACTTCTCAGCAGCGGCAGAATCAGCATCATTCTGCTCACCATGCGCTCGTTTGTTCACTATATTTTCTCATTTCTTCCAGCGGTGAAACCATCCTTCTGTTGCTACGAAATTGTTTTTTCCCAATTTTCTTGCTAGTTCTTCGGCCTTTTTCCACATCAGAGGACCGTCAACATGAGAATCTATCTCGCAAAACATTTGAGAACCAAAGTTTTAGAGCTGATTCAACTTTGACCGTCTTTTCCACCACGATTTGAAGTTTTTATTTTCTTTTGCTGCCTTAAGAATATTGTCTCGATTTTTCTTCTGCTCCATATTCTTCACCTCCCATATCTAATTCTGCAGAAGTATCTGCAGTATCTGAAGAGGTTCCGAAATTCGTAACAACACAGCAGCATTGCGTTGACTCGTAGGCAATTTGTCATAATGTTCTATAATTGAAAGTTTCTCTTTAATTATTAAGTCTTTACGTTTGCTTTTCACACTAACCGTCACTGCACTACAACGCCAAGAACTTCACAGTGCGTAAGCTTTAGTAAGACTCGAGTGAGTGGTCCTTGGCTAAACTACCGTAAGGGAAGAAACAAAAGAGAAAGTGTATGCGGGAGGGTTACTACCTGCGCTGACCGGTGTTTTTTACCATACACCTGCTAAAAAAGATGAGATGTGAAAGTGCCCTTGAAGACAGGCGCAGTGTAAAAATGGGTTTTTAAAGGTTGTTCTTTGTATGCACTCTACTCGCATACTTGAGAACAAAATCCTTGAAAACAAATGTGATAACGTAAACCGAATTCATGATCACAGTAAACGGAAGATTTTTTATGTTTCAGTACAGTATTTGTCCATACGGGACTTCATAAAAGTGATTATATAATACAGTTGATAACTGTTTCCAAGATTACAATAAACGGTGTCCACAATATATTGCAATAATAAAAAATGTTAATCATTACAATTTTTATTTCATTTGTACTTATGCAGATACCTATTTTAAAAATGCTTTCTTGCATTTATATTGCTGTCATGGTGTTTTGTCCATTGGGAGATCCTGTACGGCTTTTGGAAAATCACAGAGACAGTATTTCTGAGGACATAAAAAGGCACGTGAAGAGTGAATGTCTGGCATAATTATAAAAACTGTACAACTCAGTTGTGACTGGCAGTAGGCAAGAGGGCCTGCCATTGCAATGAAAACTCCCTAAGCGGTATTTACATGAGAAACAACATATGGCAGTCTCCTCATTATGTTTCTTGGGTAACGCTATGAGCTATTCAATTTAATAAAGTCTTACTCACAACATGTACACTACTTCATCTAGAATTCTGTCCACCCTCCATAGTTTAACGGTTAGCGCTATTAGCTGCCGTCCTCAGAGACGCACGTTCTATTCCTGGTACTGCTAGAAATTTAAGAATGGCAGGAGGGCTGGTATGTGGTTAAAATGGCACACGCAGCTCACCTCTATTGGGGATGTGTCTGAAAAGAGCTGTACGACCTTGGGGTGCGGACATGAATTTACTTACTTCTGTGTACAATTAGAATTCCATAGCAAAGCATAACTTCTAAGTATAACTTAGAAGAATTATATTCTTGTAAATTCTGTTGCACTACATGTATTCATACATACATCATCATTATAGACCATTATGCCTTTCAGCATTCAGTCTGCAAGCCTCTGTGAATTTACTAATTGTTGCCACAATCCTCTATTTGCAATGAGTGCTGTTCTATGCCTCTTATCTTTAAATCGTTAGAATCTGAGTCTAATCATCGTCGTCTTGGTCTCCCTCTACTTCTCTTACCCTCCATAACAGAGTCCATTATTCTCCTAGGTAACTATTCTCCTCCACTCGCCTTACATGACCACACCACCGAAGCTGGTTTATGCATACAGCTTCATCCATCAAGTTTATTCCTAACTTAGCCTTTATTTCCTCATTCCGAGTACACTCCTGCCATTGTTCCCACCTGTTTGTACCAGCACTCATTCTCGCTACTTTCACGTCTGTTACTTCTAACTTATGAATAAGATATCCTGAGTCCATCCAGCTTTTTCTCTCGTGAAGCAAAGCTGGTCTGAAAACAGACTGATGTAAAGATAGTTTCATCCAGGAGCTGACTTACAGAATACTGCTGATTGCAACTGCGAGCTCACTGCATTAGCTTTACTGCACCTTGATTCAATCTCACTTACTATATTACCATCCATGTGTTCATTAAAATTTAATTTTGCCCAATGTCCTTTTTGAGCATTTTGTAAAGTATATATTATAATAATGTGTTTCAGAAATAGCCAAGTTCTTTTGTGAAATTCTGGAGAAAGAGCAAGATGTTTCAGCTGGGATGGCAGCTATACGGACTTTACTACATGTTCTGAAGATGGACAAATGTAAGTTGGACCTTTACCTACCTATCTACCCAATTCATTATGATACTATGTTCATAACGTAAAGAAATAGGGCTGATGACAAAATCACTATAATGAGAAATATGACATCCCACATTTCTAATTTTTACCTTTATCATAAAATGTTTTCTGTATTCATACTATGATCTGGCCCCCTCATCTCTGTTCAACTGAACATAACTCTCAAGCATCATACCATGGTGTGACAAAGGCCTTTCAAGATGACCCAGAGGAATTAATTTTGGTTTCCTTTGTATTGTAAAAATTAAATTGATAATTGGAGTTTATGTTAAATAACTTAATATTTTAATAAAACCTTAAAATCTCATTTACTGCTCTATAACTGTTAGTTACCTTCTGCAGGTTGGAGCAGTAGAATTGCCTATTGTCTCCTTAAGTCCTCCCTGTCATATAAGATGACTAAAAGGGGTAGACCCAGGAACTCTTGACTGCTAGTGCACAAGGTGGGGATCTCGGGACCCATCACTTAGTCTGAGATTTTAAAGTTTATTTTTGTTGTTAAGAAGGGAGGCATAAAAGGAGATGGTGGTTAAGGTTTAGTTCCATTTAAAACAGTAACAGTTGACTCAAAGAGTTTGACAAAAGCAGGTTCCCTGGCTGAATCTGGCACTGTTACTAATGCCCACCTCCTTGCTTTCATCTTTCCTATCTGACCTCTCTCGATCAACAGTATTATATTTTCAGGATTGAAAATTTGTAGGACAAGCTGCCCGAGGTTGGTGATATTTTTTTACATAGGGTTAAGAGGAAATGATTCACTGTTTTTTCACTCTCTGTGGGTTTTTCACAAATTTTACTTTCATGTCTCATTACAATTGTGTCATCTAATATGGGATTTCAAAAGTTATCCTTTTGTTTGGTTCCATTGTTGATTTAAATTAAGTCTGCTTGCAGCATTCATTACCATATAGTAGGCTATTATTAGGCTATATATCTTAAGTAATCAGATCAAAATATTTTTAATGCAAGTTCTTATAGCCTATCTACTTAATAGTGTATGATAGCTTAAATAGTCTTTTAGTACAAAATATCCTAAAACTGTTGTAATTCCAGGTGATTTCATAATGAAGTATTCTTTATTTTACAGCTGAAACAGTCCAGGAATTAGATTCCAATCTGCAGGCTGCTGGTGAAGCAATGAGAAACACAGATTACCCTGTCACTGCCGTGGTCTCAGGCTGCGAACTCTTTTTACGGTTCATTACTCTAGCTAAATTAGACACTAAGGTAATGATTTTTCTTTGTATATGTTTTAGTAATGATAATATTATTGGTTTTACACCCTACTAACTCCTTTCATGGTTTTCAGAGATACTGAGGTATCAGAAATTTGACCTGCAGGATTTCTTTTATGTGCCAGTAAAACTACTGACACAACACTGACATATTTGAGCAACTTCAAATACCACCAGACTGAGTTAGGATCAAACCAACGTATTGGACTCTATAATATGAGACATTCAGCTCAACTGTATGCTTTTATTTTAGATTAATTTGCCCTAGATTTACAAATAAAACATAATGGAATACAAGAACATAATACAATTTGGATACTTCTTTTGTTGTAAAATTGGTCTATCAGCATTACATTTTTCTGTAGAATAATACTCTCTTATCTTTCCTCTCTGACCTCCCTTCATGAGTTCTTCTTACCTTGACATTGTAAAGGTTTGTGGGCCCTAGGAAGTCTTTCTTTTTGTCAGCTTTCAGTGCCCTTGTCTTTCTTTATCTGATACCGGTACATTCATTCTTTGAAGAGTCACACCTCCTCCTTTGATGAATGTTAAGAATGGCTCATTATTTTGCCTCTTAAGCCAACAGTTACCACTTCTCCTTCTCCTCTTCTCAGCCTTTCTCTAATTGCTGAGGATAGTGATCTTCCTTGATATTTTTTGGAGGGTTCTCCATTGGGTTCTCTCTCGAGCTTTCCTGTATGCCCTGACAACTGCAGAAGCAATACTTCTTTTAGCTTTATGAGACCATCATAGCAGTGCTCTCCCACAACGTTTACAACCTAATATCTTGCTGAACACTACCACCGTCTCCAGAGATTCTCCTCCTCTACATTATTTAGTGTGGTCAAAGAACTACAGTTTTTATTGCAGATAGAAAGTAGACAATTTCTTATCAATTTTCAGTTCATTGAAAATGGATGTATTAGTTTTATGTTCTATCCAAGAAATATGAGGCATTCTTTTCCAACACCACATCTCATAAGTTACACTGACTGGCAAAACATGTTAAGCATTAGAAGGAGAGGAGAAAATGAAACATCACATGTTGAGAGGTTATGTGATTTTATTTCAGCGATCTCAAAATCAAGTGAAATGTGCCATGTAATTGTTGGTCCCTTGTCAGTAGGATGTTGCACTCCCTCGGGCCTGGATGATGCAGTGATATGGTTAGGAAGGGTATCATACAGGTCTTGTATCCTCTCCTGAGGCAAGTTGGCCTACGACTGTTGTAAATGGCCCTCAATATCCTGGATATTAGCATTGGGTCAGAGTTGACATCCGAGCTGGTCCTGCACATGTTCTATCGGAGCCAGATTGGGGGATCTTGGTGGCCAAGGTAGTACCTCAACATCATGCAGGCAGGTCATAGAGAGACATATTGTGTGTGGACAAGAAATGTCCTGTTAAAAGATGTTATCGGGGTACTGTACCATAAGGATGCAGGATGTCTGTGACATACCATTGTGCTGTCAAAGTTCCCTGAATCACTACCGAAGGTGATTTGAAGTCATACCCAATGGCTCCCTTTACCATAATACAAGGAGAAACATGGATGTGTCTCTCCAAAACATTGGCAGAATGTGTCCTCTCCCCTTGGCACCGCCATACTTGCAAATGATGGTCATCTGAGGTACTGCAGAGCTGTGATTCAGCACTGAAAATGGTGAATTGCCGCTCATAAGCAGTTAATGCTTCCTGGTTACGGCACCTCTCCAAACGCAACTGTATGTGGTGTATGAGATGGTGATTCAGTAGTCCAGCTGCTGCTAGTCTCCGACTAATGGTGCAGGATAACATGGGGTGTTGTAGTAAGTCCATTACTTGTACCCAGCTGGCAGGTGCAGATGTGAAGGGGTTATGATGCCCTTGGAACACTATATCGAGGTCCTCCCATGGTGTGGTCAGACTTGAATGAAAATCTACAGCCTGTTTCCAGTCATTCGTCCAGGTCAGGAATGGAATGAATGAAGCCCCCATCTAGCGGCGAGGATAGGAATTGTATCAGCTGCCGAAGCCTGTCGCACTCCTCTGAGTCAATGATGAATGACTGACAGATGAAATGAAATGCTATTGGAGAGGGGAATGAAAGACAACAGGGAAAACTGGAGTACCTGGAGAAAAACCTGCCCCACCTCCGCTTTGTCCAGCACAAATCTCACATGGAGTGACCGGGATTTGAACCACGGAACTAAGTGGTGAGCTGCCGGCGGGTTGCCGCCTGAGCCACGGAGGCTACGCTGTGTCAGACTTGGTCGACCAAAACCTTGGCGACATTAATGGTTCCCCTCACGTTCTCATTCGGTCTAATATCTGGCCTCTATCACATCCAAATGCCCTACATGCCTGAGCACTGCACGTTTCAACCAGCCGGTCATATGCAGACTCATAAAGAGGCCCCATTCTACTAAATCTGTCCAGTGCTGGTAACATTGCATCACATGAGAGTGCAACATTCTCTGTGGTCCTTCACAATGCTTACTAACAACACTATGATGTGATGAGGACATAACGTATTCTTGTGGCCATTCTAGCTGTCACAGATTATTGTAACTTTAATCATTTACATACCTGCCAATGCTATATACACATGCAATAATTATTTCAACATCAGACCATTCCTTCCAGGTGCTTAACTTCTTCCGTGTCAGTCAGTGTGTTTTCTTCTTAGTTGATGCGCAAATTATCCACATTTCTGTGCCATAAGGTAGAGAAGATAAGTATGCAAACAAGCCATACGTTCACTGACTTAGAGAATAAACAATCTTTCCAAGTGGGATTAAATTGTCATATTGCCTTCTTTGCAGTTGCAATTCTGTGCTTAATTTCCTTGCTGCAGTTTCCATTGCTGGTAATATTTGAGCCGAAGTATGTTTCAAGACTCCTAGGAATTAATCTCCTAGAAAGTTGGTTATTTTTGTCCACTTTTATTATTTTTGTTTCCTGGTGGTTGATCTCCAGACCCATTTTTAACTTTCATCTTTAACTCTTTCAAGTAGAACGGCTAATTCTTCCACATCTACTGTGATGAATGTAGTATCATAGGAAAATCTCAAGTTTGAAATTTTATATCAGTTGAATGTGAATTGGGAAATCAACCATATATTTCCTCTGGCTGTAAATTGTCAGAAGGGTTTTAAGAAGATAAATGGACGTCATTCTTTTCATAATTTTTATTTTATAGACTTTTGAAGAATGCAAGGACATTATGTTGCATCGTGGAGAAGTCTTCCTTAAGAAGCTGATGGAAGCTAGAGGGAAAGTTGCCAAACTTGCGTCGCCCTTTATAATTGATGGTTCTGTAAGTATGCTTTGATAAAAACAATTTTTTCTTGCTTTTGACTCTCTGATATTTGTAACAAACATGCTATAAAAATCAGTATTCCCAAGACTAAAGTGATGTTAGTGGAGGGAAAAATCTAATAATGCCAAGTAAAGAATACAAAATTAGAGCAATTGGACCATTTAAAATTCTAGGTATATGTATTCTATTAATCCTTTGATGCCAACCTCCATACATCGCATAGACCTCCTTATCTTCACATCCTGCTGACCTCAGTGCATGGTATAGAACCCTCTAGGCCCAACTTAATTTTGTTCTAGGTTGCAAAATTTTGAAGTTGTTGAGATGGAAATGGTATATTTTTCAAAAACAGTATTCCTTTTTTCTTTGTAAAGAGTTTGAAATAGTCTGATCTCTTTCGCCTGAGAGCATATAGACTTAAAATTTGTGCTGCATTCCAGTGGATGTACGTTTCATTATACGTCATTTCCTTAGATTGATAGTATAAATCACCATCTTTTCACTGATATGCATGTTAACATGATCTGGTGAGAATTCCTATAATTCTTTCAATGCCGTGAAACTTCTTGTGTGTGTTTAGTCCTCAGCCCGAAGGCTGGTTGGATCCTCAACAGCTCAGCCATCAGCTGTCATAGATGGCCTAGGCATCACTGAAGAGGCGTACTAGGGAAATGAGGAGTAAGGTAGTTTCCCATTGCTTTCCTCGCCGAGCCAGAAGTTGCTATTACATATCAGTCTGCCAAGCCCACTGAAATGCATGCACCATCCGACCCTATGAGCAATATTTTCACACCATTCATAGCAGGGACTGGCTGCAGAAGGAATGGCATTACTAGCATCACTCATACCTCAGTCACTTTCATTTTGTCAAAGCCAAGGATAAAGCTGAGACAGATCAATGAAAGTAAAAAATTGCTCTAGCCCCCATACCAGAAGACATAGTGCACTGTAAACACTAGGTCCCGCCAGCAAAGGCACTGAAACTTCTTATGACCCGTAATTACTTGATTCACTGTCACTTTGAAATACGATATTGCATGTTGCAGAAGCATGGCACGGTGCAGTTTGAATGAAAGAGAAGTAATTAAGTATTAATAAATCAGACGATAACAGCACTACACCAGACTGAGCTGAGCAAAATGACAGTGGACACATTAGATGAGGAATGGGAAGCACATGGTGCGCACGGCGAAGTAACAGGCGATAAAACATTTCAAAATACATGCCCTTTTTCTCGTGAGTAATCGTCCCATTAACATGGGAGTTGTGCTAAATGAATATTTGAAGTATTGTTCCCAGTTCTTCCACTCAAAGTTTCCGAGGCAAGGATTACTCTAATTTTCATTGCATTGTGAAAAAACCCATGCAAATACAACAATGTCACTTTCATTCCATATAAAATATGGAAGGTCTCTTCTCCATTAGTAAACTGTAAGATAAATATAAAATCAATTAATGTAAACTGCATTCTCTTGAGTCTTTGTTGTGAAGGTTTGAAAATAATCTGAGCCAAACTGTTATAAAAGTGTATTTTTAATGTTATCCCTGCATTTTCTCAGCGCTCATATCTGAATCGCCTCCGTCCGCTGGGTAAAGCAGCACCCAGATGTTGCCCATCACTGAGGAGTTAATAATATTACAGTCTGATATTTGTAGGAAAGAACATAAGGATGGTGCTTTGCTATCGGTCTTAAGATATCTTTGGATTTTCAGAATTATTTCATGAAAAGCAGCTGTTTATGCATCAGTAAATCTGTTGACCCTTTCTTCTGGCATTTTTAATTGTGCCAGGATTCAGTCCTCCAACCTTAAGCATACGAGTGAGTATCTAGCCAACTATGCAAATTAATCTCTGTTGACTGTAATGTGGTGCAAATTACAGTTATTTCTGTTAATCTGCTATCTTCATTACTCATTCCCTCTATCCTTTTTGTTAAACTCAAGAATTTAATGTATACTATTAGATTATACCAGAATTCTTATGTTAATATGTGTTTTTATATCCAATAATTTTTTTAAAGTGTTAATTCTCCTCAACACCGCTCGTGGCTGAAATTACAGTAGATAACAGTGATGAATATTATTCATGAAGTTTGATGTTATAATTGTGATATCAATAACAAAGGTGACTTGTTTGTTATAGCGGATATTAACGCACTCCAAATCTCGTAATGTTCTGGAAGCAATGAAGGAAGCAGCTAAAGCACATAAACGATTTGAAGTGTATGTCACGACATCCTGCCCTGATAGTAGTGGGTGAGTCTGAAGTATTATTTTCAAATTACTAGTATCAAATCCTCATCCGGGAGATAGTAGGTTCGAATCCCACTATCGGCAGCCCTGAAGATGGTTTTCCGTGGTTTCCCATTTTCACACCAGGCAAATGCTGGGGCTGTACCTTAATTAAGGCCACGGCCGCTTCCTTCCAACTCCTAGGCCTTTCCTATCCCATCGTCGCCATAAGACCTATCTGTGTCGGTGCGACGTAAAGCCCCTAGCAAAAAAAAAAAGTATCAAATCCTTTTGGCAATCCATATTCCCCCAGGTGTCATTGACAGTTCAGCTTGCAATGTTCTGCTGTTTTCCGCGTATAATTCATTAAAAATCTCGTATGCATCTACGCTCGTGTTCAGTCTGAGGAGTGCCATCTTACCCACCACATGACTCCTTGAACGATGTAAACATGAGGTCGGAAAACTTAGCAAATGAATCATAAAACAGAACATAAAGCAAAGCCGGCATGGAATAAACAAAAGCCTTAGCACCAAGTTTCTAGTAACCTTCACTGTAACCTTTCAGAAGTTTCCAAAGATGTCACTGAACGTACAAGTTAACTCGTCTCCCGTCCGCAACGCTCGACCAGCCAAACACAAGTAAACTCGTCTCCCATCCACAATGTGTTAAACAATACTATACGGTTGATAAGAGAAGCATGATGGAGTTTAAAAAAAAGTAATTATGTTTGATGGAAAATGGTTAGTAAAAATGTAAACAGCCTATGGGTTGGGTGTAAAGCAATTGTTGAGAAGTGTGAAAACAGGTGTGTACCCTTTAAGAGATGGTATGCAATGGTACAGACCCACTTTATTATATTAACAGTTTAAGAAGGTGCAAGTTAGAAAGGAACAAAGATAGGAATGGTCGTGCAAGAAGAGATTGAAGGAACGTACTAGGAAATTTGAATTAGAAAAAAAAAAAAAAAAAAAAAAGTCAGCTAAGGATAACATAAACGTTAGTGAAAAATGGAAGGGTATTTATAGGTACTTTAAAACAGAAACAGGTTCCAAAAAGGTCATTCCAGGAATCTCAAAAAACCAATGTTCCCCATCTTCCCTTTGCTGTTCCACTAGCATTGACTCATACCGATTCCTCACCAATATCTTCTTTAGAACTCTTCTGCTGACTAGATCCCAAAGACCTCAGTTTTCTTCCCCTTAAAACATTAGCCCTCCTGTGCATTTTTTGTTATTTTTATTGCATGGTAACACTTCCTCAATTTAGAGGTTGCCTAAGAGACAGAGTGTACTTAATACCAACTAATATTTTGTCATGGAAAAATAAATAAAAGTCTTGTCTACTTAGTAAACCCTGTAGATTATTTGGGGCAGACCTACCTCCATTCTTGTCTTTCTTTATAAGCCTCATTATCTTCCTCAAACTCTTTATCTCTTCCCTGATACTTCTTAATGCCCCCTCATACCTGCAGTCCGTTCACCTGCATTTTTCAGCCATTCCTTAATCTTATACACAGAAATGTGACCTTAGTACTTATTGTGGCATTCAGGGCTATATTCACGACATCACCCTGCTATTCCAAAATGCCTACCATTAGATAACGCTGATAAATTTTGTCTATGAGGTAAGCCCACAATATTTAATTGTAAAATAAATTGTTGTTCTTAGATATACTTTAGAGCTTATTACCAAAATTATCTTATTTATGGGAGAGCTTGAATAGGTTGTGATTAGCTTTATTATTTAATTTTTCTTCTAAATACCTTCCAATTTTTTTTTTTTTTTTTTTTTTTTTTTTTTGGGTCAGTACAGTGCAGTACTTTAGAGCCTCCATGGTTTAGGTAGCAGCACGCCGGCCTCACAGCGCTGAATACCGTGGTTCAAATCCTGGTCACTCCTTGTGAGATTTGTGCTGGACAAAGCAGAGGCGAGTCAGGTTTTTCTCTGGGTACTCTGGTTTTCCCTGTCATCTTTCATTCCAGCAACACTCTCCACTTTCATTTCATCTGTCAGTCATTAATCATTGCCTCAGAGGAGTGTGACAGGCCTCGGCAGCTGGCACAATTCCTATCCTCGCCACAAGTTAGGGGCTTCATTCAAATCAAATCAAAATCTCTTTATTTGCAAATGAGGTGTCTACCTTGGTGGCAAATGGTACACTAAAATACATTATTGTCAAGCACTAAATTTTAAAATAACAAGAGAAGAAGAAAATTTTCCTAGAATAAAACATTATACAATTTACGCTAACATTTTTTCCTATTAAACACACAGCTCATCCTTAAGAAATTTATATTGTTTACAAAATTCTACTTATAATATCTCCTGCACTTACAAACATAGTCAACTCATATACAGTATGTGGAATTACTTCAAATAATACTATTTTCAGAGTTCCTGAAGGGCCTTCACAGCTACTGTAGCGGTCCCAGGGCCCTCGAAGTCCCCACTGTACTTCATCCCTACAGGCAGCCCCTACTTCGGCTGTCCAAATTCCATAGACCAGGGGATGGAATTAATTTATTCCACACACATTTTTTATTTACAATAACCTGCACTGGTCGAATGCCCTCTAACATTACATTTATTTTCTCTGTTGTTATTTATTCTCTTCTTGAATATCTGTACAGATTTTGGAAAAGGATCAAACACTATCCCTGGTAAACTGTTCCACTCCTGCATGCCCTTCCCAATGAATGAAAATTTACCCCAATCGCTTCTGCTAAAATTCCTTCTAATTTTATACTTGTGGTCAGTTCTGCCGATATAATTATTTTCCAACTGAAACCTGTAACGGATTTCTCCCCATGCTGCTTCTTCTCCTGTATAGACTCTATATAATCCTATAAGTCTAGTTTTCTCACTTCTCTTACTTAAAGTTTCCCCACCCAAGTTCCTCTAACATTTCTGATACACTACTTTTTCTCCTGAAATCCCCTGTTACAAATTTGCTGCTTTCCTCTGCACACTATCTATTTCTTTTATTAGGTATTCTTGGTGAGGATCCCAAACACTGTTTGCATATTCCAATAATGGACGAACCATACTTAAGTAACTTTTTGCTTTTAATTCTTTGTTGCATCCTGTAAGTAGCCTCTATATGACGTGCAACGATCTGAATGCTTTCCCAACAATGTCATCAACATGACCCTTCCAGTGCAAATTATTTTCAAATCTCACACCTAAGTATTTGCACTTGCCATCTTTGGGGATAACTACCTCATCCAAAGTATATTCAAATTCAGTTTTAAAGCTCCTGTTTGTAAATGTTGTAACAGTTGATTTGCCTCCATTAACCTTTTCTTCAACCCATTGTTGGATACTCTCAAGGTCCCTTTGTAATTCTGAACAATCCTCAATGTTATTTATTTCCCTATAAACAATTATGTCATCTGCATACAATCTTATTTTTGATGTTATATTGTTCCCTAAATCATTTGCGTATATTAAGAAAAATAACGGATCGATTATACTACCCTGTGCAATTCCCTTCCAAACTTTCTCTTCCTGTCATATATTATTTCCTACTTTGACTTTCTGAACCCTTGAATTTTGAAATGTTCTTATCCAACATATAACCCTTACGTCCAGTCCTATTCCCTCCAATTTTTTAAATAATATTCCATGTTCCACTCTATCAAAGGCTTTGGAAAGATCTATGGCTATGCAATCTAACTGGCCTCCTGAATCCAACTGATCTGATATGTCCTGCTGAAATCCCACCAGTTGTACTTCACAAGAAAATTTCTTTCTAAATCCATACTGGCTCCTCATGAACCAATTTTTATCATCACATATCCCTCTGATGTACTTTGCTATTAAACTCTCCAGTATTTTATCAACTATACTGGTCAGGCTGATTGGTCTGTAGTTCTCTGGTTTCTTTTTATCACCCCTTCCTTTATAAATTGGTATTATTATAGATTCCTTCCATTCCTTTGGTATTACACTATTATTTATGACATAGTCAAAGAGAAATTTTAAATGAGGCACTATGTACCATCCCATTGTCTTTAATACCTCCCCAGTAATTTGATCACTTCCTGCTGCTTTTCCTTGCTAAAGCAGTTGGATTTTTCTGAAAATATCTTCATTTGTCAATGAGAAGCTTCTTGTTTCCCTATGCTTCTCTCCCTCTCTATCTTCTGTTACAGATTCCAACTCCTGACAATATTCTACTGAATCTCTGAATTTCCTACTAAATAGATTTGCTTTCTCAGTATCTGTTGAATAGTGTTCACCCCCTTCTCCCACCATTGTAGGAATTTGGATTCCTTTTCCTTTTTGATTCCTAATATATGAATACAACATTTTCCATTTCCCTTTGTGGTCATTACCCTCTTGAAGTATGCCATTCATATAATTCTCTTTTGCTTCCTTTTTCTCTCTATTCAGTTCCCTCTAGTTTCTCTATTCTCCCTACCCTCTTTGATTTTCCTGTTTACTATTCTACATTTTCTTTTTAATTTTCTTATTTCCCTTGTATAATAAACAGGGTCTGAGGTCATTTTACCCTTCTTAACAGGTACAAATCTCTTCTCTCCTTCCCAAATGATTCCTTTAAATTTAGCCCAAAGTGTATCCACATTACTCCCTTCACTTATCCAACAACTGAATTGTGATATAAGATAAGTCCCAAATTCATCAACTTTAGTTTTTCTGTATAATTTCTTGTCTTGTGTGACCCTCTTATTAAGCATTTTTGGTACGAGTCCTACATCCATTATTACAGCCTTATGGTCACCTATTCCTTTAATTACCTCAGTTTTATCAACAATTTCCCATGGTCTAACCAAGAATACATCTAGCAAGTTATTGAGACGAGTCGGTTCTTGTACTACTTGTGTAAATCCTCCCTCCCAAATTAACTTATTTGCCAGTTTCTGTTCATGGGCTTCACTTGCAGCTCGTCCGACTCGTTGGCTGAACGGTCAGCGTACTGGCCTTCGGTTCAGAGGGTCCCGGGTTCGATTCCCGGCCGGGTCGGGGATTTTAACCTTAATTGGTTAATTCCAATGGCATGGGGGCTGGGTGTATGTGCTGTCTTCATCATCATTTCATCCTCATCACGACGCGCAGGTCACCTACGGGTGTCGAATAGAAAGACCTGCACCTGGCGAGCCGAACTTGTCTTTGGACACTCCCGGCACTAAAAGCCATACGCCATTTCATTTACTTGCAGCTCCATTCCATTCAACTTCAGGCAAGTTTAGATCTTCCCCAATTATTGCCATATCATTATTATTGTTTTTATGAGTATAATCTATTATATTCTCAAATATTTCCACCACCGAGCTCGATAGCTGCAGTCGCTTAAGTGTGGCCAGTATCCAGTATTCGGGAGATAGTAGGTTCGAACCCCACTGTCGGCAGCCCTGAAAATGGTTTTCCGTGGTTTTCCATTTTCACACCAGGCAAATGCTGGGGCTGTACCTTAATTAAGGCCACGGCCGCTTCCTTCCCACTCCTATCCCTTCCTTGTCCCATCGTTGCCATAAGACCTATCTGTGTCGGTGCGACGTAAAGCAACTAGCAAAAAAATATATATATCCATGTGTATTTCCTCTCTTCCAGGCCTATATGTTCCTATAATTCCCACCTCCTATATATTATCACAAACTAATTTTATCCCTAATATTTCATCCCTTTCAGCTGTAAACCATTCATGTGAACAATTTCCTTCACCAGAAAAAACAAACCCCCCCCTCCCATTTTATCTCCTCGATCTCTACGATAGACCGTATACCCTTCTGGAAATACTTCTCTATTACCCAGCCCTTCTCTCAACCATGATTCCACTCGTATCACCATATCAGTCTCATAAGATTCCATCATTGTGCCGAATTTTAATTGTTTATTTGCTACACTCTGACTGTTTACCAAGAGCAATCTCAGACCCCCTTCCTCCTTAAAACTTGTCTGTTCCAATTGGGTAACATTTGACTCATGAGTTGAGAACTTCCTGGGAACCCAGATCCTTGTACATAGATCTTGATTTAAGGATCTGAGTTTTCTGGCAAGTTTCCCTGTATGTGCCAGTTTAGTGGTATGGGTTTTCTTAAGTGCAGATTAGTTTTCAGATCTCTTTTGATAATTGTAGCATTTTGTATACAGAGAGTTGCTTTTCCATTACCATTCAGATGTAACCCATGCCTAGTGAACATTTGCCTGCCAAGACCTAAAGTATCTCCTACATAGACATTTCTAAAACTCTTACATAATCTCTTGATTTTTATATTTACATCATGTACAGCTTTGTTCACACACGAGTCCTCTAAAAGGTCATACTTGGGGAGCACATTAACTACAATTACTTTTGAATCAGGTAGTTTTAAAATCTTACCTCTGAGGGTCGTAATTAGTTCCTCACCTTCATTTGCAGCAATGTCATTTGTACAACTCACAATCACCACATAATTGTCCTTCTCTAACACAGGATCACAACTTGAAAGGACGTCTTCAATTTTGGCACCTGGTTTTATTAGTCCTAAAACCTCAGTTTCTGGATTCTACAGCTCATCCTTGATGCCTTCTGCCATACCCTGCCCTTGACTGTCTATGTAGAGATGAATTTTTGGCGATCTTGACTTTTGGTTGGTTTTTTCTTCTGTAGGTTACCTCCACTGGATTTAAAATTATTCGGAAAACTTGGATGTGTCTTCTTCTGGAACTTGTTGCATGACTGAAATCTATTTTGGCACTGACACTGACCACGGAAAACCATCTTTAGGGCTATCTTTGTCAGTGCGACGTAAAGCAACTTTAAAAAAAAGTAATGTTATTGTTGATCAATGTTATGCACTTTCGATATTGTAGGCCTTCACATTTAGTTATCTTCCCACTCTGAATTACCACTCTTATCATAGTTTGTACAGTAAAACTGGGGGGGGAAAAAAAAAACCAACATAAATGATCAGAAATTGTATTCTCTGTAACTTTTGTTATGTAGTACTTTTCGATAGGAGCAATAACATAAGTATTTAAAAATTAAATAGTAGGCGCCTTCCCCTAAACTACAGTTTCACCCACGGTGAATCTAATTGTTTATAGCTTTGACTGTAGTTTCTTATTCTCCGACTCTATATACCGATTTTCATTAGATTCTGTTAACCAATTTTCTCGTGGCTTGGCGTTGATATGGACTTAGCAACAAAACTACAAATTCATTAACATCTCTGTTATTATAGCTGGTACAGTAAAAATGTATGAGACATAAACAACCAGAAGAGTATAATTCTATATAACTTTAGTTATATAGTATTTATCGATAGGACCACTAATAAGATAAATATTTGAGAATTAAGTTTTAGGCCTTCCCCTAAGCTACCATTTCACTCAGCATGAATAAAATTATGTATAGCCTAGATTGTAGCGGCTCATCCCCCGACTTTACATACCTAATTTCATTAAATTCTCTTCAGCCGTTTTCTCGTGATGCGTGTACATACGTACAGACAGACAGACAGACAGAAATTACGGTAAAGTAAAAAGTGCATTTCCTTGTTACTGTAGACATGACCGATGCAGAAATACCATTATTTTCAAATTCTGAGCAATGTACAGACAAAACTCTTATTTTATATATATAGATGTACTGTTAGATTCTTGAGATCTTGGCATGAAATATCCAGTGATACAAGAACTTGGGCCATTGCTGATACATAGTTTCTTGCACACTAATCAAGAGGCCATGAACAACGAATTATCCCTGTTTTCACTTCTGTAACAATAATAATTGCAAAGAATATTTTCTAGGAAATAATTTTAAATGACAAATAGTGGGTTTTTTTTTTTATATCATGGGGTTAATTAATTTAATGCATTATGTACATTTTCTGAGCATATATATTTCCTAAAATTGTATTTACTTTACCGAAGGAGTTGGCCGTGCGGTTAGGGGCGTGCATTTGTGAGATTGCATTCGGTAGATAGTGGGTTCGAATCCCACTGTCAGCAGCCCTGAAGATTGCTTTCCATCGTTTCCCATTTTCGCATCAGGCAAATGTTAGGGCTACACCTTAATTAAGGCCACGGCCGCTTTCTTCCCACTCTTAGCCCTTTCGTATCCCATCATCTTCATAAGACCTATCTCTGTCGGTGCGACATAAAGAAAGAAAAAAAAATTTACTTTTTCAACATCATGTTCAAATTGCATTTTAATTTGTTTTTGAAAAATGTCTTTCATCAAGATCAATATTACACTGAGTAACACTTGAATACAGTATTTGTAAACTAAATTGTCTTAGACTGTTTCAGTCCAATAACAGTATGTAAATAATTTTCTGATAGAAGTATATTTTCTTCTGTATCCATGAGATGGCAGTAATAAAAATACATGGAAGACAAGATGCTTTGCAAAGAATAACAACAAATATTAATATTACAACATACATATTGATGTTATAAGAGATAATAATACCAATTAAAACTGGAGATAATTAATTGAATAAATAAATACAATTATATATTTTACGTTCTGATGATACTGTTAGCTTGTTCTGCACGGGTCACACCACTGTCTCAGATGAGACCGTTTTTGTGGTACAGCTATACGTATCAGAGTTTGAATGATATATGTAGATGTTGATTCCCATAGGGAACCTGAAATATTTGTCCCAAATGAGTAAATTTATAATACCAATATAAATGGTCCATTATTGGCCTCCACGGATGCACTAGCCATCCATCTTAGTGGGTGTGTTATGTACCAACTGATGAGCCCAACTTAGCACACGGGGGCAAAACATTGGCAACCAAGAATGAGTTAGCTGGAAAATTTATAATGTATAATGTATCAGAGTTTGAAAGTGAGCACTCCCTTTGACTGAGGAGCGATCAGCTAGGTGATGCCGAGCAAGCGAAGACCAAATCCGAATGCAAGTGATTACACACGAATAGAGTTCGGGAAAACCAATCTCCAATATCTTGATACATCGTTCCCTTGCAGCACTCCGGTTCAGAGCATGTTTGTAATTTCAGTACTGTTTGCTTTGCCTCATACTGTATTGACACTTGACAACTATTTAATTTCATACTAGCGGATATGTTTACGACAATATTGGCTTAGGAATGTGCTAAGACTAGGCAGATAGCAACTATGATTCAAGTTAGGTTATGTATTTAAGTGTAATCATGTGTATGTAACTCATGTACTGTATTTAGGTTAGTTTATGTTTATTGGTTGTAATTAACCCCTGATGTATTCAAAGTTATTCAGGAAACTTCCGGTTATACGTATATTATGCAAGGGAAGTTAGGTTAAGGTTACATAAGGTTTATCTCTGTAAATAATTGTCTGTGTTTTCAAAGTTACTCAGGAAATTGTCTGTGTTTTCAAAGTTACTCAGGAAAACCCCCCAGTGATGTGTGTGTTAATATAAGTAAGCTCTGGAATCTTCATGTACCAAGGACAGGTTGTATAATATTCTAGACATTTGTAGATAACATAAGGTTATGTGCCATACTGACAAACTTATCTGAAGGGAATTGTAGAACAAGTACTTATGAAGGAATTTCTGGTGATACTATAGAATCTTCCAGCCATCTTGAAGTAATACTATGTTGTAAGAAAGCAGAATCAACTAGAATTCTAGCCCGTATATATATATATATATATATATATGGAGTTGTACTGAGATGTAAGTCAGTTAGTGGTGTTATTGTAGTTCAGGTGTTTTGAAATTTAAGATAGCGGATCAGCAGTGATTTGTTATGGAGTTGTGTTGTTGATACTGCATCAGCAGATCAAATGTGGTTTGATAGAGTGATGTTTTGACAGTTGGTTATTGATGTAGCAAGTTGTTGTAGATCAGTCGTACCATGCTGATACTGCTTTGCAGATTGATTGTGAAGTACTACAATAGAAGTCCGCTATAGCGAGTACGGCATATAACGAGAACTCCGTTATAACGTCTACTTTTTTCTGTCCCTTCAAAATTCCTATATTAAACTGTGTATCGTCCTTCGGTTACAGCGAGAACCCTATCACTGGCGCATCCGTTATTACGAGCGATTAAGCGCGCCCGTTTTTTTCCTTTACCGATATTTATGCACCCCAGCGATGATATTGCATGCGATCGATTACCTTCGGCATAGTTTCCTCGCTATGTGCACTAGCGATTTCTCTCGTCGACATTCGAAGGCGATGTCGGAGTCGATTAGTAATATCCGTCGACAGCTGTTCCGTAAAGAAAATTCGAAATGAAAGAGAACATATGTTCGTAATAAATGCATAAATAATGTGTCCGATAACGGTCGTTAACTCGTTAAAAATTAAGGCTGACTAAACGACCGCTTAATTTTGAGGCTAAATACTGCAATTAAGTAAGAATGGGATACACCTCGAGATATGACAGAGTGCTTAATTGATTTCATACGTTAGTTTGTATTTTGTCGCGTCTGGTTAAATTACGGAAAGGCTATTATGTAAATTTATAGCGAGAAAGGTATAATTTCTCCACCGGCGCTTGAAGTGTGTTTTCATCATACGTTTAGTACGGTTAAGTTAGGATATGTCACGCTGTTTGAATAAGAAAACTGAAACGTTTGCAACAAAATGCGATCGATCATCTTCGGTACGGTTTAGTTTTCTCACTTTGTGCATTTGCGAGCTCTCTCGTTGCCATTCAAAGGCGATGTTGGAGTTGATTAGTAATACCCATCGACTGCTGTTCTCTAAAGAAATTTCGAAATGAAAAAGGGGATAACACGTTTTCGTAATAAATGCGTAAATGACGTGGCCGATAGCAGTTGTTAACTCGTAAAATTAAAGACTTAAACGATATCTTAATTTTAATGATATATACGGAAATTACTTCAGAATGTCATACACCTCAAGATATGGTACAGTACATCACTGATTTCAGAGGATATTTCATATCTTCTCGCGTCTAGTTACGGCTATTTACATGTAAATTTTTCGCGAGGAGGTTATTTCTCTACATGCGTTTCAAATATGTTTTCATGATAGGCTACATATACGGTTAGGTTAGGTGACGCTGTTTGAAGAAGAAAGCTCAGGTGTTTGCCACAGAAATCTCTGGAGTGATACCATATTTACCGAGCTAGATAGCTGCAGTCGCTTAAGTGCGGCCAGTATCCAGTATTCGGGAGATAGTAGGTTCGAATCCCACTGTCGGCAGCCCTGAAACTGGTTTTCCGTGGTTTCCCATTTTCACATCAGGCAAATGCTGGGGCTGTACCTTAATTAAGGCCACGGCCGCTTCCTTCCCACTCCTAGCCCTTTCCTGTCCCATCGTCGCCGTAAGACCTATCTGCGTCGGTGCGACGTAAAACAACTAGCAAAAAAAAAAAAGATACCATATTTCTCCGACTCCAAGACTTTTTTCTCTCAGAATCTCATGCGAAAACTCAAGGGTTGTTGCATTCACGGCCTAACAGTAAGTTAATAGATACCACTGGCAATTGCCGCGGTAACCAAGCTGCTTCTTTTCACACGCGCTCAGAACGCATTGACAATAAACGACCGCCTCTTTACTACACATCGCTACCGGCTGTACAGTGTACAGTGCCTGTGTGTTTCTCAAATCTGCAGAATGGCATCAAAACATGCGACCCTTCGAATTCTTAGAAAAGCCATGGCTACTCAGTGGCAGAATCATAACGCGTCTGTTGCACTTGACGCTTAGTAAAATTAAGGTTTATAGACAGCAGGAATATTTTCGTGATGGATAGTCGTATTGTAAAGATACGTGGAAAAGGCAAATTCTCAACCAGTTCTAGTCGATATCATAATGCCAAGTTTAAGCCAATATTTGGCGTTAGCTTGAAGAAAAAAAAAAATTAAGAAAAAAATGCGTACCGGTACTGTGCAAAAAATGCATTCAGTGGTCCGCAACAAGGACGCTTTAAAGACGTCGGTGATGAAATTGTGAGATATGTGCACGAAAAACGCAAGGGCGGTTGGCCATACCGTGGCGCAATAAACTCGTTCGTTGACTTTCAACGTTCACGATTAGGCCTATACATCGCTAGCCGTTGAATTTGGCCGCACCCGACAAGCGAGACGTGCGTGTAGCGGTAGCCGGTTATATCTGACGCTGCATAAAAGTAACAGTTTTATAGACAGCAAGAATAATTTCGTGATGGTTCGTTGTATTGTAGAGACGCATGGAATAGGTATTGCCGGAAAATTTTCAACGAGTTATCTTCGGTATTATGATGCCAATGTTAAGTTAATGGTCCTTAAACCCGCAGAAATAAAGAATAATTGTGCAGCCGCAAAAAAAAATTAAATACGGCGTGACGAAAGTCTAAAATTATTCTAAAAATGCATAGGCTTGTATGATTTTACAAACTTTTTTTTGAGCCTGATTTAAATTTTTTGAAGGAAAAAGTGGGGTTAATCTTGGATTTGGAGGAATACGGAACTATAATTTTTTCAGAATGAAATTAAACATACACCTTCACGTAGTATCGGATTACGAAAAATAGCAAACAAGTAAGTCGTAGTGTGGATATCATCTGCGGAAACGCAAGTTTTGAACAAACTGATTGCCGTTTCATACCGACTTTAAAGTGCATGAAGGGTTTTCCGACTTTTATACAAAAATCGGATATAACGAGTGAATTTTCGGTATTGTGGATTCTCGCTATAACGGACTTCTACTGTATTTGTATATTTCAAGTGTTATTGTATATGTATTGAGTGTAAAAATATATAAGTGTAGTCAGCGATAGTGGTGTTATATTTAACTACCCATTGACTTGATTAAGATACAACCCCAGGTGTTAAAATGGAAAACAGCGGAAAGCAATAAAATCGATTGTCAACAGTGAGGTTTAGCTCACTTGGTTTTGTGTACATATAAAGTACTTCAAAGAAAAGAACCATTCATATATACCATCAAGAAACCTACAAATTCCATGTCTTCAGGAAGGCTGTTGGTTATAATCTAATGTAGCGTTTTCAATAAATTTTCTAAATCACGGTCTTTAAAACAAAAATCCTAGATTTTAACATCCTTGCATATCAGCTAGATCATCATAAGTGAATGACACCTGCAAGTTGATTGTGTCGGGTTGCAGCAGCATATTAGTAGCAAGATTTTCTTCTCTTGAGATATCCATTTCATTGTATTGAAGTAGCCAGGCATATCTTTGTGAAATTTGCTGGTGAGTGTTAGTGATTGGTAGAGCTAGGAATTTTAGGTGCTGAACTATATATATATATTTGGGTGGTTTTTTTTTTTTTCACTATATAAATGCCCAAATTACCTTGTCTTGCAAAGAAAACGTAAAAAGAACACCCCCTGTGTTTTAGTTGCACCTTTTTGCATCTTTTCTCAATTCTAGCAACTTTTTGCACCTTTTCTTAATGTTAGCACCTTTTTCCACTTGTTTAATATATTTTTTGGCTCCTTTGCCACATTTTATTCCTAGAGAAATTGAACAAAAAGCGAAATGTTTCATCTGTAAAACTCGGTTCGATGTAGTCCCTCAATATGCCGCTTGGATCGTAGGCTCCCTATACAGTGTAATCGGGAGCTTAAGTTTCCAGTATTAGTATCAGTATCAGATATGCTGAAACAGAAAATGAACGCCGAGAAAATACGTGATAGTAATAAACAGTTTAGTGCAGATGGTATTCAGAGCGACAGGTCTGTTCTGAAGTGCAATGTTTGTGATAGATCAATAACAATTGATAAAAAAATCACCAACATAACGATGTTATGCAGCATATAGCTAGCGCAAAATGTAAAGAGCAAGGAACTACAATGTAGTAAGGGTGGAGTGCACCAACAATTCCTTGGTGAGAAATGGCTTCTTCAAATTCAAGAAGAAGGAAGAAATACTGAAACAGCAAAGACATTTGTGATGTGTGATATCCCTCTTACATATGAAAAGGTATTTTGCAGAAATATACTGGGATGTCTGTTCCAGATGAGAGCACCTTATGAAGATCATATCTTCAGCCTCTGCACAAAGAAAAATGACTACATAGCAGTCAAGAAATAGATGAAAATTCAGTATATTTTCAATTTGATGAAACCAGTGGTGGGCAAAACAGATATATTCTAGACATTTTAATATCACCCCTAAATGGAAGCAAGTGAAACCCATGCTGTTGAAAATGTATATTCCGAATTAAACCAACAGTGCCAGTGTGATCCAAAGTTTTAATGTTGTATTGTGGCCAGAAGGAATACAATATGATCGAGCATTTTCAAAGTTGTCGGCATTTACCAACATGTAAACTAAGTACGGTACTGTAATCTAAAGCACGTTTACATGCATTACATTGAGCTTGTGAAGCATTAAAAGATGAATATTCATATGCGAATACATTTCTGTCTTGCATTAAGAGGTTACTTAAAAGGGCTCTGCTAGGAAATAAATGTATGTTGTAAATACAGAAGATCCTCTTCCAACTTACCCAAATCTTACTAGATGGAGTACTTGTGTTTATTTTAAGGGTAAATGAAATATGTTATGTTGTGACAAGTTTTCTGAACCTGTCATTGTAATAACATTGTGTAATAACCAGGTGTAGGCAGATTTTTAATACATGATAACATGAGTGAATTTTGTGTCCTTTTATATGATGTAAAATTGGTTTTGGTGATGTCTGTATGAATATTTCCATTTAAAATTTGCACTTTTTGCACCTTTTTTTTTACTAAATTAAGGCATTTTTTTCACCTTTTTAACCAGAATTTTGTACCTAAAGTTCCTAGCTCTAGTGATTGGTTCTTTCTTCTATTAGATATTTCAGTGTTGTGAATATTAATACTTAGGATGAGTAGTAAGAGATTGAAATAATTTATCAGAGAAATATCCATTCAAGAAAAGGCTATATTGTATGCAATTATCTTCATATTGGTCCATATTGTTACAATTACAACAGACAGACATAAGGTTTCCACCAAATCAGTACATATAATTATTGTAAATATAAGAAAAAGCTAGGTAAACATTTGAACGGAAATATGCCATTTAGGTGACAGCCTTAAATGCAGATCATTGATGGTTGAATTGAATTGGTGGTTGGCTAGGTGTTAATTGTCTTAAAGTACATTTGAGTCTTGATTAGACTTTTCAGAAAGAAAGTAATTGTTTTAATATCATCTTGGTCAGGTTTCTTGATGAATCACTGTGTGAAGTGAATTCAGGAAATGTCTGAACTAAAAGTGGCAAATTGCATAAGCATCTTTGCCTGCATTGTTCTTCTTTCCATTCCATGCTTTGATAAGATGCTGATCGATGGCTATTATAAACTTGTGAAGTGAAGAACTGTAAAAATCATATCATGTTAAATGACATACCTTTTAAAACATCTTACATACCTATTCATTTTAGTAATTTGGCTGATGTTAATGTCATTGTTGATTTTATTTACTTTATATTTTTTATTTGTTTTTGCTTTTTATAAATTTGTTTTTATTATAATTTGTTTGTGTTGATCCTATTAACTAAATAATATTTCCTGTGTGTAATGCATCTTTTCTTTGAGCAGGATTGAAATGTGCAAACAGCTAGAAAAAGCTAATATTTCTTGCACACTAATTCTCGATTCGGCCATCGGCTATGTGATGGAGCAAGTGGATTTGGTTATGGTGGGAGCTGAAGGTGTCGTAGAAAGTGGTGGTATTGTTAATAAGGTTAGAAAATAATTTAACAGAATTTTACATCTCTTCTACCTTCTGTACTTTATTTAATTAACTGCTTATTATTCCAGGTTGGAAGCTATACAGTGGCATTATGTGCTCGAGAAATGAAGAAACCTTTTTATGTCCTAACTGAAAGCTTCAAGTTTGTGAGATTATATCCTCTCAACCAGCAGGATCTGCCAAACGAGTTAAAGGTAATCTAAACAAAGTTTGATTCTCTGAGGATGTGGCAGAAGGGGCAGGGAGAAGAACACATATCATTTCAGAAGGGCTGGCAGTCGTAGGTAGATTACCATAGACATATTTGAGTAAAATCTGGTCAATATGAAATTTGATGGTTTCTGTAAATTTACTAACCACTACTACAATTCTCTATTTGTAACTATTTCTATGGCCTCATTTAGTTCTGTACCTCTTATCTTTAAATCATTATAAACTGAGTCTAACTATTGTCATCTCGGTCTCCCTCTACTTCTCTTAACCTCTGTAACAGAATCCGTAATTCTCCTAGGTAGCCTATCCTCCTCTATTCGCCTCACATGACCCCACCACCGAAGCCAGTTTACGCGCACAGCTTCATCCATTGAGTTCATTCCTAACATCCTTTCTTTCTTCATTCCAAGTACCCTCCTGCTATTGTTTCCACCTGTTTTTACTAGCAGTCATTCTCGCTACTTTCATGCCTGTTACTTCTAACTTATGAAAAAGATATCCTGAGTCCACCCAGCTTTCACTCCCATAAAGCACAGTTGGTCTGAAAACAGACCAAAGTAAAGATAGTTTTATCTGGGAGCTGACTTCCTTCTTACAGAATACTGTTGATTGCAACTGCGAGCTCACTGCATTACCTTTGCTGCACTTTGATTCAATCTCACTTACTATACTACATCCTGGGAGAACACACATCCTAAATTCTTCAAATTATCTACAGGTAAACCCCCTTATATGCAAATTCATTATCCTCTATTTCTCATATATGCGATTTTGGTTTTAAGTCTAGTGCTGCCATCTGTTAACAGTACGTGGAGGCAGGTACAGACATGCGTGCCAAACTCTGTAATGTACACTATGTCGCGCACCACGGTTAAATGGGGCAAGCGCATCTCTACGTGCGTCTTCTGTCATGTTTGTCAAGACGTGAATCATCAGTTCTGGTCAGTAGAGCTGTGAAGTTCCACTTGACAGATTTCATATTTAAAATTCCGGGTAAAAGGAAAGAAAGTGTGCCTGTTGAAGGGAAGAAGTGTGTATGCAAGTCGTATGTGTTAGGAACAAAGTTAGAAGTTTTGGATCTCTATGAAAAAGGTGAGCATATTGTTGTCATTCAGCGTGCTTTGGGACTTACAAGGGAACAGATTTCGGTGTAAAATTCTAATCCGTTGAAATTTAGTATACCCCTTTGTTGCCTGAATAGTGAAAAATAATAAGTGTACGTGATTTTTTCACCTTATTCTAATGGAATATGTTCAAATAGTAAATGCTAATACTTTCAAATCATCATATTAGTTTTTGGTATGTTTTTGGGGCCTGGTACTTTTAAGTACCGTCAGGCACATAGGAGGCTTCATATTTGGGCAAATGAGAATGTTCACATTTTGGAATTATATCACATTTAGTGTCTCAAAATATTAGTAGAACATGTTTTTCATACCTAAAATTATTACAAAAATATAAAAGCAAATTTTAAAGCAAATATGTGTAATAAGAGGAAGTTTCCTAATATTATTGTTCATATGTAGAACATCTTGCATACATCCTATACAACTGACAAATTATGATACTCTGCAAAGCAGTTTTTTTTTTCATTGCAGCAAAGAAAAACACTACATGTAGTAAACATTGAATGCGGTCTTGACTGCACCTTCTTTCTCGAACACACCTCACATCGACCACGGTTTTTTACAAAATCAACAAAATGATTTCCACGATTACTTAGTCTGACATCACTGGGCACAGAATACTCTGTTTTCCTCCTTTTTGGTAGACAAGTTTGCTCTGGTGACTTTGGTGACCTCATATCACGTGAAAGTTTTTCTGGAAGAGGAATCTCTTTCTGGTTCATCAGTCCTAGGGCCACATTATGCTGGAATGCCATTAGAGGGACTTTTTCATGCAGATTACAGTATATGATGTAGGCATTGACAAATGCTATCTCAATCATTCCCAAATAATCTTTGCCACCATTTTTGGATCGACAGTCTAAACCATATACGCCTCGAAGTCTGTCAGCATGGTCCACTCCACCCATGTGCGCATTGTAGTCTTGCACAACAACCGGGCAATCAACAGTAACATTACTTCCGTCCTTCTGTTTCCTAGAAACAGTTGTGGCTTCTGTTCCATGGAAATTAGATGCTAAGCACACACCTTTACTGTCTTTCCCTAGAAAAACACTGATGTCCATCGAAGGAAAGCATTACTTTCGGTTTTGGATATGACTAACATGAGACGTTCCATATGGCCTGACGGAACTTCTAAGTACCTCGCCATTTACTAGCTATATATCCACACCAATTGCAAATTTCATCGACTTGAGTATTTTATTGCATTACAGAAGCATACATACATGTACTAAGATCACTTGCAGGTCAAATGTAACAATAGGAGCAAAGAAATAATCAATCAAAAAGTCATTTGTTTACAGTGGTAACACTATGACTACACTCCTAAGAATAAAACGATCTCCCGCGTTTTTCATCAATACCAACCTCAAAAATGAAATATCTCTGTTTCAAGAATTAGTTACTTGAAAGTACCATGAGGAAAATACAAGGGTAGGATTTACTGAATAATTCCAAAGCCATGAAATATAAGATGGTACTTTAAAGTACCGTCAGGCAACAAAGGGTTAAAATATTTCTACAAAGTTGTACAATGACATAGTAAAACCTGCATGGGCCACTTTCAATTTTGAGCGCCAATACTGAGCGCCAAAAGCCTGCCGGGCGACGGCATTAGCAAGGAGGTGGAGAGAGGTAAAGCTGACCTTGAATACTAGCAGCACTCAATGGCTCGCAGCAATCAAACAGCAACCTGCCGAGCTGCATTGCATTCCCCACCTTAAACTTTCCCCTCACCCTTCTACCCTCTCGATTAGAATATAGCTTGTAACATAATTTGATGTTTAGCGCTTGGCCATACTGTAAATTAATAAACTGACCTTTCTTTGTTTTCCTCTTTCACCCTTTGTAATCCTTGCAATAGTGGATGCTTACAACAAAGTGGTCAATGCAAAGAGACTGCTTGCACCACGCGCACCTTGTAACACTTTCTTTTGTACTGTATTTCGGATAGCACCAGCCTTGAAACAAAACTGAATGCGATTCACAAAGCAAGCGGGGTGTGTTTCAACATAACCGGATTTGTACCAACTATACATTTACATGTTACAAAACTGCAGAAAATATAGTTGATTGTGGGTCAGTGATTGGGTTTTAAAAATATTGTTGCGCAAATTAATGTTAATATCAAAATTGCATAATACAATCAGATCATAAAAAACGAACACATTGTTTCCATATCCGGAAACCAATCACACCTAATGGCTGAATCATTCCAGTAGTTCCCTGGGGAATAGTTTTAACAATAATAGTTTTGTTGGCAGGTTTTGATGCTAATACGAGGGAGGGTCAAATATAAACAGGATTTTATTTTTTATTGAAAAACACAATGCAATTACAATTTATTTTTCCACATAGTTTCCTGCTTTGGAAATGCGTTTGTCCCAGTGTATGGGCAGCTTTCTGATGCCCTCATAAAAAGAACAGGATTGTATCACCAGCCAGTTGCGCACAAAGTCTTCCACACTCTCATCCTCTTCAAATCGTTGCCCTCCTCGAGCTTCTTTAAGCTGTCCGAACAAATGGAAATCGCAGCTTGGAGACAGTTAGAGCTGCAGTATGGGGCCACGCATTGTCGAATTGGTTGGTCTCGTCTTTTGCGGCGATATGCAATCCTCGCCTTGTTCAACAGCGCGCAGTAGTAAGCAGCATTGATTGTGCGTCGCTCATGCAAAAAATCAATCAGCAAAATGCCTCGCCGATCGAAAAAAACAGTTGCAAGAACCTTGCCAGCTGACAGTAGAGCTTTGACTTTCACTAGTGCTGTCTCCCCATTCCTCCGCCACTCCTTACACACATGCATCCTTGACAGTGTTTGATCACCGAACTGTGCAGTCAAACTCTGGAAAATTTCCGCCGCTCTAACTCCTTCACGAGCAAGAAATTTTATAATTATGTGTTGCGCAATGGAGGGGTGCACCTGTTGCTCTGTTGCTCTGACATCGTGAGCGTTACTGACGAAATGGCGGGAAATATCTAACAGCACACACTCCCCACTCCCAATGGTCCTGCCTAAGCATAGCAGAAGCATGGGGCCAGTTCTACCAACTGTTGAAGTTCAGGAACAAAAATCCTGTGTTATAAACGCACTTTGGAGAGCGAGTGCTTATTAATTCAGATACCTCTCCTACAAAAATCGTTGCATTCATGCAAGGTCAAGGTGTAACTTTTGGTTACAAATTTCATAACTTTCCAGGAACCAATATTGAATTTATTTTCAAACTTTCGCACCCAGAAAGTTGAGGCGCAGAAGATATCATCATGAACACGCCGAGTATTCTTCAGGGCCCATTTTCTAATGCATACGCCATGGATGTTTTTATTGTTGTTCAGTCTCGCCTTTTAAAATTCTTCAGATGTTTCTTTGGTGATAAATTTCAGGTTTTCGGCCTTAGTGCCGCCTGATTCTACTTATAGCTTCCATCTAGAAAGGTCCGACTGATGCCGTAGCTTTTTAAATTGGTGCTGAACGACTTTAAATGACCTTTTCCTCCTTTGCTCAGCCAATAATCAACTGCCTTTTTTTTTTCTTTTTTTTTTCTTTTTTTTTTTTATGTGATACTTATTGCAGGTGTTGAGGTAGCATCTTTTTCACTGTCAGTGTAGAATATTGCAAATTCATTGTTTTTAATAAGTTTGTTATTGTCAGGCAAAACTAACGTCTCCTCATGTTCAGTGGCGACCTGTATATCACTAACCTTTTCTGCAATAAGGCTTGTAAACAAGGATCATGATTCAAAGTTGGCGCACGTCTACATTTGCCATGAGAAAATGTAAACGGAGTTTTTACTTACGGTACAGTTCAAAACCCAATTCTCTTTCACCAGGTGTCATTTGGCTTTCATACAGATAACTTTCAGCAAAGCAGCTTTGTAGACAAACTACCACATTCCAAGGATTAAAATTTGGAAGGTGTTCTAATTGAACATTGTCATCGTCAATTTTTGACATTTGTAATTAATCTGACTGTAAATTAAAGTTTTAAAATTAATTGTTGTCTGTGACAGTAAAATTAAAAAACAGACAAAATAAAATTGTCGCACTTACATGGCATGATGACGGAACAATTAGGGACCTGTTCATCCGAAAAATCACATTTGTTTTGCATAGCCCTACCGAACTGTTATGATAGTGAAGGGATGAGGGGAAGGTGGAAGTTGGGGAATGCAACGCGGCACGGCAGGTCGCAGCCTGGTTGCCACGAGCCATTGCGTGCTGCTATGATTCAAGGTCAGCTTTACCTCTTCCCACTTCCTCGCTAATGCCGTCGCCCAGCAGATTTTCGGCATTCAAAATTGACGTTCAAAACTGAAAGTGGCCCGTGCAGTTTTCACTACGTTATTGTAGAACTTTGTAGGAATATTGTGTACTAAATTTCAACCAGATTAGAATTTTACAGATACCGGGCGAGTTGGCCATGCAGTTAGGGGCGCGCAGCTGTGAGCTCGCATCCGGGAGATAGTGGGTTCGAATCCCACTGTTGGCAGCCCTGAAGATGGTTTTCCGTGGTTTCCCATTTTCACACCAGGCAAATAACTCTGTCGTATGCTGTCCATTCCTCTTGTAGCATTTTTCAGTTACCTGGCACGTACTGATAATGTGATCCTGACAGCCGCTCTGTGGTCTGAAACCACACTGGTTTTCATCCAAGTTATTTACGTTGATAAGATTTTCAAAATATTCCTTCCACCTGCCCAGTGATTCCCTGGGATCTATTATGAGTTCACCTGATTTACCCAAATCACTATACATTTTCTTTTTCCTTCCCTTTCTAAGATTCTCTATTACAGTCCAGAAAGGTTTCCCTGCTGCTTGACCTTTCCAGGTTATTGCCAAAATCTTCCCTTGACCTATTCTTGGATTCAACAGCTACAGTAAAACCTTATTAAGACATTTCTGCAGGGGACAACAAAAAGAAACATGTTAAGCAAGAAAATGTACTACCGAATATAAGAATAAAAACTATCTAACAGGGATATGGAAACACTAAATATGATTTTTTCCGACATGGGGGCATTTTAAGTCGTGTATCCCTCGTGTATTCCTCCAACTACCAATCTACCCACATCTTTCTGTCATTTACGTGCCTAATGGAAACTATGTTGCGTACAATTGTATTCCTGATGAACAGTCATACCCCACATTCTGCCCTTCCCTTTTTAACTCCCGTCAAGCAAATGTTATTATCTCCTATCTCTTCCTCGTTTCCTCCCCTTACCCGAATATCATTAACTCCTAACACATCCAGATGCATCCTTTTTGCTGACTCATTGCAGTTGATTATTTTCAGTTCTTTGATTTATTTGAATGAATTTGTGTAAGTAATCAATTCTGTTTGTTGACAGTACCCAGCAGGAATGTTGAGGAAAGACCTCAGCAAGGAGCATCCACTCGTGGACTATACGCCACCATCATACATCACTCTCCTCTTCACCGACCTGGGTATTCTCACGCCTTCTGCTGTCAGTGATGAACTCATAAAGCTATATCTGTAAAGAATAGGAAATAAACTGTTTTGAAGTTCCTCGTTAAGAATTGATTCCTAATAAGCTGCTAGATACTCCAGGTGACATTCAATGAAAATGGTTTTTACTTTCTGGGCTCAAGTCTGAGATCTCTTGATTCTAGACCTGTGCACAGTTGACCACAATTTGAATTAATTTAATGTTTAAATTTTTCTAGACTTAATAAACATCTTGACTATATCAGTTAACCCTGAATACTGCTCATAGCATGCATTGGATTAAAACAATGAAGTTCACAGATAGTTATGACTTGTTCTCATTGTAGCTACTATAAGAGCTTTTGTCTTAAGTTGTAAAATTGGAAACCTTAAGATTTTTTCTTATCTGGTGCAATCAGTAGTGTTATCAAAATTATCAAAGTGGTCTAGTTCACATCCTGAGAATGACTAGCATTTTTCATGTCATTTGTATTTTAAAATTGTAGGTGTTTGTGTGTAACTGAAGACTGAACGCACAAGATAAAAATACGGAAACTCATTCCAGTGATACAAGTGCCACTTTAGAGCTGAAAGTGAATAAAAGTGTTTACATAAGCCCAACCAAGATGTAGAATAGATTGTACTTATTTTACCTTCATGTATGTTATGGCTGTGTGGTATACTCAGGTATTAAAAGTGGTGCATCTTAAGATGACATCTGTTCTTCAAGTGAAGAAAAGACTCTGAAGAAATTTTGAACCATGCTGCATAGATACCTGTACACAGTTCCCTGGTACTTTTGGGGGTGCAAGATACTGGGTACATATGGACCTCTCACCATATTGCATAAATGCTATATTAAATTCATAACAGACAAATGTGGGGTACTTAATTTTTTTAAGAGCTGTCCAGATACTCCATGAATCATTTCTGAACAATACTCCATGAATCAATTCTGAACAATTTGAGCCCAATAAACAGTGCATTACTAGCGACTTAGTAAGCCCAGATGTCTAGTGGTATGAATCCTGTATCCCACATCCCTGGAACCCAAAAAATGCTGCATTGGTCTGTTGGAAATATGACTAATACTGCCTGTCTTGAATGATTGCAGCCGATGCTATGTGTGTGTTATGTTGAAATATCCATAGTAGGTAGAAATGCCTGATGGGAGATATTCCCAGTACACATATTGCACCCGTCCACCTCCCGAGTCCCAGACTAGCATTTATCTCATTGGTGTCGGTTCATTATTTAAGTCATCAAATATAAATATAGCGGCATAAATAGAACACGGGAATGAACGGAGCAATTAAAATTAAAAATGGGGAAGGCTCGATTGTAAACTTGAATTTAAGGACTCCATGATAGGACTAGGAAGTGACTGTTAACTTTAAAAAGGGCATCAACTAACTACAATAAAAAGATTATGAGAATGGTTTCCTTTGAAATAATTTGCCAGAAAAAGCAGTTTATTACGCCATCCGACGTACGAAACTTTGATACATTTGGCAACGATATTTAAATTTTCCACACATGTTACATAAACAAATCACTTGCTATACCGCAAGTGGTATCAATATCGTGCTGGGTTGCTTCTGAAATAAAATGACATTTTGAGGTATAATTTACGGATCGATTCCATTTGAATCGAACCGTTGTTCAAGGATATAGCTTCCTTCTATCGGGAGCCCGAGCATAACCCATGTTACGGTCGGCTTCTCGATTTAACTAAGATGATGTACCCCGGCTATATACATTTTTCCGAGACCGGTACTCGGACTGGGTAATGTTTCTCGTGAATTACGAAAAATGGATTACACGGACAGTTCCTATCTCACGATGTCCAGCTGATGCCATACCACAGAATTAGCATTTACATTTTATTTACATATGATCTCAAATGTTACAAAGTAGCCTCAGTAGACTACTGCCACAGATGAGATAACGAGAAGCGGTGGGAAATACCGTGGCAATGACCTCCCCTCGCATCGCGGGCGAAGTAAACAAACACACCAAGTATTACTGTAACTCCTCCCGTGCGGAAACCGTACGATAACGAGGTAACAAAATGACTATAATATTTCTCACTCTTATTATTCAAACATACGAGTAGAGGGATGTTGTCACCAATTAATTAATTCACTATTGTCAGAATATTCATGAAATTATCATCCTTGAAATTATTATTATTATTATTATTATTATTATTATTATTATTCAACGGTTCCTGGCACTGCCACGTTTGATTAATATCGTCATTATTATGTGGGACGCAAACACGAATGGTTATTACTGTTATTATTATTATATCCCTCTTGTGGTTATTATTATTATTAATGAATAGGTGACTTAAGATATTATTATTATTATTAACGTCACTCAAGATGTTATTATTATTAATGAACCGGTCACTTCCGCCAAAATATATTAAGATATCGGTCGCAATTATAATTATTTCACTGATCAACCAACGGCATCATTACTGTTATTATTATGATAATTATTATTAAACTGACCGCGATGATTTAACATCGTCCTTACATTATTATTATTATTATGTCGGTTGCATATTCTCCTTTAGATTCCCGTTTAACATCTTTATCAACGCTCATTTAATTAACGGGGTCCAATCCTTTATCTGCAATATTTATTATTATTATTATCACGACATCATGATTGTCATCGCTCGTCATTACAATGATTACACTATACGATCATTTATGTGAACTCTGAACTCTCATTATCCTTAGATCCGTAGTATCTCGACGAATAGCTGTGCAGTCTATTTATTTCGTACATGCTGTCACGGGTTCGAATTCTACCCGCTACGTAACTCAGTATTTCTCTGTGACACTGCCCGTACATTTTACACTCATTTCAATATCCTAAGTGTCTCTCGTACCGAATTTATATCCCTTTCTATCTCAATATTCCTTGATTCATTTATTTCTCACAGAATTATCAACTGACTTATTTATTCCACTTCTGACATCGTACGACCTTTTATTATCTGACTGCAGATTCTTTAACATTTTTCTATCTCATTTTGATCTACGCCTTAGTTCGTTCTCCACAAATAATCGTAACATCTTGAAATTATATTTACCAAAATTTGACAATCATGGTTTCGTAATATTAGTCCTACGTGTTCCGGCTAATGAATTGCAAATTTAAGACACGACATTTATTCGTAAAGAAAAATATTGGACCGTAATTTAAACCACACGTTCATTAACATGTACGGATTATTAGCACCGATCTTAAATTTCAATATTATTAATTTATCAAGTTAAATTACCACACACTTTAATTCCGAATTAAAAACGACATCCCGCCATTAAATGATTCCTGACAAACTCAACACCTGATCACCTAAATTTTATTATTACGCATGGCTCACTAAAAATTCCAATATCTCATGAATTATTATTATTTCCAAATTATATTTTAAAAAAATTTCTTCAAAAAAAAGTAATTTTATTTTTATTTATTATTATTATTAATTTTAAAAAATTTATTTTCGCCTGTTACACGGTAGTCCATTCTTAATATGTTTAACGCATAACCCCTTTTACAATTTCGATTTATTCTGGCACTAATCAATCCAGATATGATTTACTTGGAAATTTATTATTATTATCGCTTCTCACAAATTTAACAACTTCACTTTGAAAATATGAACATACTAATCAACAACAAACACAGCTGGTATGACGAGGCTGGACTTTCCTTCAATGTCATTACATAGCTCGTTAAAATGACAAACAGGAAAGCACATATCGGGTCTATTTAACTATCATAACCAAAATCAAATGTAAAGAAAATTATTCTTGACTACAAAGAAAATAAGAATACATGCATGACTTAACGTACTACTCTATATCTACAAAATTTACATCTCCAACAAACTGAATACATAAAAGACCCGATTATTTACATTGTTATATTTACTACTGTCCGTGCTACAAATTTAGGATGGGGTCGTTAAGCGACTCATCTTGTTACAGAAGGTAACCAAGTCTAATCAAATTATTCCCATTTTTCCCAATCACGGTAACATTTCCCAAATATATTTTACATTATGTACTCATCTTAGTTTCTTGGTATTCCATTACAGCTTTGCAGATGAGAGGCTCCTTTCGGCCCCTCTCTGCATTTTACTCCTCCATTCTTGATGGCGTAGTTCCACAAAAGATTTCCTGGCACATTACCATTTTACACTAATACCTTAATTATCACAAACCTTCACCATTGACAACGTTAACACTGAACACTTTAACTTTTATACAACAAATTAATATCCTAGACCCAAAAATTTAATATTTTACACTATTTTAATCTTCGTCCAATTACCGCACAATGGACCTGGACACGTACGACGAGGTGTCAAATTTTACGCCCGTCGCGATTTATGTCGTCCGACGCGATACGCCCGTTTCATACGGCCTTCTTGAAGTGTTCATGATAGCGGTTCGATATTGCAAAGTACAGGCTATTATCCCCTTAAAGTACTGTTCGTCACACAGTCTGTTATTTACGTACTTATTGCGGTGCAATTTATATTACTCTCCTACAGTGCAATTACTTTACTTCACTGATATTTATAACTGGCAAACACTGTCCTACGTTAACTATTTCCAGTTCATGTTGCTTGAGCGCGATCACATTTTCTAAACACTGGCGGATGCTCGCGCCATTAAATGTTGAGTTACTGTACGCCCGTAGAATTTGAAGTTAGCTGCGACCGACAGTTCAGCTCCAGAGATTCATTTCAAGTGTGGTGGCGAGGATCCCTTGTCCCGTATATATGGATGAAGCTTTCCCTCGCGGATTCATTGACGTCATACCCCTGAGGGAGGGGGTGGATTTTTAATATCGGCTCTTGCACTCCGAATTGGACGTTAAAATTTACATCAAATTAATCCACTCCGCTAGCATATCTGCTGGATTAAATATGAACTCCTAGCGATCACAGATTTAGGAGATACGGGTGGATTTAGCTCCTCACATTTCGCGCCTTCGGAAGCGTCCCTTACAACGTGGTCTTCGTCCAGCCAATGACATTCAAGCTGTCTGGTTTCCAAGAAATCCAGCCTCCAATTTATTTAATTTGCCAATAATTATTGATTATTTTTCCATGCGTGACATCTAATAAATTCATTACATCGATCCGTGTACTCACAATAATTTATTACTGATTAATTTTGAAGTTACGAGAATATCTCATCCATCATTCCTTAAGATGGTATCCCTGAGTCTTACATCAAATTTTTACGATTGGCCGGCAAGCGGTCACGTGATTTAAATCTCCACCTGCCCGAACCTAGGCTAGCGAATGTCCTCGCAACCGCTGTAGTTTTCCATGACGGCACGGGAATCTCCGTCTTGCCAAAAATATCCCAGCGCATTACTCACGTAGCGAGCTTCCTTTGTCAAACTATCCCTTTCTCTTTCTGACCAAGACTTATTTGTAGACTTGTATTTCCTTGTTCGCCAACTAATGAGATCCCCTGCTGTGAAGTAGCTAAATGTTGGTGTGTCGAGCTAATCCGTCAGGCTCCAGTCTGTCGTCCTTCCTTCGCTCCTATTTCGACATTACATATATGAAATGTTTTCAACTACACTTCTGTATTTCAATAAATGTACCATATATTATTTTATCAATCAAATCATGATTGACTTTGGGCCTAAGTCACTCGGGTTCAATATGATACCATGGATCAACGAATGTTGAGTCAACTGTGTTCAACTTCAAAACTAGAATACCTTGTTCATCTGATACCCATTGTTCTGTCCCATTCAGATGGTAATAATTCATGTTGTCTTTCCATCAGCAGACTGCTCAGTGTTCAGTGTTGCACATGAGGTAACACTTAACCCGCAAGGGGTCGCATGCTGAGTGTGACGTCAGGAGTCGTGTACGGTCGTTTCGACCAGAAATCAATAAAACACCAAGCACTTACTTAATAGGCTATTTATTGTTACAATAATATAAGATAATACTATTTAAACACAGACAAATACTTTTTAGCATAATAATTATAATAATGAGATTGCCTTTTGCTGATGAAATTTAAAATAAAAATTCAAGTTCTGTTTATGGAAAATACTTTTAAAATGATATTTAATTTAATTTAACACAAATATAGACAATGCTCCTTCTCCCTCTACTCAACAGTGAATGATAGCAGTGCACTTTCCGCATTATAAATAAGTCTACGCCAAGAGTCGCGTATAGTTGAATAGAACGGAGACAGGTAATGTGAGGAGTTGACCGGATAGCCAGCTTGTCACTCACTGAAGGAGCGATAACTGTGGTGTGACAGAAGTGTGGACGAGTTTGATGAAAGGTACTGAGGAGTAGGAAGTGATGGGCAACGCTCTTGCTCGAGACTCGCGAGAATCTCAAGACCGATCCTCCTGTAGTGCAAGTTGTGCAACGTACCACTAACTATCACTGTTAACTTGATAGTATATCATTGGCAGTTATTTTGCGAAATAACGTTCTCATATGAAAACATGTGAGCCAATTCATTTTGTCAAAAGCCTGGAAAAGTACTGCATGTTCAACTATGAATCTCTTAATACCATTAACGGAAGTGAAAACAGAATGTCAGTATCTTAAATTGTTCACGACCTATTTGGGGTGGACATTTTAGTTGAATTATCCTGCATAATTTGTGAATAACTGTAGGTAGGATGTACACCTACTCTGGATACTAGAGGCATACATTATTCGAACTTGAGACGAGGAAGTTTTACTTTGCTACATATGCAACCCCCATTACACATGAGTGGAACGTGTAATCTAAAATGCCTACTTCAATTCATTCAGCAGTGGTGATGGGCAATTCTCGTGTGCTGCAAGCTGTGCGACGTCCTGGTAACTACGAGTGTAAGCTTGACAGTTACCATCAGCAGTTCTCATATAGAAACATGTGTGATGATAAATTTTGTCAAAAGCCTAGGAAAGCACTCCATGTTGAACTATGAGCTCTTTAATAGCATTAACGAAAGTAAAGACAGAATGCCAGAATCTTAAACTGTTCACAAGTTATTTCAGGTGGACTTCTTAGCTGAATAACCCATATAATTTGTTAATATCTGTTATTAGAATGTAAACCTACCTAGATGCCTCGCAATCATTGTCGACAGGGTAGCTTCCTGTGATGCAGGCCGGGCCAGAGGTGTTCTGTGACTATTCCTCTTCATTAAATTGTATATTATGTGTTTTTAAGTGTCAGATCATCCCAGAAGTATTTTTGCTAGCATATTTTACTTCTTTTGAATAAACAACACAGTGGGCTATGCTATGTGGCATCTCTTCAAAATAACCGATATCCACTACTTACGTTGATTTTCGCACATCGTCTTCAAGTTGTCGCGTACAACTAGACACAATTACACATTGCACTGTGATATAACGAAGTACCTAATTATTATTATTAACAAATACATTGCAAATGGGAAATATCCCGGTGGCTATGGTCACTTACAGTAGTGTAATAATAACCAGCATACTGATGTGGGCACCGGGCGAGTTGGCCGTGCGCGTAGAGGCGCGTGGCTGTGAGCTTGCATCCGGGAGATAGGGGGTTCGAATCCCACTGTCGGCAGCCCTGAAGATGGTTTTCCGTGGTTTCCCATTTTCACACCGGGCAAATGCTGGGGCTGTACCTTAATTAAGGCCACGGCCGCTTCCTTCCAACTCCTAGGCCATTCCTATCCCATCGTCGCCATAAGACCTATCTGTGTCGGTGCGACGTAAAGCCCCTAGCAAAAAAAAAACTGATGTGGGCAAGTTTTCCTTCGTAAACAGGACCATAAGGGATTGAAATAAATTACCTGCAGAAGTCTTTGATAGATTCTCTTCTGGTATCAAATCGTTTAAGAAGATGATTAATGCTAGTGTAAAAGCTGTAAACGACGGACACTGAATTGGTCATTTTCTGCTTCATTTAGAGTGTTGAACTAGTAGTATTTCTTCTAATATGTTCTCTCCATGGAATTGCTTGTTGTACTCTTGTTGTTATAGTTGTTGGATAGTTATGTTTTAACTTTAATATCACTTGTAGTGTTAAGCTAGTAGTAAGTTCAACCTATAGTATTGTAAGCATAGTGTTAAGTAATGGGAATACATAAGTTGTGTGTGAATTTGTGTGTAATGATGCTGGATTTTGAAAGTTAAACTTCTTGTCATATTTTCTTTCATTGTAGTCGTTATAGTTGTAGGGTAATGATGGTTTAACTTCACTTTATTATCACTTGTAATGTTAAGCTAGTAGAAGCTTAACCTATAGTATTGTAAGCGGTAGTGTTAAGCACTGGAAATACTGAATTTGTGTATGATGATGCTGAATTTAGAATGTTAAATTAGTAGTACTTCTTGCAATATTTCCTTTTCATGGAATTGCTTGTTGTACTCTGGTTGTTGTTGTTGTTGTTGTTGCTGTTGTTGGGTAATTATGCTAAATTTACATATATTAATGGTTATGAATTTCATGTTTTTGGTCCGTATTGAACTGAGAATAATATATAAGTAATAATAATAACAACGTAAACGTTTCCACCTTTTCAATACTAAAATATATTCGCAAAATTCAACGGCTTGAGCCATCATTTTATAGAAAGGATAATCAATAAACACTAACATCGCCCAAAAACTACCCTCAAAAAAGAAATAACCAAACCTCTAACATTTTCCACCTTCACGTTCAACAATGATATCTACAAGTTAACCAACATCTTTAAGAAACAAGGCGTTAAAATAGCCTTTAAAACCAACAATAAGAACATGAACTTTTATACAATACTTCACACATCAACAAGACCAGCAGTTTTTTAAAATCAGGAGTTTATAGGATCAAATGTACCACCTGTAAAAAAACCTACATCGGGCAAACCGGGAGAAACTTCATTATCAGATACCACGAGCACACTAACGCAATAAAATACAACAGGTTTTCAGCCATCGGCCAACACATGCAAGATTATAACCATAATTTCACCAATATTGAACAAGACATGGACATCCTCGTATTAGCAAACAAGGGCCCTTTACTCAACATAATGGAAAATTACTACATACACCTAGACCAATACTTTAATGCCAGTCACAATCTCAATGAAATCTCAGAGAAACCCAACATACTCTTCGATCTATTTATCACTTTCCTCAGAAACAATAATGCAGCCAACCTAAACTCAATCCTAAATTTAATCAAAGGTACTTTTCCAAGACAATTACACTTTCTCCCGCACCCTTCAGCCCCACCTTAAGCCCTCTTCCTAAGCCATTTATAATTTTATATATGTCATTTCAATACAAGAACTTACTGATTTCCATGATTATAATTTTTACAACACCCCATTTATACTTTATTCTTTGTTAAAAACCTCTTAGTATGTATATTCCTTGTATTATTAACTATTACCATAATAACATCTCATTTCACTTGTTATTCTTTAAAATAACATTTTCTTAGGATTTCGCCAAAAGTGATCTTTGCTCCAATACGGCTGATGATGACCCCTAGATGGGTCGAAACTAGTACCGTGTAATGTATAATTTTGTATTTTTGTAATTTTTGTAATTTTATATTTTAGTATTGAAAAGGTGGAAACGTTTACGTTATTATTACTTATATATTAAATTTACATATGACGTGAATACTCTATAACTTTGTAAGGAATTATTTCCTTCGTCACCAAAATATCCATAAATACAAACAGTGGTCATAATGTGATATTGAATGTGGGATCTGATAACGATTTACACCTACCTGTCAAAAGAATTGGAGCAAACTCAAGCATTTTAAACTGCACATTCCACTCATGCGTATTGGTGGTTGCATAGACAGCAGGGCGCATCTTGCCTCGTCTCGAGTTGAATAATGCACTTCTCTAGTATCCAGGCAGGTGTACCTACAGTAGCCATCAGTTTCTGTACTTAGCCTATTCATTCGTGTACTTACAATACCACTGCATACAATGCCGGAATGTGTAACCTTTATAATTATGTTATACTGCGTCAAAATAGACCTTGCCAGAAATGAGAGAAATGAACGCCCTAGTTGCTTGTTGACACGTATTTACGGAATGGAGAAGGTGCGTTGTTTGCTATTCGCATACTCTGTGAAAACAACATTCAGCTCCGCCTAGCTGTAGGCCTACGACACGCTGCTCGCCACACAATGCGGGGACAACGCTCTTGAGATCTCTCAAAATTTCTCGCGAGAAATAGTGTCTGCGCTAGTCTCGAGAAATCTAGTCTCAGACTGCACATCACTAATGGACAGGGTAGCTTCTTGTGATGCAGACCGGGCAGAGGTGTTCTGTGACGTTTCCTCTTCATTGATATAATGCGTTTCTAAGTGCTGGATCATCCCAGGAGTATTTCTGCCGACGTACTTTACTTCTTTTGAACAAGCAACACTGCGGGCTGTGCTATATGATATCTCTTCAAAATAACCCACATCTACGACTTACGTTGCGTTTCGGACATCGTCTTTTAAGTTATCGCGTACAACTAGACACAATTTTACATTGCACCATGATATTTTGAAGTACCTAATTTTGACACGTTTATTTTATAACATTGTAAGGAATTATTTCTTTCATCACCAAAATTTCTAAGCAAGCAAGCAAGATGGCGGAGAGCTCAGTCATAGTGTAAAGTGTGTGTCAAGGCTAACTCGTAAATCTGCAAGATAAACAGCAACTAAGTGCCATAGTTTTAATAATCACCGTCCAATACTGACAAAAATCATGACGCTACGGGATGTAGTTCTAAAGGTATCGGCAATTGAAGATGCGATGCAGCATTTTCGCGCCCAACTCAAGGAGGCGACCAGCAGCGCCAACCGGGAGGAGAAACTACAGCGGCTGGAGAAGGAGTTCTGTGCGTTTCAAGAAAAAGTGTCTGGTGAACTGAAAGACATAAAAAAACAATATTTTAAAAATAGAGGAAAAGCTGGACGAGCAAAGAGAATGGATGGACGAAGCGGAACAATACAGCCGCCGAAACTGTCTAATTTTGCATGGCGTCCCGGAAGCACCAGGTGAAAACGTGTACGCTAAAGTATTATCAACTATTAAAGAAAAACTGGATATCGAGCTTAATATGCCAGACATTGACCGTTGCCATCGCCTAGGTGTTCCGAAGTGAACAACGGCTGATGTGGTTGCCACGGGTAAACGCCCACTGATTATTAAGTTCCTGCGGTACCAGGATCGTGACCGCATTTGGAGAGCTAAACGTCGGCTAAAAGGCACGCACCTTCTCCTGACGGAATCGCTCACGGGTACCAGGAAAAACATTTTAAATCGTGCACGAGATCACTTTGGCTTAAATCGTGTCTGGAGCCAGGACGGTCGCATTGTTGTGCTATGTGACAATGGACGAAAGGTGTTAATTACTACAATGGTACAACTTGTTAGTTTAATGTAAAACACGAGTGAGCATTGATACGGACTCATTACTGAGATGGCATTAATGGATAATGTTGTAGTTTTAAGTAAATGTGCGTGTATGTGTGTGAGTGAATGTGATTGTGCCCCTGGAAGTACTTGCGGTGAGAACAAGGTGAGTAAGCAGAAGTCTTTTCTAGATAATGGCTAGTCACAATACAAGTGCTATTTCTACCGATTGTGGTGACCTTGATGTCAGTGACCCGCTCCCACCCCCTCCCCAGTCGCCCCCTTCACCCTACCCTCCAACAACGTCAGTGGGAAACATTCTCAGGGAAAGTCTTTCAAGATATCGGCGAGCCCTACAGTGTTGTCATATTAACGCGCAATCGTTAATGGCTCACATTGACGAAATACAGTCCCTCTTTCATGATAGTAATACCTTGCACTGCATATGTGTAACTGAGACTTGGTTACAACCCTCACTAAACTCAGGCCTGGTTGAATTAAATAAGTAATACCTTGCACTGCATATGTGTAACTGAGACTTGGTTACAACCCTCACTAAACTCAGGCCTGGTTGAATTAAATAACATGACTTTACACCGTCTAGACCGAAGAAAACGTATAGGGGAGGGTGTGCTATATACTGTCGTAATGACCTCAAAAGTAAAATAGTGGCTACTTCAGACCAGACAATTCCCAGTCGACCTGAGTTTATATTTATAGAAGTTTTGGCTAACAATCAAAAAGTACTGATCGGAGTAGTTTATAAACCCCCAGACGTAAGACATATATCGGACCTTGAAATTTGCTCAGCCAAGTTAATTCCACTGTACGAAAATATAATTATACTTGGAGATTTTAATACAAATCTGCTGACTGCGACAAACGACTCATTGCATTTACAAAATATGTTCTTTAGCTTAGACCTGAACATCCTACCTCTAAATGCTACTAACCATCTACATACAGTAAACCGGACGACTCATACTTTGATTGACTTGATCATAACTAACAATACTCAGAAAGTTTTAAATCACGGACAGCTTGCAGTGCCAGGTATTTCTACCCATGATCTAATATATGTCTGCTATTCATTAAAGATGCCAAAATATGAAACTAAATATATAACACGCAGGGATATAAAAAATCTGGACAAGGAAAGAATACGACACGAAGCATATTATCTGCCGTGGAACGATATTTTACACATAGATGATATTGACGTAAAAATAAATAAACTATCTGATCTGGTGTTAGAACTGTATGACAGATTTGCTCCCAAGAAAGAGATCCGGGTGACTCGACCACCTTCTCCGTGGTTGACTAGTGAGATTAAATCCGAAATGGCAAAGCGTGACTCATGGTACAGAAGGTTTAAATGAACGGGTAATGCTAATGACTTTGAAAATTACCGCGTTCTCCGCAACAGGGTTAAACAGTTAATCAGAAACAGTAAATATAAACACATATGTCAAGCATCGAAATGCAAGAACTCGACAGAAATATGGAAACAATTACGAACGATGGGTATAGGTCGAAAGTTACTAAAGCAGGCGCCGAATGTATCCCTTGATGACTTAAATTTACACTTCACGTCGGCCGAATCCACTGTAAGAGCAAATAATAATAATAATTTTTATAACAATAATAATAATATTCATTTTATGCCAATTCAAGATACATTTGTGTTTAAAGAGGTTGGTATAAATGACGTAAAACGAGTTATGTATTCTCTCAGATCAAATGCTGCTGGACACGATGGCATACCTCTGTCTTTCTACAAATACATCATTGGCGCCATTCTGCCGATCGTAACACACATTATTAACTACTGTTTAACCCAAGGAATTATCCCTACGGCGTGGAAGGATGCCCTCGTCATCCCAATCCCAAAAAGGAATGGACCCAGTATTCCTTCAGATTACCGACCAGTTTCTATCCTACCACCCTTGTCCAAAGTGCTGGAACGCCTGGTACATGAACAAATCCTTACGTACTTACATAAATATGCTTTACTCGACTCTTACCAATCAGGCTTTAAGAAAAAACATAGTACCATGACAGCTCTGCTGAAAGTGACAGATGACATTAGATATGCAATGGACAACAAACAAGTGACAGTACTTACTCTTTTAGATTTCAGTAGTGCATTTGATACTGTCGATCCTAGGTTGCTTCTTTCCAAATTACAGTCCTTAAACTTTAGCCAGAAAGTGCTGGAATTTTTCTATTCTTACCTCACAAACCGCCGGCAGTGTGTGGTTGCAAATAATAATAAATCAACGTGGCGAACAAAAAATATTAGTGTTCCACAAGGGTCAGTCCTAGGCCCTCTCCTATTCACTTTATATATAAATGATATCACCAGATCAATTAAGCACTGCAAGTACCATCTTTATGCTGATGATCTGCAAATTTATTACCACACTAGAACTAATAATATACAACAAGCAATATGTAATGTAAACGCTGACCTTGAGCAAATTAATAGCTATGCAATTAAAAACAACCTTAAATTAAACCCCCATAAAACGCAAGCCATTATCATCGGTACATCAAAGAATCTTCACATTTTAAAACAAAATTGCATTCCTCCCGTAACTTTAAATAATACTGTTATACCTTATTGTGAATCAGTTTCTAACCTTGGTGTTATTATAACGGAAACTCTAAACTGGACAGCGCAAGTTAAGAATATCTGAAAAAGGTTTATTGTGGCTTGCACCCCTTAAAACGTTTCAGAAATGTATTCCCTCAATCACTAAAAATTCAACTTGTTCGGTCATTATTATTTCCCAGTTTTGACTACTGTGATGTAATTCTTACGGATATAACAAAAGAATTAAGCTTGAAACTACAACGCACTCAAAATGCTTGTCTTAGATATGCTATGGATTTACGGTATGACGCTCGAGTTTCTCCCTACTATAAACAATTATCTTGGTTACGACTACATGACAGACGTAAACTACATGCAAATACTCTTGTGTACCAGGTACTTTCGGAAGACACCCCTGCTTATCTCTCCAGCAATTTTCGTCACCTTGGTTCTTTACATCCTCATGATACTCGCTCAGTGTCCCTCCTAGAAATACCTGTCCACCGAACAACCACATACCATCGATCATTTACTATCACCGCTTCGGGATGGTGGAATGCTCTTCCCAAAGACATCAAGGATGCTGCATCAAAAAGTATATTTAAAACCTCCTACCAGCAGTTCCTCATTAAGTGCTTCCAGCAAGGTACAGTACCTGTATGAGTGGAATGAGTGATTGTGTGTGAAAATGATATATTATTGCACAATAAATTAAATATTGGTTTAATATGATTATGGAATAATAACAATATGTGTGTGGTTAAGTGTAAGAAAGGGCCAAGAGCCCTAACTTCGCCACAGAAAATAAAGGCTTTATCTATCTATCTATCTATCTAATATTGGTCAACATAAGCAGTGGTCATATGCAATTGAATGTGGGGTCTGATAACAATGCACACCTACCTGTCGAAAGAATTGGAGCAAACTCAAGCATTTTAGACTACACATTCCACTCGTGCATAATGGTGGTTGCATATGCAGCAGGGCGCATCTTGCCTCGTCTCGGGTTTGAATAATACACGCCTCTAGTATCCAGGTACGTGTACCTACAGTAGCCATCAGGTTCTGTACTGAAACCATTCATTCGTGTACCTACCAGTGCATACAATGCCAGAATACTGCGTTAAAATAGACCTCGGTAGAAATGAACGCCCTAGTCGCTTGTTGACTCGTATTTACGAAATGGAGAAGGTCCATGGTTGGCTATTCGCATACTTGGGACAAACAACATTCAGCTCCGACTACCTGTAGGCATAAGACACTGCTCGCCGCACAATCCGGGGACAACGCTCTCGAGATCTCTCAAAATTTCTCGCGAGAAATAGTGCCTGCGCTAGTCTCGAGAAATCTCGAGACCTCGTCTCAGACTGCCCATCGCTATTATACATTATCATGTCTATAAGTATCAACGGCAAAAATGGAAGGGTTTTTATAGGTGCTTCAAGGCAGGAACAAGTTCCAAGAAGGACATTCCAGGAATCATTAATGAACAAGGGGAGTGTGTATGTGAGGATCTTCAATAGGCAGAAGTATTCAGTCAGCAGTATGTAAAGATTGTTGGTTACAGGGATAATGTTCATTTAGAGGAGGTGACTAATACTAAAGAAGTATTAAAATTTACCTATGATAATGACGACATTTACAATAAGATATAAAAGTTGAAAACTAGAAAAGCAGCTGGAATTGATAAGATGGGTTGGGATATAGTACCATATCAGAAGTACTTATTTGATTATTGTTTGCATGAAGGAGCTATACCAAATGAATGGAGAGTTGCTATAGTAGCCCCTGTGTATAAAGGAAAGGTTGATAGACATAAAGCTGAAAATTACAGGCCAGTCAGTTTGACATGTATTGCATGTAAGCTTTGGGAAAGCATTCTTTCTGATTATATTAGACATGTTTACGGAATTAATAACTGGTTCAATAGAAGGCAGTTCAGGTTTAGGAAAGATTATTCCACTGTAGCTCAACTTGTAGGATTCCAGCAAGATATAGCAGATATCTTGGATTCAGGAGGTCAAATGGACTGTATTGCAATTGACCTGTCTAAGGCATTTGATAGGGTGGATCATGGGAGACTACTGGCAAAAATGAGTGCAATAGGACTAGACAAAAGAGTGACTGAATAAGAGGCTATATTTCTAGAAAATAGATCTCAGAGAATTAGAGTAGGCAAAGCTTTATCTGACTATGGAATAATTAAGAGTGGAATTCCTCAAGGCAGTATTGTTGGACCTTTATGTTTTCTTATATAAATTTTATGAGTAAAGAAGTGGAATTAGAGATAAGGCATTTTGTGGATGGTGTTATTCTGTACAGAGTAATAAATAAGTTACAAGAACGTGAGCAACTGCAAAAAGACCTTGATAATGTTATGACATGGACAGTACACAATTTGTATGATGATAAATGGGGTTAACGAGTTTCACAAATAGGAGAAGTCCCCTTAGTTTTAATTATTGATGGTTTTATGGAAAAATTGTGTGTATTGTTATTGTTTAGTGTGTCTTCAAACATTTAGAAAGGACATGGGTTCATGGGATGAAAGTTCCATATGGGAACCTAGGTATTAATATAAGGAAAGATCTTCATTGGGGTAATCGCATAAACGGGATAGTAAATAAAGGGTACAGATCTCTGCACATGGTTATGAGGGTGTTTAGGGGTTGTAGTAAGGATGTAAACGGGAGGGTATATAAGTCTCTGGTAAGACCCCAACTAGTGTATGGGACCCTCACCAGGATTACTTGATTCGAGAACTGGAAAAAATCCAAAGAAAAGCAGCTTGATTTGTTCTGGGTGATTTCCAGCAAAAGAGTAGTGTTACAAAAATGTTTCAAAGCTTGGGCTGGGAAGACTTGGGAGAAAGGAGACGAGTTGCTCGACTAAGCGATATGTTGAAGAGGAAAAAAACACCACTAGATTAAAAGCTTCAGTATTCTTCAGTTGACGATAAGGTCCCATTCTCCCATTTCCGAGGCCAAAGTTCAAATTCTATCTTAGTCAGTACACTGAAGCTACTATATGTCAGATCTCAAGAAATATTATTTAGAATCAAATTTTAACATGTAGAAGTTCCATATGGGAACAGAAAAAGAGAGTGATGGACAGTTTTATGGAAAAACTGTGTAGTTTAGTGTGTTTTCAAACATTTGAAAAGGACATGGGTTCATCCATTTTAAATTATTAGTCAGTAATAATTATGTATTTTAATTAGATAAGAGACGCTATGGCTGAAGAAGTCTTAAAGAAGACAAAACATGTACCAAAGAATGTATAAAATATTTTAACATTGAATGTGTTCTCACTTGTAAAGAGAAGTGTATAGATTGGGTGGACCATTAAACCTAATACTAGTTCATCAATAAGGACCTATATGATGAAGTTTGTAAATTGCAATTAAGCTGTCAGTGGAGACATAGCGTGGAATGACATTACTACGTGAATAAGTTTGAGTGATGTCTTTAAAAGTTGGAAAGATCACAATATGAAGATAAAGTTGGAATTCAAGAGGACAAATTGGGGCAAATATTCATTTCTAGGAAGGGGAGTTAGGGATTGAAATAACTTACCAAGGGAGATGTTCAATAAATTTCCAATTTCTTTGAAATCATTTAAGAAAAGGCTATTAAACAACAGATAGGGAATCTGCCACTTGGGCGACTGCCCTAAATGCAGATCAGTATTTATTGGTCGGTCGGTTGGTTGGCGTTTTCCCAGCACTTCTACTCCTCTTCCTGTACGCTTTTTTTCCTTCACAATAATTTTGTCTACTCTTTATATTTCTGCCCCATATCCAGCTCCTCCATCCTCTTTCTTTTTCTTTCACTGCATCCCTTTGTTATTACTTTGTGATACTCTACCACATCTTATCTTCTCCAACATTGCCAACCACTCCTTTAGGAATTTGTTTTTTCAGTTCTTCTCGGAACTTTTCTTTTCCCTTAATTTCCATACATTTTTTTTTCTTTCTCTTGTCTCTTTTAATTTCACTATTTTACCAAGTTGTAATTTAGCATCCACAATTTTATGGTTTCCTTCAAAATCTTCTTTTGGCATAGCTGTCACATCTTCCAATTGTCTTTCCCTCTCTCACACAAGTGAAATCATATCAATAATTGTTTTTGTTCTCTTTTGTCCCCATCTATATCTAGTTCTTTCTGAACCATGTATTGCTAACTATTAGATCATTCCTCTCACAAAAATCTAGTAGTACCGGGCGAGTTGGCTGTGCGGTTAGGGTCGCGCAGCTGTGAACTTGCATCCGGGAGATAGTGGGTTCGCACCCCCCTGTCAGCAGCCCTGAAGATGGTTTTCTGTGGTTTCCCATTTTCACACCAGGCAAATTCTGGGGCTGTACCTTAATTAAGGCCACGGCCACTTCCTTCCCACTCCTAGGCCTTTCCTATCTCATCGTCGCCATAAGACCTATCTGTGTCAGTGCGACTTATAGCAGATCGCAAAGAAAAAGTTTGTAGTAGCTCTCCTCCTACATTTTTATTTCTGTAACTGAAAGTACCCATTATTTCTTCTTTACTTTTCCTGTCTGTTCCTATGTGGGCATTCATGTCTCCCATTATCACCACTTCTTTATCTTGATGCACCTCTCCAGTTCCTCCGAGAACTCCCTAGACTATCTTCGACATTACCTGTCTGAGGTGCATTTACTCAGATAAAATCCTGCACTCCTCTCTCCAAGCTAAGTCCGATTTTCATGATACAGTCATTTACCTGGCAGACCTTCTCTATGTTCTGTACTAGGTCTTCCCTCACAATAAAACCTACTCCATTATTGCAATTTACACTTCCACTTGAAAACAATCGGAACCTCTTCCTCAATCTCTTCTATCCCTTTCCTTTCCACTTGGTTTCACTCTATCCCAACAATGCAATGTCCTTCTTTTCCATGTATTCTATTAGTTCTTCTGCCTTGCCATTAAGAGTCAAGACATTTATGGTTGCAATCTTCATCGCTGGTTGCTCACTTTTTACAGCTCTCCGAGGACCAGAACACCAGGAACTGCACGTTTTTTAGTTCTCTAATCTAATAAATTACAACAATTGTCCAGATGAGGCACTGTATAGCTCAAAATGCCTGGTACATAAAAAGAAAATGGAAATTGAGGAGTTAGAAAAGAAAGAAAGGAAGCAAAATTATAAGGTAGATCCTAAGACTAGTTAAGGGAAAAGAAGTTTCCTCATGAGGGAATGACATACAATTTATTTTAATTTTTTTTACAATTGACTTTACATCACACCGACACAGATAGGTCTTATGGCAATGATGAGATAGGAAAGGGCTAGGAATTGGAAGGAAGCAACTATGGTGTTAATTAAGGTACAGCCCCAGTATTTGCCCAGTGTAAAAATGGAAAACCATGGAAAATTATCTTCACGCCTGCTGACAGTGGGATTCATGTCCCGAATGCACACCTGGAAAATGCTGGGGCTATGTCTTACTTAAGGCAATGGTTGCTTTCTTCCCAAGCCTAGCCTGTTCCTGTACCATCTCACCATAAGACCTGTCTGTATCGGTGCAATGGAAAACAAATAGCAAAAAACATGTTTCCCTGAAGTTCTCCCATAATTTTGATCAACCAAAAATCCATGCTCCATTTCTATATATCTCACAAAGAAGGAAACCAGAGGTCTCTGCCTCACATGAAGGGTACAGGGTAAAAACCAGGTAAGCCCCTTTTTAATCGAAATTTAGTTTGAGGTGCCATTGGATTCTCCATGGGAAGGACTATCTGTTAGACATATGAAACAGGCAAAGAAACAGGTTAGTCATGGGTTTATTTACCTTCAAATATTTGGCGTACAGGAAAAGAAGCAGGTAACTCAACTGTTACAGGGAAAAAACCGGGCAAGTCATCTGCCTCCCAATAGAGAGGATTCCAAAAAGAAATATTTGCCTGAAGAGCTGATGTTTCTGATGTTTAAAGAAATGAATCCTGCAGTTCATGTATCCTATGAAACCTACAAGTGCATTATGAATGAGGATTTCAACATATCATTTGCATACCCATGTAGTGACACATGTACTCGTTGTGACGAATTTTCAACCAAACTAAAAGCGCTGTCCCCAAAAGAGGATAAAGAAATTAAAGAGCTGACAACCTTGGATATTCTTCACAAAAAAAAAATAATGCTGAATCATTCTACCAACTTAAAAGAGATGCAAAACACAAATCTATGAAATCAAAAAAGATGGAAGCAATTTGTATGGATTTCGCCAAAAATGTTCCAATACCAAATAAAAGTACCAATGATGTATACTATAAGAGTCAGCTATCAATGTATTCATTCAACATCCACATTCTCTCTACTGGGAAGTCGGTGTTCTATGTGTACCATGAGGGTATTGGGAAGAAAGGACCCAAATAGATTGTGTCCTTTCTCGTTTATTTCATTATGAACTATCTTGATGATGAAGTTGAAGAGCTTCAAGTATTTTGTGACTCTGCTGGAGGGCAAAACAAGAATTTCATCATTTTTCGCTTCATGCACTATGTTGTTGATAATCTAATCCATGGCTTAACGAACTTGAAGATCACATTTCCAGAATGAGGACATTCATACATGCAATCTGATAAGGACGTTGGGCTGTGGAGTATGAAACAAAGGATGGAAACTCCAAACGACTTCATAAGCATGATTGAAAACTCAAGTTTGAAACCATCGCCTTCCACTGTGGTGACAGTCTGCAAGGAAATGCTATTTGCTTGGAAAGATTCTTTAGATCAGAAATATGTACTTAAATGTCAGTTTGAGACCCAACCCGTCAGGGAACTTGTGGCCTCATCCAACCACCCTCGACTACTGCACTGGTGAGCTTCTTATAATGGCTCTTTCGAATCCAGCGTCATAAAAAAGGCTGTCAAAGGTGTTTCAACTCAGAAGAATGGGGAATTTGAGCTACCTTCTTTGGCCTATTCAGGTAAAAGTGTTAATATATTTATCTAATTCTCTCCTTTAAATTTCCCGTTAAAATTAGTTGCGTGGAAAATGTGTAACAAATCTCTCAATTGCCCTCAGGTCCTCTTCGTATTTCCAAAGCTAAGTACCAAGAAGAAGAAGAAGAATAGATAGAATGATAGGACACATCTTAAGACACCCAGGACTTGTTCAGTTGGTTTTTTAAGGAAGTGTAGGTGGTAAGAACGGTAGGGGTAGACCAAGGTAAGAATATGACAAGCAGATTAGAGCAGATGTAGGATGCAATAGTTACGTAGAAATGAAAAGGTTAGCACAGGATAGGGTGGCATGGAGGGTTGCATCAAACCAGTCTATGGACTGATGACTCAAACAACAACAAGTACCAAGATATAATGAGCCTCATGAAATTTTGTGGTCAGCCAGCAGTGAAGTTTTTCCTGGGATTGGAACATGGATGATAAACTGTGAGTTACCATGGCTTTATTATTATTATTATTATTATTATTATTATTATTATTATTATTGAATTCCATTAAAATAATAGTAATTATATCCTCTAACAGTCTTACACACGAAATTATAGGGGCTGACATGCCTGGTTGTCTTTTTGTTTCAGGTGAGTTACCTGGTTTTTTCTCTGAAGAAAGTGGTGTATGAGTGAAATTCTTGGCTTTGTTTGATACTCTTGACATTCATGGCACTAAGCACCCTTTTACTTGGTTCGCTACATCTGAGACTTCAATAATTCACTTTGCTTCAAATAATTACTTTGTTTTAGAAGCACTTAATACGTTTTCAAATTAAAAAACTGTTCCCTGGGTTTCATGAAAAAAGTGACTTACCTGTTTATTTCTCTGTACCCTTCACATTATATGAAAGTCATTTTATAAGTCATAACAACTGGGCTGTATCTTCCAAACATGCAAACGGTAAATCTAATGTATAAGTTTGAAAACCTCTACTGAATGTCATCAGTGGATGGCTTTTGTGTATGTAGCTCTCCATGGCAGAAATGGAGAGTTTACAGAAGCATAGGGTGATAGAATTATGTGATATCAAATTATTGAGACCTTCCAGTGTACACATGGTGCCACTGTTAACTGTCACAGTGTGGACATCCTGTGTCTGCTCATTCGGATATGTTAATCACCTTTATCAAAAAGTGCTTGACAGAAGACTGGCATTGGACTGTGCAGGATTTATCCACACAAATGGGTTTTCTATGTCGACAGTGCTTTGAATTTTACAACAGGCCTTGCAGATGGGCAAGATTTATGTTTATTTTGTCCATAATAAAACGGTGATCTCTCTTTACCTGCCAGTAGCTCCTACCTGGGCTTTGTCTGGTGTTAGCCTTGAGAAGCGCATTTCAGTAGCCTTCGAACGCTTAAAGTGGATTTACATTGCTGTTGCTTTGGAAGATTTAATTTGCCATGACTTATGAAATGACCCTCATATTACTGAAGTAACTCTGCCAGTGACTGGTGATGCATCATATTGTTTTTGTGTTCAGAATATTTTTCTGTTTTTTTCTTGTCTGGTGTTCTTTGTCCATGTAAGTGTTTAATACCATTCATATTTGATAGCAACTGTGAGTATTGTTCCTTTTCATAGTTCCATAGTTCAACATTGCAAAAATACTGCAATGGATTTAGGAATTTAACATGGGAAATCAGTTTTTCTCAAATACTTTCTCTCTGTTCATATCAAAGAAAAGTTTGACAAGTCCATTACTTTAAAAGTTTAAAAATGAACTGAAATATAATCATAACAAATGATTTCCTTACTATCAGAGAAAAAAGAAATGTTAAAACCGTTATTAATTTTTTATATCAGGAGGCCTAATGAATCATAAAAGAAGTTGCAAAGCAAAGCATGTGATAAGAAAATTATTATAAGAGTTATCTGCTATTAATGCTTTTCACTAGTTACAAAATTGAAATGATTTATTTCAGTGTGGTTGAAAAGGTTACTGTATGTTTGTGTTGTAGTTAGTGTTATGGTGGGAATTCCATACAGGAAGTAAGAGACATGTTTTCAGTTAAGTTTCCTGAATGCCATGTGCCATCAAAGCAGACTATCAGTAGCTAACATAATAACATTTTTAGAAGGAAGTGGAAGTGTAAATAATTCATGTAGATGCAATAATCCAGTCCATAACAGAGACTACAAAACTGTAGAGAATGTAATTCTTGCAGTTCAGGAAATGAAGAATAACTCCCTCAGAGAAGCAAATGCCATTGATATTAGCCACACATTCTGAAGGACAATAACTACAAGTCATTTAACCCATTTATGCGCACGTTACTTTTTAATTCACAGGCTGAAGAATTGCACATATATACAGTGAAACTCTGTTAAGAAATTTTTCAAGGGACTGCAAAAAAAAACTTCTTAAGCAGGAAACTTCTTAAAAGAGGTAATGCCCAAAAACTTATTCTGTACTTTTAAATACATGTGAAACACACAGCCAACAGATTTCCTTGTTTGTGAACAATACTGAAATAGGCCAATATATGATAGCTGCTAACAGAAAGCCACAATATAAAAATTCACCACAAATTGATTTGTAAACGATGCGGCTTGATTTTTAAAGCGGTCCAGTCACCCATTCGATGCGGTAAAAGGTACCCGTAATTTGCATGCAATTTTTTGGCTTTTTCCTTCACAATAGTCCCACTGAAAGGTATGTTTAAACTTTGCTGCTGTTTAAACCATATTAGCAGAGCTTGTTCTATTTCGTCGTACTTTTCAGATTTAACTTCCTTGCAATTTGCTGAAGTATTCCCTGCAGAGGCAAAGATCTCTTCTTTCTTTCTTCGCTATAATGCCATTCAGAGTAGATGGCGGCATCCTCAGCTCCTAAGACAAAGCAACACGGGAAAGTGTAGATGACTCCACTTTCCTTATAATCTCCACTTTGTCTTTTATTGTTAGTGCCTTTCTCTTGATCTCTTTCCTCAGTTCTGCTCATTTTCACTTAAAATGTTTGTATTTTGATATTACAAGTACAACTAACTTCACCGACTCCTATTCATACTAATTATGACGCTACACTGTACTTGGCAATCCGTAGCTTAGGCTTACAAGACGCAAAGACAAGACGTGTACTACAGTTTGTTAGCATGTGCTTTCTATCTTCCTCACACCCCCGACACCTGCTTCAAGGATAACAGCAGCAAATGTGAAATCTGGCAACTTCTTATTAGAGATTCTTAGAACCTAGGCCTAAATCGCCCCTGCATTCTTACTGGTTGCCACGGCAATGGGCGTAGTTTCTGGCTGTTTTGCAAGTACCCCATGGCCAAGCCAGTATTGAGTTTATTTTCCCGCTTCAAACCTCTTCATGCTATAGGTAATGAAGGAAAGAAACACAGGTTCGAAGTTGCAGAAATGAGTGCATGGAAAAGTATCTAGGGTATTACATGGGAGTGATAAAGGCGCAGTAGCAACGCTAGCACATCTGAACGTAAACAGTTTCTTTCCCCGCAAGAATTTTATTTCATGTCTCCTCATCCTTGTGCTACGTTCTAATAATGTGATGTGATAATTACGAGTGACACAATAATACAATGTTTAGCTCGTATAAAGGTAAAATTAAAAATAACAAAATTTTATGCCAACATGTAGTAATGCAATGCCTCTTTGTGCCTCCCACCAACACCCAGTTGGCTATCAACATTGGTTCAACTTCGTAGACGATCAGGATCTTTCGGCCGGCTGTTTGGCGGCATGTGTATCAGCTGGCTTCTGGCAAGTCGGCTGTTTCCTGCATAGAGTCGGGAAGTTGTTTTTGTTCACCTCACTAATAATGGACATGGAAAATCTTATCAGTTTAGTTCAAAAACATAATTTCCTCTACGACAAGACCCATAAGTATTATTGCAACAACAACGTAAGAGAGAATGCCCGGAAGGAAATAAGCAAGGGAATGAAAAATCAAACAGATTAGAATATTCAATTTTGTGGTAGATTAACAGTAATGTTGTGGACAAATACACTTTACGGTTTTTAATTAGTGTTTAGGCCACCTCGATTAATGACTTCACCCTGTTGCGGCCCGCAAATTACTGCATTAAAGTCTTATCAAACCATCCATTTCATGCTTTATATTTCCCACGTATAATCCCATTCGATTCTATTCCCTAGATGGAACGGTGGAGTGGAAATTTAGACCGATATGTTCGATTTGATTCCACAAAGTGAGAGTGAGCATCTGATGTCTGTGTTGTCATAGCATGACGTCGTATGGCCTTGGCAAGCCCGCACAGGTTCCATGACACCAGAGACACGCCGCGAGCATGCGAACGGTCGAACACAGAGTGCAACTTGCGCGGAGAATGGAGGGTTCTAACCATGGGCTGCTTTGAGCGGACGTTTTCTATCTCAAGGGGCTCTAAAATCTGAACTGTTTAACCAGGAAATATATTTATAACAGAACACTTTAAACGGGAATAATATACATATATCTTAATGCAACTGATCAAGGGACCAAGAATATCACACTTCTTAGGGGGAAAACTTCTTATGCGGGAACTTCTTAACCGAGTTTCACTGTATGTTCAATATGAACTGCTTCTCGTATAAATATGAACTAAAATTGTTTCATTGATTCAGGTACTGTATAAACAAATGGGTCGTTACTGATCTGCTATGCGCTTGTTCAGGAATGAGAGTGTGAGACATGCTGGAAATTTTACCAGGCAACAATTTAAAAAAAAAGGAAAATGAGCATTTTTCACTCAGTAATGGTTGTTCCCTTTCATAAAAAGACCATTTTGTTCACAGAACACATACTGTAACTAGATCATATAACCAGAACTAGAATTCAGATTTGCTCACGGTAAATTGCAAAACATGTATTGGAAAGAGGAAAGTTACACCTAGCACATACTTTCAGTGTTTTATTACTACAAATTTTGAATCAGTGACTGGGTTGTTCAGTTATTAGGAAATGACTGGGTGTACTTTCCTGTGATGCTCATTTGTAACTTCAAGCACTAGAAGTCAGCATCGTCCGTTTGGAGCTATTCCTCATTTGTACAATATACTACCTACCTTTTTTGGATTGGTCGAAACTGGCTAAGAACTGCCAGGAGCTGAATCCAGGCCTCTTAGACTAATGAACAAAGTGTAAAAGGCACGTCCCCAAAGCAGAAAGACAATAACGTAGAGCAGAGGTCAATTGAAATATATTAAGTTTTTAAACATAAAAACAAAGGGAAACGGTCTGAAGAATAGCATAAACACAAATTAATGGGGATACAGGGAGTCAAATACTCACATACATAATGTGTAACAATATTCCAACCACAGTAAAAATCACTTGACTCATCAATCAGTTTTCTTTGTATTTGATCCAAAGTATTTTTTTTTGTAAAAGGGGATCATTCACTATCTCGAGGTGAAAGTAACAGCCTTCACACAACAGCTCTCCAGATAACATCAAGGCCTTTTTCTTTTAAAATGATATGGCTTCCGATGATCCCCATAGAGATTACATCCCCATAAATCAAAGACGCAAGTGAATCAAGACTAGCAGAAAAGTAAACAAACATGGAATACAAGAGGGTAAGAAAGGAGTTGCCATAGTTACAGAAACCAATAAACATGAGCCAGAAAGCAAGTAAAATGAGAACAAAATCCCTAAATAAACATATTAATAGGCTGAGGAAGCCGGAAATAATAGCGAGATAAAATAAGTATAATGAAAAAATAAATATTCATAAGACACTGGAAAGTAACGCAGGTCCGATAACCACTCCACACCCCCGCAAACACACAGAGACCAAACATGCGAAGTAGAGGGTATAAGAATACAATAGCAAGACACGTTATGACAAAAATCATAACAGCATGAATTAAGTTTATTAACATAAAAGCAAAGGGAAACGGTCTGAAGAATAGAATAAACATGAGTCAGAAAGCAAGCAAAATGAGAGCAAAATTCTAAAATAAACATATTAATCGGCTGAGGAAGCCGGAAAAAATAGCAAGTTAAAATAATTATAATGACAAAAATAAATATTCATAAGATACTGGAAAGTAACACAGGTCCAGCTCATGAGCTTGACCTGAGTGCACAGATCAGAAACCTGGGTTGCTGCAAAGAGGCCTGGTCCACCCAGTCTAAACACATAACATAAATACCTTGCATGCCGCATAACACGTATTCATATTGCACATCTAGGCGAACATGAATCATACGGTATCAGCTTTAAACCACAAAGCAGAACATAAGCTTGAGCCAAAATGTCAAGATCATACAGAGAATTAAAAGGTCTCCAATCAAAACAACAAGCAAACTCATCACACACAGAATATAATCGGATCGGTGCCACCTTTCACTCTATTGCTAGAATGAGCACACACAAACAGATATGAAAAGAAAGGAAGGACAGTGAAAGAAGTCTGCAGCAAAATTATAAAGAATAATACATTAAACAAAGGATCTCTCAGTAAACAAATAAACTACGGTAAGCCGAGAAAGGATAAGCAGGATAAATACCTCGAATCATATTCACGACTCTAAACTGAGAGAGCCATTTAAAATAACTTTTAAATCTTTTATAGTACCATTTGTACAAGATGAAAGACATCTCGCAGGTCAACATCTCCATCTTTTCTCCAAACTTATTAATGTCAGACGACCAGAAATAACTCGAATCAAAGGTTAGAAAGAAATGCTTTGGGATCCTCTGTTACATGAGGTACCATCTGTCTAATTGGGACGAACTACACGTCAAGTCTGGCATAGAAAATACTAAACAGCCATAACAGACTGAACTATAATATTGTAAAGAATGTGATATCTGTAAAATACAAAAGCAAGATATGGAGGTAATGAGGTGCGGCACAACAGAATTATCTTCATATCTTTTTGGTAGAATTACAGGTCATCTAGAAACCTGTGGCGGAGAATCCATGCATTATCCCATGTATAAATCAAATAACCAGTATATATATATATCCAGAAAAGTTTCCAAGTAATTTACAGGGTGTGAAAAATTTGTAAAATAAACCTTTATCCGGATCACTGAAAAATAACGGAGTGGCAGCAAGGCATTTCATAACACCTATTTTCCAACAGGAAAAGTAAGATCTATTTCTTCAGTACTACAATTTATGTCCAAGTCACTGCGGTTAGCTTCTCCACAATCTGACCACAGTTTTCAAGGAACTACTCAGTGCTTCATTTTTGACCCACATGATATACTAATACAAATATAGGAAATTCTGAGCATTGCACACAACCAACAAATCTTTCATCTATACTACTCAAGTTTTATCTGTCAAACAATGCAAAATTGAAAATGTTAACGTGCAGTACAAATAATTCTACTTATACTTTTCTTCCTATTGCAGACAGCGGACAATCCATATTTCCTGTGTGGAGTTCAAGCCCTCGAACGAGAGGTTGTGTTCGTTGAGACTGAAGTTCTCCCTGTTCAATGTGACAGTGTTCATTGCGCATGCAGCGACTGAAGATACCCCTGAAGAAGAAAAGGACACCTTCTATGCTCCCCTGGACTGAGAGTACTCTGCAGCTCCACATCATGATGTCAAGATCATCCTTGGTGACATGAACGCTAAGGTGGGAAAGGAGGAGGTATTCAGACCAGTGATTGGACAAGAAAGCGCACACCCAGAGAGCAATGACTACAGCTCAGACTAGTGGATTTTGCCATCGACCATCAGATGAGCATTAGCAACAGTTACTTTCTGTGGAAGAAGATCCATACGGTAACATGGAAATCCCCTGACAGCGAGACACAGAACCGAATCGACCCTGTCCTCATCGACCGCAGACATGGATCAGATGTTAATGGATGTGAGGATGAGGAGAGGTGCGGACATCGATTCGGATCATTATTTGATTGTCATGAAGTACAGACAGTGCATAGCTAACATCACGACAGCCCACGTCCAGAAGGCGAGGAAGTTCGATGTCGGCGCCTTGAAGAATAACGCTGCCATCAACGAAGAGTACAGGGAGATGGTCCAAGCCAATCTTGCAGATCAGAGGGAGGTACAAGAAGGCACTACTGCAGAAAATCTATGGGGAACAATTCCGGATGCAATCATGAATGCAGAGACAAAATCTGTAGGGTTCCAACAAACAAGCGTAAGATCCGAGTGGTTTGATGCGGAATGCGAAGAGGTCATCCAATGGAGGACCAAAGCTAGGGTCAAGACCTTACAAAGATCGAAAAGGTCAACAGAAGAAGACTATCATATAGCGAGGGTAGAAGCAAAGAGGTTGTGGCAGATGTTGGAATAGATGCAAGTGCCGATGAAATCACCAACCTTATCCTGATGACTGTGAGAAGTACCAAAGCCAAAGTGAAGATCCAGGACTCTCCAGGGAGTCTGAAGTGCAGAGAGGGTTGAGGCAAGGCGACGCATTGTCAACCACTCTGTTTAACCTCTGTCTGGAACATGTTATGCGTCGAACACCACAGAATACAACAGAACCCTCCAGTACCTGGCCTTCGCGGATGATGTTGTCCTACTCGGGAGAAGTGTGAATACCTGACGGAAGCTCTGCAACACATAGGCGAGGAATCACAACATCTGGGCTTACAGATCAACAAGGACAAAACCAAGCATATGGTGAACACCTGAGACAAGAGAAGATTTCAAGATGTGAGAGGCCTGGAATTTGCAGGTAACACCTACAAGAGTGTGACGCAGTTTAAGTACCTGGGAGCCCTCACGACTGAGGACAACAAGGTCAGCGAGGAGATAAAGGCTGGGAACAGGTGTTACTTTGCCTTCCAGAAGTTACTGAGACTGCAACACTGTCCAGAAGGTTAAAACTCACCTTGTACCGGGTTATAGTCCGTCCAGTTATGCTGTATGAGTGCGTGACATGGACCCTAAACGAGCCCAACAAGAACTTTCTACAGGTGTGGGAGAGAAAGATCTTGAGGAAGATCTTTGGCGCGGTTCACGATGAAGGAGAGAGACACATCAGGACCAATGAAGAAGTCTATGCCCTGTATGGTGACCTCGAGATAGTCGCAGAGGCCAAAAAGGGAAAACTTTGGTATCTTGGGAACATCGTAAGGATGGACCAGGACCGAGCAACGAATGTGATCCTTGACCAACATCCTGGCCACCATCAAAGGCGGAGGAGACCAAGGACAAAATGGCTGGAAAACATGTCAAGGAATTTTTGAATTGTTAGGAGACAAGGGCTGGAGAAGTAGAGCTCTGGACTGAAAGGAGTGGGTGAAAGCTATTAGAGAGGCCAGGGCCCTTCATGGGCTGTAGTGCCAGGAGAGTGAGTGAGAGTTAGTGGGTGAGTGAGTGAGTGAGTGAGTGAGGACTCAAATCAAGAATAATAGCAACAATTAAACGTACATCTCCATAATTATCTTGGAAAATATATTGAGGAGTACTGAAATGATCTAATTAGAGTTGACAATGCAACATTTTAACATAAGACAGCAAAACCAGTGGACTGAATCAACCCACCTCAGCTTAAGTGGGTTAAATACCACCAAACAGAAGAACTGAAGGAAACAGATTTTTATAAAAGGTTGAATTTCTGTGAGAAAATGATGGAATTATTCAACAGTAACAGAAACATTTTCCCATATTCCTTTCCCTGACAAAAGGACCTTTTCAACCCATGGGGTTACAGAAACTGGGATATAGTCAATAATCACTTCTAGTCCCAGTAAATAACCTGTTTAGGAAATCTGTCAGTGTTTGCACTGGGATTTTAGATCATCGGATTATTGGTCCTTATTTTAGTGAATACAAATATCTTGAATTCCTTCAAGAATCAGTTCGCCCGGTTATTGCCAGTAATGGACATTAAGATCTTTAGTACCAGCACAACTGCTGACCTGAAGTAAATCCAGACAATTCACTAGACTTGTCCCCTATTGAGTCTTTCTTATGGAGTCATTTGCAAACAAAAACACATTCATGAAGAAACCTACAAAAGACTGATGATCTCAAGCATGCTTTAATCAGAGAATGTAGTATTGTATCCCATTATAAACTGGCATGCCAGAAAAGAATTGTAATAGCTGATTAGCAGTTATTGCATCTATCCGTAAGCAAGGGAACAGAAAGGAATGCAACAACTATCAAAATATTTCATTGATCGGTATACCAGGCAAGGTGTTCACCGGTATTTTGGAAGAGACGGTGCAAGCAGGGTTGAGAGTAAGTTTTATGAAAACCAGTGTGGTTTCAGACCACAGGGGTACTATCAGGATCAAATTTTTAGTATGTGTCAGGCAATTGAAAAATACTACAAAAGGAATAGACAGTTATGTTTTGTAGATCTAGAGAAGGCATATGACAGAGTACCAAGGGAAAAGACATTAGCTGTCATGGGGGATTATCTGATTAAATATAGGTTACTATAAGCAATCAAAGGCATTTATGTTGACAATTGGGCTAAAGTGAGAGTTGATGGTAGAATGAGTTCTTGGTTCAAGGTACTTTCAGGGGTTAGACAAGGCTGTAATCTTTCACCTTTGTTGTTCATAGCTTACGTGGAACATGCACTAAAAGGTATAAAATGGCAGGGAGGGATTCAGGTGTGGAAATGTAATAAGCAATTTGGCCTATGCAGACGGTTTGGTCTTAATGGCAGATTATGCTGAACGCCTGCAGTATAATATCTTGGAACTTGAAATAGCTGCAATGAATATGATATGAAAATTAGCATTTCCAAGACTAAAGTGATGTCAATAAGGAAGAAACCTAAGAGAATTGAATGGCATGTTGGAAATACAAAACTGGAACAGGTAGATCATTTCAAATATTTAGGATGTGTATTCTCCCAGGATGTAGTATAGAAAGTGTGATTGAATCAAAGTGTAGCAAAGCTAATGCAGTGATCTCAAAGTTGTGCAATCAACAGTGTTCTGTAAAGGCGGGATTCCACTGAGGCAACATTTGGGCGACATGGAGCATGCGACAGTGAAGCATGCTGCAGTCGACTTTCAATTGAAGAAACACGGCACGACATGTAGCGTGCGGCTGTGTGGCATGAGACATGTTGCCATCTGTCGAACACTCTCTGGTGCCGCATGCCTCAAAAATATGCTTGTCGCACAGTGTCGCCCGGGATCCAACAGTGTGTGGATCGGTGCTACGATTTCCGTGCGACAAGATGAAGTGAGCTATTGAAAACACTGCGAATTTAATTGGGGATTATCACAATGCTCCGGAATTGCGGAATGTAACATTGAGTGATTATAAAAACAGTAGAAAAGAAAGCATATGTCAAAACGGCCCCCAGAAAAATATGACTGCAGTGTCCACGAACTGAAGAAAATTTTAAAAATGCGTTCAGCTTTCCACCGAGAGCATAAAAAATTCAGAAAATGAAAACTGGTGTTGCTTCTCCATTGAGAGGAAATCTGTGGTTCGCGTAAAATCTACTTACCTTTCTTCTTGACATCGATGCTCCAAACGTCAGGTTACAATGAGAAACGTGAGATGAATTGATTTTATGCTACTGATTTCCCCTAATAAATGAAATAAGTTAACTGCTTATGAACTTTTGTAAATAAAATTGTGATTTATTCAATGCCCAGTGGGCTGAGTGGCTCAGACGGTTGAGGCGCTGGTCTTCTGACCCCAACTTGGCAGGTTCGATCCTAGCTCAGTCCGGTGGTATTTGAAGGTGCTCAAATACGTCAGCCTCGTGTCGGTGGCACTTAAAGGAATTCCTGCGGGCCTAAATTGCGGCACCTCGGCATCTTTGAAAACCGTAAAAGTAGATAGTGGGACGTAAAGCCATTATTATTATTATTATTATTATTATTATTATTATTATTATTATTATTATTATTATTATTATTATTATTATTCAGTTCCTGGTTTTATCCTTATTAGTACTGGCAATAGTTTGCACTAGAAATAAATAAATTAGAGATAACTATTAAAATAGAATTTAATGACATCATAGTACTAACTACAGCAACAACAATAATAAACTTGGCAGGTTCGCTTCTAACTCAGTCCGGTGGTATTTGAAGGTGTTCTAGTAGACCTACGTCAGCCTCGTGTCGGTAGATTTACTGGCATGTAAAATAACACCTGCTGGACTAAATTCCGGCACCTCGGCAACTCAGAAAACTATAAAAGTAGTTAGTGGGACTTGAAGCCAATAACATTATTGTACAATAATAATAATAATAATAATAATAATAAATTCTACATATCAGTATATTATGGCATTTCCATGCCTATGGATTTCTTGTAAACACGTCGTTTAATAGCATAACAACAAATGGTTCTCTTTTCTACACTGTTAACACACAACAATTAATCTACTTTTTATTCAGATATTCTTCGCCGCTACTCTAATTACGCAGTCTTCCAACACTGTTTCATCATAGTCTTTTTCTTCCTCACTATGTCTACTTATTGCCGGCCCCGTGGTGTAGGGGTAGCGTGCCTGCCTCTTACCCGGAGGCCCCGGGCTCGATTCCCAACCAGGTCAGGGATTTTTACTTGGGCCTGAGGGCTGGTTCGAAGTCCACTCAGCCTATGTGATTAGAATTGAGGAGCTATCTGACGGTGAGATAGCGGCCCTGGTCTAGAAATCCAAGAATAACGACCGAGAGGATTCGTCGTGCTGACCATACGACACCTCGTAATCAGCAGGCCATCTGGCTGAGCAACGGTCTCTTGGTAGGCCAAGGTCCTTCAAGGGCTGTAGTGCCATGGTATTTTTGTCTACTTATTGTCATAGTTGCCACGAGTTATCTTTCATTAGCTTAGTATAACTGTATTAGAAATGTGAACAATAAGGGGATAAAATAATCAAAATAGGGTTAGGATATTCTGCTTAAAACTAATAGGCCTACATTTTAAATTTTAAAATATCATTAAATTCCAGTGAACAAGAAGTTTCTAAATCTTCCCGTACCTTTAGGCATACAGATTCTGGTACACGACCTTCATCTGACAAAGTATTTAAAAAAATCATCACTAATGGCTTTCGCCTCTTGAAAATTCCGACGTGGTTTGTTTGCCAAGGGCTCCATGCCTTATCAGCTTGGATCACTCTGTGCCATGCACATTTCCGGGATGATTCGTGAGATGATAGGTTGAGAAATTCGAAACAAGGAAGTATAGCTGTCTCCAGCCGGTCAAAGTTGAGTGAGGAACTGTTGTCTTGGTTGCCTTGATGGAATAACGTTTGTAGTTGGTGACAAGTCTCCACAAGTGACGCATGGTACACCCGGCAACACATGTAGCATACCACATCTTTTGTGCCCGACTGACAACAAGCCGCATGCTACAAAGAGCAACATTTGGTGCCAGCCGCATGCTCCATGTCGCCCAAATGTTGCCTCAGTGGAATCTCGCCTTAAGAAAGAAGTCTGGCACTGAACGAAACTATGGTCACACCGGTCTGTCTTCAGACCAACTTTGCTGTACAAGTGGCTGGAATCAGGATATCTTATTCATAAGTTAGAAGTAACAGACATGAAAATACAATAGCTGGAATGATTGCTGGTACAAATAGGTGGGAACAATGGTATGAGGATACTCAGAATGAGGCGTTAAAGGCTAAGTTGGGAGTGAACTCGATAGATGAAGCGGTATGCTTAAACCGGCTTCGTTGGTGGGGTCATGTGAGGCAAATGAAGGAGATAGGTTATCTAGGAGAATAATGGACTTTGTCATGGAGGGTAAAAGAAGTAGAGGGAGACAAGATGATAAGAGGTGCAGTTTCTAATGATGTATAGATAGGAATTACGAAGCTAAATGAGTTCACAGAACTAGTTGCAAATAGAGGCTTGCAGGCTGAAAGGCATAACATTCTGTAATGGAGATGTATGTTTGTATGGTTAGGATATTGCTTGGCTTATGAAGAGGCATATTCAAACATGAAACTTTAAAACATTGCTAAGAGTGTTGTTCAAGTAACTTTTGTTGTTGTGCAGAGATCAGATTACACATCTGTCAAAAAGTTGTTAAAAGCTGTAATGTAGTTATGACTCGGTGATATACAGGATTAATAAAAGTTGGAACATTTCTATTTATCTCTGATAGTAAATAAAAATACATTTTCATTGTTGTATTCTGATTTATTTTTTAACTCTTAAATGATGGACTTTTAAGTAATATTTTTCTTTGAAATGAAGATGGAGAGAGTGTTTGGAAAAAATGTTATTCCCATTTTCAGTTCCTATGTCCAGTATTTTGTTTTCTACCCAGTATGTAAATATGAATACAAGCTACGAAAATGTAAATAAACCAACATTCATTTGTGTATAAAAATCATTATGTAGGAAGCCACCATAGAACTTGTTTACCCTTTCAATCCCAGATAATAGGGAATAATAAACTTATAGTTCCAAAAATTCTACTAATTTGGCCAATCAAGCTAGTGTACAGTAGTATTAATCTTGAGGATATTGTGTACTTACCAGTTGTAAATGTGCGAGACACCTTCTAAAACTGAGTTACATATAATTACGGGAGGTCAATGAATGTTCATTAAGTTATGCAGCAAAATGCAACAGGACACACATAGATCACACTATGTTTCGACATGGTCACCCTGTCTCTGTAAACTCCTGTCAGAACATTCTACCAGTTGTTCAGTTCCCTGACTATAGAAATCTACTTCTTGGTCTTGGAACCATTGAAGAACTGCATTTGAACTTGTTTATCATTGGCAAATCATATTTCAGCCAGATGGTCTTTTAGCTTGTTGGATACATGGATTTTGCATAGCAAGATTTGGTCTGTTACCCAGATGCTGTAATACCTTCCATCAAAACTGTTGAAGAAAAGCTTATGTTGTGTGTAACTTGCTTGATGTTTCTTTGTTGTGAATGAGAACAGTGCTTTTGCTTTAACTTCCCTGCTTCTGATTCTTTACAGCCTTGCACAATGACCTCATTGTTTAGCATTAAGGGCAGAATCAATGGCTGCATTCCATTGTAAACAACTCCTCCATAGTCCAGGAAAACTGTTGTCATGACCTCTACTGATGTTGGAACTTTGAATTTCTTCTGCACTAGTGAGGATATGTGTCTCCATACCAAAGACACCCTCTTTGTTTCCTGTGTGAAATGATGTAGCTTAGAAACGCATTGCTTTCCACAAAGTAACACTGAAGGAAGTCCAGAGAAGCCATAAACCTTACTGCATGTGGTTCCAAAACCTAACATGAGCACAATTTCCAATAATCCAGGTGATGTCAGATGATGGCATGTCCACTGTTTACTTATATGCCCATCTACTGTTCGATGTCTGTGATGTGTTATGAGCTGTTGCTGTGAATCAATGATTTGATTTATATGACATTGTGTTCTGCGATCAACATTGATGGCTTTCCTGTCCAATCAGCATCACCCAAGTCTGTATGGCCATTTTTGAATTGTTGGCACCATTTCACAATGGCTAGATGTAACATTGCATTTGGTCCATATACTGCCACAATCTTGTGGTGAATCTCAGTACAGCTGTGATATTTTGCTCACAAAAAGTGTACTATTCTGCTTACTTGAACACGTTGGAGACAGCCATATTAAAATGTGCTACCCTCCAGGAATTGCAGGATTTTTAATTGTGTTTGAATTTTTTCAATGCTAGGGGAAGCAATGATAGTAATAACGTTTGGAATATTTAGAAATATCACACTTCTTCTACACAAAAATGAGTTAATTATGATAAAAATGCAGCAATTCTTAAATATAAATTTATGAAGATGAAAGTTTTACAAATGAAAAAAATATGATGCAGCTATGGTTGCCAGTTCGGTTAATGTTTTAATATTTGTCTAATACTGTGGACACATCTACTGAAACACACTAATACAGATTCGAACCTACTTGGACAATGGCACTGGTATCCTTGTTTACAACCAGTAATTTGCTTTCCTACTGTTAGTTGTTTGACGACGGGGTAACAGAGTTGCTGTAGGTTGTCATCTGTACACGGGGAACACCCACATTTTTAGGAAGCTGTATAAAACTGTATTACAGAACCCACTTCAGGAAGCGGTATAAAACTATGTTACACTTCACACCAATTTTAAATTAGCTCATTATCTACATTTACTTGCCTGAAGTGCCAGAATCATCATGTTTATGTAGTGTGTAATTGTTATCCTCATCCTCATTTTCAGAACTTGTGTCTTCCATAAGAACATCTATTATAGATTTGTTGTCGAAATTTTGTACACTTGAATTAGACAAGCTAAATATTCATGAGAATTACACAAACAAGCCTGTCTCTTGAACACACATTCTCCCTGTCCGCATGTACTGTACATATGTTCCCGCTTATTTCACAGCTGAGAGTCAACGATAACGCAGCCCCAGGTTATGTAGGAATATGGCTGTGTTATCAGTGCCTTGAAAGAAGAGCTCTCGACTTATGCTCATAAATAGTATATTTTATGCTTATAGAAGCATTCAACAGTATCCTAGTGAAGTCACAGCTCTCTGAAACGGCGGCTAATATCTTTAGCGACAATGAAAACGTGTAATTTAAAAAGAAAACTCAAAAAAATCTTCCTTAACAATGACAAAAACACTTCTCTTAATAATAATAATAAAAATAATAATTATAATAATAATATTAATAATTCAATTAATAATAATAAACTCATTTCAGACCTTAAAAAGAAAATCAATGACAATAATCTCATCATCACCAAATCTGATAAAGGCAACACTACTGTCATAATGGAAAAAACTGACTACTTAGATAAAACCAAAAATTTTTTCAGTGACTCTTCTTTTTCTATAGTAAAAAAAGACCCAACCACAAAAGTCCAATGCCTACTCAAACAAACTTTAAAAAACACTTCCTTTCTCCTCACAGATCAAGAAAAAACTAAATTAATAAACATGAACCCAGGCCTACCCACTGCCAAAGCCCTCCCAAAAATTCACAAAACTAACATTCCCATCCGTCTAATAATCAATTACAGACCCAGTCCCCTATACAATACTTCTAAATTCATCCAAATATTTTTACTAAAAAACTATCGATTTTTATCCAACAAATCTATCAAAAACACTTCTGCCTTCAATACCCCTATGTCTAAGAAAGATTTAAATAATGAATTGAACACCATCCGTAACATCGCTAAATTCAATGGCTTTAACAACTCCTTCATAAACCGCATCATCAATAAATTCAAACACCGTCCTAAAACCACTTTATCTAAAGACATAACAAAACCAACTGCATTTTCCACTTTCAGTTTCACTCAAGATGCTTATAAAATAACTAATATTTTTAAAAAACACAACATGAAAATTTCTTTTAGAACTAACAATAGAAATTTGGATATTTTACACAACTCTAAATCATTAAATAAATCTAATGCTTTTTCTAAATCTGGAGTGTACAGATTCAAATGTAACAACTGCAACTCCTCCTACATTGGACAAACTGGCCGCAACTTCAATATCAGATACTCCGAACATATCAACGCCATTAAATACAATAGATTCTCCCCTATAGGATAACACATACAAGACTCCAACCATAGTTTCACCAATATTGAAAAAGACATGAAAATACTTAAAATCATAAACAAAGGCCCCCTCTTAAACACTACTGAAAATTGCTTTATTCACTGTACCGGGCGGTACACCTCCACGCCGCTAATTCAAACATTGCGCCAGTTGAAACTCCTCTACTGGAGAAAGCCTGAACTTTAACAACCACATTAATTCTAGGGTTTCCCAGAAGATGTCTTTACTGTAAATTTTGAGTGTTCTGAACTATGTCGATTTCGATTCGTTTTTGTTTTCTCTGTAGTAAGAAGTGTGAACATTCTCTTCTAGATGGCACTACTTAAGAACTACAATTGTGCACCCTAGTGTGAAGTGAAGGAACCTTTTTTGAAGAAATTTTTTAGTCATAAGTTTGTTCTTTGTTAAATTTCTTTCAGTTATTTTTTTGGGTTGGGAGTATAACCCTTCTCTTTCCGCTTGTTTTGAATTTAGCCAATCCCGAATTTCTCTAATTAATTTTTGACCAATAACGTATGTCTTCTCCGATATGGAGATGTTGCTTTATGCTACCCAATAAAATTGAGGGGGGTGTGGGTTCTCATTCTTGAAAGGTCTCGAATGTTCCACGAGGGTATTTAAACTGCTGATTTTCTGGTCTCCGGGCCACTTCAGTAACATCTATCCATGTGTGATTATGTAGCAGGGGGCGGGAAGCGCCTCTTTCTTTGGGCAGCAGTTCATTCATAAGGTAATGGCCTTTTAATAACTTCTTTTCTTGCTAGCTCAGCAGTTTAACCCTCGGGGCAGGTTCGAAACTTTTATCATGTAACTTTCCTTTAAAATGTAAAAGACACTTGATATAAATTCTGTCTCTTTAACTACAAATTGGGATAGAGAGTGCCTAACCCTCTCGAGCTCCCATTCATTTTGTTTTGAGGTGACTACGTTTTCATAACAGCTTCCCTTCTCTTCGTAATGTAATAAAGTTTTTCTATCGTGTCACCTCCGTAGTATGGGATTAGCCCTTGCATATGCGGCCTAGTGCCAAGTAGGTTTTAAAAAGGTGTATTAGGAGTGCAAGTTACGCCTCCACTCATGTTGGTAGTTTGGGGCCATGTAATTATCCTGTTTCTTTACTGAATAGGCCTCAGTAGGTTGGGTATTTTTACCCCTGTTCTTGTGTGCCTGGAGGGCAGCTTGAAGGTTGAGTTTGGTGTGGCCTTTGAATAGGCTTGAACTTTGAGAGCGGGTTGCTCTTTCTTAAATTTGGTTTCTGTGTGCCTCGAGCAGGCTTAACTGGGTAATTGGGAGCTAGTGCTCCTTGGCATGGTTGGGGTTTTCTGCCCCTTTGTTGAACTTTGGACATAGGCAAAGTTGGGCTCATTGCTCAAGGATTGCGTGTCTGAGGGCTCGAAGCCCAAATCCATTAATAAATTGCAATTGTACATTCTTAATTTGTTGATATGCTACTGAGTACCTGTTATACTTGTTATTTCTTGATCTTGAAAAGAAAATATAACCTTTGTTAAATTTTAAATTAACTTTAATTTCATAAGTTGAGACTTATTCATCCCAGCACCTCCTTTCACCTCTGCCGGTCCACAAAACATCGTAACATTCACCTTGATCAATACTTCAACCATAATTTCAATTTAAATGACATTTCTGAAAAACCCAATATCCTTTTCGAACTTCCTAATTCTTCTTCTTAAAAATTCTAAATTTCAAAACCCCAATTCTATTTTCCATGCCTTACAAAGTTCCTACCCACATTTTCTACCTCCAATAACCCACCCTCCTAGCCCACCCTAAACTACCCCTCCTTCATCTATCTCCCTATCTTATCCTTCCTCAACACCATTTAATTTCATTTTCTTTTATTCTTATCTTATTCCACTATTCCTCTTCCTCTATTAATTTATTCTATCTTTTCTTTATTTTAAAAAAAATACAATTCCACCTTCATTTCGGTTCTTCTCGTTCATACTCAACTCCTGCCTTGTGCCGATTACGACTACTTCAATCAAGACCTGAATTTTTTACGTTTTAAAAAATTGCGCACTGTGCATATACGTTTTCATTTGTTTCCGGTATTGCACGTTTTACTAGATTTTTTTCTCTTCACAATTGTTTTTTCACGTCAACTGTTCTAAGTATTCTATAGGAGCACAATTACTTATTCAATTATATTGAACTGTATTATATTTATCTATATACTTACTTTCCCGCGACCGAGGAAAATTACTGGATCTTCAAGCTATTCTCCATTTTACTTTGGCATTTGAAACCACAGTTCCTGATGTTAAATGTGTCGCGCTGATCACCGGGAGCTGGCAAGTTGCTTCAATGGATCTACTCGTCTTCAACTCCTGCACGATTATGGATCTTCGTATGTGTTCGATTGTGATGTGACTTTGTGCCTGACAGTGTTTAAAAACTGGCTCATTTAACCATTCTCCGCTATTCGTAAACATTGTGGGACTTTGCCTAGCGCTGCTTGTGCCATGCTGCCGCTCAGAGAATTGCGCACTGTTTTCTTTTGAGTGACTTGCATTATACTTCTTCTGAGTTTTACAGTGTCTACCCCCGTTCATTTTTATATCGCCTCTTCTACTGATCCGGAGTGTACTTGATCTTTTATTTCCTTTTCCTATGCATTGTTTTTCATGTTTTAATCGGCTGATGATGACCTGGACTAGGGTCGAAACCGGTACCAATTCTACTTATTATTAAATGGGAATGTAATTCACTACATTACTTATTCTTTTGTATTGAATAGGTTGAATCTCTTTATCAATTATTTCAATTTTAACTGTAATGAAAATGTGCCCGTAGATTCTCCAAGTTCTGTCAGCAGCAATGAAATAGAACGCTCGTAGTTTCTATGGGCGGCATCTCCAGTGTGTTAACTTTGGAGTATGCTTACAATTGACAAATCATTTCATTTGCGTACTACTATGTACCCTTACCAGTATTAAGCACAAGTGTTGCTGCAAGGCAACTGTGAACATGTACTCTGTTCAAACTATGCGCCATGCTTGTCATGCAATGCTCTCCTGTTTGAGAGACATGTAACTTATGTTTTGAATCCCCTTCATATACAGAGTGTTTGGGAGATAAGTACAAATAACCTTGAAGGTAGAGATGAATGTCCGCAATTTGTAATATATGACTTTTTTTTTTTAAATTAGCATATGGTTTGTCCAAGGGAAAAGATTGAAGTAAAGTGCAATGTTTGTGAGGTAGGTAGTAGCTTTGTTTGCCCCTCAGCTTGTACCACCTACCGTACCATGCTTCAGGCAGTATGCATGTGTAATGTGTAAGAAGCAATTCTAAGTATATCACTTCACTGCAGCTTCAGATGTATTCTGCATGCTTAACATAGAAGAAGCAATTCTATGTAAATCACTGCACTACCACTGTACACATCACTTCACTGCAGCTTCAGGACATATTCTGCATGTGTAATGAAGAAGAAGCAATTCTAAGTACATCACTTCACTGCAGCTTCAGATGTATTCCGCATGCGTAATGTAGAAAAAGCAATTATATGTAAATCACTGCACTGCCACTGTACACATCACTTCACTGCAGCTTCAAGGACATATTTTGCATTTGTGATGTAGAAGAAGCAATTCTAAGTACCGGTACATCACCGCAGCTTCAGGATGTTTTCTGCATGTGTAATGTGTAAGGAACAATTCTAAGTACATCACTGCACTGCAGCTGTACACATCACTTCATTGCAACTTCTGGATGTATTCTGCATGCGTAATGTGTAAGAAGCAATTCTAAGAAAAAAAACGCACTGCAGCTCGACACATCACTTCACTGTGGCTTCAGGATATATTCTGCATGCGTAATGTAGAAGAAGCAATCCTAAGTACATCATTGCACTGCAGCTGTACGCATCACTTCACTGCAGCTTCAGGACGCATTCTGCATGTGTAACGTAGAAGAAGCAATCTTAAGTACATCACTGCACTGCAGCTGTACACATTACTTCACTATGGCTCCAGGACTCAATCTGTATGTGTAATATGTAGGAAGGAATTCTAATTACATCACCGCACTGCAGCTGTACACATCACTTCACTGCAGCTTCAGGATGTAATCTACGTGCGTAATGTCTAAAAAGCAATTTTTAATTACATCACTGCACTGCAGGTGTAAACACCGCTTCACTGCGGCTCAAGACATACGCATGCATAATGTGCAAAAAGCTATTCTGAGTACATCACTGCACTGTAGCTTCAGGTAGAACGCATATATAAGTTGTATAAAAAAGTTATACGTAAAAGAAATGAACGTTTTCACATTGGAAGATATTGTAATGTATGTCAACAAAGCCCTAAGTCATTCATAATTAAATACTACCCAAGCTCAAATTTTTCAATTTTTCTTTTCTTTTTTGAAGGAGGACATTATTTTGATGTTATATATATTCACAAGGGCTATATTACCAATAACCAGCAGAAAAAATATTTGTACTTATCTGTCAAATTCTTCCTCCCTCAATCAACAGATACGTGACAACTAAGTGGTCTAGTTGGATGCATGTGGCATTTTTTGAAATGTAAAATCTCTTTTCTGTGGTTCTAATTCTATATAAAATTGGATATCCCATAGCTATGATCATGATATCAACCAGCTTGCTTTTTTTTTTTTTCTGCCATTAATAAGGATTATACCAAAAATACATTTTTTTTCCCCCTCTCTATGCATGTGCTACCAACCAGACTTTTACTTGTCACTCTTGCTCACTATCTGAGCCCTCGGATTTTAATAACGGGGTTGTGAATCTAACCACCTTCTGGTTACAGACTAGAATTATGAAAAAAAAAAGACAATAAATCTCATAACGCAAGAATTCCAAGTTAAAAATATGGCAACACACTAACCCTATGATACAGTGAAGATAACTGCTATGTTTAATTCAATGTGTTTTTCTTTGAAGTGTCTATTTATGTTCATTATCAAGTAAGCAAAATAACCAATAAATAATACTAATTCGTTTACAATATTTTATAACTAATTTTGTGAGAAAAGGCAGTTCACATTAAACAGAGGATACACACAATATTAAATATTTACTGTTTTGACAATCAGACATATTACACAATTTTAAAAACTAGACCTATATTTCTGTAGTACCTTTTTAGCTGACTGTAATTTTTTATTCAACATTTGGTTACTAAACTACATTTAAGATTAGTACCACATGAATGAGTGTGATGGAAAAGATCTCATAACTAAGGAAAACAATCTAGCCAAATTACAATACTAGCAAATGGAACAAATATTTACAATTTAAGGTGGGTCAATGACTGTGATTAGATTTCATCATAATGGATAAAATACAAGTCATTTTAATTTACAAGCCTGTGGTAACAGAAATGGAGCCACTGTGTATGAAATATATATTTTTCTCTCTCTCTCTCTCTATTTTTTTTTTAACACCACCTTAAAATCTCTTTTCTTACTAGACATGATGACGATTTAGATTGAGATGGAAGTCCCATTTCACTGTCGGTGATTGTAGTTCATTTTTGATCATGGCAGCTATGGCCATAACTGTTCTTCACATGATTAGACTGTGTTTAGAGCCTAATGATGTAAATTTTCCTTTCACTTGCAGAACACACTTCCAACTACATTATATGTCTTTATTTGTACAGTTTTGATACAGCTAGCAGCTACTATTCACAAATATAGCTTCATCTAACTTCCAACTTCACAGCAATTCATTTTTCTCAGACACATATTTTTACTGATAAATGTAATTTCATTACATTCTTAAAAGTTCACGTTGTTGCAGTTATTTCCACTTTACACACCATACACAATAAATATTGTCAGTCAAACATATGGCACCTGTATGGAACTGGAGCCAAATTGAACTAGCACCATAATAGTTAACTGTTCTAATTGAATTTACATCAGATGTAAAACTCTTGCATGTCTTTCTCTAAATACATTATAATCAATGACTAACATGAGCAATTATAATCAATGACTAACACGAGCAAAATGTTACATTCATGACTTGCAGGACAGTGATGTTAATGCAACATATTCAATATTTGCAGTTCTTATCTTGAACACACACAGAATAATTCAGGAAGGATGCTTAGAAACAAAATGGTAGGTATGTTGAGCACCTCCATTAATCACAAGAAAGCTTATGGGGATAAAGAGGAAAACAATACTCATGGTAATCATCAGAATTGTAAACCTGATGTTTCAAGTATATTGGTATTATATATTTTTCCAAAGCATTTTCAAATTTATAATGTTAGGTCTGATAAAAACTATGAGTCTTCTATGTGGTGGAATTTGCTATAGAAGTACCTGAGATGAATGTAAAAGAAAGGTTCTTAACTCTGGAATACTTCATTATAAATGCAAAGTGATACGAGAATCACAGCATATTTTCTTTGATTGTATGTAATACCAATTTGAAATGAACTGACAACATGTGAAAAATGATTAAGTTTTCACTATCTTGCTTTCACTTCATGGAAGTCTTAATTATTTCAAATATACTAGAAGTCTATCAGCTTTGTTTGTATGAAGTGATGTAGAAATGGAGTATTTTGTTTCTGTACATTCCTCCTGAACTACCGCAGGCAAGGATTCAGAGATTTCCCACTGAAGAACTGATATTAAACAGTTCGCCCCTGCATAAGATTCACAACAATGTTCTGCTCCAAGCAAGACAATGAGCAACTGATTTCCGCCCATAGCTGCTGTTATCTTATGGCATTATATAAAGTATCAACCACCATATATATTTGGTCAAAATGTGGTCTATTGTCGGGATCATATTCCCAGCATCGTAGCATAAGGCGGTACATTTCATCTGGTGTGCCTTCTGGGGCTGGCATTCTATAACCTGCAGACAGGTAGGAGAAAGATTTATGAGTAAGATAATCACTATCAACACACTCAACTTATATTAAGGATAAATGATCACCGAAACCTATATAGAATACACGGAATATTATCAAGCTGGAATAGAGACGAAGAGTGGCTAAAGCAGGTAAGAAACACTGATTATTAAGTAGGACAACACATTTTTTTAAATTACATTATCAGACAGAGAGTATAAAGTGTCCAGTGCAATTACAATGCTGTAGAGTCTACGCAGCTTACTCATCTCACCTAGATCAGTCACTCTCTCTCATTGTTCATATTGTTTTTTTCTTTCTCAGCATGACTACTTACAAGATAATGTAACACACAAACCTGCATCTATCTTCTCCCGAGCCTTGGAGTTACTTAGGCCGCTATATGGAGTACCTCCACGTGAAAAAATTTCCCACGATAATATACCGTAACTCCAAACATCACACAAGGACGTGTACTTCCCTAGAAAGAAAACTGACAGTTATTTTGATGACAGTATGAAAGTATCTGGTAGTAAAAAGTAAACTCTTGTCCTCATCCTGAGACAGTGTAGCCTCTTTTTAGGCACACCCACAATGGAGGTGAGCTGCATGTACCATTTCAACCACATACCAGTCCTCCTGCCATTCTTAAATTTCTGGCAGTACCTAGAATCGAACCCGGGCCCTCGAGGATGGCTAACCGGAGGTGGACATCTGGCAGTTAACTTGAATGTCATATAGGATGAAAGTGTTGGAAGCAAAAATAATAGTAAGCAGATCTATGAAGCATGTACCAGCCCTTGCATAAATTCACTCCCTCTGCAGTGTTTGTTAGTGTCATATTCCTAGTATTAATACTTCAAGTTGAGTTAATCAGTTGATAACTCTTCTGTAAAAGAAGTGTACAGAGTGCACATTAGTGATACAGAAGTTAATCTTCATAGCTGACATAAGAGTGAGACAACAGATGTACATGCGAGAAGCACTACTGGAAATCTTGAACTATAATTCCTAGAATTATAAATTTTCCTGAACCATTTAAGAAATTTTGAAAAGCCAAAAGTACTCCCATCTCAACTTAGGTTAATAATATGCAGTCATCTTTCCTTGAAGTATAATTATTTTTTTTTGTCAAGAAAAAATCACTTCCCACAAGCCTTCATATCTGAACTATTTTTTTATTCTCAGAAAGGGTGTCCAATATTAAAAATGTTTGTGTAGTACTTTACCCATGACTAGTAACACTTTTTAACATCCTACACTCAACCTGTTAACACATTGCATATCGTCTTACAATTTGTCTCCACGGGAGACATCTAAATGTGATTTTTTTGCTTCTTGTCAAAAAGCTACTGATTATGTGTTGCCTACTGTGAATTATGCATGATGATTTTCCTTTTTCTTTTTTGCCTACTGTGAATTCAAGCCTATTCATAGGAAAAATATTATATTATTTAGCAAATGTTAAGGAAATTGTGTTCACTATATCAAAAAACATTAATTTACATCAGGCATTAGTGTGATATCATACCTGAATATCCAGTTTCTCAATCCGATTTTTAATGGTGCTTCTGTTAGTTGTAGGAAGTCTTCCCAGTTACCTAGATAAGCTGAAAGCTGACACTCACTCATAGTGTGGGGGAATAATCTGATGAGGAGCTCTAAAAGCACATTCTGAAGAAGGCACAATGTTCCATTTGTAGAGGGAATCCCATGCACCTTCTCTGACCTGTCCTCAAACAGTTCTGTCTGGTCCATATCGTGCGTGTCGATTGGGATCCGCTAGCAATTTGCTCTCTAATGAAGATGCTGTCCTGGGGCAAGTCTGTAGAGTTCTTCCACTCCTTCAAGGCATTGACGCTGGTTGACGTCTTCACAATAGTATCACAAAATAGTGGTTGCAGTGATTGCAGTCTTTGGAGACAGAAAGCAGATATCTCATCTAGGAAGGCAGCTGAGGATTTCTGAAGATCTCATTACACTCTTGAAGAGGAGCATTTATTCATAGATCAGTTGGCATTGTTGCAGACAACACAGAGCCAGTAGCATAAAGTAGATTTGATGGAATCAGATATAAGATGCATGCGTTATTCAGTTGTTGGTCAACATACTTTGTATACAGACCGTTAAGACAATAGGTCTGCCTGCTGTCATTTCTTGATGGATACAGTACTTTTGCATCCATCTCTTGGCACAGGCCAGAGTAAAGTGCAGCTTCCACCGAAGTCCCAGTCAACATCCATGGCTGTGACAATATGGAAGTTGCTGGGGTATGGGTAGTGCTGAGTAATGACATTCGGAGCATGACTAGTGCATCTGAGTGTTATGAAAGGTGCTGCTCATAGGGTCAGCTGTGCTGCAATAGTACTTTCTGACCCAGTGAGGAAAGCAATGGCAAACTACCTCACTCCTCATCTTGCCTAGTACACCTCATGTTGGTGCTTCCATTGGTTTTTGGGGTTTCCTTATAACCGCATAACCTTTAGTGGTGCTATTTGAGGATCCAACCAGCCTCTGGGCTGATGACCTAACAGACAAGACAATAGGATAATAAGAGGTTTGAGCTCCTATTATTTTAGTGAAGTGTAATGGTATTAATTTTTAGATATTTCTTCTTTCCATTTTAATGTTTTCTGTAAATCTTGATACTCTTGTATTTTTCCCTTATCTTGCAATCTTTAATCCAATTGTTATTTATTATTTGTATTTCTTACAAAGTATTTTACTTTACTTCACTTCTCTGTTCCTTTCATTTTCAATTAATTTCTTCTGTACGAAATTACAACCTGTGTAGTGTAATGGTTAGCAATATTAGCTGCCATTCTTGGAAGTCTGGGTACAATTCCCAGCTTTGCTGAATATTTAAGATTGGCAAGAGAGCTGGTATGCTATCAAAATGGTACATGCAGCTTACCTCCATTTGGGGTGTGCTGAAAAGAGCTGAACTACCTTGGGACAAGATCACAAATTAGCATTTATAATCTTTCCATTAATCTCGGAGAGAAGAAGTCTGAATCATAAACAAAATACATCTGAAAAGTAAAAAGGTGATTGATGTTCTCAAACAATGTACCATGTTGTGACATTTTAGTGTTTTGGGGATATTAGGTCGTGCTAAAATTATTGTACACTGACATGTTTCAATTGCAACCAAGATCACCTTCAGAGCAATGACAATGTAGAATGAAAACCGTTAATGGCAATTGTCACTCCAAACTAAGAAGATCAAGATAGGAAGACCCTATTAGAAATGCAGTTCATTCCAGGGCCTCCAAAGTCAAGGAGAAAGATGTTGAAGACAACTATGGAGAGTAGCCATGATCTAGTCATCCTCTAAACTCTTTACATAGGTAGTTCAATGGAACAAGAAACGAATGGGAACATCAACTTTTTAGACATCACAATCAGTAAAAATAAAGATAATCTGGCATACAAAATATACAGAAAACCCACTCAAACCAAACATACAATAAACAATGAATCCAATCATCCGAACAAGTACAAATTAACAGGAGTGAACAGAATCATACACAGAGTTATATCCATACCAATGAACACAGCAGCTTTTAATAATGAAACACAAATAATAAAACAAATTGCAGAAGGAAACAACCATCCACCCAACACAGCAGACCGTTTATTCAGAAAACAATAAAAAAGCATAAACAAACCCCTCAATTTTGTGAATAAAGTCACATACAATATACTAACATATTCAAAAAGAAAGGTTTAAAAATGCCATTTGAAACAAACAACGCATTGCAAAAACACATTAGCAAATGAAACTTAAATTAAAAAGACCAGAGTATATGAACTCAAATGCCAAGAACCATATTGAAATGTAACATACGTTGACCAAACAAAACGCAATTGCTACACCAAGTCCAAAGAACAAAAACTGCAATTAGACACAACGGATATTCAGCCTTCTGTGAACATACAGTAGAAGTCTGATATAGCGAGTACAGCATATAACGAGAACTCCGTTATACCGACAATGTTTTGCTGTCCCTTCAAAATTCCTATATTAAACTCTGTATTATCCTTCGGTTACAGCGAGAGCCCTATCACTGATGCATCCGTTATTACGAACGATTTTTTCCGTTACCGATATTTATGCACCCCAGTGATTATTTTGGTATCGTTTCCTCGCTATTTCCTTTAGCGAGTTCTCTCGTCGACATTCGAAGGCGATGTCGGAGTCGATTATTAATACCCGTCGACTGCTGTTCCATAAAGAAAATTCGAAATGAAAGTGAACATATTTTTGTAATAAATGCGTAAATAACGTGTCCGATAACAGTTCTTAACTCGTTAGAAATAAAGGCTGACTAAACGATTGCTTAATTTTAATGCTAAATACTGCAATTAAGTAAAAATGAGATACACCTCGAGATACGGCAGAGTGCATAATTGATTTCAGAGGCTAGTTTATATTTTCTTGCGTCTGGTTAAATTACAGAAAGGTTATTATCATGTAAATTTCTAGCGAGAAGGTTATCATTTCTCTACTGACGCTTGAAGTATGTTTTCATCATATGTATAGTACCGTTAAGTTAGGATAGGTGACGCTGTTGAATAAGGAAACTGAAAGGTTTGTCACAAAATGCAATCGATCATCTCTGGTACGGTATACTCCCTAGTTTTCTCACTATGTGAATTTGCGAGCTCTCTCGTCGACATTCAAAGGCGATGTTAGAGTCGATTACAAATACCCAACGACTTCTGTTCTCTAAAGAAAATTTGAAATGAAAAAGGATAACAAGTTTTTGTAATAAATGCGTAAATAACGTGGCCGATAGCACTTGTTAACTCGTTAAAAATAACAGCTGAAGTAAACGATCTCTTAATTTTAATTTATATAAGTTACTGAAATTAAATAAGAATGTGATACACCTCAAGATATGGCAGAGTGCCTCACTGATTTCAGAGGATAAGTTTAGTTCATATTTTCTCGCGTCTAGTTAAATTTCGGAAAGGCTATCCACATGTAAATTTTTAGCGAGGATAACTCATTTCTCTACATGCGTTTCAAATATGTTTCATGACACACATACGGTTAGGTTAGGTAATGCCATTTGAAGGAGAAAACTCTGGAGTGATACCATATTTCTCCGAATCCAAGATGACTTTTTTTCCTCAGAATCTCATGCGAAATATCAAGGGTTGTCTTGCATTCGCGGCCTAACAGTAATGAATACCACTGGCAACTACCAGTACCGCGGTAACCACGCCGCTTCTTTTCACCAACTGATGAGCCCACCCTAGCACACGAGGGCGAAACGCTGGCAACCAAGAATGAGCTAGCTGGAAAATTTATAATGTCCAATAACGGACCATTTATATTGGTATTATAATTTTGCTCATTCAGGACAAATATTTCAGATTCCCTATGGGAATCAACATCTATATCATCTGATGGCCAAGCAGGCATCAATTTTTAGTGATGAGACAAAGTCTCTTAGTGCATTGGCACTGCCGGTGGCTCCAGTTAGCCTACGCAGTGGCCTCCACGGTATGCACTAGCCAGCGTATTGGTAAGTGTGCTAGGTACCAACTGATGAGCCCACCCTAGCACACGAGGGCGAAACGCTGGCAACCAAGAATGAGCTAGCTGGAAAATTTATAATGTCCAATAACGGACCATTTATATTGGTATTATAATTTTGCTCATTCAGGACAAATATTTCAGATTCCCTATGGGAATCAACATCTATATCATCTGATGGCCAAGCAGGCATCAATTTTTAGTGATGAGACAAAGTCTCTTAGTGCATTGGCACTGCCGGTGGCTCCAGTTAGCCTACGCAGTGGCCTCCACGGTATGCACTAGCCAGCGTATTGGTAAGTGTGCTAGGTACCAACTGATGAGCCCACCCTAGCACACGAGGGCGAAACGCTGGCAACCAAGAATGAGCTAGCTGGAAAATTTATAATGTCCAATAACGGACCATTTATATTGGTATTATAATTTTGCTCATTCAGGACAAATATTTCAGATTCCCTATGGGAATCAACATCTATATCATCTGATGGCCAAGCAGGCATCAATTTTTAGTGATGAGACAAAGTCTCTTAGTGCATTGGCACTGCCGGTGGCTCCAGTTAGCCTACGCAGTGGCCTCCACGGTATGCACTAGCCAGCGTATTGGTAAGTGTGCTAGGTACCAACTGATGAGCCCACCCTAGCACACGAGGGCGAAACGCTGGCAACCAAGAATGAGCTAGCTGGAAAATTTATAATGTCCAATAACGGACCATTTATATTGGTATTATAATTTTGCTCATTCAGGACAAATATTTCAGATTCCCTATGGGAATCAACATCTATATCATCTGATGGCCAAGCAGGCATCAATTTTTAGTGATGAGACAAAGTCTCTTAGTGCATTGGCACTGCCGGTGGCTCCAGTTAGCCTACGCAGTGGCCTCCACGGTATGCACTAGCCAGCGTATTGGTAAGTGTGCTAGGTACCAACTGATGAGCCCACCCTAGCACACGAGGGCGAAACGCTGGCAACCAAGAATGAGCTAGCTGGAAAATTTATAATGTCCAATAACGGACCATTTATATTGGTATTATAATTTTGCTCATTCAGGACAAATATTTCAGATTCCCTATGGGAATCAACATCTATATCATGCGCACGCACACACAAAATTAGTTGACAATAAACGACCGCCTCTTTATAATAATACATCGCTAGCCGCGACAAACGGTTGTACAGTGTCTGTGTGTAACGTCACTGGATCTCGGAAAATAGTGAAGAGAGAATGACATTCTATTGTCCTCTATAAAAAGGTTTCTCAAATCTGCAAAATGGCCTCAAAACATGCGAGCCTTCGAATTCTTAGAAAGGCCACGGCTACTAAATGGCAGAGTTATAAGGCATCTACTGTAACTGACTCTTAGTAATATTAAGTTTTATAGACAACAGGAATATTTTCGCGATGGATAGTCGTAAAGATACGTGGAACAGGTATTGCCGGCAAATTTTCAATGGGTTCTCGTCAATATTATGACGCCAATTTTAAATTAATGGTTATTAAACACTTGGAAATGTAGAATAATTGTGCAGCCGCAAGAAAATATGGCTCAGGCCTAACTAAAGTAAATATTTGGTAGCTTAAAAAAATGTGTACTGTACACAAATGCATTCAGTGGTCCGCAACAAGGACGCTTTAAAGAAGTCGAAAATGAAATTGTGAGGTATGTACACGAAAAACGTAAGGGCGGAATGGCCATACCATGGCGCAATAAATTCATTCGTTGACCTTCAACGTCCGCGATTAGGCCTATACATCGCTAGTCGCTGAAGTTAACCGAACCTGACAAGCGAGACGTGCGTGTAGCAGTAGCCGGTTATATCTGATGCTGAGTAAAAGTACCGTAACAGTTTTATAGACAGCTAGAATATTTTACTGACGGATCGCTATTGTAGAGACGCATGGAATAGGCATTGCCGGCAAATTTTCAACGGGTTCTCTTCGGTATTATGATGCCTATTTTAAGTTAATGGTCATTAACCCGCGGAAATACAGAATAATTGTGCATCCGCAAAAAAATGCGGCATAACGAAAGCCAATGTTCGGCGTCTAAAAATGCTTACTCTACAACAAAGGCATTCATATGATTTACAAAGCACTTTTTGAGCCTGATTTAAATTTTGTGAAGGAAAAGGTGGGGTTCATCTTCGATTTGGAGAAATAAGGTACTGATACTATAAGTTTTTTGAGAATTAAATTAAACCTACACTTCCACGTGGTATCGGATTTCGAAAAATAACAAACAAGTAAGCCGTAGTGTGGATATCATCCGCGGAAACACAAGTTTTGAACAAACTGATTGTCGTTTCATACGGTACCGATTTTCATGTGTATGGGGGTTTTTCTGACATTTATACAAAAATCGGATATAACGATAATCTGCTATAGCGAGTAAGTTTTCCGCTGTTGTGAGTTCTCGCTATAACGGACTTCTACTGTATATATGGCAACTCCCACCATTTCACAGACATCAATGCTTATCTTAAAATATTACACACCGAGCTCAATAGCCGCAGTCACTTAAGTGCGGCCAGTATCCAGTATTCAGGAGATAGTAGGTTCGAACCCCACTGTCGGTAGCCCTGAAAATGGTTTTCCGTGGTTTCCCATTTTCACACCAGGGAAATGCTGGGGCTGTACCTTAATTAAGGCCACGGCCGTTTCCTTCCCACTCCTAGCCCTTCCCTGTCCCATTGTCGCCATAAGACCTATCTGTGTCGGTGTGACGTAAAGCAAGTAGCAAGAAATAAAAAAATTATTACACATCAAAATTAATGGAGAATGATCAAATATAAAAGAGGCAATAGAAATACACACTGCAAAAAAGCACCAACCAATGTAACCTCAATAATCGCACACACCTAAAACATTCCCCACTGTTCATTCTACTAAATCAGTCGATAAAGCATAACATTTCATGCTTCTTTTAAACTTTCTTTTTTTTTTAATTCACTAATGATCAACAGACACCCCAAAATCATTTCCAAAAACAATTTCAAATGCAAACAAAAGCAAATAGACTATGAGTACATTTCCACAAAATCCAATGACGTCACAGGAGCATAATGAACAGAAAATTACCAGCAAGACCGACCAGCTGACACAATTCCAGTTATCGTGGGACTTGGTTGACCCTTTACAGCTGAGAAGAGAGGAAGTACAATAGACGAAGTACATCAGTGGGATAAGTTCAAAATATTTTCACACTTATTAAGACATTGAACACAGAATTATTTAATATAAATGGTTTTACACTTGTTTGCAATATTCATAAATTAATAAAAGTAAAATAATAATTTTAAAAAGTGTGATTTGATAGAATCTGTTGATGTTCTTTCAAAAACAAAACATGGCATTCTGTTATTAATTAAATTTCCTTTTTCTGATATTTTCTAGTTTATTAACTTTGCATTACTTTTGACAGGCTGAAAACTTCAAATTGTATATTAACTAAGTCATAACAAAAGAAAATGGTTTCCACTTAAACAAAAGGAAGAAATCAAGTTTGTTACATTCATTGTGCACCTTATCCTCACCAAGAATATCTAATAAAAAAAATAGATGGTGTGCAAAGGAAAGCAGCAAGATTTGTAACAGGGGATTTCAGGAGAAAAAGTAGTGTACCGGTATCAAAAATGTTGGGTTAAACTTTAAGTAAGAGAAGGGAGAAAACTAGACTTATAGGATTATATAGAGCCTATACAGAATTGTAGACACCATATCTGCTTTATTCATATAGGCTGTTGTTATGATGGGCTCACCACACACAAAGGCATTTTATACCTACTGCTAGGTTCAAAATTTGGCCACCCCTAACATGGAGACAGACGCCTTTCGTAGCTGCTCCTCTGGAGTGCAGACGCTACAGGTTTGCCCCTTCCACCATCTCCACTGTACTGAAGTTCATCTTCTCCGCTGTAGATGCCGTTGAGGACTTCAGCCATAACCGAGGGCAAAGGTCCTCCATATTTATGACCCCTGGAGAGAGGGTGTCCCAGTATTTTGAAGCCCCCAGGAATTGGGCTACCTGTTGGTCCGCAGGTTGTATTGGTTATTTCAACCAGCCCTACATACAGCCCCTATCCGCCACCTGGGGATGCACACTGTAGGGGTCAGGTTCCCCTGGTTACTTTCGGAAGTTAACTTTCGGAAGACAAGCTTCTGGAAGTAGTGGAGACGTTCAAATACCTGGGGAGTGAATTAATGTAGAATGCTTGACTGGATGCTGAAATTAGTAAGAGGATTCATGCTGGAAGCTGTTTCTGTAAAAGTGTAAGAAACATGTTATGGGACAAAGATATGCCAATGGAAGCAAAGGAAACTATGTACAAGATGTATTACATACCCATAACAACTTATGGAGCAGAATCTTGGACAATGGCAAAGAAGGATGAGAGTCAAATGCAGGCGGCTGAAATAAAGTTCTTGAGGAGTATGATACAGAAGAGTAGAAGAGAAAAAATAAGGAATGAGAAAATTTGGGAAGAAGTTGGAGTGGAAAAAATGAATGATAGAATAGAGAAGAGCAGACTAAGATGGTTTGGGCACATAAAGCGAATGAGTGATAAAAGAATACCAAAAAAGGTGATAGAAATGCAAATGCAAGGAAGGAAAGGCCATGGACAACCACAACTGAGATGGACGGAAACAATCTAAAGCAGTATTATAGAAAGAAACCTGGACTGGGACACAGCGTTGGAGGAAGAGCGGAAAGACCAAAGAAAGTGCAGAGGAACCATATTTGCCCCTACCCGGCTACAGCTGGATAATGGGAAATGATGATGATGATGATGATGATGATGATGATGATGATGATAGGAGAGGAAGCATGGGAGGAAATCCGTGAGAGGCTTCAGTTGGAAAATAATTACGTCAGCAGGGCTGACTACAAGCATAAAATTAGAATGGATTTTAGTAGAAGCAACTGGGGTAAATTTTCATTCATTGGGAAGGGCGTGAAGGAGTAGAACAGTTTGCCAGGTGGGGTGTTTGATCCTTTTCCAAAATCTGTACAGATATTCAAGAAAAGAATAAACAGCAACAAAGAAAAAAAATGTTAGAGGGCATTTGACCTGTGCAGGTTATTGTAAATAAAGAATTTTTGTGAGTGAATAAATTAATTCAATCCCCTGGTCTATGGAGATTGGACAGCCGAAGTAGGTGACTGCCTGTAGGGTGAAGTACAGTGGGGACTTCGAGGGCACTGGGACCGCTACGGTAGCTGTGAAAGCCCATCAGGAACTCTGAAAAGCGGTGGCAAAAGGGGTCCTGGTTAAGACGCAGCAGTTCGTTATACTTGTTAGGTACCAAAATGGTTATTAAAAAAAAAAGCAACATAAATTTTAATCTTATAGCAGTTTTATAGTATTATTTGAAGTAATTCCACATACTGTATATGAGTTTTGATGTTTGTAAGTACAGAAGTTATTATGAGTAGAATTTCGTTAATAATTTAAATTTACTAAGGATGAGCTGTGTGTTTAATAGAAAACTTGCTAGTGTAAATTGTATAATACACCTAGGTAGACACCTCATTTGAAAATAAAGTGATTTTGATTTGAATTACGAATCTACAAAATGGTAATTGCAAAAAAAATACACAAATGGATTAATTTTAATGTTCTCTTTAATTTTAAGGCAATTTAATTTTGTGCTTTGGTTTTTTTAGAGTAACATACCAAAGTTTAGAGCTTCTGGTGCTGTCCATTTGATAGGGATTTGCTTCATACCATCAGATACTATGTATTCTTCTTCCTCTCTTGACATTCCAAAGTCTGAAATCTTCACTATGTTTTCATAACCTGGAAGTAATGAACAGACATAAATGATATTAATCTTCTGCATATTACTAGCACTAGAGCATGAGTTTAAGGCACTAATAACACATTTCTACTAAGATATTTTTCAAATATCAAATAGGCCTTATACATAATAGAAATTCTCTCAGGCTCTAAATTTACTCTTATATCCTTAAGAAGCAACAGTTCTTCTTACCAGGAGCTCCTATGAAAATGTATCAAGACCACATGAAGGTGCTACTGAATAGCTTTGAAAAATTTCCTTCCATACAATAAGGCTTGAAAGAAGTCTATTTATAAGCTATTTAGTCAAGGTGGATGTTAAAATTTAACCATTTCAAAGTATAGGGAGTGGTCTGCTGACAATTTTGTTTCTAAACAATTATTTCATAACTCTTTACTGTTGTGATTTATATATGTATGAATAAAATTATAGATGACTGGAAATACAATTCAAGAAAGAATACCAAAGTGAAATTATCACATTCCTTCGGGTACATTAATCAGTAATTAGTTGGGCGTGCTATTAAACCCTATGTTCTTCTCCCTCTACTTTCCACATAAACTGCATTCAAGTTATGAAACTCTCAGTTTATTTTGTTATATTTACTAGTAATTTTGGATATATTTCCATTGCTATTTGCTTACTGTATGCGCTTACAACCTAAGCTGTATGCATCAAAACACACATCAGTCTACATCTTTGGTACCGGTACTGATTACATTTGAGTTGTAAAATTTGTAAACTTGTGTCTTCTTCTTCCTGATATGTTTCTGCTTATGCTGGTCATTCATTAAAATTGAGTATTATTTTAAATTTCAAAACAAAATATGAAACTACAAATGAAAGCAAGAGAGGAGAGACTGAATGTATGTTGATCAAACTGCAGTGTACGATGACAGAACCTGGATTAGAGAGGAAAAAGAAAGGGAGAAATAGATAGCGTCTGCCCTAATGCAAAGCCAACTGGATCAGACAAAAGGAAGATGGTAATTAACCTTCTGTCGGTTGTGCCACATCTGTGAGATATGCGAGTCTTTCATCACATCATATTTCTTAAATGATAAACCCTATTGGACCACACTTTTCAGTAGCTGCTTATTGCTGCTCTGGGAATTACTTTTTGGAATTTCCTATCTTTCTGTCCACACGTTCCCTATTTGTCTTATCTTTGTATATGTATGATACAGCGCGACCGATCGTGTCGCAACGTGATATCCTCGAGTACCTGTGTTAGCGGCTGTAAACATGGAGTGCTTCATTCCAGAAAACACGAATGATGATGATGAATTAATTAATTCAATTCAATTCAATGTGAAAGTGACAGTGACAGTGACTGTAATGATTAGTGTATCAGTGATGAGGGATCCAAAAGTGATGATGATATTGTTGTGGAAGGAGAAAGTGACTCCTAGAGCGAGATGGTTGCAGGTGACTCTTGTTCTGTAGATGAGCCTGGTATATACTTTACAGGAAAAGATGGTGTGACGAAGTAGAGAAATGTGCAGTGTTCTTCCCAAGTATGTCGGAAGTCTCATAATGTACTGACTAAGCTACCTGGAGTCATTAGTGAAGCAAGAAATGCGAAGATGCCATTGGATTCATGAAGCTCTTTAGTGACCACAGATTTGCTGGATGATGCAGTTCAGTATATAAATCAGTTCACAGGCGATGTTCAAGCCACTTTCAGCAAAGAAAAGGATGCAAACTTGACAGACAAGCTTTTATTGCTTTACTCTATCTGACAGGTGCACTGAGAAGCAGCAAGCAGAGACTGGAGGAATTGTGGGGTTCAGAGGGTGATGTTACTGAAAAGTTCAGACTTGTGATGCCATAATGGCATTTCAAATTCCTAATCAGGTGCATTAGGTTTGAGGTTTGATGACTCAATGAGCAGCGAAGGAATAAAGAAGGAAAATCTATCGCCTTGCACTATTTCGGGACTTGTTCACAAAATTTGTGAATAATTGTAAAAATGAGTTACTCTCTTGGGTAGAATATCACACTTGATGACAAACTAGAAGCGTTCAGAGGAAGATGTGGTTTTAGGCAATACATTCCACCTGAACCAAACAAATATGACATAAAAATATATGCTCTTGTGGATGCAAAAGTCCTATACTGTTATAATCTAGAGAATGCTGGGAAAAAACCTGAAGGTATTTATATCATCAGCAATAAACCAACAGATGTAGTCATAAGGTTGGTAGAACCAATTTTTGGAAAAGGGTGTAATACTATGGCGGACAACTGGTTTTCAGACATCAGCCTGGTTTTTGAGCTGCAAAAAGGAAAGGTTGTAATACACAGGCACCTTTAAGAAAAACAAGAAGCAATGATGATGTTGTTGAGGAAAGGAAAGTGACTCTGAGAGTGGGATGGATGCAGATGTCTCTTGTAAGAAAAGATGGTATGACAAAGTGGAGAAAGATGCAGTGTTCTTCCCAAGTATGTTGGAATTTGTATCTACTAAGTCTGGTTCTATGGCTAAATGGTTAGTGTGCTGGCCTTTGGTCACAGGGGTCCTGGGTTCGATTACCAGCAGGGGAGAGGAGTGAAAGGATCGAGAAATTTGTTTAATTCTTACTATTGAAACCATACAGTGTCCTGTACATCTTATTGAAATCATAGGTGCCTTTCTACCTTATTAAAATCACTTCGAAAGGTCGCGTCATTGGTAGGATTGTGGGCGATGGGGATCGAGCAGCGTCTGGTTAGAAAGGAACCCGCGGAAGATTGCCTGGAAAACAAAGGGAAGGTTGAACAGGAGCCAAGCCCCCGCGAAAAAGCCCTCTCAACTTGCAGACAGAGTTGGAGATATGACATGACGCGACCATAGTCAAACACGCCCCGAGGTGTGGCCTATTTTACCAGGGATCCAAACTAACAGAAGGAACTTCCGGTTATTTATGCACGTTTCACGGGTGCCAACGTCGAATTTTGGCGCGTAAAAATTATAAGATAATTTGATCCAGACATGGGAAAATTATGAGAGGCACACCAATGAATAGAGCTGAATTTTCTGCATATCCCAGACTAAAAATATGGAATACTTTATTCAGGGGACGAAAGGAGGTCACCAGATGTCCAGCCGTGACATATTGCAAACACATGTGAACGACAAAGCGTCCCCCAAGCTAAAAATCGTGCTCAAAGATGGCTCCACCCCCCAGATGACGCTAATGGAATAATTAAAAGCGGGAAGCAAATTACGTGAAAACTGCCGATCGTCGGTAGAGCATGCCTAGTTCAAATAAGAGAGGAGAGAGAGGGTTACAATATGCACCATTTAAATGTTTTGAATTCCTGGGATGAAAGGAGCTGCTGTCCTTAATGAACCGTGAATCGTTTACGCCCATTGTCTTCCGGTGCATAGACCATAAAAGCTGAGCTGGCCCTCGCAGGAGACAGTTCTTAGCGGGTCATTGAGAGGGGACAGTGTGTCCCATTGCGCTCCAGTTTTATAGTCCAAAACCTAATGACCGCATACTAAGACAGTGTTATTGTGTCCATCGCGGCCGTGAAGTAGAAGGCCTTTGTAAAGTGCAGACGGGAAGCCAAGCGACCCTAGGCGAATGTCTCTATGCCGCATGTTAAATGAATTAAGCTACGGGCATAATTTATAAACAAGTAGCGGAAGTCGGCTAGGGACAATGTCGACCTAAATGAGTCCGTGATATTAATAAATTGGTATCACCCGAATTGCTGCTCTAAGTCAGGGCTCTCAAGTGTCGTGAGCTACCCGATTAATGCTGTGAACGCGCCTGCTGTGATTAGAATGACCTGCTTGTTCGTGGTGTAAACTCTGTGTGCGTGTCGCGGTAAACAGAGGGCCGTGTGACGAGTGGTGGAGTGTTACCCATTTGGATTACTCTAAGATTTCAGCTGTGGACGAGCTATCCAGGATGTCGGACTTGTGTGGCCCAGGGTTGAAGAACAGCACGCCCGTTTCCAGTGCCGAGGCCATGCAGCAGTAAGCACCGCCATGGGTCTCCCATGGAAGGAAAAACCACGGCCACCAAACAGATGAGTGATGTCAATATAATATCTTAGCACGTTAAGGTAGAACCGGTAGTAGGATGAGCTTTCCTCTATAATACCTAAATGTTGTAAAATAATGCATGTCCTAATACGAAAATTTTATTATTCTTGATCATGTTAAATTCAAGGGAGCTAACTCCCCGGACGACCCTTTTGTTTTTTTTCTTAATGATTAGTTTATCATGAGGGGTTATTCTTAGTAATATGTAGAATATCCTAGCAAGTAAGGGAACAAGGATAGGAGGATATTTGACTTCCCCTAGGGGCGGCTGGAACAATAGTGGATGAGCAGGAAAATCCATGTCCAAAGGTTGTTAGTTAATGTCCAAGATGGCTATCGTATATGCTGGGGAAACTCATGGGTCAATCAGACGATGCATGTGTAACTTACACATATAATAATTGCATGCTGTAAGAGAGAAGAGATCATGTCTGAGAGAGGTACATAAATATGTTATTTAGGTATAATAGTGAGGGACAGTTCATGAGTTTCCCGTGATTGATTATTTAACCAGAAATGTACGGAGTTTTTATTTTTGTCTGCAAGATCCAGGGAAGCCAGAGTCATATGTATGGTAGAAATATAAATATATACATAACTTTGGGCGGTGAGCAAAGAAGATGAGGAGCATGGAATTGAGGAATCATGAGAGTCCTATGCCCAAGGAAAGACGATACGCGATATGAGACGTAATGAGAGGCCCGAATGCCCAGATAGTTTTATGATGAGATGATCCAGAAGTGATGGTGCCTACAGTCGCCACTCTATGAGGAGAATGAGAATGTATGGAATAAATGAGTGTTTCTTGGGAATTTTGCGGTAAGATGAATAAACAAATGAAGTGGGCCATAGATATGTGTCTCCGAGAAAAGGAGGGCTGGATGTTGTGAGTGAGAGAAGAATCCGGCGTGGTCAATGAATGAGGAATAGTAGTACAAAGCGAATGATCGTCCCTTCTTTTTTTTTTTTTTTTTTTGTGAGTGTTTGCTCCTCGCGACAGAGCGGTTTCGCTGGGCTATTATAGTTAAGGCTTGAGGCTCTAGATCTCCCCCGTAACTGCTGGTTGTTTTAAATGGTTCAGCTAAGACACTTTTGTCAATGATAATATCACGGTGATTTAGAAGGTAATTAATAAATGAGTAGGGATTTCCCCCAATATCCGGTAATATGAGACCGTAGCTAGCGTAGGGATTTTTCAGGAATGTACCTCTCAGTCAGAGTCATCTACTTCGAGCCCAGGTCAGATGGGCTGGGGTAGAAGGTACTGATAACCATGTTTTTCTTACAGGAATAGCCTCCTTTATGCATGATGTGTATATATCTGTGTGTGCTTAGTATTTAATGTGCTTTTATTTTGAGTTCAAACAGAACCGATGTTCAACGTTGTTTTGTCTTGGTGACAGATAAGGGAAGTCCGGGGTTTTAGCAAATGGTATGTGAGTTGTGTCTATGTATTATGTAAATATATCTTTTAATATGGTAATCATGTAGTGCAGGAACCGGTTAATTACGTGCTAAGAACAGGAGGTACTATGTGTAGGGACATCAGCTCATCTCATGGTGTGATCGACAGAATATAAAAATTCAACAAAAGGTACGAACTAATGAGGGAAAGATAGACGGTAGTGGTCGCAAAACCTCAGTCATACCTTTGTGCAGATGATGCCCATAAGCAAGTTGAATTTTAAAGTGTTAATTATTTTCTTTTCCTCTCGTATGCGGAGAATTCATTGTTAGGGTTGTATCTATATTTTTATTATGTCATATTTTGAATAAATTAGTCTTTGTAACCCCCATTATATGATTCTTGTCATTTATAGCAGTGCTAAGCAGTATCCATTAGACAACTGAACCCAGAGAATCCTACTTTCAGTTTACATAAGGCTCCATCTTAAATATTCGTTATTTTTTTTCTTTTCTTTCAAACGTACCACCCCCCAAGTGCTCGAGCTGCCGAGGCCAGCACAGAAAGTAGGAAGGGGAGCGGTTCAAAGCTCGTTAAGCAATTCGAGCCGCTCTTCACTCTAGTCTCATCCATGGGTGTTACCCTGTTATGTGGAGGCATTCTTATGCGCGGGTCGTCCATTCGAGGCCCGGAAGGGCGTACTATGAGCATACTTGTATCTCAAAAACTAAAGATGTTACAGATGTGATAATTGGTATTTTGAATCTCCTTTAAAAATAAAGAAACCTGTACTTTTTGTTTTTGGAATATCCACTTAAGGAGAGTGAAAAGAAGTAAAAAAGGAGTTGAATTATTTTTAAGAGGAAATACCTCAAAAACTGAAGATGTTACAGATGTCAAAATTGGTATTTTGACTCCTTTAAAAATAAAGAAACCTGAATTTTTTTGTTTTTGGAATATCCACTTGAAGAGGGTGAAAAGAAGTAACAAAAGGAGTTGAATTATTTTCATGAGGAAATATCTCCAAAACTGAAGATGTTACAGAAATGAAAAATTGTTATTTGGAATCCCCTTTAAAAATAAAGAATTTTTTTTGTTTTTTTTTGTTTTTGGAAAATCCACTTAGGGGGTGGGGGTGAAATGAAGTGAAGAAGTTGAATTATTTTTATGAAAATACTTATATCCACTTAAAGTGGGAGGGAGGGTTGAAGAAGGAGTTTAATTATTTCAATGGGGATACTTATATCTCAAAAACACTGCAGTTGTTACAGACGTGGAAATTGGTATTTGGAATCTCCTTAAGAAAAGAAACATGATTGTATTTTTTAAAATCTGAATAACATAAAATCAATTCAATCAATATTTCTCTGGATAATCATTTTATTCCACAATTGAATCTTGCTTGGATCAGGCGGTTCAATATAGATTGTTCTACATTGCATGATCTGGAGTTAGCTCTGCCGGTAGCCTGGTCACTTAACCCCAAAAGTCAATACCACAAAAGTGGTGTGCAAAGAGGTGCTGCGGTACATGAAACTCAATGGGAGAATGTATATCTAATATTTATTAGTATGATGCCAAAAGGCTTTGTCTTTTTCAAAAATATCGATAATCTTGTTAAATCTGTTCAAATCATTGTTGAAAATGGATTTATCTGACTGGATAGAACTTGGATCAGAATGTTGATCAACCTGTCGAACATTGTCTTTTGTGAATTTACGATTATATATAAACTTTCTGGTCCTTAGACCTTAGGAATTTTCAGAAAATGTTTTAGTGCAGTAGCGAGGAATGATTACTTTTATCGAATTACGAAATCCACGCGGGCAAAGCCACGGGTAAGAGCTATTATCCAAATATTTCTCCACCTTGAAGAAATAATGCAATTTCAATGGCAAATGTGACAATTCAGTTGTCGACATGGTTTTGGACTCTCAATTTATTTGAGACATCAAAGATCCATCAATAAGATTGGTAGAACCAATTTTTAGAAAAGGGCGTAATATTAGGGGGGACAACTGGTTTTCAGACATTGGCCTGGTTTTTGAGCTGCTAAAAGGAAAGGTTGTAATATAGGTACCTTTAAAATAAAAACTGACTTGACTCTTTCCAGCATTACAGATAAAGCCTTCACCCTGGAAGCATGTATGTTCCGAGCTGTCAGTGAAGAGATGGCGTGGAATGACATCAGTAGATGAATAAGTTTGAGTGGTGTCTTTAAAGGTAGGAAAGATCACAATATGAAAATAAAGTTGGAATTCAAGAGGACAAATTGCAGCAAATATTCATTTATAGGAAGGGGAGTTAGGGATTGGAATAACTTACCAAGGGAGATGTTCAATAAATATCCAATTTCTTTGCAATCATTTAAGAAAAGGCTAGGAAAACAACAGATAGGGAATCTGCCAACTGACCGACCGACCGACCAACCGACTGACTGACTGAGCATCAAAAGACAGTGAAAATTGTTCAATACCAACAAGTCCACAGAAACTGTCAACAAGGTAACTTGAAGACAACCAACCTTACTCAATTCAGCCCAGGCCAAAATAAATTAAACCAGTCTTTTTTCTTCTTTTTAAAGGTAAATTTACAAAAAATATGTTTAGACACTTTTTTATTGAATTGTGGATGTGATTCCCGCATAGCGGCTAACTGCCACATCAATCACCAGACACTTTGGTGCAAATCTTGTGACAAGATAGGCCACGACCAGAAAGTGTATATACAATCGTAAATTCACAAAAGATATAATGTTCGACAGGTTGATCAATATTCTGATCCAAGTTCTGTCCAGTTAGATAAATCCATTTTCAATGATGATTTTAACAGATTTAACAAGATTATCAATATTTTTGAAAAAGACAAAGCCTTTTGGCATCACAATAATAAATATTGGATTCTCCCATAAGGTAAAGCCCAAAGTTTCAAACTCAACTCAGGTGCGGGACTTACCTTTCTTCCTAAAAGTGATTTTATTAACTGTTGAAGTTTATTCTGAATGCAATAACATAAAATCAATTAAATCAATATTTCTAGTGGCTAATCATTTTACTCCACAATTGAATCTTGCTTGGATCAGGCAGTTCACTATAGGTTTGAAAACATTAAGACAACAAAACTTCAAACGTTATTCGTCGAGTAAAGGAACAATTAAAGAAATTTTTAGTAAGTATGATATTAAATCTGAAATGGGTTGTATTCCAGATTTTACTAGCTTGTATCATTTAAAATAAAATGCAAGGCCAGTTTGCATTAAAGCTAGAGAAATTCTGTATGCTCTTTGAGAAAATAATGAGAAAGAACTGGACAAGCTCCATTGGGACAAGATCCAGGGTCGATCATAGTGATTGCGGATCATCCTTGGTGGTTATTCCCAAACCAGATGGCATCACATGACTATGTGTGAATTACAAAACAGCGCTAACACCCAGTTGCAGTGTTCACACCACCCCATTCTGAGAATTTATGAGACACTATATGAAATGTAAGGTGCAAATTATTTTTGCACATTGAACCTCTACAAAGCATACTTACAAAGGGCACTAGGAAAGTTTTGCATTGTGAGTAAATGCTTTAGATTTTTTCAAAATAATTTCCACCACACTCAATACACTTCTCCATACATCAAAACCAGTCACTGAACCAACTCTGCCACTTTTCTTTGGTTACATTTTCACACTTTTGATCCCATGCTGCCAGAAGCTTGCCGGATGCAAAACATCGCCCCTTCAGCTTCATCTGCACTTCTGGGAAGAGTGTGAAGTCACATGGGGCAAGATCAGGACAGTATGGAGGGTGATCAAACACAGTCAACCCTGAACTGGCAAGAAAATCCATTGTTACATTAGCACGATGTGCTGGAGCATTGTCGTGATGCAAGAGTCAAGTGTTAAGCTGTGACTTTGGATGGAGCTGCTTGAGAGCCTGGATGATCTGAGGCAGACAAGTCTCACTGTACCACTTCGCAGTAACTGTCCTTTGTGTTTCTACCACAACCCGAGGCAGGATGCCCCGTTTAGTGAAGAATACTGCAATCATCCTTTTCTTCACTGACCTTCACTTTCACACAGTCACAGGAGTACCCTCATCTTCAAACAGCCACACCCTGTTCTGGAATTTTGTTGGGACATCATAATAATAAAGCCAAGTTTTGTCACCTGTAACGCTGCTATTGGCGCTACGCGAAGTCCCATTTTCAAACTGTTTTAGCATTTTTCGGCACCATTTCACTCGATATGCCCTTTGTTCCTCTGAAAGTGAATGGGGCACCCCATGGGAACAAACCTATCTAACATGGAGGTGGTCATGTAGAATTGAATGAATAGCTGATGTAGGGATGTGGAGGGTCTCTTCTACCTGCTGATATGCCAACCGCCTCTCTTGCTACATTTTCTTCACAGCTTCAATATTTTCCTCAGTCACTGATTCAGATGGTCACCCAGAACGAGGATCATCTTCAACCCCAAAATTTACCCTCTGGAACTCTTTGTACCAGTGGAAAATTGTTGTCCGATGTGGACAGTCTTTCCACAGCACAGGAGTCATTTCCTCCAGGCACTGATCACAGTTAATCCACGAGCAAAATTGTAGCGGATAATTGCGCAATATTTACCTATAGACCACACTGACATCTTAACTTGCTTTCAATCCCACTGCTTGGTAACATCTGGTGTGAAGGTCGCGCCTTGCTGTCATCTAGACCGGTTTTCACCCCTTTTTTCATCCCTCACCATAACAGGGGTGTCCAGCCAACCGTTTTTTTTTTTTGCTAGTTGCTTTACGTTGCACCAACACAGATAGGTCTTATGGCGACGATGGGACAGGGAATGGTTAGGAGTGGGAAGGAAGCGGCCATGGCCTTAATTAAGGTACAGCCCCAGCATTTGCCTGGTGTGAAAATGGGAAACCACAGAAAACCATTTTCAGGGCTGCCGATAGTGGGGTTCGAACCTACTATCTCCCGAATACTGGATACTGGCCGCACTTAACCAACCGTTTTTGCGTATTGCAAAACTTTCCTAGTGCCCTTTCTACAAGTTCAAGTTGATGGTGAGACAATCAAAGTTCAAACAATTTTGATGTACAGGGGTACACACCTCGTTAACAGGCTTAATTCACAGGGCTTTGGATCTAGTAATACCAGGACGCCGGGTGATAACACTAGAAAAATGTTAGACAAACCTGATTAATACCCTAGATAGATTTCAACAATTCTAATTACACCTCAACCGGTGAAAGTGTCACTTCTGTAGGACAGATATCTTACCTCGGATATGTCATCAGTGAAAATAATATTGCTCCAAGAAAATTGAAGCCTTTACAAATATTTCACAACCTCAGAACCAGCAGCAATTGCAACAATTCTTGGATATAATCGCTTATTATTTTAAGTTTATCCCAAATATCAATTTTCTACCGTCTGTACAGTCTCCTTAAGATGAACAAACAATTTAATTAGTCTCTCTTGCGAATCAGCTTTTGTCCATCTGAAAGAGGAGACTGTCAGTGATTGAATTTGGTTTTCTTCGACCCTCAGTCACCAGTGATCCTGGCTTGCAACACTAGCCTGACGGGCATTGCTGGCATACTCTCACATGATGTTGATGGGGTTAAAAGACCAACTGCATTTACCTCAAGAGTGCTAATGGATGCTGAGAGATACTACTGTCAGTTGGATGGTGAGGTGGTCACAATAGTATTTTTTGTCAATAAAGTTTTCAATTGCTTATATGGCGATAGTTCACTTTAGTCACAGACAATGACCCCCTAACAAGAATTTTACACTAGTATTCCAAAATTTCCACAATAATAAGTGCTTGATTATTACGATACGCTATGTTCCTGCAGGATTTTGATTGTAAGATTGAATATCGAGAAGCTGAGGGTCATAATCACGTGGATCTACTCTCTCATGCAACTTCAAAAATTAAGTGCATTAGCACTGACTTGACAACAGACTTGGAATTCAGAGATATGAAAGATCAAAATATAAATCAAATCTCAACACTATCACTCACATTTGAAATGCTGGTGAGGAGATCTCAAAATGATCCTGAATTAAGAAAAAATTAAATGCATCTTGTCAAAAGCGAGAGTGATAGATCCAAACTTAACAATTCATGACAATATAATCTTCAAAGGAAATCAAGTAATAATTCCAACCAAATTACAAGAAGAAATGCTACGAGAATTTACATCATACCCATGTGGATGTACTATAGTCAAGATGAAACATTTGGTGCAGAAATACTGTTTTTGGAAATTGCTAGACAAAAATATTGAATGATTAGTTAAAGCCTGCCCAGATTGTGCCATGATTAGGAAAAATTCAATAAAGGCTCCAGTGCACAATTGGGAAGAGCCAGTCAAGAATTTTGATTGTGTCCACATTGACTTTGCAGGGCAATTAGAAAAATCATCATATACACTGTATAACAAGAAAAATGACACACCAGGAAGAAATTGTCTGATGGCAATAAAAATCAGTGGATGTGAGGAACAGACATAGAAAAACAAACGATCAAAAGTGCAGAACAATCGAATGATTCATTGCAGAGTTAGAATGTTACAAAGTAAGGACGTCAGTAAGGTGTTGGTCCACCCCTAGCCTGGATGCAAGCTGTCACTCGACGTGGCATAGACTGATAAAGTTCCCGGATGGTGTCCTGCGGAATTTTGTGCCAAATGGTCTCCAACTGCTGGGCTACATTGGCGACATTCCGGGTTGTTCGCAATAGCCTTCCCATGACGTTCCAAATGTGCTCTATGGGAGAGAGATCCGGCGACCGAGCTGGCCATGGAAGGGTAGGGTAAGCTTGAAGACAGTCCATAGCAACAGGTGCCGTGTGCGGCCAGGCATTATCCTGTTGGAAAGTAAGGCCTGGATGTCGCTGAAGGAACGGTAACACAACCGGCCGTAAAATGTCATCAACATACCGCTGTGCTGTTAGTGTGCCAGGAATGACTACCAGAGGGGTCCAGCTATCAAAGGAGATGGCACCCCAGACCATCACTCCCTGTTGTGGGGCTGTGTGGCATGCGATAGTCAAGGCAGGATCCCCACGCTGGCCTGGATGTCTCCGAACAAGTCTGCGGTTGTCGTCAGGGCACCATTGGAAACAGGACTAGTTACTAAAGACTATATGTCCCCAGTCAGCGCAGTTCCACGTTGCTCGAGCGCGGCACCACTGTAATCTGGCTTGACGGTAAACAGGTGTGAGTGGTAAGTGGCGTAACGGGCGGCGCAAGCACAAATTCCTCTCACTCAGGCATCTGTTGATGGCCATGGACACATGTGTGTGGGTCACACACTAGATCGTTGATAACGACGACTCTGGTGCTGTGACAACTGCTCTGACAATCGCTCTGTCTGCCCGTGCTGTAGTGGCCCTCAGTCGACCACTGCCATCCTGACGCTGATGTCTGCCGTTCCTGGCCCACGTTTGCCAGCATCGTCTGATTGCCACACCACTTCGACCCAAATGTCCAGCGACAGCTCAGTTCGTTCCTTTCAATCTGATCACACAACCTCTTTCAAACTCTTGACATATGCTCGTAATGAGCACGAATCCTTCGGCGTGACATTCTTACAGCCGACGTTAAGATAGCGCAGTCGAATGCAATAGCTACTTAGAGCATACACTTCAGAATCACGCCTTGTATACACCTGATGCATGCACAGTTCGGATACGCGGGAGCTCCCGTTATTCATTCATTGGACACAAAACTTTAATCATTTTCATGTTCGGTCCGAATGTCTTTACATACATAATTTCCTTACAATCGGACGACGCCTTCCTGGTGCGTTTTTTTTTTTTTTTCTTGTTATAGAGTGTATTTGTACTGATCGACACAAACTCAAAATGGCCTGAAGGGAATTTCTAAAGAAACTCCAACTTAGAATATACTAATCAAGATAACTATTAAGTAAAAGGTTCCACCTGATCAATACTTTTTTATTATTTAGCCTTCGGCTAAATTTATGTCATTAAAAACTTACAGAACATGTTTCGATTGCTTAGCAATCATCATCAGCTGTTTCGCTTAAAGCTTAAGTGAAAAAGCATAAAACATTTCATAATTAAAATTGAAATGTGTTAGTAAGGGACGTTTAAGTGGTGAGGGAGGATGGATGGTGGGGGGGTTGTGTTTGTTAGTTAAGATTATACAAATTAAAAACTATTCTAAACTAAAACATCTTTGATTTCATTCGTTGTCACTTGCACTGGTTCATTATTAAGTTTGACAGTTTTCTGTTAATGCTCTTGCACACTTTTCTTGATGGTATAGTGTTTCTTCTTTTTCTAGACCTTTCTTACTGTCTGGTGGAGAAGATTATGTAGATTGCTGGTCGAATTGTTCAGTTTTCATTTAGTTGGATAGTTTGGAGTACGATCCCTAACCAATTATTCGTTGTACGAATTTTATTCGGAATCATTAAGTCGGGAAGTTTGGTATACTACCCTTGTCCTATTTGGTCTTGTTCCGATGTTTACGCGTTTGTATTTGTCTCTGCCATCCTCGACCTTGTGTAGTGACACGTCAACATCGGAACAAGACCGAATAGGACAAGGGTAGTATACCAAACTTCCCGACGCAATGATTCCGAATAAAATTCGTACAACGAATAATTGGATAGGGATCGTACTCCAAACTATCCAACTAAATGAAAACTGAACAATTCGACCAATAATCTACATAATCTTCTCCACCGGACAGTAAGAAAGGTCTAGAAAAAGAAGGAACACTACAGTATACCATCAAGACAAGTGTGCAAGAGCATTAACGGAAAACTGTCGAACTTAATAATGAACCAGTGCAACAAATGTTTTAGTTTAGAATAGTTTTTAATTTGTATAATTTTAATCTTAACTAACAAACAAAACCCACCCCCCCATCCATCCTCCCTCACCACTTAAACGTCCCTTACTAACACATTTTAATTTTAATTATGAAACGTTTTATGCTTTTTCACCTAAGCTTTAAGTGAAACAGCTGATGATGATTGCTAAGCAATCAAAACATGTTCTGTAAGTTTTTAATGACATAAATTTAGCCGAAGGCTAAATAATAAAAAACTATCGATCAGGTGGAACCTTTTACTTAATAGTTATCTATCTTGATTACAATATCGATACGGAATGAAGTGGATAGTATGTAATTAGAATATACTATTTGACTGCTGAAGGATATATTTAGCTTTCATGGCCTTTCCCGAATAATAGCCTCAGAAAACACAACAATTTTCAAAAGCGAAACATTTACCAACTTCTGCTCACAAAATGGCATTTAAAAAATTTATTTCCCCAGGTTACCTAGCAGCAAATAGGTTAGCAGAATGCCACATACAAACTTTGAAAAATAAATTGGTCATTACACTATAATTTCATCCATATCGAGCAACCCCTCTTACATGACTCCAGCTGTACAATAACCTTGGTCGAAATCTGCAGATAAAATTAGATGCATTACTACCAGCTGAAAAAGGTCCTATCTATCGTTCCAACAAGAGGATTTTTTATTTAAGTATGGGAGATTCCATTCAGGATAGGAAGTACACAAACAACAAAATAAATTTGGTGCGGTCAGAAGGAAGTTTGGTCGACTACATTATGGAGTTAAACTGGATGACACGACAGGGAAAGCATTTTCTGATTATATTAGACATGTTTGCTTGGTGTGAAAATGGAACACCACGGAAAACCATCTTCAGCGCTGCCGGCAGTGGGGTTTGAACCCACTATCTCCCGAATGCAAGCTCACAGCTGTGTGCCCCTAACCGCATGGCCAACTCTCTCAGTGAGAGCTATTTAGGTTGCACTCATGTTTATTTACAAAGTCACATTTGTGATGAATCAATGTACACTGAGAAAAGATGAAAACATTAAGTGTGCCAAATACTAACAAAATTTGTGAAACATAAATTTTGGTTGGCTCCCAACCAGCCACATTATATACTGTCAAGCAGCAGTACATAAGGATTAGCAATGCTGGCTGTTGTACACCAACATTCTGGTGGTCCATTTTAAACAGTCATAAAATAAATGTGGAGAACAACACTAAGTTTATGATTCAATGTTTCCCTGAATCTGAAATGATATCCCTCACCATGTTTTATCAAATTTGGGGAAGTAAAGTTGGCAAGTTTTTTTTCTTAGTACACATAATTTATTTCACTTAGCACACATTCTTAACTATTATAATGGGAAAATAAAATGCAATTAACTTCATTATTAATAAAATAGTTTTTAAATTTTTTAATCTTTTAAATGCTATTTGTTCGAGGCGTCGACCTATAGAGTTCTTTTGCCCCTACTTACACCGTGTAATATGAACCTGTGTGTAATTGGAATGGAGGAAGTGTAGAGTGTTGAATGTGAGGAAAGGAATGTTCAGGATGACACAAACCCGCAGCCCCCAGGCCAGGGATATTAATCATTTACAATTAAAAACCCCTGACCCAGCCAGGAATCGAACCCAGGGCTGCTGGATGACAGGCAAACGCGTTGCTCCCTACACTGTGGGGCTGGACTGTTAATAAAATATACTCATCAATTCTCTCAATACCAGTATTTTATCATTTTGTACTTAGGAGGCATTAGGTGATACCTGTTAATAGTTTATCTTCAAAAACTTGCCAGCTGAACTCTGAAATGCATAACTGTCTATAATGTTGAGTAGAAAACGATTGAAAAACCCTTCTCAAAATCTGAATGCAGTATGTAAGCTTAACAAGAGGAACTAACTGCATAGTAATCTCCTTCTGTATTCAACAAATATTCAGGCTTAAAAACAAAAATATAATAAAAAGAGCAATGCTACAGAAAATTTCAATACAGTATATTTAGTACCTGTGTTTTCTATCAAATCTGCCTTGTGTATCTGCGGGGTATTGCCACGTAGAGCTGCAGATTCCCAGCTTTCTACAGTTGCTATGAAAGACCACACATGAAGTTAATCACAAACACACACAGTTAAATATGAAAGCAATGCAAAATCCACAGACATTTCATGCAAATAAGATTAGTTTTAATGAGAAAATAAAATAAAGAGGAAGTTAGAATACAATTTTAAGAATTAGAGGAGAAAAACTGTTTTACATGGAAGTGAAAGTATATGATGGTTCTGATGTAGAGAAATAGTCTATTAATGGATAAAACAATAATACTGAAGATTATTATCTATAATCATCATCATCCATCTTTAAAATGCCTGTAGAAATCATGGGCACTATACTTGTTATTTTGTTGTCAGTAATGTTACCAGGATTAGAGACACAGAGGATTCATGCTAGAATAATATGTGATTCATCATTTCATAAGAGCAATATGGGGGGAAAAGGGTTCATTAACCCACCCGGCAGAGAGTCAGATAGAGGGAGCAGTAGAAGAATAATAATAAGAAAAATACGAGGGTTGGGGCATTAGTCACAGCAACTGTTTTCTTCCTGACATTTTCACAGTGCTACCACACAATGGTCATATGTTCTGAAAAGCGTGACACTCACAGTACATGGGCACGGCAGGAGATGGCGGTGTATTGGACAGGTACCACACACAGGGTGATGGGACAGCAGTAGTGAGTCAGGCTCCATGCAGAATGGAAGTGACGAGACAAGAACACCGTGGGAAGTACTAGTACACCCGCCATGCTTACCAGACTTGTCTCTGTGCGATTTTGACCTCATCCTCAAAGTGAAAGAACCATTGCGTGGGATATGGTTTGGGACATGAGAGGACACTGACAACTCTGCGAAACATGAGATTGCAAAATTCACACGTGGTGAGGCGACTGGTATCTGACGTTTTCCCATCCTTGGCAATGAGTTGTGGATAATCTAGGGGAGTACTTTGAGGGTTCCTGTACTCTCTGAGAATGAACATTAGGTAGCACAAAGATTTCTTGACGACAATTTCATCGCTTTGTATCCTACACCTGGTAAACATACTCGGCATTATTCACACATTCCCCTGCACCTTACGCTCCCCACTCCCATCTGTATATTTCCATTTCCATGTCAATAAAAATAGTTGCAATGATTTACGCCCCAACCCTTGTGCTTTAATTATTTTTTTAAATATTCTGGATGGGATTAAAATAAACATTTTTTTCCACGTGTTCATTTTGGGTTACAGTAGCAAATACCACATTCCCTCAAAAGCCTAAGAAAACAACTGTATGAAGGAACAGAGGTTGTAGTACTTTCAGAGAGGGGCACAATAATTTTTGAATCCCAGTATATTTCTCTGATATATTTATGTATAGAGTTTTACTACTGTATATTTCAGAATGTTTTTACAAAAGGCTCTACATAGCAGTATTGCTTTCCTACCTGGAAAGTTGCTGGAGCCTGGGAAGACAGACAGACAGACAGACAGACAGACAGACAGACAGACAGACAGACAGACAGACAGACAGACAGACAGACAGACAGACAGACAGACAGACAGACAGACAGACAGACAGACAGACAGACAGACAGACAGACAGATCCTTTTTAATGTGTCTTATACCCTTCAAGAATATTTTTATATTTAAAAATAGTTTCTATTTGCATCATACTACAGTATGTGAGGAATACTGAGTAAGATAGTCAATAAATCATAAAGGTGGAATAAAGTTGAGAGTAAAATGATTTAAAGATGGGAGAATAAAATGGAAAAAAATGTATTATTTCTCATATTTCCTCAGTTGGTAATGCTGTTAAATTTCTAAACAAAACCAAACAACTGATATCTGACAACACTAAATGTTTCAATAGAAATGCCCAGAAAATTTTGGTTTAGTGTGTACTTGTCTATACCTCTTACATTCGTATTTGGATATCATGTGCAGAAATTTTATCAATGTAAAATCAAAGCAGTTGCCAGTTGCTGTGACAGCAATTTATAGTGGAATTCATCCCACCACCCACCTTTACTATCTATCCATTGCACGTGCAATACAGCCGAAACTGACATACCTACATCATAATAAATAATGTAATCGCTTTTCCATCACACTAACTAATTTTACAGTTTCCGGAGATGACAAGGTGCACAAATTTTGTCCTGCATGAGTTCTTTTATGTGCCAGTAAACCTACTGACATGAGGCTGGTATATCTGAGCAACTTCAAATACCACCAGACTGAGCTGGGAACGAAACCACCAACCTGAGCTCAGTAGGCCAGCACTCGACCATCTGAGTTACTCAGCCTGGTGACATACTTTATTTTTCTTGTGCTAGTTATTAGGAAGAGTCCTTTATACTGTATTCCAAAAGACAAAAGATACAAGCAGAATCAATTTTCACATGTCTTGTATGCATTTAAGAAGAGCCTGGTATAGGTCAGGAGTTCAAAGTTACGACTGCAAAAATGGTTAAAGATCAAAGTTTTCCAAAGATCTTATTTGGGTGTTAATGAAATTTGCAAAGTAAACTGGTGTGATGGCAGCATTTAGAGTATATGACCATGTATGATTAAGTAATGGCAAAATTCAAATTAACAGCAAGTAAAAAAAAAAATTGGAAATTATATTGTGAGGTAGAGAAAGAAAGGAAAAATGAAAGACAGAAGGTTTTTGTTAAAAAAGGTGTTTGAATGATTCACAGAAACAATATACAAAGGGTGACGTTGTAACATACAAAATGTTGTAATTTTATGCTCGTGACAGTACTTCTTCTTAAAGTGGTACCTCTTTGAATTGACGGTGTCTTCAAAAAGAATGGGCCATATTATGTACTGTATATTATGCCTGCATTACAGCATGCCATATGCTCATTTTTACAACATGCAGTGGAACTTCCCATCTCACCAATGAGAAGGTACTTCATCAAGCTGGGAAATCAGCTGAAGTCTTAAACTGTTGCAAAACTCATGGAAGTGGCCTATTTTGGTCACATCTTTTGAAATGACGAATACAGCCTGATGCAACTAATCATAGAAGGCAAGATCATACTGGATGTGGAACCTCTAACAATGGTTCAAAATCCACTATGGCAACTCTGATTCATGAAATTGAAAATAAGATAAATTACTTCATGATGGTCATGAACTTTCTGTGAAGAGATGACATCAGAAGAGGAAGAAGGCAGATCTTCATGTATTAATACGATACTTTCTGTGCTCCAATGCCTCTCTTTGTGTAAATCAATGTCACCATGTAAATAAAATCCTCTTTTTTTTTCCGGGGGGGTGGGGGTGGGGGGGGGGGGAATTATAGAAGATAACTGTAATACCATTAGCAATGTTCTGTAAACTCCAATTACAAAAATTCATTTGAGTTACATTATCACACAGTTTTAATTCTTGGGATATCGATACACAGTAAGGTTCCAGTTAGTGTGATAACACTTCCTGAGAAAAAGTAAATACATTTTCCTATAGATCACAATACCTTCCTGGAAAGCTTTAGTGAGCAAATTTCTTTAGGACAGGTATAACATGTAACTTAATTGAAAGAGAAAGAAAGAAAGAAAGAAAGAAAGGTAGAGAGCCCAAAGGCAATTTCTGATCACAACCTTTTAAGACATCTTACCGACTAGACAGTTCCTTGCAGCCAAATCTCTGTGGATACAGTTTTTGGATTCAAGATACCTCATGCCTGCAGCAGCATCTCTGCACATTCCTAGCAATTGCTTTTGAGTGAGATTAGCAGATTTGTTGCGTAGAAAAGTCAGCAGTGAACCACCTGCAAAAGGGAAATTAAATTGGATATACCATAGTTCTCTACTATAATGTAATGAATCAAGCCTATAACTGAAATTTTCATCATGTCTGAAAAATATGTCATGCTACTGTAAGCTTCAAGAAATAATAAGTCATAGAAGAGGATTAGACTCTGAGGTAATTAACAAATGACAGCATTAATTAAACTGAAACCTCTCTTTATGCTTTTCTGTACAGACCATTATTGGTTCTCTGTCCAGAGAAACACTAACTGAAACTGAAGATCAGTAAAAGAACTGAGGAGCAAAATGGAAATAGAATTCTCCTTTCTTACTCTAATGTGTGAGTAAAATACTATATGGAGGAATCAGCATCAAACTTTGTATACCTAGTCCATGCTATGGTCTTTCATCTTCTTTCACTTCAGTGTCATACACACTTTGTAAATAACCTTGCATACTTCTGTTACATTGAAAAAGTAGCAAGCAGCATTTAGGGAAATTTGTACTGAATGTTATAATTTAAACTATGTTAAAATGTTGACAAGAAGGTAGGTTTTCATCAGCCATTCAGATTTCCCTGTCACTTTCCTTTCCAGTAATGAAATTTTGATCATAGTACCTCCGTGGCTGTGTTTGTGTTTTTACTTGTGAATGTACCATACATACATTTTCATTATACAGGTTGTCCCAAAAAAACACTAACAACGCTTAGTATGTTATGCGGGAAGGCAAACTGATCCGTTTTCAAGAAGGAACCCATATCCAGAAATGCATGGCTTGGACACTGTAGCACATCGAAGTGCAAGGTAGGTGTGCGTTCTGCATGTCATCAATAAACCGGATATGAGTAGCACATTGGGCTCATTAGAAACAGGATTTGAACTGTGTGTGTCCTACATCAGGCCCTTTTCTTGCTTTATTGTAGTATTTTACTAAAATATGCATATTTCTCTTATTTATTGTCTTAAGTGAATAATTTTTTTAATATCTTATTTGTAAATTCATACTCTAAAAGATACTAAATGCAAAGAGTAAATAGTCATGCAAAAATGATATATAATTTTCCAAAATCTACTGACCAAATCAGAAAGTTTTTTATATTTTTTTCACATTCCTTCAAAATTTCAAATACAAAAAAATATAGCTGGCCTCCAACCATCCATATCACTTAAAAGAATATTTGAAAATGAACAAAACCACTAAATTTCAAAAGTTTATTTGAAAACATAGTTACTGAAGATTAAACATAAACCAGCAATATATATTTCTCAGCACATATGTTCATATGTTCAAAATAACAATAGTAAATAATAAGAAAAACCACAAAAAATATCACTGTTCATGAAAATACCATATTAGCTTTAAAAAAATTACACTTTAGTATTTACAGTTGATATATTTTCAGTATAATGAAATGATGTATGGCTTTTAGCGCCGGGAGTGTCTGAGGACAAGTTCAGCTCACCAGATGCAGGTCGTTTGATTTGACACCCGCAGGCGACCTGCACATCATGATGAGGATGAAATGATGATGAAGACGACACATACACCCAGCCCCTGTGCCAGCGGAATTAACCAATTATAGTTAAAATAGGGAAAGTGGTCCTAACCATAATCCAAGTATATGCCCCTCAATCTGGGTGTACTCAAGAGGAGAAAGACACATTCTTGGATGAACTAAAAAAGCATATTGAAGAGAATAATATAATCATGACGGGGGATTTGAATGCCCAAGTTGGTTAGAACAGGGTATGGAAATGTTATTGGTCCAAATGGCTTTGGAAATAGGAACCAAGAAATAACCTCATAATTAAGAACACCTTTTTCCAGAAAAGACCCAGCCATAAAGTAACAAGATACAGATGGGATGGGCAGCAGAAATCTTTAATCGATTATATTATCTCTGATAAGGAAGCCAGTTAGTTTATCACCGAGGTAAAAGTAATGCCAGGAGAAAGCTTGGACAGTGACCACAGATTACTGATGGCAACCTTTACAAAACATCCCAGTGAAAAATGCAAAGACCAGGCGAAAACCCAAAATACGGGTGTGGAAACTGGATGAACCTGGAAAAAAAAAAGGAAGAATACCAAAGTAGAATCCGTGAGCAGCTCCCGACAGATGAGATAGAAACGGCAGAAAAGGAATGGACCTGATTTAAGAAAATACTTGTGAGCTCAGCTGTTGATATTGTAGGAAAAACTAGTTGTATACCAAAAAGAAAAGGAAACTTCTTGGTGGAATGACTCTGTTCAGCAAGCCATAAAAGATAGGAATACGGCAAGACAAGAAAGCGATAAAGAGAACCTAAAAGGCGCAGGTAAGTATTATGTAAGACTGAGAGAACTAGAACAGAAGTATAGAGACCTAAAACTCAGAGCAAAGAGAGTAATTAAATCTGAGAAAGAGAAGAACTGGCTTGAATTTACTGACAAATTAGTAGAAGACAGTAAAGGAAATAAGAAACTTCTGTACAGAATTGTGCAAAACAAAAGAACTATTCATGTACTAGTTAAAGCACTGGAAAGAGATGACAGAATTAGAACGTGGAGAGAGGAAGACATTCGGGAAGAGATGAGAAGGTATTTTTCTTCCTTGTATAATGGAACAGACCCAGCAGAACTCACTCAAGAAGATTTGGAATTGGATACTAGGAACAAGGCTGGAAAAAGTGAATCCCCATTGACTTGGTTTGAGATTGAAAATGCTCTGAACACTATGAGCAAAGGCAGATCACCTGGCCTTGATGAGGTGAGCTCAGTCATGATTAAAGCTGCTAGAACTCATGGACTTCAGTGGCTATTTAGAGTGATGAATGCTGTATGCAATGAAGAAAAAATCCCAACTGACTGGACTAAGGGTTGAATAGTCCCCCTTTCCAAGAAAATAAATAGACGGATATGTGGCAATTATAGGTGAATCACACTCCTGTCTCATAGACTTAAGTTGATGGAGAAAGTGATAGAGAAAAGTTTATGAAAGATCATCAAACCACAGCTTAAGAAAGAACAATACGGGTTTCAAGGTAACAGATCAACAACAGATCTCATTTTTGCTGTTAGGATGATAATGGAAAAACATTGGGAAAAGGGACAAAATGTCATCTTTGTCCTTCTGGACTTAGAAAAAGCCTATGAAAGCATACTGAGGTATAAACGTTGTCAATCAATCAATCAATACTGATCTGCATTTAGGGCAGTCGCCCAGGTGGCAGATTCCCTATCTGTTGCTTTCCTAGCCTTTTCCTAAATGATTTTGAAGAAATTGGAAATTTATTGAACATCTCCCTTGGTAAGTTATTCCAATCCCTAACTCCCCTTCCTATAAATGAATATTTGCCCCAGTTTGTCCTCTTGAATTCCAACTTTATCTTCATATTGTGATCTTTCCTACTTTTATAAACGCCATTCAAACTTATTCATCTACTAATGTCATTCCACACCATCTCTCTGCTGACAGCTCGGAACATACCACTTAGTGATGATGATGATGATGATGCTTGTTGTTTAAAGGGGCCTAACATCGAAGGTCATCGGCCCATACCACTTAGTCGAGCAGCTCTTCTTCTTTCTCTCAATTCTTCCCAACCCAAACATTGCAACATTTTTGTAACGCTACTCTTTTGTCGGAAATCACCCAGAACAAATCGAGCTGCTTTTCTTTGGATTGTTTCCAGTTCTTGAATCAGGTAATCCTGGTGAGGGTCCCATACACTGGAACTGTACTCTAGTTGGGGTCTTACCAGAGACTTATATGCCCTCTCCTTTACATCCTTACTACAACCCCTAAACACCCTCATAACCATGTGCAGAGATCTGCACCCTTTATTTACAATCCCATTTATGTGATTACCCCAATGAAGATCTTTCCTTATATTAACACCTAGATACTTACAGTGATCCCCAAAAGGAACTTTCACCCCATTAACGCAGTAATTAAAAAAACTGAGAGGACTTTTCCTATTTGTGAAACTCACAACCTGACTTTTAACCCTGTTTATCAACATACCATTGCCTGCTGTCCATCTCACAAGATTTTCGAGGTCACGTTGCAGTTGCTCACAATCTTGTAACTTATTTATCACTCTATAGAGAATAACATCATCCGCAAAAAAGCCTTACCTCCAGTTCCACTCCTCAACTCATATCATTTATATATATAAGAAAACATAAAGGTCCGATAATGCTGCCTTGAGGAATTCCCCTCTTAATTATTACAGGGTCAGATAAAGCTTCACCTACTCTAATTCTCTGAGATCTATTTTCTAGAAATATAGCCACCCATTCAGTCACTCTTTTGTCTAGTCCAATTGCACTCATTTTTGCCAGTAGTCTCCCATGATCCACCCTATCAAATGCTTTAGACAGGTCAATCACGATACAGTCCATTTGACCTCCAGAATCCAAGACATCTGCTATATCTTGCTGGAATCCTACAAGTTGTGATTGCTTGAGAAGGAGAAATGTTCCAGAATCTCTCATCAGTAAAGTAAAAATGTTGTACAATCACTACCAGAGCTGTATAAGGATAGGAAATGGCTGTTCCAACTGGTTTGTAACAAGTAAAGAAGTGCAACAAGGTAACACTTTGTTACCTCTACTATTTATCACAGTGATGGATGAGATAATGAAAAGAGTGAAACAGTACAGCAAGAACAGTGCACTCAAGGCATTTGCATATGATGCAATAATTTGGGGAGGTAATGAGGAAGAAGTTCAAGGAAAGATTAATGCTTGGAATTGTCATTTTAAGGAATTCGGACTTAAAATCAGCCTCAAGAAAATAGTTGTTATGACAGTCAACAGACAAAAGTCGGGAGCAAATACACAGTAAACGGACAGAAATTGCAAGTATTTAACCACTTCCAATACCTTGGTAGTGTCCTGACTGAAGATAACCGACCAAATGCTGAAATCACAAATAGAGTTCAAAGAGGAGCTGTCCTTTACCATCAGGTTAGAAGCCTTCTCTGGGACAGCCAGATTCCAATACTAGGCAAACGAACACTTTATCAAGCTTACTTCTTGCCCATAATAACCTATGGCCTTGAAACTTGTATCATCACAGGCAGAGATAAAAGTAGACTGCAAGCTGCAGAAATGAAATTCCTCTGGACAATGCTACAAAAAATCAGGAGAGATAAGGTCCGCAATGAGAGGATTCGCCAAGAGATTCAAAAAAGAGAATCGTTATGTGATACCATAATCAGATCAAGATTGAAATGGAATGGCCATGTAATGAGAATGGATTCTTGCTCAGTAGCTTAGGAATGGTTGGAAAGAACCTTGGACGGCAAAAGACCTCAAAGGAGATGGATCGAACAAGTCAAACAAGATCTAGAACACAGAGGAGTGGATTGGAACTAAGTACAGGAAGAAGAATGGTACCTGAATTGACTGAAGTAGTGAGCACTCATACACCGCACCTGGGAAACTGGAGACGGTTAACTGATGACGATGATGTTTATGATGATGATGATGATATTGCAAAACATTTTCTCTGCAAATTTCCACTAAATTGGCATTGCATTCAGTTGTGTCACGTTAATAATGGTGCTCATGCTGATATTCTAGACACTTCATAAAACCAAACCAAACCCCATGGCACTACAGCCCTTAAAGGGCCTTGGCCTACCAAGCGACCGCTGCTCAGCCCGAAGGCCTGCAGATTACGAGGTGTCGTGTGGTCAGCATGACAAATCCTCTCGGCCGTTATTCTTGGCTTTCGAGACCAGGTCTAGACACTTAATGCTCAATATAATTATGCTGTAAGTAGCCATACCAATATACTTGGCTGCACATGACTTTTAAGAAAAAGTTAAAAAAATAAATGCACATAATCAGCAAAATAGACTGCATTACATAAAAATATTAAAACAAGTGAACCAGGTCCATAGCATTTTTCATATTAAAGGACCAAAATACAAGGGTTTTTTTCTTTATTAGTGGTAACTAGTAATTACAGCCGATACATAAGAGATACCTCTACGAAACATCTAGTCCCTTAATAAAGTTCCCAGCAATGCATAGACCCTCATTGCCAGTGATGTAGAAGCCGTAGTATTCCAGTAGCAGTTCTCGGGATAGTACAAATGGAGTGATCTATCACCCAAATAACTTTGGAAACAGCGGCTTCTTCACCTTTAGTATCAAATCAGAATCACAGAGACCTAAGTCTGAGGAGTATGGAGGATGATGGAGCACTTCCCAGCATCACCAAGTATATAAATCAGCTACCTGCACAATAATGGGAAACATCAGCTGAAAGTGTTATTGTTTCTGGCACAACACTAGCTACAGATGATGTTCCAAAAATGAACAATACACACTGTGCATTCATAATCTGTCCTTGGTGAATGGTATGTGTTAAGATAAATGCCATCGCTAGAGCCTGGATGCTTGAAAAAATGCCTTTTCTTACTAGGTTGATATATGAAAGAGTTACAGAGAGATAGACTTTTGACATATTTGCTCCATTTTATAAAACTTATTGCCTCTTTCTTTACCTTTTGAAACTATAAATTGATATATTTATTAATGTTACCCACATTATTTTGGTATGATATACTTTTCAGAACATAAATGTGTTATTCTAATATTCTCTTATCTGGAAATGTAATAGAATGAATATTATTAAAGAAATGATAAGCTTAACTGAAACTGTTCCAGGTGACATGCAAGGTGCTGTAAGTGAAAAGTATGGCTTAGTGATTGGTGCAGTGGAAGAACAGGCAATAAAGGAAATCTAAGAGGAATTTGGAAAAGGGATCTCAATCCAAGGAGAGGAAATCAAAACTCTGAGATTTGCCAATGATATTGTTATTTTAACTAAGTCTGCAGAAGCTCTGGAGAAATTGCTGAATGGTACAGGCACAGTGTTGGAGAATGATTACAAGATGAAAATAAATAAATCCAAAACAAAGGTAATGGAGTGCAGTCAAATGAAGTCAGGTGATGCAGGAATTATTAGATTAGGAAATAAAGTTGTAAAGGAAATATATGAATATTGCTACTTGTGCAGTAGAATAACTAGTGATGGCAGAAGTAAAGAAGACATAAAATGCAAACTAGCACAAGCAAGGAAGGCCTCTCTTAAGAAAAGAAATTTGCTCACTTCAAACACTGATATAGGAATTAGAAAGATGTTTTTGAAGACTTTCGTCTGGAGCACGGCATTGTAGGGAAGTGAAAAATGAACGATAACTGACTTAGAAAGAAAGAGAATAGAAGTTCTTGAAATGTGGTTTTACAGACAAATGCTGAAGGTGAGACAGGTAGGAATCACGAATGAAGATATACTTAAATCAAATTGGTGAGAGGAGAGCACTTTGGAGAAATTTGACCAGAAGAAGAGATAGAATGATAGGACACACCTTAAGACACCCAGGACTTGTTCAGTTAGTTTTTGAGGGAAGCAGTAAAAACAGCAGGAGTAGACCAAGGTATGAGTAGGACAAACAGTTTAAGAGTAGATGTAGGATGTAGAAGGAACGTTGAAACGAAAAGGTTAGCACAGGATAGGGTGGCGTGGAGAGCTGCATCAAACCAGTCTATGGTCTGATGATACAAACAACAACCACCTGCCCTCTTACCAATCTTAAATTTCTGGCCTTACCAGGAATCAAACCCAGGCCCCCAAGGACAGCAACTAATAGCGCTAAGCATTACAGTATGGAGGTGAAATTTTTCAGCAATGAAAACTAATTTGTATGATAGGAGGCAGAGTCTGAACATGGAAAATTTGAAAGAAAAGAAAAAAATTTCATACTGCTGAAGTTCTAATGCACTTTTGACTTTACTGGGGGATTAACCATTTAACCAGTCTCTCACAGGCAATGCAATTTTTTGCACCACAGCACATGCATGGAGCATTGGACGAGTCCATGTGCTGTGAAGTAAGTTAGTACCACCCTAATATGTGTACAGTATATGTGAAAAACATTGGTTCCATTTTCTGGTGTGCATGCAAGAGTGTTGCCACTAATAAAGAAACAGCCCTCATACATTCAGTAAGATATGAATATGCATTATTTATTCCCTTCAGATTTATTTAACAAAGATGGTTTGTACATACTAGAGTGCCATGTGGTCAGCATTTTATTCTTTTGAATCAATTCAATATCTTTCAGGGGATAGCTCCTATGCTGAAGGCAAGTCTTTAGTTGTTAACAAATGTCTCAGAATAATTAGTTACTTTCACTCATTGGAAACAACGGTATAGCTTTGTATGTACTGCACGTACCTGGTACAAGTTCCATAACAATCATGATGGGTTGCTTCTGCACACAAATACCAATGAGTTTTACAATATTAGGATGGTCATATTGCTTTAAAATACGTCCTTCTTGAAGAAATTTCTTTTTATGTTCTTCTGGAAGAGTTATCCGGCATGTTTTCACTGCCACTTCTTGTTTTGAAGTCTTAAGACGTGCTTTATATACATCACCAAAGTTACCCTAAAAAATACAGACAGCAAAAAGTTAAATTTATCACATTTAGTTCAGCGTGGAATCATTCCTATACAACAATTAAGAAATTTTTGTCAATTGTACATTATCCTCAAACGTTACATTTATCACATTTTAACTATAACTTGTGAGTAAGTAGACGAGCTGCTCGACTAAGTGGCAGTAGCAAACATCTCAGAATAATTAATTACTTTTACTCATTGGAAACAACAATATAGCTTTGTATGTACTCAGAATACAAATTACTCACATGTGAAGTTAATAATGATATGACTTAACCTTGAGACAAGTTATAAAGGCTGAGGATGTTCGGTAGACGAGCAAAACATGTCCCTGTTAATGTTGTATTGTAGTAGAAAGAATTTCTAGCGACAAAAAACAATTATGTATTGAATAGGTGGAAAACAAAAATAAATATTGTATGCAATTTATGAGTGGCAGGCTCCGACCTGTCAGTGGAGACATGGCATGGAATGCGTGGAATGACATTAGTAGATGAATAAGTTTGAGTGGAGCTTTTAAAGGTATGAAAGATCATAATATGAAGATAAAGTTGGAATTCAAGAGGAAAAATTGGGGTAAATAATCATTTATATGAAGAAAAATTAGGAACTGGAATAATTTATGAAGGGAAATGTTTAATCAATTTCCTGAAACAATTTAAAAAAAGACTAGGTAAACACTTTTTTTAAAATTTCCTTTATGTCACACCGACCCATATAGGTCTTATGGCAATGATAGGGCAGGAAAGGGCTAGGAATGGAAAGGAAGTGACCATGCCCTTAATTAGGAATTTGCCTGGTATGAAAATGGGAAACCAAGGAAAACCATTTTCAGGGCTGCTGACAATGGGGTTCGAACCAGTAAACAACTGAAAGAGAAAATACCACTTGGGTGACAGCCTTAAATGCTGAGGATTGGATTGGGTCGGATTGGATCGGATCGGATCGGATCGAATTGGATTGGATGGCCTACAAACAATTAATAATATTCCGGGCTCAAATAATCCAAGAAATAAGGCAAATGTGTTGTCAATTTCAAGGCTATCCATATAAAATTAGTTATCTATATATATAAAATAAGAGTTTTATCTGTACATTGCTTAGAATTTGAAAAGAATGGTAACAAGGAAATGCACTTCTTACTTTTCCGTAATGTCTGTCTGTCTGTCTGTCTGTCTGTCTGTCTGTCTGTCTGTCTGTCTGTCTGTCTGTCTGTCTGTCTGTCTGTCTGTCTGTCTGTCTGTCTGTCTGTCTGTCTGTCTGTCTGTCTGTCTGTCTGTCTGTCTGTCTGTCTGTACACGCATCACTAGAAAACGGCTGAAGATAATTTAATGAAAATTGGTATGTGAAGTCGGGGGATGAGCCACTACAATCTAGGCTATAAATAATTTTACTCACGCTGAGTGAAAGGCTAGTTTAGCGGAAGGCCTAAAATTTAATTCTCAAATATTTATGTTATTATTGGTCCTATCGATAAATACTACATAACTAAAGTTATATAGAATTAAATTTTCGATCATTTATGTCATACATTGTTTCCATGCCGGCTTTGATAACACAGATATTCATGAATTTGTACTTTTGTTGCCAAGTCCATATCAACGCCGAGCCACAAGAAAATGGGTTAACAGAATTTAATGAAAGTCGGTATTGGGGAATAAGAAACTACAGTGTAAGTTATAAACAATTTTATTCACCCTGTATGACATTGTAGTTTAGGGGAAGGCACCTAAAAATTAAATTATTTAATTTTTAAATACCTATGTTATTGGTCCTATCGAAAAGTACTACATAACAAAAGTTATAGAGAATACAATTTCCGACCACTTATGTTTTATTCAGTTTTACCATATCAACTATGATAAGAGTGGTATTTCAGAATCGGAAGAAAACTAAATGTGAAGGCCTACAATAATGAAAGCTCATAACATTGATCAACAATAACATTACATTGGCCATTATATGTGGTGATGTTCTTTGTCCCTCATGCTGCCGCTCAACTCCAATAGTTGGGATTACTGATGCATACTGAATATAACAGCCTGACTGAATATTGGCAGAAAATAGCTGGGGAGTTAGAAAACTTTCTTCGTTAGCATGTCATTCCTCTAGGGTTTACACATTTTCTGATACTGTACTGCTGGTACGTAACTCACTGGTTCATCATAGTATTCCAGCTATTCGATCCCTACTCTGACGCGCTGTTTAAAATGAGCAGTGAGCACTCTTACGGCAGAGGCTCACTTAGTAGTAGTAGTAGTAGTAGGAGTAGTAGTAGTAGTAGTAGTAGCAGCAGCAGCAGCAGCAGTAGTAGTAGTAGTAGTAGTAGTAGTAGGAGCAGCAGCAGCAGCAGCAGCAGTAGTAGTAGTAGTAGTAGTAGTAGTAGTAGTATGACCTGGTGTAGAATTACAATTTAGGCATATTCCAAATTATAGCACCACAATTCACTAAATAACTCAAAATTTAACCCTGAAAAGAGCTGTTTCTTCCTCTTCACTTTTATTAAATTTTACATTCATTTTATTCAAAATTAGCAGTGAAGAGGGGGTTTCTCCTCTGGCTGGGAGGAAAAAATTGCCTCCAAGTCAGATTTTACCACCGCCAGTGTAGTGAATTGAGATTTTCCAACTCATCGGGTACTCCTAGGAAACAGATTAGTAAAGGGGCATAGTTTTTGCCCTGGGACTCTCCACTATTCGACCCCCCCCCCCCCCCCAAAAAAAGACTAAAAGTGTTCACGGATCATGGCTGTCTGCGGTCTGGTCTTTCCAGCTCTGGAACTTTGGACTGTTTGTACTGTTTGTTAAAAGTGAGGTTTTTCATTTGATCAAGTATGTCATGTGAAATCATTGCTTTTACTCACGCCATTCCTACTGACATCATTGTAATGACCTATGTTCATTTCAGTTGGGAAAACCACCAGACAGTCTTTCTGAGGATGTAAAAAGGCAGGTGAAGTGTGCGTGTCTGCCATTATAATGCAATTCCTCAACCTGATTGTAACTGATGGTAAGCAGCAGCAGCAGAAAAGATGTTTGGTGATTTCTCTGTCGTGTTTCTAAGGTAATGTTAAGAGCTATGCAATTTAATACAGTCTTGCTCACAATGTGTACTCTAACTAACCTACAATTCTGTATACAATGTAGAATTCCGTAGTGAAGCATGGGTACATCAGCTAATAGTTTTATAAAATGTAGGTATAAGGTCTGTTTCACCTGGGCTCAGAGGAGCATTGTTTTTCCTATTTCCTCTCCATTCTGTTTTCTGATCAAAAACTAACTACAGTGTGATACATGCATTCTGTATTATAATCATTCCTTTAATTACTGCTCAACATCTGCAGACCTTTTTTGTAAATTACTTGTATTATATGAAGGAAATTCATAAAGTAGGTTCAACTAACAAATACCTTTAAACACCCAAGGCCAAATTTAGGCATTTAAAAAAGCATTTCTGTGTTTAATGGGCTTTTAGATAACATTACTCATTTTTACAACTGAAATTTTTCAAAAAATAGATATTTTGTGTTATCTTGCCTCTATAAAAATTTCGCCTGTGTGTTTGTGATTGCAAAACTCTAAAAGTAGTCAGTCGACTGACTTGAAATTTTGACATAACGTTGCATTCAAATATGAGCATGTTTAGGAAAGGGTCTGAACTAAATCGGATTGGTAGAGATTTTGTAATGAGTATTTTTATGGAATTAATTTAATTACAAAGCCGCACCAAGATTGGATCAACCTTGGACAAACTGTTACTAGGTGACAACAACTTATGCTACATCATTATAGTCCGGTACTGTACTGTATATATGGTCTGGTTCATTGGCTGAATGGTCAGCGTTGAAGCCTTCGGTTAAGAGGGTCCCAGGTTCGATTCCCGGCCAGGTCGGGGATTTTAATCGTGTTTGATTAATTCTTCCGGCTCGAGGACTGGGTGTCTGTGTTTGTTCTAACATGTTCCTGTTCATATTCAGACAATACACTACACTTTCAACCACTACAGAAACACGCAATAGTGATTACTTCCTTCCATAGAAGGTTGGCGTCAGGAAGGGCATCTGGCCAAAAAACAGGGCCAAATCCACATGTGCGACACAGTTCACATCCGCAACCCCACAGGAGTGGGAAAAGCGGTAGAAGAAGAAGAAGACTGTACTGTATATAGGATGGGAACATGCCACCATGTTTTAGGATGGACATTTGTTGCTAGGAGGTTTATGCAATTCGACAACTTGTTGTCTGTTATTTGGAAATAGGAATCAAACGTGCCGTGGTCAAGATGTACTTTCATGTAACTAAGCAACTCATTGCCTGTTATTGTAAATGTGAATAAATGTGAATGAATATAAATAAATGTGTTCAGTGCTCAGAAAACTCTAAAAGTAGTCGATCGTTGTCTGTATTTTCACCAGCCATAGTACAAGTTTTATAAATTGAATCAAGAAGAAGAAGAGCAGCACAACAGTCTCAGCAATGCCAAGAACAATTAGATCAACTACTAAGATGTATGCAGTTGCAATATCTGAATGATCGAGCTTCATTATCACCAAATTGCTTTTTCATACGAACCGGATATTCAATGCAATACCTCATGTAAATTTGTTCAAATCGAAAAAATGAACAACTTTTGTCTGCACTGCACAGCAATTAAATTTAAAGAAGAAACCCCAAGCATGAGCTGCGCAAGCGGAAAAGTGAAGTTACCTGAACGTAGTTGCCAAAAGAATGACTGAAGAGTTTGTTAAAAGGAATTACCGGTGATTCAAAACATTTCCTGAAAAACATAAGAAATTACAATTCCTGTTTTCAGATTTCTTCATTCGGTGCTAAAAATAAAAATAAAGATAAAAATGACCAACTGAAGGCACGCTGCCAAATCTCTACTGGAATCAGAAGGCATATTGTTAAGTCATTGCAAAAAAATGTTACATGACAACAACAGTTCAATTCGGATGTTCAAAAGTGTGATTGATCTCATGTTCGCTAGAATACATTTATTTACTTACCCATTCATATCATATCAGACTGAGCCACAGCAAAGTATGGCTGGGTTTAGCTAGTAACATATATTTGTAATTGTTTTGTTTTTCAACTGTCTGATATTTTTCAGTACCATATTACTCCATATTTAAGTTACTCGTTTCATACTCTCCTACTCTAATTTTTAATGTTGTTATTGTTAAGGGTGTCAAATACAATGCATATAAAAGCTAAATGATATAAGTGTATGTCAGTAAATCCTGCTACATAATATTGCAGAACAACATCAAGAAATTAATGTTACACTCTACGACAGCATTTTTTAGTACTTGACGTGTTGTCCAGTGGTTAGTAACAAAGTTGGTTGTAAAATTTTAAAATATGAATAAACTCATTGTCCTGAATGAAAGATTGTTACATTGTAATGTAAATAGAGTTTTATAAACCAGTCATATAGACTATGGCTTAATTACATCATATACACAGGTGCATTAATATATATCACTACTGATAAGGACTTCTAGATTCATACAAATTTTTAGGAAGTTAAAGCAGACTACAAATATTGAAACCAATCTTAAATTTTTATCAAATGTTATGTGCCCTTTTACTCTATGGTTGTTAAATAAATTTTTTAATGTGTGCTAATTTGTATTTTGAGGTAATCTATACGCTTATCTATAAAGCTGAAGATGGTCCAATGAAAGGGTGAAACTAGTCCTGAATAAAAGATAATTCTTTTAAATATATTTTGTGTTGAATAGGAGGAGTGATCTTTTCAATTTTCATTGTCCTGATGCATTGGGTCACTGGAGGGTAAGAGTACTGTGTGCACTTTTGTGATTCTTTACTCCTATTTTTAGTTTAAATTGCAAATGAGATTATTTTCATTCATTTTTCTGTTTGTTTTTAAATTACTATTGTAAAGTTGAAAAATCTGCCAAATATGAAGGTAACCAATGCCAATCACACTCACTATATACTAAACAAATATGTCATTCACTTCATTATTTAACAATACTGAATTTCTCACTTTTAAAACTGAAATGTTTTTTAAAATAACACAAAAAATCTTGCCTCTACAGATGTTATATTCAACATATAACATATATTTTTTTTGTTTTTTACCTGTCTTTGATATTTTTCAGTATTACTTTATATTTAAGTTACTCGTTTTACACTCTCCTGCTTTAATTTTTAATGTTTTTATTGTTATGGTAACTTAAAATTTGGCAGAATTTAATTTGTTAAGGACATTCAAAATTTTTATAAAACAAAGATATATTTCATTGTACATCATGGAAATTTCAAACTATACAATTTGTTTTAGTTTATGAAGTATACTGAAAATAATTTAACAAGTCTCTGTTAAGACTGTCAACTGTCAAACAATGGAAAATGTAGGGTAATATTTTTCTTCTTTCTTTTTAAATTTCTTTTAATTGTTATTGTCTTTACCCTGCTGGCTGAGGGTTATAAAAACATAATAATCTATAAACCTAAAATACCTATCTGCATTAATATACGTATGTAAAAAATTGTATTTTGAGTTTAAGAGAATAAGATAGAATAGTACTAATTTCATAATTATAATTGAAAACTTCAACAGACACAGATTGTCACAGATTGTGAGTGAAAACTTGCTAAATCAAATAAGACATACATTAATAACATTTTCTATTACCGGTACTTTAAATTATTTTCATGTTGAACTAACCCGTCCAATTTTGTCGAGTAGAATGACATCATCATTATTGAGTTCCCAGCGTTCTCTCAGGATTGGTTTCCGCAGTACTGCACCGGACCGACTGGTGACTGGTAATCCACTTTGATACTGATGCAGAATTAACTCCTGAATTGTGGGAAATGCTGGCCCTTCAAACCTATAATGACCCTGTACAAAGAAAATTACAATATTTTTAATAAGAGAAAATTATTAAACCAATCAATGTACACTGCTCAAAAACAAAAGAAATTTGGTCACATTTTTATGTGGTCATGCCTCCAATATATGCATACATGTTGACATAAAAACAGACACATAATGAAAACAAATTCTTTGCAACAATTAAGAACTGAAATGATAAGTGTTCTTTAGACACTCAAAAAATGACATCATTGCAGAACATGTCATACACAAAGTAGTCCCTGCTCATACACCTAAAATGACAATGTGGTTATTAAGTATCTTAATAAGGAGTATTACCACCCCTCACACGGATAACAGCTTCACAATGCCTTCTCAAGCTTCTGACAAGGTGCCGCACATTCAATTGATGTCCCCACTCTTCTGAAAGGGCGTGTTCAACAGCTTATAGTTGATTGTTTGAAAAGCAGTGCCAAACCCATTTGGTTAGCCGGAGATGGCCAGTACGATTCTCTCGGCTTTTCAGCCAAATATTTAGTGTATTTACTAATGGATACAAATACAGGTCGCATAGCTCATTTGGAACTTGTTCAGAGAGTGATGGTGAATGGTGATCTTGAAAGGGCTGCATGTGAAATCGCGATGAGGAAGATTGTACAGGAAGAAAATTGTAACATAAAACTCTTCCTTTCCGATAGATACAAAGGAGTAAGGCATTTACTGAGAACGCAGTATCCTGATATTGAACATGAATTTGATGATTGGTACATAACAAAAAGTCTAATGAAAAAGATGAAAGCTCTCGATAAAAATCATCCAGAAGTTCAAGCGTGGAAGGCCAGTATAAATAATAATTAATGATGGGCAGCACAAACATGTAATGGAAACAGTTCTGTGTTAATCGATAAATTTACGTCAATTTTGCACCACGTAAAAAATGAGCATAAGTGGTTAGAAAACGGTGAATGGAAATCCTGTGAGCACGATACATTAACGGAGGAAGAAGAGAGAAAGAAAATGTGGATTAAAGGAAATTCAAGTTCACATGAAGCCTTGAAGAAAATAGTTTTAGACAAATCTATTTTAAAAGTTGTGGAACATATAAAACACTACATTCACACCGAAAGCCTAGAAAGTTATCACAACCTTCGTTTGAAATACACTTCTAAAAGAGTTCATTTCTCGTACAGAGGCTTAAAGTTCAGGTCAGTGATTGCTGCATTGGACTATAATTGGAACATCAATAAATTGAAAGCTGGTATCAAAACTCAGTACTCAAAATCAACAGGAGCCTGGGTGATAAAACAGAAATATGAGGCGTCAAGCTATGGATGGAAGAAGGCAATAATGAACAAAATAAATCTCTTGCAAACTAACTATAGTAGAGCCTCACCTGAAAATCAAGCAATGGATCTGTCACTGCCTAAAAACATCACTCAAATACCTCGACCTTCCAATGACGACCTGATCAAGAAGCACTTCTCACGATTTCACTCGCAACAATAAATGAGGTACCGTACTTCACGTCAAAGTAATACATTATCTATATTCATCATACAGACAAGCTTAGGAAACACTTACATAATTCTGCTGTTTTAATTTCATGTTTTCATTTACAGCTTGAAGCCCACATAGGTGCCATCGGGTTCTGGAAATGTGTTCCTTATGGCATTGACAACACATGATGGTATGACAACTCTGTTCTTTTTACCAATCTCAGTCCATGAATTTACCCACGAAGTGAACTATTACTTTAAAGCTGTCAGTAAATGTTTCCTTGCCATGTTCTTTGTTTTTAAGCTCATGTTATGCCTTGTCATTGTCGATACCTCACGGTCTAAAATAAGCCTTGTAAATGAGGGATTTCTTGTTATACACATAAATTTCTCAGATTTCACTGCTTTTACATTGTCTAATTCACAACAGCATACACTTTCTTCATCTGTATCCATGATTGTACACTCATTACATTTACACCAAATTCGCGTGCCAGCACGGCCTGTAGTGTTTAGCATATCCATGTCAAGATTGCTTTCTGAATGGACATCAGCAAACATTGTTCGTTCTGGCTCATACTGATATGCACAAATGATATTTAAATCCATTATAAATAAAAATAAGCCCACTAACACTGGCAGCAGAAGAACACGGCAGTAGCAGATGGAGTGCGGGAAAAGACTGCGCGAGTTTACTCCCAGCGTCAAGGCTGCCTGGTAGACTCTACAGCGCAGTGACGTCACGACCAGTTACTACTTCCGCACATAACTTGAGAATGGTTGGACATAGAGGTACCAGATTAACGGCACTGTTATTACATTCCCATAATACATATTTATCAATGAATAACGAAATATTTGTTTTTGTGTTGTGTTCTCCTTTACGTTTAAGAAAGGGAGTACATCCCTATCTTTGCCAGTTAAATCTCCCACAGTACCAGGAATCGAACCCAGGCCTCCGAGGACAGCAGCTAATAGTGCTAACTGTAGTAGTAGTAATAGTAGTAGTAGTAGTAGTAGTGGTGGTGGTGGTGGTGGTGGTGGTAGTGGTGGTGGTAGTAGTAGTAGTAGTAGTAGTAGTAGTAGTAGTAGTAGTAGTAGTAGTAGTAGTAGTAGTAGTAGTAGTAGTAGTAGTAGAGGAAGAAGAAGAAGAAGAAGAAGAAGAAGAAGAAGAAGAAGAAGAAGAAGAAGAAGAAGAAGAATATTTCATTTGAAACTAGGAACATTTTATATTATCCAGAAACATCAAAAGCACCATATCTGTATAATCTGTATAGTAACAATCACTATCAGTGTGCAGCATAGTTTACAGTGTGATAAAATCTGAAACAATTACAACAATAATGACTTCACCAATGTAAGGAATATGTAAGTAAATAATTATATAAATTTCAAACATATTGCTTTTTATAACCTGTATTGTACTGGAGAGTTTACGCTGAACACAAAGAAATAGTTTAAAAGAGAATTGTACCTCTGTTGTGGTCTGCACGATAAAGTGTTTGTGCCCTCCCCAGCACACTGAAAGGACAGTCTGACATTCATCGTTGCGAGTCGTCTCCCGCACCAGAAAGTCTCCTTCGTGAGTTAAAAGACGTACCACTTCTTCGCGAGGTAGCACTCCATGGAACCACTCTTCATCCACTAACGGTCGGTGTAAATTGAGTGTGACCTAGTGTACATATAGCACATCTGTCTCACAATACAATTCAAAAACATGTTCCCAACACAATTATTAAACACTTCAACTTTAAAATGACTACTGAAGAAATAAGAGTAAAGAGAAACCATACACCATAATAAAATATAGTGTAATTCAAAGATACCATATCATAGAAAAAACCTAGCATTTAATAATCTACCTTTAAATCTAAGAATACATTTTCTCAGGTCTGATAAAATGTTCAGTTATTCGACCATGAAAATGTTGATACATTCGGAACTTAAGCCCTAATCATCTTGGTTTCTAAATGCACTGGAATTTTGTCAGAATTCCTACCATTCAAGAGAACCTTGTCAGCTCAAAATATCCTACCATAGCTATCTCCATCATCTGTTGAGAAGATTTCTAAGAGAGAGAAACTGAAAATATTTGAATCAGAGAGCATCCACTTTTTCAAGTCATTCTTATTTAGAAAATATTGTACTTCTTTGTAAGAAACTACTCTTTATCTATTTTTTTATTAGATCAATCATTAACATGTACAAAAATATTTAACTATAAAGTATTATAAAACTTTAAGGGGGTCAAATACAATGCATATAAAAGCTAACTGACATAAGTGTACATAAGCAAATCTTGCAGAACAACATAAAGAAATTAATATTTCGCTCTACAACAGCATTACTCAGTACTTGGAAGTGTTGTCCAGTGGAATGTAACAAAGTGGCTGGGTAAAATTTTAGAACATGAATAAAATCTTAATATGATAAGAGACAGGGTTCCTTTTTTCAGAATATAACTGTTGTATGGCCTCTAATATCTCATGCGAAATTCTTCACAAGTCTTATCTAATATCATCTTCCTGACTTTCAGATTAAAGCATGTTATAACTACCCCAAGCTTCCCAAGAGGGCAGTCAAGTTCTTCGTGCACCCTTTGACAATATATTTATGTGAGCAATGATTTTCTAGACAAATACTGTAACAGACTACATGTGGAAGGCAACTTACCATGAATACAAAGATAAATACAGTCTAATATAAATGAATCTGGTTTCAGTGATCCAAGCTCAAGTATCTCATTTTTTTTCCTTTTCTACTAGTTGCTTTACGTCGCATCGACACAGATAGGTCTTATGGCGACAATGGGACAGGAAAGGGCTAGGAGTGGGAAGGAAGCGGCTGTGGCCTTAATTAAGGTACAGCCCCAGCATTCGCCTGGTGTGAAAATGGGAAACCATGGAAAACCACCTTCAGGGCTGCCGATAGTGGGGTTCGAACCTACTATCTCCCGAATACTGGATACTGCCAATATAAATGGTCCGTTATTGGACATTATAAATTTTCCAGCTAGCTCATTCTTGGTTGCCAGCGTTTCGCTCTCGTGTGCTAGGGTGGGCTCGTCAGTTGGTACCTAGCACACCTACCAATACGCTGGCTAGTGCATACCGTGGAGGCCACTGCGTAGGCTAACTGGAGCCACCGGCAGTGCCAATGCACTAAGAGACTTTGTCTCATCACTAAAAATTGATGCCTGCTTGGCCATCAGATGATATAGATGTTGATTCCCATAGGGAATCTGAAATATTTGTCCTGAATGAGCAAATTTATAATACCAATATAAATGGTCTGTTATTGGACATTATAAATTTTCCAGCTAGCTCATTCTTGGTTGCCAGCGTTTCGCCCTCGTGTGCTAGGGTGGGCTCGTCAGTTGGTATCTAGCACACCTACCAATACGCTGGCTAGTGCATACCGTGGAGGCCACTGCGTAGGCTAACTGGAGCCACCGGCAGTGCCAATGCACTAAGAGACTTTGTCTCATCACTAAAAACGCTGGCAACCAAGAATAAGCTAGCTGGAAAATTTATAATGTCCAATAACGGACCATTTATATTGGTATTATAAATTTGCTCATTCAGGACAAATATTTCAGATTCCCTATGGGAATCAACATCTATATCATCTGATGGCCAAGCGGGCATCAATTTTTAGTGATGAGACAAAGTCTCTTAGTGCATTGGCACTGCCGGTGGCTCCAGTTAGCCTACGCAGTGGCCTCCACGGTATGCACTAGCCAGCGTATTGGTAGGTGTGCTAGGTACCAACTGACGAGCCCACCCTAGCACACGAGGGCGAAACGCTGGCAACCAAGAATGAGCTACTGGAAAATTTATAATGTCCAATAACGGACCATTTATATTGGTATTATAAATTTGCTCATTCAGGACAAATATTTCAGATTCCCTATGGGAATCAACATCTATATCTACTGGATACTGGCCGCACTTAAGCGACTGCAGCTATCGAGCTCGGTCTCAAGTATCTCATTGTTATATCTATTCTAGTCATTTACAATACAGAGGGTCAAAGGGAATGTCAAACCGTGATCATACGGGATAGCAGAGAATGATATTTTCAAGACAACCATTTTTATTTTTATTTTTTGGACATACTGTAGGTACTGTGATGGTATGTTGTAAAACACAATACTTTTATGTAAGGTAATACAATATGTAAGAACAGGTGCCACAGTACAATGGCTTGCTTCTGTATACGGTGAGTCACTCCAGGCGCAAGGGACAATGACCTGCTGTGACAAAAACAAACACACGTGGACAAAGGTCAGAGTAGTAGAATTCAAAAATCAAAAATCTCATTATTTGCAAATGAGGTGTTTACCTCGGTGGCAAATGGTACACTAAAATACATTATTGTCAAGCACTAAATATTAAATTAACAAGAGAATAACATTTTCCTATAATACAATATTATATAATTTATGCTAACAATTTTTTCTATTAAACACACAGCTCATCCTTAATAAATTTACATTGTTTACAAAATTCTACTTATAATATCTCCTGTACTACTTACAAATATAGTCATCTGATATACAGTATGTGGAATTACTTCAAATGATACTGTACAACTGGTATAAGATTAAAATTGACATTGCATTTATTTACTTTTTCTTTTCTTTACCCATTCTGGAACCTACGTAGCATAACAACCTGCTGCACCTTAACCAGAGCCCCTTTTACCACCACTTTTCAGAGTTCCTGAAGGGCCTTCACAGCTACCGTAGCGGTCCCAGGGCCCTCGAAGTCCCCACTGTACTTCACCCCTACAGGCAGTCCCCTACTTTGGCTGTCCAAACTCCTTAGACCAGGGGATGGAATTAATTTATTCACACACATTCTTTATTTACATTAACCTGCACTGGTCGAATGCCACAACAAGCACTCACTGTGTATCATGGACACAGACACCAGTGTCGTGGTTGTTTGTCTGATGATCACCTGTTACAGTGAGTACGTATGTGTTTACAAACACTTGCCACACATGCAACGTTAAGTAAAACGGAAAACATTGACTTTTGTCCTTCTGGACAATAATAGGACATTGATAGATGTACTATATTGTAGTAAATACACTTCCTACACAACCCTCATGTTTTCAGTATAACTTTTCTTTACACACTGAATATTACAAATTACCTAGCCATTAACAAAGGATGGTTTACTTTTCAGAATAGGATTTAGTATTTAAAATTTGTTTTTCTTATTGTCTATAGAATTTATAGATTGATACTATTTGTATTTAAGTTCTATGAACTTAATTTCTAGATAAAAATGACTTAAAGGGCCTTTTACCCACTACATTACATCCTCTTTCCTTTTCATCTAATTTAACTTTTGTTCATGTACATATTAGTCCAGTTAACCCTACATTTACTGTGTTTCATCAACTTTCATTTTCATCCACTCATGTTCATCCACCATTTGTAGACTTTTGTTATAATTTATTGAAATTTTTAATGTAACTTATATTAGTTTTATATATTCTGTAGCCAGTTTAATGTAGCTTGTAATTAGTTAAATGACACTTCTGGTTGTTCTTTTATCATCATTTTCTTCTTCCCCAAGAACCTCAGCAGGATTATTTTTGATCCTATATGAAACAGCCCTTAGATACAGTAAAACTTTCTCAAAGCAGGACTTAAATAAAGTGGAAACTTGTCCACTATGGACTTTTTTCTTGGTCCTGGTGAAGCTTATGGTGTTATAATGAATACCGGTAATGAAAGAATTTTTGAAAATCTACTTGTACAATGTGAAAATTATTAGGAACTGATTTAGTCCTATGTACAATATTTGTGCATTTCTGGCACTGGCATGATCCATGTCCTTGTTTCAACAAACTGACTGCATGTGTTCAAACATCCATGCTATCAGTGCACCTGCCATTCTCTTTCTTTACTAGGGCACTTCAGGAATTTCCACGAGGAAAAGGTCATTAATTGGTCTTCTAAGATAAACAGGTACAGTAGCTCAACAGGGAAACTGACTAAGACTCTAATGAGATTTTCACAATAGATCATTAACAAAGATAAGGAAGTAGGTGTACTGCCAAACAATTGGCTACTGTATTCATAAAAGTGAAAACAAACTGAACATCATGGCTAAATATTACATAAGATTATTGCTAAACCAAAAATGTTAAAATAATATTGAAGTTACGGAAAACTCTCAGTAGGGCAAATAATAATCTAGTTCAAGTGGGGAATAATGCAGATTTATGATATGGTTAATAACAAAGAAAAACAAATGAATGGATTCAAGAGAATGGTCAAATGAAAAGAAAGGTGAATATGACTGTTAACAAGGAAATCAATGACCGAGCTCAATAGCTGCAGTCGCTTAAGTGCGGCCAGTGTCCATTATTCGGGAGATAGTGGGTTCGAACACCACTGTCGGCAGCCCTGAAGATGGTTTTCCGTGGTTTCCCATTTTCATACTAGGCAAATGCTGGGGGCTATACCATAATTAAGGCCACAGCCACTTCCTTCCCACTCCTAGCCACTTCCTGCCCCATCGTCGCCGTAAGCCCTATCTATGTCGGTGCGACATAAAGCAAATTGCAATAAAAAAAGGAAATCAACGAGGTAGTGTGGGAGTGTTCAGCTCTATCTGGTCAAAAAGAACATGCTCACATTTGACTGGTGCCTCAAAGTGAAGCTCTTGCTGTAGCCATATCTTTCAGAAATTATGAGTTCAAAGTGCCTACGGGATGGCTCGACAGTTTCAATAATGATGAAACTTGTTGTTTAAAGGGACCTAACATCTAGGTGATCGGCCCAGACAGTTTCAAGAAGAGGCATAATATTGTCTGGAATAAAGATTGTGGGGAATCTAAGGACATGAATGAAAGTGTAGTGGATGACTGGAAAATCAAAACTGCTACATCTGATTTCAGAATATGAAGGTAGAAACATTTTTAATGTGGATGAAACAGCATTGTTCTTTCGGTTATTACCAACAAAGTCACTTGCTGTTAAGGGACAAAAATGTGTTAGGAATAAAATGTCTAAGGAAAGATTTACATCGCTACTGTGTGGGAATATGGAAGGAGAACTGGAAAAACCTCTCATGATTGGGAAGGCAGCAAAACCAAGATGTTTCAAGAATTTGAAAATTGATAGCCTTCTGGTGGTTTGACAAAGCAATAGCAGTGCTTGTATGACTACTACTATAATGGAAGATTGGTTGAATGGTTAAACACAAAATTAAAAAATGGAAACTTTTCCATGACAATGCCAACTGCCTCCCATACATACCTAATATTGTCAAATATGAAACTTTTTTGGTTCCCACCTAATACAACCAGTGTCTTATAGCCAATGGCTGTGGGTGTCATTTTTACATTCAAATCATACTATACATGCTTTTCAATGCAATCTTTGATCACGCACATGGAAACAGCTGACAGCTCTTACACTGTGGCAAGATCTGTGTCAGTTCTAGATGCAGTGAAATAGATTGAGCTGGCTGTATAGCAAATTACAGCAGAAACTGAGACAAAGAGTTTCATCAAGGCCAGGTTTGGAGAGAATGATAATACAGATGATAGAACGGATGAAGTGTTTGTAAATGTATCAGCAATATCTGGTTTGTATCAAGCAAAAAATGTTCCCTGTGGAGCTAAGAACTTCATTCGAAATGAAGACCATGTTACGACACATCACAATTTCAAATCAGCTACAGCCTTTCTTGCAGTGGGAAAGGCTGAGAAAGAAAAGGAGACAGAAGAAGAAGAAGAAGAAGAAGAAGAAGAAGAAGAGTATGATGATGATGACCAAAAGAAAGAAGAAGAAGATCAAAACAGGATTTGAACCCACAAATAGGCCCTACAGTGCATTTGTGACATAAAGCAATTTGCCATTATGTCTAACTCTTCCACACTTCTTGAATTAATGTACTGCATTCAGGAAGACATGATTAGAAAGAAGAGGACACAAGTTTCTGTGTTTCATCTCTGGAAGAAAGCTTAGTGTTATGCGTACTGTACAGAGTGTTGCAATGGAAATAAGTTTAAGTATGTTATAACCTGTGTTGGGATGGTGTCAAAAAGATGTACTGTGTACAATACTGTATGTAATAAGAAAGCACAGAAATAATGAAAATGTCACTGTACTACAGTACTATGTACATCAATCTTGATAGTGAAGTGTCACCCATAGGCAGATATAGGTAAGCTCTAAATATTGTTGTTGGGTCATCAGTCCATAGCTCTCCAAGCCACCCTATCCCATTCTTTAATCTTTTCATTTCTATGTAACTACTACATCCAACATCTAATTTAATCTGCTTGTCCTATTCATGCCTTGATCTAACCCTACGTTCTTACCATCAGTGCCCATATGCCAGTTTGTAGGGGGCGGGGGAGGGGGCAGACCTAGGAGTACATAGTATTTTTAATATTTTGGAAGATAAATGGCAACTTGTGTTCTGTGGTAGAATAACCCATGGTGTTCCCTGCCTGTTGGTGGGGAATGGTACCACCGCTTCTACATAATACTGACTTTTACATCATTTTCTTGAAAGGAAAACACCTGACTAGACTAGATTTTTGCCTTTCCCTGAGAGCTAGGGGGGGCCGCGGTCCCACCTTGCCCCCGGGTATGGGCGCCCTTGGTTCTTACTGCCTATACTTCCCTCAAAAACTAACTGAACAAGAGTTCCTATCATTCTATCCCTTCTTCTCATCAAATTTTGCTAAATCGTTCTCCTCTCACCAATTTGATTCAGAATCTCATCATTAGTGATTCAATCTCACCTTCAGCATCCATCCGTAAACAAATTTCAAAATCATCTATTCTATTTCTTTCTGTGCTAGTCAATGTTCATGTCTCACTTCAATATAATGCTGCATTTCAGAATAAAGTCTTTAAAAACATCTTTCTAATTCCTATATCAATGTTTGAAGTGAAAAAATTTCTTTTCTTAACAAATAACTTCCTTGCTTGTGCTAGTCTGCATTTTATGGCCTCCTTATTTCTGCCATTGTTGGTTACTCTACTACCCAAGTAACCATACTCATTTAGTTCCTTTAAGACTTCATTCCCTAATCTAATATTTTCTGCATCATCTGACTTTAACTGATGGCACTCCATTACTGTTTTTTGGATTTGTTTATTTTCATCTTCTCGTAGACTGTGTCCATACCATTCAGCATTCTCTCCAGATTTTCTGCTGTCTCAGATAAAATAACAATGCTGTGTTTCAGTCATCAGTCTATAGACTGGTTTGTTACAGCTCTCTGTGCCAACTTATCCTGTGCTAACCTTTTCATTTTTACATAACTACTACATCCTACATCTGTTCTAATCTGCTTGTCATATTTGTATCTTGGTCTACCCTTACCGTTCTTGCCACCTATACTTCCCTCTAAAACCAACTGTACAAGTCCTGGGTGTCTTAAGATGTGTCCTATCATTCTATTTCTTCTTCTGGTCAAATTTAGCCAAATCAATCTCCTCTCACCAATTCGATTCAGTATCTCTCTCTTCGCACCAATTCAATCTCCTCTCACCAATTCGATTCAGTATCTCTCTTCTCTCACCAATTCGATTCAGTATCTCTTCATTCGTGATTCTATCTACCCATCTCACCTTCAGGATTCTTCCGTAACACCACATTTCAAATGCTTCTATACTCTTTCTTTCTGAGCTAGTTATCATCCATGTTTCACTTCCATACAATGCCACACTTCAGGCGCAAGTCTTCAAAAACATCTTTCTAATTCCTATATCAATGTTCCAGGTGAACAAATTTCTTTTCTTGAGAAAGGCCTTCCTTGCTTGTGCTAGTCTGCATTTTATGTCGTCCTTACTTCTACCATCATTAGTTATTTTACTACAAAAATAACAATAGTCATCTACTTCCTTTAAGACTCCATTTCCTAATCTAATATTTCCCGCATCACCTTTGTTTGGCCGCACTCCATTACTTTTGTTTTGGACTCACTTATTTCCATCTTGTATTCCTTCTCCAAGACTCTGTCCATACCATTCAGCAATTTCTCCAGATCTTTTGCACAGTCAGATAAAATAACAATTTCATCAGCAAATCTCAGGGTTTTGATTTCCTCTCCTTGGACTTTGATTCCCTTTCCAAATTCCTCTTCGATTTCCTTTATTGCCTGTTCTATGTAAACATTGAAAAGGAGTGGGGACAAACTGCAGCCTTGCCTCACTCCTTTCTGGATTGCAGATTTTTTTCAAAGCCTTCGATTCTTATCACTGCAAAAAGCAAAGCAAAGTCACCTCCGTACAGGCCATGAAGGCCCTTGGAGGAGTGGAAGGTAAAGGCTTCCACCATTGTTAACCTCGGCACGTGATGAGGTTGAGTGGTTAGCTCTACACCCAGGAATTAACCTGGTACTCATTTTTGGTGTAGGCTGAGTGAACCTCAGGGCCATATGCACCTCCGGAAGTGGAAATCTCGTTTCTTAAATTTTACGACTTCCTGACGGGGATTCAAACCCACGTCCTTCCGGGCAAACCGAGCACGCCTTTACCGCCTCGGCCAGGCAGCCCCTTTCTTATCACTGCAGACTGATTTTTATATAGATTGTAGATAATTCTCCTTTCTCGGTATCTCATCCCGATCACCTTCAGAATCTCAAACAGCTTGGTCGAATCAACATTATCCAATGCCTTTTCTAGATCTATGAACACCATGTGAGTGGGCTTGTCTTTCTTAATTTGGTCCTCTAAGATCAGACATAAAGTCAGGATTGCTTCATGTGTTCCCACATTTCTTCTGAATCCAAATTGATCTTCTCCCAACTCAGTTTCAACTTGTCTTTCCATTCTTCTGTAAATAATGTGGTAAAATTTTGCAGGCTTGAGATACTAAACTAACGGTTCGGTAGTTTTCACACTTGTCAGTACTGGCTTTCTTGGGAGTAGGTATAACACATTCTGCCGAAAATCGGATGGCACTCCTCCTGTATCATACATCTTACACACTAAACAGAATAACTCTCCTGATTTCTTCTAAGGTAGTCAGTTATTCTGAGGGTACATCATCAATTCTCGGTGCCTTGTTCCTACTTAGGTCTCTCAAAGCTCTGTCAAATTCTGACCTCAAAATTGGGTCTCCCATGTCATCAGCATCAACAGCCTCTTCTTGTTCCAGAACCCTATTATCTACTTCTTTACCTTCACACAACTGTTGGATATGTTCCTGCCATCTTTCTGACTTTTATTCTTTCCCTAGAAGTGGTTTTCCATCTGAGCTTTTAATATTCATAAACATAGTATTCCTTTCTCCAAAGGTTACCTTGATTTTCCTGTACGCAGCATCTACCTTTCCTAGGACTATACAAACTTCAACATCCTTGCAGTTCTCTTTCAGCCATCATTCCTTAGCTGTCCTGCACTTTCTATCTACTTCATTCTTTATTCACCTGTATTCTTTTTTGCCCTCCTCATTTTTTTCATTCTTGTAATTTTGTCGTTCATTAGTCAGGTCTAGTATCTCTTGAGTTATCCAGTGTTCCTTAGTTGATCTTTCCTTTCTTCCTAACTTTTCTTCAGCAGCCTTACTGATCTCATTCTTCATGACTGTCCATTCTTCCTCCACTGTGTTTCTTCAGCCTTTTCATTTAGTCCTTGTGTTACATGTTCCTGGAAACAATCCCATGTTCCTTGAAATAATCCCTCACACTCTTTTCTTTCAACTTGTCTAGATCCCATCTCCTTGCATTCCTTCATTTCTTCAATTTCTTCAACTTCAGATGGCATTTCATGGCAAACAGGTTGTGGTCAGAGTCAACGTCTACTCCTGGGGAAGTCTTGCAATCCAATACTTGGTTTCTGAATCTCTGCCTAATCATAATGTCTATTTGATACCTTCCAGGCCAGTCTCAGGGTTTTGATTTTCTCTCCTTGGATTGTGATTCCCTTTCCAAAGTCATCTTCGATTTCCTTTACCATATGTTCTATATAAACACTGAAAAAGAGAGGGGACAAACTGCAGCCTTGTCTCACTCGTTTCTGAATTGCTTCTCCTTTTTCATAGCCCTCAATTATTATCACTGCAGACTGAATATTTTACAGAGTGTTGATAATCCTTCTTTCTCAGTATCCAAACCAATCACCTTCAGGATCTCAAATGGCTTGGTTCAATCAACATTACTGAATGTTTTCTAGATCTACAAATTCCAAGTACATGGGCTTGTCCTTCTTAATTTATTCCTCTAAAGAACAGATGTGAAGTCAGAACTGCTTCACGTGTTCCTACATTTCTTCCAAAGCCAAAATGATCTCCTTCCAGCTCAGCTTCAACTTGTCTTTCCATTCTACCATACATAATGTGTGTTAACATTTTGCAAACATGATATATTAAACTAATGATGCAGTAGTTTTCAAAATTGTCAGCACTTTTCTTCTTGGGAATAGGTATAATAACATTCTGTCCAAAGTCAGATGGCACTTCCTCTGTTTCATACATCTTACTAATTGCAATAACCCTCCCATGGCAGTTTTTCCTAAGGCAGTCAGTAATTGTGAGGGTATGTCATCAGTTCCAAGTGCCTTGTTTCTATTTAGGTCTCTAAAAACTGTGTCAAATTCTGACTTCAGAATTGGTTCTCCCATTTCATCAGCAATAACAGTCTCATCTTGTTCCAGAACCTTATCACCTACTTCTTTCCCTTGATACAATTATTGAATATGTTCTTGCCATATTTCTGCCTTGTCTTCTTTCTCCAGAAGTGGTTTTCCATCTGAGTTCATATTCATATACCCAGTTTTCTTTTCTCCAAAGGTTTCTTTGATTTTTGTATATGCAGCATCTATCATTCCTACAACCATACAATCTTCAACATCCTTGCACTTCTCTTTCAGCCATTCTTCCTTAGCTGTCCTGCACTTTCTACTTCATTCTTTAATCACCTGTATTCTCTTCTGCCCTCCTCATTTTTACATTATTGTATTTTTCCATTTGTCTCCTCAGTTATCCAATGATTCTTATTTGATCTTGCCCCTAAACTTTCTTCTTCAGCAGCCCTCTTGATCTCATTTTTCATGATTATCCACTCTTCATCTATTGTTTCCTTTACTATTTTCATTTAATCCTTATGCAACATATTCCTGGAAACAATCCCTCACTCTCTTTTCCTTCAACTTGTCTAGATCCCATCTCCTTGCATTCCTTCCTTTCTCAAATTTCTTCAACTTCAGTCGGCATTTCCTAACCACCAAGTTGTGGTCAGAGTCCAAATCTGCTCCTGGAAAGTCTTGCAATCCAGTACCTGGTTTCTGAATCTCTACCTAATCATAAGGAAGTTGATTTGATACCTTCCGGTTTCTCCAGGTCTTGTCCACGTATACAACCATCGTTTGTGGTGTTTGAACCAAGTATTAGCAAGAACTAAATTATGATCAGTGCAGAATTCTACCAGTTGACTTCCTGTTTCAGTCCTATGTTCCAGCCAATATTCTCCTACTACATTTCCTTCTCTTGCTTGGCCTACCAGTGCATTCCAATCTCCCATCACAATGAGATTCTCATCTCCTTTTACATATTGCATTAAACCTTCTATATATTCCTTCAATTTCTTCACCATCTGCTGAACTAGTAGGCATATAGACCTGCACTATTGTGGTTGGGTCTCCCACAAGTCCAACCCCTCCTCCTCATGGTGGGAGACGGGCAACAGCATGAAGTAGGGGATGACCTGCAGGGGCGAAGTACGGTGGGGACTTTGTGTGCCCCGGCACCACTACGGTAGCTGTGAAGGCCCTGGAGGAACCCTTAAAAGCGACGGCCAAATGGGGTCTGGTGAATCTGCTGAAGTCCTCAATGGCAGTGAAGGTGGAACTGGCAGAAGAGGCAACCCAGCTTTCCGGGGTGAATAGGATTAGCAACCACTGCCTTGTGGGGAAGGGGAGGGAACCCTAAAGACTAAGGGAGAGAACCCCAACAGAAAACTTCTGCATGCCTGGAAGCAGAAAGGGGCAGCTCCCCACCAGGCTAGGGCGCTTGGGCCGATAACTCATGTTAACCTGAATAAAACTCCTCATAGAAACTGAAACAAGAAATAGCCGGACTAATTCAAATGATGTAACATTTGCTATGAAAAAGGACACTCGAACTGAATTTGGGAACATTCAGACCATGTGGCAGACTGGAAAGCTCGAAGAAGTGCCAAGAGGAATGATGCGGTATCGACTGACAATTTTGGGTCTTAGTGAGATGACATGGACAGATTGTGGAGAAATATAAACTAGGAATGGAAGTTGTTGTATTCAGGAAGAGAGGATGACAACCATGCTGGGGGGAGTAGCCTTACTACTGAGTAGCACTACAAAGAAGAGTTTGTTAGAGTGGCATCCTATTTCTGAATGCATAATTACAGCATGATTTGCATCTAGAGCAAGACTGGTTACCTTAGTACAGTGTTATGCACAGATGGAGATGGCTGAAGAAGAGGAGAAAGCTAGATTTTATAGTAAGCTACATGAAACTTTATGATGTATAAGTAAAAGAGATATTGTTATGGTAATGGAAGTCTTAAATGCAAAAATTGGAAATGCTAATCAAGGCCTGGAGCAAATTATGGGAAGGCAGGGTATAGGAACCCGAAATGATAATGGAGAACGATTCATCGATCTGTATGGTATGTCTGGATTGGTTATTGGTGGTACAATTTTCCCTCACAGAGAATGCTAGAAGGTAACCTGGGTCTCTCCGGATCATGAGACTGAAAACCAGATTGACCATTTTGCCACAAAAAGGAATTGGTGTACCTCTCTACTTGATGTGAGAAATAGAAGAGGAGTAGACGTTGGTAGTGACCACCATTTAATCACAGCAACTATACGGACTGAGATAGCATCAGTGAGACTATCAGGTCTATATGGTAGAGTGAAATATAACACCAGCAGGCTGAAGGAGACTACCATCAAAGAAGAGTACTCAATAGAACTTCGAAATCGGTACGAAGAGCTGGGCAAACTGGAGCAGGAAGTGATCAAGGATATCGACCAACTTTGGACTAAGGCTAAAGAAGCATTCAACTCAACCTGTGAGGCAGTACTTGGAGTAAAAAGGAAAGGAAGAACTGACTGGGTTTCACAAGACACTTCAAACTTAACTTAAGAGAGAAGAATCACTAAAACCAAGAAAAATGCTGCTAAAACACGAGATGCCAAAGAGGACCCACAAGGAATATGCTGCCATCAATCGATCAGTTAAGCGTTGCTTTTGCAGGGATAAAAGGATGTTTATTAATAAGCTAGCCACAGAAGCAGAGCATGCAGCAGAAGTAGGAGATGTAAAAACGATATATACCATCACAAGACAATTGGCCAACGAGAAATTTGATGGTAGTATGCCAATTAAGAATAAAGATGACAACCTTCATACCTTCAAGGAAGAGCAGATGAAGAGACGGAAAGAGTATTTTATGGAAGTCCTGAACTGGATTACAGAACAAACTGTGGAACCTGAACAGGAGGATGAAGAGATACCGGAAGGCCAAAGGATCAGCAGTGAGCCACCAACAAAAGAAGAAATAGTAGAAGCCATCAAACACCTAAAGAATGGCAAAGTTCCAAGATGGATAATGTCATACCTGAAGCTCTCAAAACAAATCCAGAGATATCTGCAGATTTACTGCTTCCACTGATTTCTGCTATCTGTGGTAAGGAGACTTTCCCAGAAGAATGGAATAAAGGGCTGCTTATCAAATTTCCAAAGAGAGGGGATCTGTTGGTTTGCGACAACTGGCGTGGCATCACACTGCTCTCTGTGCCCAGCATGGTTCTTTCACAAGTCATTCTCAACAGGATCAAACTGTATGTGGAAGGTAAGCTGAGAAAAGAGCAGGCTGAATTCCGAGAAGGCCACTCGTGTGCCGATCAGATCAATACCTTACAGATAATTCCAGAGCAATCAGCAGAATACCAGTCATCTTTGTACTTGCTCTATATTGACTTTGAGATGACCTTCGACAGCATTTTTAGGGCTAAGATCTGGAGAGCAATGAAGATCATCGGCATTCCTAAGAAGATCATCAGTCTGATTAAGTGTATGTATGATAAGTATCGAAAGGGGGGCAGCCTTTTGGAAGTTGCAAGGGCGGCAGTCTAGATGATTGACTTATATGGCCTTGTAATAATACTCAACATGGCTTAGCTGTGTTGATACTGCTACACGGCTAAAAGCAACGGGAAACTACAGCCGTAACTAACTCCTGAGGACATGCAGCTCTCTCTGTATGAATGATGTACTGATGATGACTTCCTCCTGGGTAAAATATTCCGGAGGTAAACTAGTCCCCCATTCGGATCTCCAGGTGGGGACTACACGAGAGGGGGCGATCATCAGGAAGATGGATACTGACATTCTGCGAGTTGGAACGTGGAATGTTAGAAGTTTGAATTGTTGGGGTAGATTAGAGAATCTGAAAAGGGAGATGGATAGACTAAAATTAGATGTAGGTGGTATAAGTGAAGTACGTTGGCAGGAAGAACAGGATTTTTGGTCAGGCGACTACCGAATTATCAACACAAAATCAAACAGAGGAAATGCAGGAGTTGGTTTAATAATGAATAAGAAAATAGGACAGCAGGTAAGCTACTATGACCAGCATAGTGAAAGAATTATTGTCGTCAAGATAGACACCAAACCAATGCCCACCACAATAGTGCAGGTCTATATGCCTACTAGCTCAGCGGATGATGACGAAATCGAAAGAATATATGAAGAGATAGAAGATTTAATACAATATGTAAAAGGTGACGAGAATCTAATTGTGATGGGAGACTGGAATGCAGTGGTAGACCAAGGAAGAGAAGGTAATACAGTAGGAGAACTCGGATTGGGACAAAGGAATGAAAGAGGAGGTTGGCTAGTTGAATTCTGCACTGATCAGAATTTGGTCCTTCCCAATACTTGGTTCAAACACCACAAATGATGGCTTTATACGTGGATGAGACCTGGAGACACTGGAAGGTATCAAATAGACTTCATTATGATTAGGCAGAGATTCAGAAACCAGGTGTTGGATTGCAAAACTTTCCCAAGAGCAGACATGGACTCTGACCACAACTTGTTGGTCATAAAATGCCATCTGAATTGAAGAAATTGAAGAAAGGAAAGAATGCAAAAAGATGGGATCTGGACAAGTTGAAACAAAAGTGTGTGAGGGATTGTTTCAAGAAACATGTTGCAAAAGGACTAAATGAAAAGGCTGAAGGAAACACAATAGAGGAAGAGTGGATAGTCATGAAAAATGCAGTCAGCAGGGCTGCTGAAGAAATGTTAGGAAGGAAGAAAAGATCAACTAAGAATCAGTGGATAACTCAGGAGATACTAGACCTGATTGATGAATGACGTAAATACAAGAATGCTAGAAATGAAGAGGGCAGAAAACAATACAGGCAATTAAAGAATGAAGTAGATAGAAAGTGCAAGGTAGATAAGGAAGACTTGCTGAAGGAGAAGTGCAAGGATGTCGAAGGTTGTATGGTCCTAGGAAAGGTAGATGCTGCATACAGGAAAATTAAGGAAATCTTTAGAGAAAGGAAATCTAGGTGTATGAATATTAAGAGCTCAGATGGAAAGCCACTTCTAGGGAAAGAAGAAAAAGCAGAAAGATGGCAGGAACATATCCAACAGTTGTATCAAGGTGAAGATGTAGATAATTTGGTTCTGGAACAAGAAGAGGCTGTTGATGCTGATGAAATGGGAGACCCAATTTTGAGGTCAGAGTTTGACAGAGGTGTGAGCGACCTAAATAGGAACAAGGCACCTAGAATTGATGACATTCCCTCTGAATTACTGACTTCCTTGGGAGAAACCAGCATGGCAAGGTTATTCCATTTAGTGTGTAAGATGTATGAGACAGAAGAAGTCCCATCCGATTTTCAGCAGAATGTTGTTATACCTATTCCCAAGAAAGCTGGTGTTGACAGGTGTGGAAACTATCGCACCATTAGTTTAGTATCTCATGCCTGCAAAATTTTAACATGTATTATTTACAGCAGAATGGAGAAAAGAGAAACAAGTTGAAGCTGAGTTTGGAGAAGATCAATTTGGCTTCAGAAGAAATGTAGGAACACGTGAAGCAATCCTGACTTTACGCCTGATCTTAGAGGATCGAATTGAGAAGGACAAGCCCACGAACATGGCATTCGTAGATCTAGAAAAGGCATTCGATAATGTTGATTGGACCAAGCTATTTAAGATTCTGAAGGTGATTGGGATCAGATACCGAGAACGAAGAATTATCTACAATCTGTATAAAGATCAGTCTGCAGTGATAAGAATCGAGGGCTTTGAAAAAGAAGCAGCAATCCAGAAAGGAGTGAGGCAAGGCTGCAGCCTGTCCCCCCTACTTTTCAATGTTTACATAGAACAGGCAGTAAAGGAAATCAAAGAGGAATTTGGAAACGGAATCACAATCCAAGGAGAGGAAATCAAAACCTTGAAATTTGCCGATGATATTGTTATTTTATCTGAGACTGCAGAAGATCTCGAGAAGTTGCTGAATGGTATGGATGAAGTCTTGGGTAAGGAGTATAAGATGAAAATAAATAGTCCAAAACAAAAGTAATAGAGTGCAGTCGAACGAAGGCAGGTGATGTAGGAAATATTAGATTAGGAAATGAAGTCTTAAAGGAAGTAGATGAATATTGTTACTTGGGTAGTAAAATAACTAACGATGGCAGAAGTAAGGAGGACATAAAATGCAGACTAGCACAAGCAAGGAAGAGCTTTCTTAAGAAAAGAAATTTGCTCACTTCAAACATTGATATCGGAATTAGAAAGATGTTTTTGAAGACTTTCGTGTGGAGCGTGGCATTGTATGGAAGTGAAACATGGACGATAAGTAGCTCAGAAAGAAAGAGAATAGAAGCTTTTGAAATGTGGTGTTACAGAAGAATGCTGAAGGTGAGATGGATAGATCGAATCACGAATGAAGAGATACTGAATCGAATTGGTGAGAGGAGATCGATTTGGCTAAATTTGATGAGAAGAAGAGATAGAATGATAGGACACATCTTAAGACACTCAGGACTTGTTCAGTTGGTTTTTGAAGGAAGTGTAGCTGGTAAGAACGGTAGGGGTAGACCAAGGTATGAATATGACAAGCAGATTAGAGCAGATGTAGGATGCAGTAGTTATGTAGAAATGAAACGGTTAGCACAGGATAGGGTGGCATGGACAGCTGCATCAAACCAGTCTGTGGACTGATGACTCAAACAACAATGATAAATATACATGCCAGGTGGAACATAAAGAATGTTTGATGGAACCAATTGAAGTTAAGACTGGTGTAAAACAAGGATGTCTACTGTCACCCATACTGTTCCTTATTACTCTTGATGTTGTCACGAGAAGTGCAATGAATCGACAATTGGGAATCCAGTGGAATCTTACTCAATGACTGGAAGATTTGGACTTTGCCGATGACCTATGCTTACTTGCTTATAGTTGTAAAGATATGGAAATTAACCTTAAAGACCTGGGAACTGAGGCACAGGAAGTTGACTTTGGATTAACATTAAGAAGACAAAGGAAATGCAATTAAGAAACCAAAATAACACTCCATTGCAAGTGGATGGGCATGTTATAGAGAGAGTGAATAATTTTTGCTACCTAGGAAGCATTGTAACGGTGAACGGAGGAGCAGATGAAGATGTGACCAGCCGTTTGAACAAAGCTAAGGGTGCGTTTGCAACACTCTGTCCCATATGGAGGTCTAAAGAACTCATTATGAGAACAAAACTGTGTATCTTCAAGAGCAATGTTAAATCTGTGCTGCTTTATGTGTGTGAAACCTGGAAAGTGACCAAATCTTTGACACGGCAGATTCAGAGAAACATCTTAGGGATATACTGGCCAAAAGTGGTGTCAAATGAAAACTGTGGAAGAGAACACACCAATTACCAACTGAAAATCAGATTAAGAAAAGAAAGTGCCAGTTGATTGGCCATACACTGCATAGACCTGATGACAGCATAGCAAAACAAGCTCTCGAATAGAATCCCCAGGAGCAGAGGAGGAGAGGAAGAACTAAGATGACGTGGAGGAAATCAGTAGAGACAGAGAGTGAGCAGCTTGGGTATACATGGGGAAAGCTGAAACACATGGCACATCACAGAACCAGATGGCAAAACCTTGTCTTGGCCCTATGCTCCTCAACAGGAGTTTAAGGAATTAAGTCAAGTCAAAGTCATTGTGGTTGGTATTGGCTTGGTGTCTATCGTGACAACAATAATCTTTTCACTATGCCGGTCACAGTAGCGTATCTGCTGCCCTATTTTCTTATTCATTATTAAACCAACTCCTGCATTTTCCCTGTTTGATTTTGTGTTGATAATTCTGTAGTCACCAGACCAAAAATCCTGCTCTTCTTGGCAACGTACATCACTTATACCAACTAAATCTAACTTTAGTCTATCCATTTCACTTTTCATGTTCTCTAACCTACCACAAAAATTAAAACTTCTTACACTTCACACTCCGACTCACAGTATGTCAGTATTCAACTTCCTGATGATTGTCCCCTCTCGTGTAGTTTCCGCCCGGAGATCCGAATGGGAGACTACTTTACCTCTGAAATATTTTACCCATCATCAGTACATCATTCATACACAGAGAGCTACATGTCCTTGGAAGTTAGTTATGGCTGTAGTTTGCTGTTGCTTTCAGCTGTGTAACAGTATCAACACAGCTAAGCCATGTTAAATATTATTACAAGGCCATACAAGCCACCTTTGCAACTTATAAAAGACCCACTTTCGATGAACCATTCATTCACCCAGTCTCTTGACAAATACCCATCCGATATGGTTCCACCTACGACTTGGCTACCTGCTTCATTGGAATGCATAAGCCTCCCTACCACAACAAGGTCATATGGTTCACAGAGAAGGAAGCTCTAAATAATATTTAAAAATACTCTATCATGTTTTGTGTAGCAGAAGTGGTGATTGGTGTTTTGTGTAATGGGGAAACTTGTCTAATTCAGAAAAAAATGTTGGTCCTTGCGATTCCACTTTGAGCAAGTTTTACTATAGGCGAGTCTCATGATTGTATTCTTCATATCATATGACCATGTCCCTGATGTGCTCTTGATTAGCAGCGTACAGTCCCATGAAAATTAATCTGATCACAACAATAACATACACATTTTATATTTGTATTCACCTCTTTAGAGCTTTCTTCTCTGTAAACCATACCTTTAATCTTTGCAAATAGCTAATATGTCCTTTCTTTTTTATAAGTTGCTTTACATGATTTGGCATGGGGTTTTACAGTTCGTGTCATATGTGCTGAAGTTGTTGAGATGTTCTTAGTTTGGCACACATATTGAACCCTCTATCCCTGCACTTCTAAGTGACTCTCATCAGAGAAAGTCATTTTCTTCCAGTGCTCCATTGTCGTCCAATCCTGATGACCACGTGCCTATAAGAGACTTTTCCTGTACATTTCTCCTGTTAGAATGTGTTCCTTTACAGTTATCTAGTTCTTCTTCTGGGTTGAACCACATTGTTTTTTCTGTACATTCCGTACAATTTGCCAACGTTTTGAATACATTGCAGAATTCTTAGCCAAGGCAACTAAAATACCCCTGCATATTTTTATGAAACAGTCAAGTTTTGTGCTTCACCTTTTGCAAATAACCCACATGTTTTCTATTGGATTAATGTCAGGGGAGTTACCTGGCCACTCCCAGATATGAATATTGTTCTCACTGAAGAGTTTCTTCACTTTCTTTGAAGTATGACAAGGAGCCAAATCTTGGTGAAAAATTTCATGACCATCTGGAAACCTCTTCTGCAGCTCACCAACAACTCTCCTTTCCAGCATTTGGATGTGCTGATCAGTGTTCATCATCCCATCAATTGGTACCAAGGGTTTTAAAATTCATGGCATATGTTTGAAATTGTTGGTTCATTCTTATTTTGGCACACAAATTGAACTCTCTACCCCTGCACTTCTAAGTGACCCTCATCAGAGAAAGTCATTTTCTTCCAGTGCTCCATTGTCGTCCAATCCTGATGACCACGTGCCCATAAGAGACTTTTCCTGCACATTTCTCCTGTTAGAATGTGTTCCTTTACAGTTATTTAGTTTGGTTTTTTTTTTTTTCGGGTTGAACCACGTTGTTATTTTCTGTACATCTCGTACAATTTGCCAACATTTTGAATACATTGCAGGATTCTTAGTCAAGGCGACTTAAATACCCCCACTAACTAAATAATTCTGCACACTGTGGAAGCTTCACATCTAATATGTTCCTTTACAGGTTTGTGGGCTTTCCTTCCAGCTGCCAGAAATCTGCAATGAACAGGTGGCAGATTCCCTAATTCTTTACCTAGCTTTTTCTTAAATATTTTCAATGAACTTGGAAACTTATCAAACATTTCCCTTGATAATTTATTCCAATCCCTTACTTTCCATCCTATAAATGAAAATTTGCTCCAATCTGTCCTCTTGAATTCCAACTTTATATTTTCAATCACTACTGATCTGCATTTAGGGCAGTCACCCAGGTGGCAGATTCCATATCTGTTGTTGTCCTAGCCTTTTCTTAAATGATTGCAAAGAAATTGGAAAATTATTGAACATTTCCCTTGGTAAGTTATTCCAATCCCTAACTCCCCTTCCTATAAACGAATATTTGCCCCAATTTGTCCTCTTGAATTCCAACTTTATCTTCATATTGTGATCTTTCCTACTTTTAAAGACACCACTCAAACTTATTCGTCTATTGATGTCCTCCCACGCCATCTCTCCACTGACAGCTCGGAACATACCACTTAATCGAGCAGCTCGTCTCCTTTCTCCCAAGTCTTCCCAGCCCAAACTTTGCAACATTTTTGTAACGCTACTCTTTTGTCGGAAATCACCCAGAACAAATTGAGCTGCTTTTCTTTGGATTTTTTTTCCAGTTCTTGAATCAAGTAATCCTGGTGAGGCATCCCATACACTGGAACCGTACTCTAGTTGGGGTCTTACCAGAGACTTATATGCCCTCTCCTTTACATCCTTACTACAACCCCTAAATACCCTCATAACCATGTGCAGAGATCTGTACCCTTTATTGACAATCATATTTATGTGATTACCCCAATGAAGGTCTTTTCTTATATTGACACCTACGTACTGTACTTACAATGATACCCAAAAGGAACTTTCACCCCATCAACACAGTAATTAAAACTGAGAGGACTTTTCCTATTTGTGAAATTCACAACCTGACTTTTAACCTCGTTTATCATCATACCATTGCTCACCGTCCATCTCACAACACTATCAAGGTCACCCTGCAGCCGCTCACAATCTTGTAACTTATTTATTACTGTGTACAAAATAACATCATCTGCAAAAAGCCTCATCTCTGATTCCACTTCTTTACACATACCATTGATATATATAAGAAAATATAAAGGTCCAATAATACTGCCTTGAGGAATTCCCCTCTTAATTATTACAGGGACAGGTAATGCTTCGCCTACTCTAATTCTCTGAGTTCTATTTTCTAGAAATATAGCCACCCATTCAGTCACTAGTTTTTGTAGTCCAATAGTACTCATTTTTTGCCAGTAGTCTTCCATGATCTACCCTATCAAATGCCTTAGATAGGTCAATTGCAATACAGTCCATTTGGCCTCCTGAATCCAGGATATCTGCTATATCTTGCTGAAATCCTACAAGATGAGCTTCAGAGGAATAACCTTTCCTAAACCCAAACTGCCTGCTGTCAAACCAGTTATTAATTTTGCATGCATGTCTAATATAATCATAAAGAATGCTTTCCCAAAGCTTACATGCAATGCATGTCAAACTGACTGGCCCGTAATTTTCAGCTGTATGTCTATGACCGTTTCCTTTATACACAGGGGCTACTATACCAACTCTCCATTCATTTGGTATAGCTCCTTCAACCAAACAATAATCAAATAAGTATTTCAGATATGGTACTATATCCCAACCCATTGCCTTTAGTATATCCCCAGAAATCTTATCAATTCCAGCTGCTTTTCTAGTTTTCAACTTTTGTATCTTACTGTAAATGTCATTGTTATCATAGGTAAATTTTAATACTTCTTTAGTATCACTCACATCCCCTTTCTGGACATTATCCTTGTAACCAACAATCTTTACATACTGCTGACTGAATACTTCTGCCTTTTGAAGATCCTCGCATACACACTCCCCTTGTTCATTAATAATTCCTGGAATGTCCTTTGAACCTGTTTCTGCGTTAAAGTACCTATACATACTCTTCCATTTTTCACTAAAATTTGTATGACCACCAATTATGCTTGCCATCATGTTATCCTTAGCTGACTTCTTTGCTAGATTCAATTTCCTAGTAAGTTCCTTCAATTTCTCCTTACTTCCATAACCATTTCTAACTCTATTTCGTTCCAACCTGCACCTCCTTCTTAGTCTCTTTACTTCTCTGTTATAATATAGTGGATCTTTACCATTCCTTACCACCTTTAAAGGTACAAACCTATTTTCACATTCCTCAACAATTGCTTTAAACCCATCCCAGATTCTGTTAACATTTTCATTTACCATTTTCCAGCGATCATAGTTACTTTTTAAAAACTCCCTCATGTCTGTTTTATCAGCCATATGGTACTGCGTAATAGTTCTAATTTTAATACCTTCCTTTCTTTCACATTGATTTTTAACTACGACAAAAACAGCTTCGTGATCACTAATACCATCTATTACTTTGGTTTCTCTGTAGAGCTCATCTGGTTTTATCAGCACCACATCCAAAATATTCTTCCCTCTAGTTGGTTCCATCACTTTCTGAATCAATTGCCCTTCCCATATTAACTTATTTGCCATTTGTTGTTCATGCTTCCTGTCGTTCGCATTACCTTCCCAATTGACACTTGGTAAATTGAGATCACCCGCTACAATCACGTTCCTTTCCTTATCGTTTCCCACATAGCTGATTATCTTATCAAATAATTCTGAATCAGCATCAGCGCTACCCTTTCCCGGTCTGTACACTCCAAAGATGTGTTAGCTTAACACACTAAGATAGACATCGTTACAGCGAATAATATAACCACATCCTTTTCCACGATGTTCTACATCTTCTAAAGGGATTATACTTCACGAGACAGTCAAACATACCTGTCAAATACCAGATATACTCGTCTCAAACGCAACTTCAACGAGCACATCAATATCTTTTTTGCATTGGTTATATTACAATATATTACGATAATTTATAGATCAACCAACTTAATAAGATAATTTAAAATATTCACCTTTTCTCCTGGCCAATATTCTTTAGTTCCTGTTCACAAAATAAACAAAATCCAACCTCAACGTTTCAACCAATCTAGTCTATTGAAGACTTGTATTGACAATTGCCTCAAGCTAACATAGGCTTGAATTTTCTTACAAAGAAGATCCACTTCAGTGCCAGACAAGAGTTGTTTTTAGAATTTTATATGACATAAATTTTGTTTTGGACAAAGATTTTAAAATTGTTTATAATGATTTTTAACATGTGTTGTATATGTCATATCTCAACATACTTTATAACTACTATTCCTTAGGTTTTTACATACATACATACATACATACATACATACATACATACATACATACATACATTATCATTATAGACTGTTTTGCTTTTCAGCGTTCAGTCTGCAAGCCTCTGTGAATTTACTAAACGTCGCCACAATCCTCGATTTGCAACTAGTGTTGTGGCCTCATTTAGTTCTATACCTCTTATCTTTAAATCATTAGGAACCGAGTCTAACCATCATCGTCTTGGTCTACCTCTACCTCTCTTACCCTCCATAGCAGAGTCCATTATACTCCTACGTAACCTATCCTCCTCCATTCACCTCACATGACCCCACCACCGAAGCCAGTTTATGCGTACAGCTTCATCCATCGAGTTCATTCCTAAATTAGCCTTTATCTCCTCATTCCGAGTACCCTCCTGCCATTGTTCCCACCTGTTTGTACCAGCAATCATTCTTGCTACTTCAAATCAAATCAAAATCTCTTTATTTGCAAATGAGGTGTCTACCTCGGTGGCAAATGGTACACTAAAATACATTATTGTCAAGCACTAAATATTAAATAAACAAGAAGAAAAATTTCCTATAATACAATATTATACAATTTACGCTAACAATTTTTTCTATTAAACACACAGCTCATCCTTAATAAATTTATATTGTTTACAAAATTCAACTTATAATATAATACAGTATGTGGAATTACTTCAAATGATACTATACAACTGGTATAAGATTAAAATTTACATTGCATTTATTTATTTATTATTTTTTTACCTATTCTGGAACCTAAGTAGCATAACGACCTGCTGCATCTTAACCAGAGCCCCTTTTGCCACCACTTTTCAGAGTTCCTGAAGGGCCTTCACAGCTACCGTAGCGGTCCCAGGGCCCTCGAAGTCCCCACTGTACTTCACCCCTACAGGCAGTCCACTACTTTGGCTGTTCAAACTCCTTAGACCAGAGGATGGAATTAATTTATTCACACACATTTTTTATTTACATTAACCTGCACTGGTTGAATGCCGTCTAACATTTCACTTATTTTCTCTGTTTCTGTTTATTCTCTTCTTGAATATCTGTACAGATTTTGGAAAAGGATCAAACACTACCCCTGGTAAACTGTTCCACTCCTTCACACCCTTCCCAATGAATGAAAATTTACCCCAGTCGCTTCTGCTAAGAGTCCTTCTAATTTTATATTTGTGGTTAATCCTGCCGATGTAATTATTTTCCAACTGAAGCCTCTCACGGATATCTCCCCATGCTTCTCCTGTATAGGCTCTATATAATCCTATAAGTCTAGTTTTCTCCCTTCTCTTACTTAAAGTTTCCCACCCAACTTCCTTTAACATTTTTGATACACTACTCTTTCTCCTGAAATCCCCTGTTACAAATCTTGCTGCTTTCCTCTGCACACTATCTATTTCTTTTATTAGGTATTCTTGGTGAGGATCCCAAACACTGTTTGCATATTCCAATAATGGACGAACCATACTTAAGTAACTTTTCTCTTTAAATTCTTTGTTGCATCCTTTAAGTAGCCTCATTATGACATGTAACGATCTGTATGATTTCCCAACAATGTCATCCACATGACCCTTCCAGTGTAAATTACTTTCAAATCTCACACCTAAGTATTTGCACTTGCCATCTTTTGGGATAACTACCTCATCCAAAGCATATTCAAATACAGTTTTAAAGCTCCTGTTTGTAAATGTTGTAAGAGTTGATTTGTCACCATTAACCTTCATAGTATTATCTTCAACCCATTGTTGGATACTCTCAAGGTCCCTTTGTAATTCTGAACAATCCTCAATGTTATTTATTTCCCTATAAACAATTATGTCATCTGCATACAATCTTATTTTTGATGTTATATTATTCCCTAAATCATTTACGTATATTAAGAAAAGTAACGGACCGATTATACTACCCTGTGCAATTCCTTTACAAACTTTCTCTTCCTGCGATACATTATTTCCTACTTCGACTTTCTGAACATTTAGAAATGTTTTTATCCAACGTGTAACCCTTACGTCCAATCCTATTCCCTCCAATTTCTTTAATAATATTCCATGTTCCACTCTATCAAAGGCTTTGGAAAGATCTATGGCTATGCAATCTAACTGGCCTCCTGAATCCAATTGATCTGATATGTCCTGCTGAAATCCCACCAGTTGTGCCTCACAGGAAAATTTCTTTCTAAATTCATACTGGCTCCTCATGAACCAATTTTTATCATCACATATTCCTCTGATGTACTTTGATATTAAATTCTCCAGTATTTTACAAACTATACTGGTCAGGCTGATTGGTCTGTAGTTCTCTGGTTTCTTTTTATCACCCTTTCCTTTATAAATTGGTATTATTATAGATTCCTTCCATTCCTTTGGTATTACACTATTATTTATGACATAGTCAAAGAGAAATGTTAAATAAGGCACTATGTACCACCCCATTGTCTTTAATACCTCCCCAGTAATTTGATCACTTTCTACTGCTTTTCCTTGCTGAAGCAGTTGGATTTCTCTGAAAATATCTTCATTTGTGAATAAGAAGCTTTTTTTTTCCCTCTGTGTCTCTCCCTCTCTACCTTCTGTTTCAGTTTCCAACTCCTGACAATCATCTACTGAATCTCTGAATTCTCTACTAAATAGGTTTGCTTTCTCAGTATGTTAAATAGTGTTCATCCCCTTTTCCCATCATTGTAGGAATTTGGATTCCTTTTCCTTTTTGATTCCTGATATATGAATACAGCTTTTTCCATTTCCCTTTGTGGTCATTATCCTCTTGAACTATGCCATTCATATAATTCTCTTTTGCTTCCTTTTTCACTCTATTCAGTTCCCTCATTAGCTGTTTTCTAGTTTATCTACTCTCCCTACCCTCTTTGATTTTCCTGTTTAACAGGGTCTGAGGTCATATTACCCTTCTTAACAGGTACAAATCTCTTCTCTCCTTCCCAAATGATTCCTTTAAATTTAGCCCAAAGTGTATCCACATTACTCCCTTCACTTAACCAACAACTGAATTGTGATTTAAGGAAAGTCCCAAATTCATCAACTTTAGTTTTTCTGTACAATTTCTTGTCTTATGTGACCCTTTTAATAAGCCTTTTTGGTACCAGTCCTACATCCATTATTACAGCCGTATGGTCACCAATTCCTTCAATTACCTCAGTTTTATCAACAATTTCCCATGGTTTAACCAAGAATACATCTAGTAAGTTATTGAGGAGTCGGTTCTTGTACTACCTGTGTAAATCCTCCCTCCAAAATTAACTTATTTGCCAATTTCTGTTCATGGGCTTCACTTGCAGCTCCATTCTATTCAACTTCAGGCAAGTTTAGATGTCCCCCAATTATTACCATATCATTATTATTGTTTTTATTAGTATAATCTATTATTTTCTCAAATATTTCCATGTCTCTTTCCTCTCTTCCAGGCCTGTATGTTCCTATAATTCCCACCTCCTTCATATTATGACAAACTAATTTTATCCCTAATATTTCATCCCTTTCATCGGTAAACCATTCATGTGAACAATAAGTTTCCTTCACCAGAATAAACATCCCCTCTCCCTTTTTATCTCCTCGGTCTCTTCGATAGACTGTGTACCCTTCTGGAAATACTTTTCTATTACCCATCCCTTCTCTCAACCACGATTCCACTCCTATCACCACATCAGTCTCATAAGATTCCATCAATGTACCGAATTTTAATTGTTTATTTACTACACTCTGACAGTTTACCAAGAGCAATCTCAGACCCCCTTCTTCCCTAAAACTTGACTGTTGCAATTGGGTAACTTGAAATTCCTTACTTTTCTGAGTTTCATTTTCTAGTTGACTGAGCCAGCTTGAAGTACCGCTGGCTCTTTCTACTAGTTTTCCTGGTCAGTATTATAACTCAAGGGAGTTGCCTTTTTTACAGTACATATCTTAAGATTAATAAAATCTAGAACAATATTTGCTATCTTTCGTTTACCTGAATTGTTTAGATGAAGGCCATGCTTTGTGTAACAGTGTCTCTCACTTTCATATCTGTTACTTCTAATTTATGAATAAGATATCCTGAGTCCACCCAGCTTTCGCTCCCGTTGGTCTGAAACCAGACCGATGTAAAGATAGTTTTGTCTGGGAGCTGACTTCCTTCTTACAGAATACTGTTGATCGCAACTGCGAGCTCATTGCGTTAGCTTTACGACACCTTGATTCAATCTCACTTACTATATTACCATCCTGGGAGAACACACAATCTAAATACTTGAAATTATCGACCTGTTCTTGCTTTATATCACCAATCTGACATTCAATACTGATGATTTTCTTACCCACTGACATCAATTTAGTCTTCGAGAGGCTAATTTTCATACCATACTCATTGCACCTATTTTCAAGTTCCAAGATATTACACTGCAGGCTTTCAGCACAGTCTGCTATTAAGACCAAGTCGTCAAAATAGGCCAGACTGCTTACTACATTTCCACCTAACTGAATCCCTCCCTGCCATTTTATACCTTTCAGCAGATGATCCATGTAAATTACGAACAGCAAAGGTGAAAGATTACAGCCTTGTCTAACCCCTGTAAGTACCCTGAACCAAGAACTCATTCTACTATCAATTCTCACTGAAGCCCAATTGTCAACATAAATGCCTTTGATTGATTTTAATAGTCTACCTTTAATTCCATAGTCCCCCAGTATAGTGAACATTTTTTCCCTCGGTACCCTGTCATATGCTTTCTCTAGATCTATGAAACATAAACACAACTGCCTATTCCTCTCGTAACATTTTTCAATTACCTGGCGCATACTGAAAATCTGATCCTGACAGCCTCTCTGTGGTCTGAAACCACACTGGTTTTCATCCAACTTCCTCTCAACGACTGATCGCACCCTCCCTTCCAAGATGCCAGTGAATACTTTGCCTGGTATACTAATCAATGAGATATCTCAATAGTTGTTGCAATCCTTCCTGTTCCCTTGATTAAAGATAGGTGCAATTACTGCTTTTGTCCAATCTGAAGGTACCTTACCAACACTCCATGCTAATTTTACTATTCTTTGAGGCCATTTCATCCCTGCCTTCCCACTACACTTCACCATTTCAAGTCTAATTTCATCTATTCCTGCTGCCTTATGACAATGGAGTTCATTTACCATCCTTTCCACTTCCTCAAGCATAATTTTACCAACATCATTTTCCTCCTCCCCATGAGCTTGGCTGTTCACAACATCACCAGGATAATTTCCTTTTACAGTGAGAAGATGTTCAAAATATTCCCTCCACCTCTCCAATTATTCCCTGGGATCTATTATGAGTTCATCTGAATTACTCAAAACACTGTTCATTTCCTTTTTCCCTGCCTTCCTTTCTTTATTACTGTCTAGAAAGGTTTCCCTGCTGCCTGACCTAGCCTTTCCAGGTTATTACCAAAATCTCCCCATGACTTCTTTTTGGATTCAACAACTATTTGTTTCACTCTGTTTCTTTCGTCTGCATACAAATCCCTGTCTGCCTCGCCCGTTGTTTGGAGCCATTTCTGATAAGCCTTCTTTTTACGTTTACAAGCTGCTCTCATTTCATCATTCCACCAAGATGTTCGCTTTTTCCCATCTTTACACACAGTTGTTCCTAGGCATTCCCTTGCTGTTTCTACTACAGCATCCCTGTATGCCACCCATTCACTTTCTATATCCTGAACTTGCTTACTGTCTACTGTTCAAAACTTCTCACTAATCATATCCATGTACTTCTGTCTAATTTCCTCATCCTGGAGATCTTCTACCCTTATTCGTTTGCAGACAGATTTCACTTTCTCTACCCTAGGCCTAGAGATACTTAGTTCACTACAGATCAGATAGTGGTCTGTATCATCGAAAAATCCCCGGAAAACTCGTACATTCCTAACAGATTTCCTGAATTCGAAGTCTGTTAAGATGTAGTCTATTATGGATCTGGTACGCCTAGCCTCCCATGTGTAGCGGTGAATAGCCTTATGCTTGAAGAATGTATTCGTAGCACCTAAACCCATACTAGCACAGAAGTCCAGCAAATGCTTCCCATTCCCATTAGCTTCCATATCTTCCCCACATTTACTAATCACCCTTTTGTATCCTTCAGTTCTATTCCCAACTCTTGCATTGAAATCGCCCATTAGCACTATTCTATCCTTGCTGTTGACCCTGACCACGATGTCACTCAATACTTCATAAAACTTTCAACTTCATCCTCATCTGCACCTTCACATGGTGAATACACGGACACAATTCTAGTCCTAATTCCTCCAACTGACAAATCTACCCATATCATTCGCTTATTTACGTGCCTAACAGAAACTATGTTGCATGCAATGGTATTCCTGATAAAGACCCCTACCTCAGACTCTGCCCTTCCCTTTCTAACATCTGTCAAATACACTTTATAATCTTCTATCTCTTCCTCGTTATCTCCCCTTACCCGAATATCACTTACTCCTAGCACATCCAGATGCATCCTCTTTACTGACTCAGCCAGTTCTACTTTCTTTCTTCTATAAGCCCCATTAATATTGATAGCTCCTGATCGAATTCCATTTTGTTCGCCAAGTTGTTTCCAAGGAGTCCCTCGCCTGTCAAATGGGAGTGGGACTCCATTACTCCAATAGATCCGAGGCTTGCTTAAAATGTTCTGAGCTCGGTAAATTCATGAAGCAAGATGCTACCCTACTTGCACATAGTCCAAGTGAGGATCTCTCCTCTAATGGGTTATGGACCCCTTAGTGTTTTTAGCCTTAAGAAATCACAGTTCAATTTTTATAAATTATAAATGTCAATTTCCTCTAAATAATGTTTGTTTTAAGATAAAACAAGGCTGATAATGCCCAATAAAAGAAGGGCGAAACATGTCCCCTTAAAATTTAGAATTTCTATGTTTATTTAACCACATAACGTGGTATTAATTGTATTGAATAGGTGGGGTAAAAGATATACTCCTTTTGTAAACTAAGTGAGAAAATACCACTTACTTGAGCAGCTCTTTTATCGGAAATTGCCCAGAACAAATCTAGCTGCTTTTCTTTGGATTTTCTCCAGTTCTTGAATCAAGTAATCCTGGTGAGGGTCCCATACACTGAAACCACACTCTAGTTGGGGTCTAACCAGAGACTTATATGCTCTCTATTTACATCCTTACTACAACCCATAAATACCCTCATAACCATGTGCAGAGCTCTGTACCCTTTATTTACAATCACATTTATGTGATTACCCCAATGAAGATCTTTCCTTATATTAATATCTAGATATTTACAATGATTCCCACAGGGAACTTTCACCCCATCAGTGCAGTAATTAAAACTGAGAGGACTTTTCCTATTTGTGAAATTCACAACCTGACTTTTAACCCCGTTTATCATCATACCATTGCCCACCGTCCATCTCGCAATACTATCGAGGTCATTTTGCAGCTGCTCACAATCTTGTAACTTATTTATTACTCTGTACAGAATAACATCATCTGCAAAAAGCCTCATCTCTGATTCCACTTCTTTACACATACCATTGATATATATAAGAAAACATAAAGGTCCAATAATACTGCCTGGAGGAATTCCCCTCTTAATTTTTACAGGGACAGGTAATGCTTCGCCTACTCTAATTCTCTGAGTTCTATTTTCTAGAAACAGATCCACCCATTCAGTCACTCTTTTGTCAAGTCCAATTGCACTCATTTTTGCCAGTAGTCTCCCATGATCTACCCTATCAAATGCCTTAGATAGGTCAATCGCGATACAGTCCATTTGATCTCCTGAATCCAGGATATCTGCTATATCTTGCCGGAATCCTACAAGTTGAGCTTCAGTGGAATAACCTTTCCTAAACCCAAACTGCCTTCTATCAAACCAGTTATTAATTTTGCAAACATGTCTTATATAATCAGAAAGAATGCTTTCCCAAAGCTTACATGCAATGCATGTCAAACTGATTGGCCTGTATATTTCAGCTGTATGTCTATGACCCTTTCCTTTATACATAGGGGCTACTATAGCAACTCTCCATTCATTTGGTATAGTTTCTTCATGCAAAAATACAGCAGTAATGTCATCTAGCGGAGACCAGTAGCAGAAGAGAAGACAGAGCACAAATCAACTAACAACAGTCAGTGTAGCATTATTTTTGATCAGTTTTATAAGTTAGGACATTGCAGGCCATCAAATTAGTTCTATAGCAGTTTGGCAATATTATGACACCCAGGGGCAAGAGATTCTTTCATTTCCCCTCTCCTGATCCTTCTTCTTCTTCTACTTCTTCACAGTTTCATCTTTCTGATCAATATGGGCTGATGACTATACAGTTTTGTACCTCACAAAAACAATCATGACAACAATGACCATCATTGCCAGTTGTTTCATTAGCATGTTGATTGAACAATACCGTATTTCCACCCAGCAAGATTCAGTGTTTATGGACTTATCTAAATTTCTCAATATCTCTGTTATCATAGTCTGTGTGGTAAATTTGTGAGAGATGTTAATGGTCAGAAATTGTAGTTTCTATAACTTTTGTTAGCACCTGCTGCCATTTCTTGATAAATGCAGTAATTTTGCATCAGTCTCTTGGCACACAGTAGCGGCGATTGGGAATTAGAAGAGGGGGGCCAAAAAATATACAGACAACAGAAATTAGCCAGGTTGAGCGATATAGGGGGCAGGGGGGTTATACAAATCAAAACTGAAACAAAAAGCTACAAAATGGTAAGTTTCTGATGCTCTATGAGCGAATTTCAACACAGAGGTAAAGGTTGACATTTTACTAAAGTGTTGCAATAATAGTTTTTTATGAGATTTTGATTCAATACTATACAATAAAACTTTCACCAAAGAAACAATATTACACACGGTGTGATTATAAAATTAAAAAATCATTTAATATTTGACTACACTCTAAGAAACTAACAGAAAATATTAAAGAGACTGCCAGACTGACGAATGCACGCGGCAAGCAGGTGAATTATACCTCAGTGTCCACGACCTTGGCAAAAAATATACCCCTGTTACCCTTCCTCATAGGATTTGCAAAGTCTCCACTACTTGCTGTGGCGCTATACAAATCTGTTAGCTGCGACGAACGACATTTTGTGCGTATTTTCGATAATAATTTTGTTAATGATTAAAAATTTGCACAACTTTTTTTTTTAATAATTCCTATAATTCCTAGTTTCAGTCAGCTAAAATGGAATAAAAATGTAATGTTTTCTCTACAAAGTGGGGGAGCCGCTACTGTTGGCACTGGCCAGAGCAAAATGTAGCTTCCAAAGAAGTCTCATTTATAGTTGTGACAGTAACTTTCTGGCCCAGTGGGGAAAGCAGGCAAACCACTTCACTCCTCATCTTACCTAGTACACCTCATTTTAGCACTGCCAATGGTTTTAGTGGTTTCCTTATAGCCACATAACCTTCGGTGGTACTATCTGGGGATCCAACCAGCCTCCGGACTGATGATCTATCAGACACAACTTTTGCTATGTTAAGTGTCTAGATAGAACCAATACAGTACCGTACAGTATTTCCAGATATATGGTATTTAGAAGTTAATAAAAAATGCAATAATCATGAATTATTCCATTATTATTCCTTGAAAAAATAATAAATGCATGACACATGAAAGAATGAAAATAATATTTTGCACAGGTAATTTTAGCAGGAACATCTGCCTTCATTTCTTTCATAATACTGTATACGGTACTAAAAGAAAGAATACTCTAGCGCAACTAGTCCCAAGGAGCCTTTGGCCTACCAAGCAACCACTGCTCTACCTGTAGGCCTGCAGATTATGAGGTGAACTATGTTCAGTGCAACAAATCCTCTTGGCCATTATTCATGGCTTTCTAGACCAGAGCCACCAACTCACAGACAGATAATTCCTCAATTGTAATCACATAGTTTCTCCCTCAGGTCAGGTAAAAATCCCTGACCTGGCCAGGAATTGAACACAGGGCCTCCAGGTAAGAGGCATGAATGTTGCCCCTACACCACGGGGCTGTCTCTGAGGATTAATCGAATAATATATAACCTACTGCATACCCCAGCTATTTCTCCAACAGTAAACTCATTTAGAAATGAAGAGCAGTTCCTACAGAAGACAGAAACTTCTAAAAGTTGGATAAATCTTAGGATACTGAAAGATTAGTATATCTTCGAAAAGCATATTTGTACGTATATAGGCTTTTGTATAAGAACATAACATTTGTCAGGTTGAAGTGCTGCTGGCAAGAAAATCTGATGTTCTAGCTATATTTTAAGAAGTATTGTAACAAGTGGATGGTTTCTAATCTTAACAAAAAGGGCACATCTCTTTACACAAACATGAGGAACAACAGTGGATTAAACAGTTATTTCAGGACAACAGCAAGCACACACAGCATATTACATTATTACGTGTGGAAATTAAAAAAATACTCCTTGTGACTTGTACTGTATGTTTATTATAATAAATTCAATTTAAAAAAGTGTAACATTATTCTGAAAACGTAATTAATTTACATTTAAAATGTAATACCTACAAGCAGTAATATGTTACAACTTTGAAACTTTCACTAATCATACTTTCACCAGTATTCTGATTTCTGTTTTTGTATGGAAGTAATCGCTTTTACTTTTCAAACTATGCAATTTGATGAACTTGTAGCAGCATTTTTGTAAAGCAAACACATAATTTGCTATGAGGAAAGCATTCATTAATGCAATTACTGAAATTATGAAAATTAAAATTAAATTTTTGTAAAAATGTAGGGAATCACTGCATACAAAACAGTAATTTTAGGATATCAGTAAGTCCACACAGCAGAGGAAGACAGCATTATTATTTGGGAATGAATAATACTCCATGTGATTTGTTGTGTGTTTATTATAAATTCAATAAAACATCTAAAATCATTCCAAGAAATGGAATGAACATATAGTTATAAAAAAACAACATACATTGTAAGGCCTCAAGATTTCTGTCAGCAGCTCAAGGGAAGGATGAGTTAACAGGTGTATAAATATCATGCACATTCCAACACTCACTTAGCATAGTATAAACAAAAGAGTTAAAGCCTATAATAACTTTCAGACAATTTCCAATTACAGTAAACTTAGAACGGTAATTGGAAAGATGCTACACAAATAATGAAAAGGTTTTAGAACTTTGCATTCAAGTCTGCAGAAATAATTGCTAAATGGATACAGTGATAAAGCTTATTTATTTTAGACTAAAGATTTAATCATCACATAATTAAGACATAATGAAGTGGGTCAATGACCTAAATGTTAGACCTCTTAAAACAACAATTATTGCCACCATCATCATCAAACATGAGGAGGCTAGTCTGGGCCAAGGGAAAGCTTAACTAGAGGAGGAAGCAACAGCACTGTGATGCAAAGTTTGTAGATCTCTTTTTGTGTTTTCATGTTTGTGTTAGTTTCTCCTTTCTGTTTCTCTCTCTATCATGGTATTCATCCTAGTACAGTATGTGTTCCTATCCTCCTTGCTACCGCATCTCCCTATCTCTGATGACTAGAGCCCAGATTTCCATGCAAATGCATGTTCCTAGCTGCTTACACTTCAGAAACTTTGCAAATATTCATTTTATGACTAATCAATTCCAAATAACCATACTTTTTCCGTGCATGTTTGCGTGTTTTGGTCTTTTTGGGAGAAAATTCTTGCATAATGCATATTTTGAACTTTTTGAATTTAATAGCAAATAATTGGGTGTTTATATTGGATTGTATGACTTTTCTTCTGACATTGATGCATATATTATGTTAACTTGCATGATAGTGCCTTTTTGAACATTGGTTTGCAGAAGTTTGGACCATATGTCCACATTATTTGTCTATCATTGAGAGAGAAAGGAAATGTATTCCTGGCATACTACTTGAAAACCCAAGTTAGATGCATAGAGGTCCTATAATCCAGTTAGCCAACCACTTTCTTATCTGTTGCTTGAGTAAACATTGATATAAACAGGAAGATCCCTGTGTCCAATGTTCTAATCCTTAGAAATAAGGTGTCCCAGTGAAAACAAAACCCTATATTTTGCACTACTAAATGATGGCTATTTTTATGTTTGTCTATGTTAGAAGAAGAAATCAAAACTTGAATCACACTTCTGTGATGCTGCGTTACTGAGGTAGCAGCTTACAAACCTTGGTTTTGCACTGAATCCTGTTTTGTTTTCCTGGTAATTCCTACCCCAAACTTCCACTGGTCACACGTCTGAGGCCAAAATAATTGAGAAAAGAAGGGAGTTGGAAAGCAGCGCGCTAACACGCTTTAAATTGTAATTTAGTGTTGGACTGTGCTGTGATGTGTTGGTGTCATGCCACCTGTTAAAAGTCTACGAAGAGACCTCGTGTCTAAATGGACTGAGGGAAAGGAATTTCTAAGTTATTTTTTTAAAAGAGATAACTTCAGATACACTTTGTCCTAAATGTCTTTGTTTAAGTATGAACCTGTCACTTCTTGTGGCGTAGGAAGATCATTTTCTGTGTTCAGGAATGTTCTGTCAGATAAACGAATGCATTTAAATGAAGAACATGTGGATAAATTAGTTGTTGTACAGTGTTTCAAAATGAAATGAAAATATAACAATGTGGAATTGAATTCTGATAGTGCCCATTTTCTAGTTTATTGTGCATGTTACGTCATTTGATAGTGCATGAATGCATGCATATTCTGAGATTTGATAGTGCATGGAAATCTGGGCTCTGATGACTTATTTGTACATTTGTTTGTTCCATAATGCAGAAGAGTTGGTGTATACAATAGTTAAATTGAAATATTAACAATGATAGGGATTTGGCAAAGTGCCATCGTAACAAGTTGGTTACTGAGTGTTGTTTACTACTGAGTGAGAAACTTCATGAATTTCACTGTGAATGAAAGGTAAGATCCTGTTTAGGTTACTTTCACTGTAAATTTTATCACTCTTATAATACGAAGGCAGGGCATCTGACTTTAAATGAAGTGAAATATCTTTAAACGAAAACAATTTTTGTTCAAGTTGTCCACACTACTGTGTCAACATCCATTATAATGCCAACGCTTCTGCCTTTTAACAGATTCGTTTTGGAACACTGAACTAAATGGCCAAGATTACATGTCATATTTGCCACCTACTGAAAAATGATCTGATTATCATTTGTTTCTTTATTGCAGTAAATGCATTTAGGTTTTTCTTGTGAAATGTTTATTATAATTAATGATCAATAATATTGTCTTTCAGAATGTGATCACGGGTAAATACAAATGGACAAGAGGTAGAAGCACCTTTACTCAGGAAATGGAAGCGGCAAGAGTCAATGATTTGTGGCCAGGAAAATATGAGTCAATGAAGCCATTCTTTGGAAAAGGCTTAAAGCAGTGAGTATTGTCTTTTAGGCTCCAAAATAGTTGACTTAAAAGGTAAGACAGGAGAAACAACATTTTAAGTTAGCAATTGTTATTGTCCTTGCAGGGTATGGTTCCAGAATCACTAGGCCAGTGACAAGCCTTCAACCTCAACTTCAAAGATGACTGAAAATGAGGAATGCATCTGCCAACAGTCACATGACCCAAACCACGTAACTAATTAGGTAGGTAGGTAGGTAGGTGGGTAGGTAGGTAGGTAGGTAGGTACCAGCATTTTTTATCACAAACTTTGAATAACTGTCCTGTGTGCAACTACCTTTGTCCAACATAAATAAACCTGGTCCTCATTTCAATAAAAAAGTGTCTATGTGCTAAAATTGAAAATTTTGAGGTTTTTCAGTTAAAACAGGGTGTATGTAACAGCCCAGTACATGTGTAAAGGACTTGCAGCAGAAAACTTTGGAGGAACAACCCAAAGATGGAACTGGTTATATCAACAATAATACGTGTAATAAAAAAAGTGTTGAAGTTCTACTTTTCTTTACTAAACGCAGCTGCTGCCTTCACTGTGTTCAGATTTCAGTTGAAAATACTACTGGGTAGAATGAAAAAGATATTTGTGCCAAAAACTTAGAACCTTTATTCATATTTAACTGACAAAAATATCCTTATGTTGTTGTAAATCTGGTGTACACTGATTTCAAGGATTATTGTAAAATTACAGATACCTTTGTGAATTCTGGAAAGTTAAATATTTCTCAGGCTTCCAGGATTAAAATCATAAACAAAAACTGTTGAGTTGCTTGCAAGGAAGTCATTTATTTAAATTTCTATCTGGATCACCTGTAAGATTGCAAAAACTAGAAGACGACGGAAAGATCTAGCAACTATGGAGAAGCAGCAACAGGAATGCATAAACCACATCACAAGTGACAAGAAAAGGGAGTTGAGAAAAATTATCCCTTATTTGCTAGAAGAACTCAAACAATGTAATTACATAATTTTATTGTGAAGGTTTGCAGTGTGTATTAAAATTGTGGCTGTATCAAAATTACAAGTATAATAAGTTTGATAATGAAAGTTGAGACACTGATTAGTTACAAGAACATAGTACACATATCCATTCTTAGTTTTTTTTCATGTGTTTGTACTGAAGCATTTTTTTCTTTACAAACATACTTGCTTTATATGTTTCTATGCATTTACATTTTTGTAAAACTGGTGTGCTAATTTGTTTTAAATGTTACTGTGTAATAAAACTTGTTATTCTGTTGTTCTGCTTTTACACGTTGGCACTTAGACCCTCGTTAAATTATAATATTCATTTTTGGTGTAGGCTGACTGACCCCTGGGTCATGTGCCTCTACTGAAGTGGAGGTCCCGTTTCAAACTTTTCAATTTGAAGAAATATGTGTATGCATACATTCAAGAAAACTGCAATAAATTGTTCAAGAGAGACTCAAAATAAATTGTGCCGTACCCCCGGCAGGATGACCCAAAGGAGAGCGGGCCAGGGATCTGGATATAAAAGTAAGGTCCAACCCAGAGGATAATGTCAAGTCCCAATTCAAACAGCTTGACAACAACTTTATTCATAGACAATGTAAAACAAACCAATTCGGAAGCGCACGAAAATCAACATAACATAACTAAAGAAGGGTTTTAACCCGTTTCCATCTCTCATCCTTGTAAAATATAAGAGGAAATCCACTCCTCTAATAAAAGGTTTAACATAACGTAAGCTGCGCACCTTGGTACCAAATAAATGTCTTACTAATCACTACAGCGCTACATCGTATGTACAGCTCCCCAGTTACAAGGTAAGGAAAACTCTTCTATCAGTGAACTCGCAATGACACGCATACTTCCTAACTACACGTCCAGAACATTCTGGAATCTTTCTTTCATGTTACAAGAAAGGTACAACACCTTAAGTTACTTTACGTTACTTTCACAAAATATCTCGGCACCAAGCCGTTCCTTATCAATTACCACCAGATACATGGCGTTACATATCTGTACAAGTTCCTAGTTCCTCCCATCATCCTACCAACACATAGCAAGCCAGTAGATCTTACCTCCCATGCCCCTCTCACGGTCCTTGGTTCGACCCAAGAGTAGTGCTCTCCACCAAGAGCAGCAGGTAAGTGAGACGGACCACCGCCCGGCGAGGCACACTCGCTCGCCGGGAGGGGTAGGTCCCGATACCAACGTCATCACGCCCCTCTCTCGGAGAAGCCGGGAGGGGGTAAGTACACGCGAGGGAGCATGGCAGACGATCGACATACGAAAGAAATGCAAATACGGAGGGACGCCCCAGGACGGAAAGAATTCCTTGTCCATGGAGCCATAAGTGAGGAACAGGGAGAGACACATTTATTACACAATCAATGCCTAGGACATTCAGAAATACGCACAATGATGGTAGTAAATTTTCAATGAGCTCGCTAGGAGCACAGCACAGGTACCAAGTCCTTTAAGGCGGGAGGAGACCAAACACACGGTTCATAAATGATAAATAAAAAGAGATGCTGCTTTGCCTTCCTTTTTCTTTTTGCAAAATAACAACTTTCTCACAATTATTTAGCAGTTATTACATAAGAAGTGCAATACCATGATTAACCATTTCCATCACCACAAAAACAACACTTACCACAGAACTCAGTGCACAAAGTTTCTTCTCCCATGCAGATAAAGTCTGATATTGTATAAGCAAGTGTGAACACAGGATTACCCAATAACCTTCACCAATTACAAGTATTTATTAATACAGGATTGAAGCAAAGATTTATTGATAGTAGTATACGTCATTTTTAATTTTGGAGTTTTAGCAAACGACAACTAAGTCAGTAGCTATCCTGTTGAAAGATACGAATTCACTAGATTTTTCTAAGTTAAGCACCACTGTATATGAATAGAACTTTGACAGCTGATTGTATTCTGTAGGCAGGCTAAGTCCTCGACACCAAAATTAGTTCAAAGTAGGGAAAAGTAGTTAAGTTCATTCCACATTGAGTTGGGGTGGACAATTTTTTAATTAACAAATCAATTTAGTTATCTCCACCACAATTAACTGAGAAGTAAATGACCTTGTTATTAGGACCTTAAAACCAAGACCATAATATAATAGGTACAGAAAGGGAAGTTACATTAATCTGCACAAATGACTTGTTTTGCTGATTTTGAATCATAGTATTCTACAATACCTGTAAAAGGGATATCATCTTTATATTAACTATGAAATTTATCATACTATTATCAAGCGAAGAGATGATCCCACTCAGGGTGCCAGATTTCAATAGATGGAAGAGGAAGCGTTGGGTAAGGAGGAAGAGTTTGTCTGGTAGGATCTGTCATATGAAAGAAAATCTCGATATGTGCTGTTAGAGTATGTATTACTGGTAGCATAAGTACAGTTAGGGGGGACAAAGACATTGAAAGAATAAATGTACTGAATTAAGGACATATTCATCATTAATTATACCTCCATATTTCAATTCAAAACACTTGAAATAACAAAATCTTGTGATAATAGTATGCGAAAAACTACTTAAGCTGAATAAATATTTAAGATTTTCTCAAGTCAATATGTCATGTCATATTGAGACAGAAAGTTTCATAATATGAGAAACCATCAACTTCTAAATGAGATAAAACAAAGGCACTCACTGATGAAAAAGAAAAAAAAAGAGTTAATAAGAATTACATATTAATTTCCTCTTATAGCCTGTTTATGAGATTATTTAGAAGTTGGTCCTAAAGTAATGTTGAGAGGGGAATCACTGTCATCATTTTTCCTTAACCAGATGCATGAAGATAGGGGTAAATATGGTTCTTCTTCATTTTGTTCTATCAATGACCCACAACTATGGGCAAGAGCCTTTCTAAATGGAAGTGATAGCCCCTTTAAGTCATTTAGCAGCATCAGTTTTCCAGATTAAGAGCTACTGCAAAGGGGATCTGTCTCCATGATAGGATCAGCCTTATTAGATCCTGGTAGGAGGTACTACAGAGCCTCCGTGGCTCAGGTGGCAGCACGCTGGCCTCTCACCACTGGGTTCCGTGGTTCAAATCCCGGTCATTCCATGTGAGATTTGTGCTGGACAAAGCGGAGGCAGGACAGGTTTTTCTCCGGGTACCCCAGTTTTCCCTGTGATATTTCATTCCAGCAACACTCTCCAATATCATTTCATTTCATCTGTCATTCATTAATCATCGCCCCAGAGGAGTGCGACAGGCTTCGGCAGCCGGCACAATTCCTATCCTCGCCGCTAGATGAGGTTTCATTCATTCCATTCCTGACCTGGTCGAATGACTGGAAACAGGCTGTGGATTTCAATAGAAGGTACTACACTGGCAGAAGTGGAATAAACAACACTCAAGAAACTCCATAATGGAGGAGGTGATAGGACATGTCCATGCATATGAATGATTACAGCAACAGAATTCCACCACAAGATGGAAGCATTATGGTACAGCTGCTAAGTTCAATTGGCACAATTGGCGATAAGGAAACAGTGTGGCTGTTACCAGTTAGAGGTTTGGATGTATACAGTAGTGTGCCATACCACGACGATGGACTCGCAGCAAATTTTTGCAAATAAAATTACTTGGAGAGGGGTCACATAGTGGGCCTCCAAGCAGGAGGTTGGCTGTATAGACAAATTGCCAAAAGAGACTGGGGCAAGATCTTGCAACAGTCCGTCAGTGTTTCCTTAAGGCAAAATGAAGGTGTACATACTCGTAGGCAATGTATAGAACCGCCCAATCAGACCAATGCACGTGAAGACCAGAATGTTAGGACTGCAGTGGTTGAACGTACATACAGCTGGAGTCTGTCCGAAGGATCAGAAATAATTCGCTGAAGACAGGTCTTTGATCATGAATTCCTCTGCCCACTGCTGAACATGACTACAATGGTGTCACAAAGGAAATAATTATGGCAATGGCATTCATAGTTGTGACAATCTGTGGTATTCTGGGATGAAAATTGCTTCTGCCTAGGCATGACCAATGGACATATGCACATCCAACATAGACCTGGAGAGAGGCACCTGGTACCTTGTATCCATCTGAGATACACTGGGTCCACTCCATATATTATAGTATGGTGAGCAGTGTCTTGCAATAGTCGTACACATCTTACCATCACCAACAAAACCCTAACAGCCACAGCATACATGCAGCAAGTCATCCAGCTTGCCCTGCTCCCCTCACTGCATGATCACAGTGACCTTCTCTTCCACTAGGATAATGGTTGTCCTCACGCTGCAGTCGTCTCATCAATCTACAAACTTGTCCCTGTTCGAGCATGTGTGGAAGTGGATGATAAACGAGCATGTGATGTTGTACCTCAGCATTATATTCAAAATCTATATGACATTATGCAAACTAGAATCTGAGCGTGCGTAGCAGAACACTGTGATTATACCCAATATTAAAGTTTGTATTGGGGAATATATTAAATGTATCTTCAAATCATAGTTTCATTGTAATTATTCCATTGCCAAATTTCACCTTCCTATTATCATTCCTTTTGGGTGTTGCTTATTCCATTTTCACCAGTATACCTTTGAGAGTCATGACACCTGTAACTAGCATGACAGCAAATATAATGCCTTGGAAAATTACTGCAAATGCTGATGAACATTATTTCTAAATGAGTGCCCACACAAAACTGAGCTAGGAAGAAATTGTATGATTTATAAACTCTCATCTTCTAATACGGTACCAGAATGATACTGTATAGATAGGTACAATTATTTATTTAACAAGTGGGTTGACCTGTTATTTGATGTTGCCTTTTCTATTTGACGGTTGCAACTATCAGTACCATGTATTGTTGGTGTACAGGTTTGCTAATAACCTATGCTACTGTGGGATCTATACTAGTCATTCAAAGGGATAGGTCCAAGAATAAAGATTCACTACCCTGACAGGTATAGTCCCAACATTTAACTGAAGCTGAAGTGGGGGTATCACACAAAATCATTAAAATTATGGCCAAGATATCTCCTGAGCCAGCGAGTGCTTGTCTTATTGGCCAGTGCTTGAACATACTAAGTCAGTCTTGTGATAATTACGAATAGAGAGGTGCAAATTGCAACTTCAATAATGAGAATCCTAGGCAAATTGTAAAACTTCTATGAATGCAAAATTTACTTACTTGCAAACATCAGAATATTTTCTATTTTCTTCTGACAGAAGAAAAATGTCAACACAACTTTGTAATTTAGTGATATTCTTTTGACTCAGGTAACACTCGATATTTCATTTCCACATTTTGTTGGGGAAGTAACACTGTATGAATATTGTCCTTAAGCCAAAGGTAGGCATAAAATACTAAGTGTTGTCTGCTGAAGTTATTTTAAATAGGAGTGAAGACAGACAAAGCATTTTACACTCTCTGACAGTTTCAAAATGTAGGTAACTAAATTTGGATATTACCATTTATGCTTTCATGGCCTGTAATTGTAGACATGATATAGGCTTTTTGGGTTTATGCCATGTCAAGAAAATAAGGTGAAATTCTTTACGTTTCGCAGAGAACTTTGGGATGGACTTTTGCGGAGTGGTATGTGCAGGATATTTACTAAGCACTGCTGAGCAAGATGCCTTTTCAATGTAAAGGCTAAATCCTCACCCTGGAAAATGTTAGAAAACATGTTAAAGTACCTTCACCACAAGCTTCTGAAGATGCAAAGCAAAGTTCTCAGCAAAACATAAAGAATTTCACCTTATTTTCTTGAGATGGCATAAGCCAAAGAAGCCTATATCATGTCTATATTTAGATAGATTCCTTTCTTCCTACAGTAACATTCTCATGGATAAAGGAACAAAGATGAAGAAGGAAACTAGCCATAAAGCACTCTCCTATTTGCAGCTTGGGGTTAATATAATGGAATCTCTCATTATTCTGTTCTCTTTACAAATTGTCTTATTTAATAGCCTTACTATTCGAGAATAATTTGCTTGTTAATAAAATCATCTCCACTTTCGGCTGTAGCCTTACCTTATACGGATCTCTATGAATAATACTTAAGGTGACACTCCGGAGATAAAAATCAATATTTTGGTCATTTTGGCGATTTTTTTAATGTCTCAAATTGAAAGGATTTTCTTTTTTCTTGTCACAAAGTTATTCCACTGAATTCAATAAATTTAGCTCTGTAATAATACTTTGTTTGCCAATTGTAATTTTACATTTAAATCCCATTTTTCTCCCATAATATTCTGCCAAATGTAATAAAATTTGTATGATATACAGGGTGGCCCACTTAAACTTTTCACCACAGATATATCTGGAACAACAAGAGATAATGAAAAATGACTTTCATGGGCATGATGGCAGGGAAGGGACTAATTAAAGTAAATACTATGAGCCAGTCAAAAACGTAGGAAAATAGTATTTTCAATATAAACTTACGTTTTCTTAAATGGACACCCTATTATTTCTTGCACAATCATTAACATCAAAAATCACGTAAGTAATGGCATTTGTTTCATCGCAATAGGTCAATTAGATCCCAAGATATTGCAACGTGAAGTTGACGCTTGAGATAAACGAAACGCGCAGCTGTTGCATATCCCGAGAGTCAAGCGCAAACCTCACGTGCCTCTAATCGTGATGTGATTAATGTACTACTGTGCGACAGGCTCTGTGCTTAATGCTATTTGCACTGTTATCAAGAGCGATGAAAATAAGAGAAGGGTTTCCTGCCACAGTAAAAGGATATGTAAATAACGGTTTCTCTCTTGGGTGTTTTATTTACCTACACAGTACAGTGCAGTACTCTGTATTGTAATACTTCAGAATGTACATAATTCATACAGCAAAGTTACTGTAATGAAATTTAATGTCACCGGTCAGTGTAAGCTGACCCATTACACTACCCAATATACCCCTCGCCTCTGAAGGTCTGTACTAGAACGGAACGATACGACATCACCACTGTCTAGTGTGCGAAAGGTTCTCTATGAAGAAGATTGACTTGTTGGAGGTACGTTTGGGTAAATGACAGTGGTGTACTGTACACAGTAATTGGTATCAATGTTTTAAACATGGCATTAATGTAACTGTCCATCTTTTCTAGCTATTTGATATGGATTTCACTAAGGAAGAAATGGTTGACATGTTATTACTTTACGGAGAATGTCACCAAAATGGCACATGAGCAGCACAACTTTATGCACAGCGTAACCCGAACAGACATCACCCAACTCGTCCTATCTTCACTAATATTGTTAGAAGACTTTGCGCTACAGGAAGCTTGTCTCCACAACCACGGGTCCGAAGCAAGAGAGTAACACATGAAGCAGCAGAAGTTGCTGTTCTGGCAGCCATTGCAATAAATCCTCATGCCAGTTCTCGTGAAATAGAAAGACAGATTGGAATCCCTTGAACAAGCGTGCTACGCATTCTTCACAGGCATAAATACCACCCATACCACTTGTCACTACATCAAGGGCTTCACGGCAATGACTTTCAAATTCGTCTGGAATACTGCCAGTGGGTTCTGCAGCAAGGCCATGACGTTATGCGTAGGGTACTGTTTACTGATGAAGCCACGTTTACAAACCAAGGGAACGTAAACTTACACAATATGCATTACTAGGCAATTGAAAACCCACATTGGCTTTGTCAGGTAGACCATCAATGTCATTGGAGCATCAATGTATGGACAGCACATCATTGGCCCGCATTTCATTGATGGCACTTTGACTAGGCGAAAGTACAGGCAGTTCTTGAGACGTATCTTACCTGTACTACTAGAAGACCTACCTCTGAATTTGCGTCAAATAATGTGGTATCAGCATGATGGATACCCTGCGCATAATGCCATAGTGGCAAGAAATGCACTAAATCAACAGTTCCCAAATCGATGGATAGGACGAGGCAGTCCTGTTCAGAGATTTCCAGCATGATCACCGGACCTCGCCCCATTAGATTTTTTTCTTTGGGGACATTGTGAAGTGGTGTATCAGCAGGTTCCAACAACAAGGAACAACATGAAAGACCATATTACCGCTGCATGTGCCAGAAACACTGGCAGCAGTGAGTCGATCAGTGTTGGAGCGTGCACAGCGGTGTTGCCATGTAAATGGCGATCTCTTCAAACAGGCTTGGTAGAGTTTCTGTTGTGAGAAATCCGGTTGCATACCAGCATACATGTTTGTGTGTTTCTGAGAATTTTGTTCATTTTGTACGTACTGCTGTACAAACATACGTTTATGTCATCACTTCACCATGTGAAAAAATTCATGTGTAATGTAGTAATTAAAAATGTTCTGTAACATGTTCTGTACTTGTCATGTAACATTATGTAATTAACGTTCAACTATGTACAGTAAACCAGCATTTTTCCCCTCTGCTAGATCCTCGGTCAGCGATTGATTTTGTAATACCCCGACCGGTGATATTCAATTCTGTTACCGTTATGTCCATTCCAGTACTGTACAGTAGTAGAGATCAATAGAACATGAACGAGCAACTCCTTTCTTTATAATTCCATTGTGTGTGACTGGAAATAGGTATTGTTTCAAGCCTCTTCATAACAGTGCAAATAACATTAAGTACAGCGCCTGTAGCATCATAGTACGGCAATCATATCGCGAGTAAGAGGACCGCGAGGTTCGCGTTGGACTCTCGGAATGTGCAACTGCTGCGCGTTTTGTTTATCTCAAGCGCCAACTTCACGTTGCAATATCTCAGGATGTAATTGACCTATTGCAATGAAACAAATGCCATTACTTACATGATTTTTCATGTTAACCAATGCGCACAAAATAATACAAGGTGTCCATTTAAAACACATAAGGTGATGGTGAAAATACTATTTTCCTACATTTTTGACCGGCTCATAGCATTTACTTCAATTAGCCCCTTCCCTGCTTTCATGCCAATGAAAGTCATTTTTTCAAAATCTCTTGTTGTTCCAGATATATCTGCGGTGAAAGGTTTAAGTGGGCCACCCTGTATGTATCACAGCTATATTAAGAAACTTGCGTATGGAATTATTGATTGCAGAATGTTTTCAAGTAGTAGGGATTTTTAAGTCCAAAATTTTAGAACATAAACATTTACACAAAATTTAGTATGATATATCTCCTTATATAAATTATGTACAGAAAAACTGACATGTAGTAATTTTAAAACAAGTATTATCTACCTAATTATGAATTTCCATTAACATGTTAATTGAATTTCATGAAAAAGTTGAATTAAAAATTTCAAAAACACAAATTTATTTTGGAAAAACTATTAATTGTATATGAAAGAAATGTTTGTGATATCTCTACTTTTATGTAGGTGACATTCCCACAAAGTTTCGTGAAAATCCATGCATTAGGTAAAAATATATTTTTATATCCGGAGTGTCGCCTAACATATCTGCCATGAACAATGTACATTCATATGGTTAGTGCTGGTTAGAATGAAGGTTTTCAAACTACTGTGCTTATTAGTTCTACAGACTACAATGATGCAGATTAATTTACCATGGTTATAATTATCAGAAGATGAAGAGTTACTGGTATGAGAATCAAAACATTTGGGGAGGTATGTACATGAATATCATTATCAAGCAAATTGTTAAAGTGATCATCAACCAAAGGGTGACATACTTTCTCCTCGCCAGGCTCGCTACTACCCCTCTGCCCCTCCCCACACCGAGCAAGCACTGGGGTAGATGGGACGGACTTTCTGCGGAATGGTTTGCGCAGGATATTTACTAAGCGCTGCTGAGCAAGATGTCTTTTCAATGTGAAGGCTGATTCCTCACCCTGGAAAATGTTAGACAACATGTTAGAGTACCTTCACCACAAGCTCTGTTTACATCATGCTTACAGAAAGAGAGACTGAAATGAATTCACCAAGAAATTCCCATTGTTTTTCTTTTATAAGATTATTTTTACAGAAAGCATACTAAACTTTGTTAGATCTGCTTCTTTCTAATACAAGCTAAGTAAGAATATTTATTTTGAGAACCATTATTAAGAAAGATTGTAGTCCATCCACAACTACTACATTTTCAAAATATTACAACCAGATGAATGAAATTTAATGTTTTCACAGAAAAATAAATAAAAGCATCCAATTTTTTGTAGATCTGTATTAATTTTAAAAATAATCCAAGATCCATATCACTATTTCTCAACTGACTGCTTGGATTTTCAGTAATATCATGGTGTTTCAGACAAAGCTTTTGTTTAAAAAAATTATCTACTGAAAATTCCTCACCACCATTGAAACAAAATTCTGCCAACTATTTTGTTCTGTGTTGCTCAGGCGCAACCCTCAAATGTTGAAGAAGACAATTTGCAACTCTACTTACTATGAGCAATTCAGTTAAAGGTTGGATTCTTCAATTTTAGAAATTTCCCATCTCCTTCAATGCTCCAAAAATAATTTTCTCTGAAATCAACACAACCTATTATCACAAGGCAATGCTACCATGGTGGATAGTATGAAATCATAGCATGGTCATTAGACTTCATTCAACTTTAATTTTTGACTTTGTTTAAATATCTTCAAGAAATTCTTTCTATCAATATTTCATAAACAAAAATTATGAATTAATTTTTTTTGGCTGTTGCTTAATAACATATCTTCATACGCACAAAATTAAATATTTCAATTAATGAACCTGATAATTTCATTGTTTTTCTGCATAAAACAATAAATTCCAGTCATCTTTTAGATTTATGTGTTATGCTCCCTTATAATTTTCCACCATGTTTTTACTACAAATAAACATTGTAAAAACTGAACTGTCATAAAAATTTCAGTTGGATAGACAAACAGATGTTATTGTTTTAATTATATACATTTCTCAATATTGAAACCAACCATTAATACCAATGTAGTGTTAGTTAAGGACAAAGCTCATTATCTTTCTAGATAACTTTTCATTTTCAAAGTGACTAAAATATAGGTTTATTCTAATGATCCTCCAGTTCAATTCTGGCTCAGTCCGGTCATATTTGAAGGTGCTCAAATACGTGTGTCATTCCTGTATTTGTTGATTTACCGGCATGTAAAATAACTCCCACGGTACGAAATTCTGGCACCTCGGTGCCTCAGAAAACCATAATAGTTAGTGGGATGCAAAAACAAATAAGATATAACATTATTATTATTATTATTATTATGATCACTGTCATCATCATCATCATCATCATCATCATCATCATCATCATCATCTTTGCAACTATATAATAGTGTCTGTCAAGTCAACAGCCCATACACTAGCTGAATCCTCAATAGCACCATCAAAGGTTAATGATGTATAAGGAAACAGCAAAAACTGATAGTGATGCCATAAAGAGGCATACTAGGCAAGATGAGGAATGAGTTAGTTTCCTATTGCTTTCCTCGTTGAGCCAAACATGAATAACTCTATGAGAAGTACCTTTCACAACAACCAGACACACTAGTATGCTATAAATGTCATTGCTTAGCACTTCAGGAGCTTCCGTACTGCCACACCCATAAACGAGATGAAGACTTCTGTGAAAGCCACATTTTGCTCTGGCCTGTGCAAAGAAACAGATGCAAAAAAAATACTTAGGGCATCCATCAAGAAATAGCCAGAGGTTGATACATAATTTGTGTCTTTCTGCTCAGCTGTGCCCAACATTTATCTGCAATAGCACTCAAACAATCAACGATCATTGATCTGCATTTAGGGCTGTCACCCAGGTGGCAGATTTCCTATCAATTGTTTATCTAGTCTTTTCTTAAATGACTTCAAAGAACTTGGACATTTATAGAAAAACTAGATAAACTAATCCAATCCTTAATATCTTTTCCTATAAATGAACATTTGCTCGGTTTCGTTTAAATGGTTACATAAACAGCCTAAATACCCAACAATGAACATCTGAAAATCCACATGCAATTCATGAAACACAACTTCATTCTCAAAAGATAAGCATGCGGATTACAATCTCATGTTCATGAATTATTTGGCTGATATTTTTAAGAGTACTGTAGATTCAGAAGTTTACTGTAATTTTGCTACCGTTCATTGCACAATTGTATGAAACAGAAATGATGGGCTTATTCTTCAAAACAGAGCCACAGCTTATACTTTCACGACCTGTTCCACCTTCCTCTTCCTATCCTCCACTCTACGTTTCCCTTTCCTACCATTCCCTTTCCTCTTCCTTCACTCCTCCTCTGTAACACTTCCCAGTTCCATGCAATTTTTAAGCGATATCTTTGGGGAGCGAATAATTTTACAAGGGCTCTGGCCATCACGTAGTCCCAATTCTTCATCTCCTGATGTTTTTTTCTGGGGTGCGCCAAGTCCTCAGTTTACCATCTACTCCCAGAACAGTTGAGGAATTAAAAATAGCCAGAACAAACATTGTGAAATCTGTGCGAAGTGAAACATTGGTGAAAGGTTTTGATAATAAATGCAAACGTGTTTCCCTATGCTTGGAAAGTCAAGGTAAACATTTTGAATGTTTGCTATGAACCTAATAAGTGTACAACAATCGTTAGAGTAACAATTCACTCCTTTTCAAGTTGCTTTGTTACTGGTTCTGTTAACAGTTTATCTTTGTGTAAACAGTTTATTTTTGTGTAACAGGTTGTTACAGAACCATTGTGCTTTTAATCTCATAATTCGGTGTTGCACAATCTCTTGAACTGCCTGCTCACATCTGACTCTGAACAGACATTGTTGCCATCCGAACTGTGCACTCAGATAGGCCACAACTGCAATGCTTCCTGTAGAGAGTCAATTCTAATTCACTGTAAATTATACCTATTCCTTCTTGCTTTATGTTGTTGGTATCAACGTAGAAAATTATGACCTTCTCCTTAACCTTCTCTGTTTCTTCTACCTTCCTCTATATCTGCCTTAAACTAATTGATGGATAATACTCTGCCCTGGTTACCCTTCCTCCATACACTTTCCCGACATGCCTAACAATAAAGTCACCCATGACCAGAGCCTCAACCCCCACCCACCTCATTAGATACCCTCCTCTTCTGGGCTCTCTTAACTTCTCTGACAGCTGAAGAACCTACTTCCTCTTCCCTACTCTCCCTCTCACGATACTGTTCCACCTCGCTCTTCCTATTCTCTACTCTACGTTTCCCTTTCCTCTTCCCTCCCCCCTCCTCTATAACACTTCCTAGTTCCCCCTCTACCTTCTGCTGTTATACCTGCAGTGACTCATACTGATTCTTCACTGATACATCTCCTGAACCTACTCGCTGATTAGAGCCCTTAGCCCTTATTTTCCTTCAACTTGAAACATTAGCCCACCTGTGTTCTAAAATTTCTCCTCTTCCTTTCCCTCGCTTTTCCCTACCTATCATATCCTGCACTCATTGAGGAAGACCTACCATCATTCTTGTCCTCTGCTAAAAGCCTAATTATCTCTCTCACACTCAAACTCCTTAATACCCACTCACACTCACGGTTTCTACTAAATACATGGCATACAATATTATTATCAGATGTTTTTTTTTAAAAATGCATTTGTCCTTTTATTCATATTCCTTAATGCCTGCTCACATTCACAGCCCTTAATAAATGCATGTCATACAATACTATTATCAGATTTTCGTAAAACAACATACATTTGTTCTTTTATTTAGTTCACTCTCCTCCAGCAAAGTTCTGATGTAGAATAAACTAAAGTGTAACTCAGTGTTCAGTGTTGAAGTTTCATTGAGTTCACCTAGATCACACTGAGCATTATTTTTAAAATTATCAACATTATACTGATTTACTGTTAAATTCAACCTGCAAAAAGTTTCATGGTTCTCCATTTGAGAACAAGAGTTTGGTAAATCTCCAACAGAAAAACAATTTATATCAGAAAAATACATATTAAGGTCAATTTATTTCACTATTACTCCCCAGCTACCCATTTCTAGAATGAATTAAAGTGTAACTAAATGTACAATGTTGACGTTTCATGGAATGTTACAACACCTAGAATCACAGTGAGCATTATTTTTAAATTGTCAGCTTTACATTGATATTAATTTACAGTTCAAGTTCAACCAAAGGAATGTATAATGATTCTTCATTTTAGAATGAGAATTATGCAAACCTCCATCAAAAACAACAATTCATATAAGCAAAATTTATGATACATATAGTTAATTACATTTAGATTTATTAAAATTTAATATCTCTTGGTTAATACTTGGTTAATACTTGGTTAATACAGTAAATGGCAGTATGACAGTACTTGACAAGGAAATGTTAAGCAGTTAATAAGGATTCTGTGATATAATACATGTCATACATGTTATTAATAGATATTTTAAAAATATACATTTGTTCTTTTATTTAGTTCATTCAAGTATACACCACTTGTCTCTTACAAAAAGCTATTCAAGGGATGATAATTTGTCTATAATGATACAGTAAGCACTGAATACATTACAAATCACAATTATAATATTCGCTATGTACATTTTAATAGAATTCTATCATTATTAAAGGAAACATTATTCTCAGTTCTAAGAGGTTAGTTACCAACCTATCATTCATAACAATGTTACCAACAGTCATGAAGTATTCAGGTAAACTCAAGTTTTTAAACTCTACTCCTAGACTGAAAGACAGTTTTTGTGATTTTGAAATGAAGTTACTTGTAAAACATACACTGCCGGTCAAAAGTTTCCGGACAAACATTGAACTGTTAAAGAATGGACTGAGATTAAAAGAAAACAACATACCTATGCAAGGAATTGACAAATATATATTCTAAAAATAATATTTTACAATAAAACTATGTTTTTACATTACATCTGAGCAAGAAATAGACAATATTTACACGTTTACTCCCACAGATCACCAGAACACATCAAAGTTTCTTCTCATCAAAGAAACTCCCCTTTGCTCCAAGTACACTTTTGACTATTCTTGGCATTATCAGAACAAGTTTTTCTAAAACTGATGCAGGCATACTTTGCCAGGCATTCTGCAAGATGTCCCACAGCTTTTCTGATGAAGAAGGACACTCTTTTTGGACTTGCCAATCAAATTCCTCCCACAGCAGCTCAATTGGATTTAAGTCCAGGGATTCAAAACAATTCCCCAGAGTTTTGTTTGTTTTGCAGATAATTCATGCAATAGCGAGACATGTCACTGGCTTGTTGGAGGACAAACCCACGTTGCTGTCCTGATGGAATAGCATAACGAGACAGGATGGAATGGTAGCTGTTTTTGTCCAGTATTCCTTAAATTCGGTGCAGTCTACCAACTCCACTGAAGGTGAAACAACCCCAAACCATCACAGAGCCCCATCCATGTTTCACTGTAGGTGTTATACAGTAGGATGCATTTTTGCCGATGCTGAACGTTGAACGTAAACTCATTGCTGTTGCATATGTTTTGTCCGAAACGTTTGGCCAGCAGTGTATATACTAAAGTGAAGTACTTGGATGATAAGGGTCAGTTACCTCCTTATATATTTCTTCAGTTTATCTCTATGCCCTTCTTAACCTGTTAACTGGGGAGCGCGCGATACGGTAACTCTGTTCTGGTGGGGACGAATTTTCGTAACTCGAAAAATAATCAAATAAATTCAAGAAACCTTCCAAATGTTGATATACTTGATAATAAAATGCTACGTATATCCTAATTCTGATATAGAAAGTGATTTTTTGCCTATTTGTTAATATTTGTGGGTGTTATAGTTTTGGAGCAAAAACGACCTAAGTCTCGTACTAACTTCTGTATATTACAAATATAAATTTCTTTTCGGAATATCTATATTTTCATATTAATTTCAGGAAAATTAAAAGCCTCTACACTGCAAATACACTTTATCATTAACTAATCTACAATTTCTGAAATAAATACCGCAGTTGAGAGAAATACATTTCATTCTGGGTTTGCAATCGCAGTAATAAGTTGAGAGTAAGTACTTACAGTGGTAGCCTGGTTCTAATCGTCTTCTCACAATAATTACTTCTTTATCGAAATGAATTTACACACCAGGACTGATTTCACTAATTATATTATTTACACTAGTCACACAGTTTACATCTCACGCACTGTTTTTACACATCTTGCATGTGATAAACACGGAAACACGGAGCTGCACAGAGAGCGACGTCGCAGTCACTGCACCTGTAGATTGTTTCACGTCTCTCTCTTTTCGCCAGACACACCATGCACCTCTTCACACCATGCTGCCTTCTTCCCGATGGTGGATTCACATCAGGAAAATGCCTAACACTGAATCTTTCTGTGGGAGTAGCGGGAAGTGGTCTAACTGAAAGGACAGGCATTGCTTCAGCGGGGTTGAACCTGTGTACTTTTCGAGGATTTTATCGATGAGGTGAATTCTGAACTGCAGGTGATTGCATTTTCCTCCATGTTGCCGGAAAATGATGAATGAATTGAATACCACACGAGGTCCAGAAGATGCTGGAAAATTTTATGGTAATATTTCTTCATTCGCTTCCTTGCTGTGGAGTACATAATGACGTACTGATCGGAAAGGTCAACTCCCCCCATAGAATCATTGTAGTCTATGCAAACTACAGGTTTCTCTTTGGTTTCGTCCTTTCCTCTGATAGGGACAGTTCGCATTTCAGCATCATGGATACTACTGAGCATGCAAACATCTCTCTTGTCCTTCCATTTTAGAACCATGAGTTTCTTTCGATAAGCAGCCGTTACCTCTCCTTTCTTCCGCTTTTTACTCATAAGTTCCTTAGGGAGATTTTTCCGGTTGGTTCTTACTGTACCCACTGCGTCAGTATCGAGGTCATTTAGCAGGTCGTATAATTCAGGGCTGCTATAGTAGTTGTCCATTCCTGTCAGGTATCCTTGTTTCAGCAGATTATCTGCCAGAGTACACACAATTCTCGTCGGCTTGGAAGACTGTGATAGATCGATGCCATGGACTTCGCTCTTGAGTTCTGTTGATTTTCCCGTGTACCACAACATATTCCACACGTAACCCGTTTTCGCTTCGCAAATTTTTTAAGATTCCATTCCGAACCGGGATCTTTTCTTTGGAATGTATACCTTCCAACCAAGGCGACCTTTCCATAGAAGAAGGCTTTCGTCTATGGATAGCTGGTCATCCGGGATGTAAGCCTGTTGAAACATTTTCACAAAGTGATCGAAGACTGGCTTTACCTGGTATAGTTTAGGAGGCATCTGCCCATCGTAGGCCTCATTGTCAGAAAAATGGAGAAATTTCAAGAGAAGGAAAAACCTCTTTTCCGTCATGGTCTCGTAAAATATGGGCGTGGCCAGAAACTTGTTACGAGAAAAATAATGCCCCATTGTAGGTTTGTGGATAATCCCTTGAAGAAGCAAAAGTCCGAATAAAAGTTTTATTTCATCCTTATTTGTAGGTATCCAGTCTTTTTCCCTACTCCTCCGTTTCATTTTGTGAACCAGTGTTTTCCCATGAATTTTCTGTTGCGCATAAATATTAGTTTGCTCAGCAATATACTGACAGATAGTATCGTCCACAAACAGTTTGTAAATATCCTCTGGAGTCTTTACATCCATAAACTGTCCTTTTACTCCAGGAATGAACTTTGTTGGAAATCTACTCCTTTTCTGTCCATCTTCTACCCACGTAATAGGCCCTGACATATCAGTGCAGTTTGAATCTGCCTGTATCTCTCCATCGTCACTGTTGTCACCCGAGGTGTTACTTTCGAACCCGCGACCATTCGCTGTGATAGCACCAGAATGCTGTCCTGTACCACATGTGCCTCCTTCTCCAGAGAACGAATTATCTTCACTATCTGAATGGAAGTCACTGAAGTCATCGTCCTCGTCGCTAAACTCCAACATTTCATGTACAAGTGAACGCAAGCTGTCATCACGTAATTCTTCAACTCGATGTCGTTTAGAAGACATAATTATGACTGAAAAGTACTCTTATGAAACAACAGAAGTGCAACGCATCTATAAGTTCAAATTCACTCCTCCCCGAAATTACAGTACTCCTTTTCATACTGATATACTATACAGTTCCCAGTCTCATAAAACACTAAAGTTTTCGAGTAAGCACATAGCAAGGACGCAGCTGATTAGCCTAGTTCCCGTGCGAGGCGAACACATAACGCGCTTTTGCACGGAAGCGAATTATGTTGAATGATATACATCTCTCTCTGATCTGTTTCTGTTAAGCGGAAGTACTTACTAAAAATACCACTTGATGACAGGGGTATGCAGATAACGAGGACTGAATTTCATAACTCTGGCTAAGCTGAGAGTCGAGGAAAAAAATAAAATAGCAGCATACGACTGAAGTCGCTCTCCCCACCTGGCTGGTTATTTCCTCGAGCGACTTAAGTCGCGCTCCCCAGTATACGGGTTAAATAATAATAATGTTATTGGCTTTATTTCCCACTAACTACTTTTTTCAGTTTTTAGAGACACCGAAGTGCTGGAATTTTGTCCTGCAGGAGTTCTATTACGTGCCAGTACATCTACCAACATGAGGATGATGTATTTGAGCACCTTCAAATACCACCAGAATGAGCCAAGATCAAACCTGCCAAGTTGAGGTCAGAAGACCGCCTCAACTGTCTGAGCCATTCAGCCTGGCATGTGCTTCTTGATGCCATATGATTTTTCAGGTGAAAATTCCAACCGGGAATCAAACCTTGACTGTCTGGGCAAAAAGCTAGCAGTTAAATCACTGCACAAATTATCTCCCTGTGATCTTCTCTAGTTTAATTGGCAATCATGGGATTCCAGTCAAGTATTACTTCCACTTACTTTCATTTTATCTCTCTGATCCTCCTTGATCAAATCTTGCTCTTTACCGACCTTCACAGTATAATTTTTCAAGTCTAAGATATTTTCCATTTTCCTGGATTTCATAGTCCTTCTCTTTCGTCAGCTGATCCACATATTTGCAGACAGCCAGACAGAATAGTAATTGGTTCAAAAAGATTAGTTCTCTCTTGTGTCAGTCAGAGGAATGACATGACTGCAGAATTTTAGAAAATGGATAAAGTATTGTCTGAAGAATTTTTGCCGTAACAATGTGCTTGCAACATTATAACAAGTTTATGATTGTAAAGACAGAGGAACATGGGTAGGAACACAGTATAAATGTAATCCCAAGTCAGTGTGGGGAAAAGGGAGCAACAGAAAGAGGAAACAAGGACCAACATGAAAACACAAGACGGCAAGGACAATTTTATATAATGGGAATTAATCGAGGGATGTTCCTCCATTCAGCACAATGTATAAAACATGACATTTATTGAGTGAAAACCAGATTCAATTCCCTTGGAATCATCATCAGTTCGTGATAAATAAATAAAACTATCAAAGGATCCTAATAACAATCAACATGAAAACTGCCTTAAATACATTTACAATGGTTGACATAAAATACATATGACCATAAAACATATTACTATTTACAGAAAGTTCTTGGAACAGGTCACAGTCATCTTCATCTTCATACTGATATACAGCAGATGGGCTCTCTCCTCATCAAACCCAGTTCTTCTGCATCCATTTCTTCTCAGTCTCTGATGAGCTCATCAGCTTGCATCAAAACTCATTGAGGTGTCATCATGATGGGTTTTCAGTCTTGTGTTTATCTAGCTTTCTTCTTATCCTACACTTCCCGTATCAAAGGTAGGAAGTTCAAGAACTTGAAATTCAGCAGGAAAATACTTATACAGTCAAGTAGCTACCCTAATTTTCATAGGAGATCTAGTAATTTCATTAATATGCTCCAGATCACAACAGTTAACTTAAACAATAATATAAACTTTGTGGGTTAATTGGCACAATTTCACTTTTTTCCATGTGATCTTTGAATTTGTTCATACTGCACAAGAAGCTTATTCTGTACTTATCCAAAAGAAACTGGCAACAATGATGAGAACCGATTAGGAGCAAACAGTGATTGAATTAGTGGAATTAATGGCCATACATTATAAAATGACAATGCTTGATTGAAACAATGTCCATATATTTCAAGCAGTAGGGAAGTATGCCTTCAATATGTGTTCCAATAGCTGATTGTGAACATTTTTATCACTCAGTTCCAATATCCACTAGATTCAGAGCTATAGTTTAATCTTACACCTAAGTCTATCACTATACCTTTCTTTCCTCATTTATAACCATATGCCATCCTTACTAATATCCAAACTGAAATATTGATATATAAAGGAAGTACTTTGACAAAGCTCTCTCCAACAACAAGCTTATTTATACCACATGAAGTGTTGTGTCGACAGCATCAAAAATTCGCTTAGTTTTCAATCTGAGTTTGACCGTATTGTTATTTCATGTACCTTATGTAAAACTTGCTGACGTTTCAATACATCATACTCAACCAGCCTCCTCAGGCAGTTTGACCTTGATAAAGAATATTGCAATGTATTCAAAAGTCACGTAAAATAACAACATGGTCCACCCTGGGATAAGAACTTTACAGCAGTATAACAGACCGTGAAAGCTTCACTCTAATGTTTTTTTAAGTATTGACGATACGATGAATACTTGTATTTTAAACACACACACACACACACAACTTCATAATAGACTTCTATGCCTTTCAGTGTTAAATCTGTAAACCTCTTTGAATTAACTAAATGTTTCCACAATCCGCTATTTGCAACTAGCTCTGTTGCCTCGTCTAGTTCTACATCTGTGTTCGTTAATGATTATCCCTTTGGTCTCCCTCTGCTTTTCTTGCCCTACATGGCCAAGTCCATTATTCTTCCAGGAAACTTATCATCTCCCATTCACCTCACATGACCCCACCACTGAAGCCAGTTTATATTTACATTTACATTTATTGAATCCAGACAGGCCTTCACCCAATACAGAGTTCATTGCATCATAGCCTGAGCCACCAACACCATATAGAAATTGAATGAAAAGAGGATTGTAATACATTAGGAATAAATGGCCAACGGTCAACACACTACTGGAGTGCCGCCAGCCCTGTGAATGACTCACATCTACCCATATGATTACTGTACAACTATGATCAGATTGTGTACCCCTCACGCAGTGACCATTACCCGGCAGGACCTGGTACGGCAAGGCTACCTCCCGTAACACCATAGGTCAACCAGGAAATGCCCACTGCATGCATGAATCTGGTGCAAACCAGATGTACGTGATACCAGGATTCGCGAGGAAGCTCACGAGACTATATAAAAAATGTATATTAAAAGGATAGTAGTAGAATTCCTTCCAGTAGTGTTAACTACGGGGAGGCTTGGTGTTAACCAATTAACTTGGGAATGTTATGTAGCCTGTAAGGTTACGCAACATATAGGTATGAAACTGCACTAAGGTGTATGATAACTGTATGCGACATTCAACCTTGTCCCAGATTCATTTTGCTTGAGTCTGCCAGTCTGACTATACAGCACCACTCCTAGCATACCCTGGTGAGGTCACATTTCCCACAGAGTGCACTGACTTGATTGAAGCCAGTTTATACATATAGCTTCATTCATCGAGTTTTTTCTAACTTAGCCTTTATTTCCTCATTTTGAGTAACCTCCCAACATTGTTCCCACCAGTTTATGTGTTAATAATAATAATAATAATAATAATAATAATAATAATAATAATAATAATAATATATTATTATCATTATCATCATCATCATCATCATCTCTATACAAAGTCAGTACAGTGCAGTATGGAAGAAGTAGAACCACAAGAACATTATCATCATCCTGATAATCAACATACCAATCTGGAAGAACAAGTTCACAGCTGCTGAGAACAGAAACTAATTTTATAATCTTTCACGTCTATTGGCAGCTGAATTTATAGACAGATGCACATGAAATTAAGCAACAGAACTGCTGATTACCTGTCTTGTCAGGAATTGCCTGTCACAGGATCTGTTGCAAAACAACACAACTGAGTTGATGATTGAAATGAAATGGCGTATGGTTTTTAGTGCCACGAGTGTCCAAGGACATGTTCGGCTTGCCAGGTGCAGGTCTTTGATTTGACGCCCGTAGGCGACCTGCTCGTCGTGATGAGGATGAAACGATTAAGAAGATGACACACCCAGCCCCCGTGCCAGCGAAATTAACCAATGATGGTTAAAATTCCCAACCCTGCCGGGAATCAAACCCGGAACCTCTGTGACCAAAGCCTAGCATGCTAACTATTTAGCCATGGAATCGGACATGTTGACAATTATAATACCAATATAATGGTCCGTTATTGGACATTATAAATTTTCCAGCTAACTCATTCTTGGTTGCCTGCGTTTCGCCCTCGTGTGCTAAGTTAGGCTCGTCAGTTGGGACTTAGCACACCACCCAAAACGCAAGGCTAGTGCATACCGTGGAGGCCACTGCATAGGCTATTTGAAGCCACCAGCAGTGCCAATGCACTATGGGAATCAACTCTGCATCATTTGATGGCCAGGCAGGCATCTATTTTTTGGAAATGAGACATAGCTCTCATAGTGCATTGGCACTGCTGGTGGCTTCAAATAGCCTATGCAGTGGCCTCCACGGTATGCACTAGCCTTGCGTCTTGGGTGATGTGCTAAGTCCTAACTGACGAGCCTAACTTAGCACACGAGGGCGAAACGCAGGCAACCAAGAATGAGTTAGCTGGAAAATTTATAATGTCCAATAACGGACCATTATATTGGTATTATAAATTTACTCATTCGGGACAAATATTTTAGGTTCCCTATGGGATTCAACTCTGCATCATTTGATGGCCAGGCAGGCATCTATTTTTTGGAAATGAGACATAGCTCTCATAGTGCATTGGCACTGCTGGTGGCTTCAAATAGCCTATGCAGTGGCCTCCACGGTATGCACTAGCCTTGCGTCTTGGGTGATGTGCTAAGTCCCAACTGACGAGCCTAACTTAGCACACGAGGGCGAAACTCAGGCAACCAAGAATGAGTTAGCTGGAAAATTTATAATGTCCAATAACGGACCATTATATTGGTATTATAAATTTACTCATTCGGGACAAATATTTTCGGTTCCCTATGGGAATCAACTCTGCATCATTTGATGGCCAGGCAGGCATCTATTTTTTGGAAATGAGACATAGCTCTCATAGTGCATTGGCACTGCTGGTGGCTTCAAATAGCCTATGCAGTGGCCTCCACGGTATGCACTAGCCTTGCGTCTTGGGTGATGTGCTAAGTCCTAACTGACGAGCCTAACTTAGCACACGAGGGCGAAACGCAGGCAACCAAGAATGAGTTAGCTGGAAAATTTATAATGTCCAATAACGGACCATTATATTGGTATTATAAATTTACTCATTCGGGACAAATATTTTAGGTTCCCTATGGGAATCAACTCTGCATCATTTGATGGCCAGGCAGGCATCTATTTTTTGGAAATGAGACATAGCTCTCATAGTGCATTGGCACTGCTGGTAGCTTCAAATAGCCTATGCAGTGGCCTCCACGGTATGCACTAGCCTTGCGTCTTGGGTGATGTGCTAAGTCCCAACTGACGAGCCTAACTTAGCACACGAGGGCGAAACTCAGGCAACCAAGAATGAGTTAGCTGGAAAATTTATAATGTCCAATAACGGACCATTATATTAGTATTATAAATTTACTCATTCGGGACAAATATTTTCGGTTCCCTATGGGAATCAACTCTGCATCATTTGATGGCCAGGCAGGCATCTATTTTTTGGAAATGAGACATAGCTCTCATAGTGCATTGGCACTGCTGGTGGCTTCAAATAGCCTATGCAGTGGCCTCCACGGTATGCACTAGCCTTGCGTCTTGGGTGGTGTGCTAAGTCCCAACTGACGAGCCTAACTTAGCACACGAGGGCGAAACGCAGGCAACCAAGAATGAGTTAGCTGGAAAATTTATAATGTCCAATAACGGACCATTATATTGGTATTATAAATTTACTCATTCGGGACAAATATTTTAGGTTCCCTATGGGAATCAACTCTGCATCAGTTGACAATTGACCGGTTGGATAAAATGTCTAGAATTTCCTGGCTGTAATACAGTAAACCTTATTCAGTTTGAGCAAAGATTTTGTGATTGCAAAAAGCTCCTATTTTGCATTCTGTTAGTTTGCTCCTTGTCCAGCACTAAAGGTGAATGAAGTATCATACAATAGGATTTTTGAACTAAATAACGTCTTAATTTCATCTGTTATACCACCACCCCACTCCAGTTTCCACACCGAAGAAGGCTACTATGAACCCAAGAAAACCTCATTCCAGAATTAAAGACAACCACCACAGGGAGTATTCTTAAGCACTTGAGCTGCTGACTTACCACTCTCAGCTGGAGAGTCTTCAGTGTTGCCTTCAGAAGAGCCGAGACCCAAACCTATTTTGGGTCCCTGAAAGGGTCAACAGTTCTTCCTTGTAGCTTCACTCATGTTTACTCCTAAACTAACAAATTCTTCTGTGATAAATTTGCTAGGTAATAAATAAAGAGCTAATACTCTAAAAACTGTGTAATGCTACAAACATGTCAGGTTTTGAAAATTTTGGGTAAAGTATCCACATAATTCTGAAATAAGATGTATATACACGTATATGTACCTATAATGCTGTATGAAAGAATTGAACAAGGTCTATTAATAGAGAATTTGATAGGGTAATCACTGAGGGAACGATATAGGCTAATTTATTTCCTCTTTCATATCTGTAGATATAATCTTGAAGTATCTGAAGCTTCCAAGCCCATTAAAAGATATCCTGGGGCCAATGACCTCAGATGTTAGGCCCCTTTAAACAAGCATCATCATCAAAAGATATCCTAACCCTTAAAGTCACCACATGTACCAGTTTCCTTGCTCCACAGTAGCCCAAGTAGCTTCATAGCCTTCTATACAGAACCATAAGAAATTTCCGTAGAGAGATGGTTTAGTGATATATTTTTGGATAAATTTTCCATCTGATACGCAGTGTCATCTGGAATTTCTTCTGTCAGCATTGTGCATTATCTTCTTCACTTCTTATTGTGAACAGTTCTGCTGTGCAAAATTTATGAGATAATTCATGAACTTCATTACAACTTGGAACTCAAACACATGGGAATGTCTCCTTAAAAAATCTCCAACCAACATGAGTGGACTCTGTGCAAACAGCATTATTACCATTCAAGATGTGTTAGTAGGTTATTATATATCACTAAAAATAATGTTTTATGAGATACCAGTACTGCTTAATTAAATTCCTCAGTTTTATTTAATCAAAATCATTTTCAAGCATTTACTCCCTAATACACAAAAGACATTATAAGATGACCAAACAACACCTCCCCTCCCCTCTCCACTGAACAGAGTTATTGCCTATACCTTTCCCCTGAACCCCACTCCATAGCAACCATGACCAGAGCAAGGGAACCGGCTTCAGTCCAAACATAGTCGCTGGAGGTAATGGATGATTAGCAGCTTAGGTAAAGTACAGAAACTTTCTTGAAGTTACTGAGCTCACAGTGGAGGACAACTACATTCATAATTTGCCTCACTTATTCATAAAACCACCCATTCACAATCACTGACAAGTTTATGCAACATAAACAATATTAAACATATAAATACATGATTTAATGTGATTTGATAGAATCTGAGGATGTTCTTGTAGAACAAAACAAGTCATTCTTTGCTTTTTTACAGGTATGTTATATAGTGTTATATGTGTTATAATCAGGGATGCAGTGGTGCCAGAACGCACCAGAAAAGAATCTAAAACCTATCTGGAAAGGCAGAATGTACTGTAGTCTAAAACCTACTTACCTTTAAATTGACTGAAGTTTCTTTGTTTTATAACAGTTTAATGTTTTAAATATCCCACATTATTTCAAAGGCCAATAGTGAAGAACTTCCACATCTAACCACTACTGCCAACTGTATTTCTACTTACACTGCTTTATCAAGCTCTGGAATGTGTGACAATGAATATTACTTCAGACTTCCAAATGTGGCAGACTTTGATAATAGTAGGTTACTTCAGACACAGTAATTTCAACACACCAGAATTTTACCTATCACCAAATTAGCCCGATTTCTACCTACACCACTCAATCTTTTTGCTAAAAATTCATGTGAGCAGCCACTAAATATTAATCAGTTAAGAAGAGTATTCACTACTCTCTCAGAAGAAGTAGACTCCAATTATAGCAATTTAAAGAAAAATATTATTGGTTTGTCACCACTGAAAGATGTATGGATTTATATTACTAAAAGTATTTTTGTTGATATTGTTGTTGATTCATCTATAATAACCAACAATTAAGAATCAGCTGCAACTATTTCCTTGCATAACATTGTTTTGCATTTCTGAACTGATACAATAAATTATACTGGTGGCTAGTCCATTGGATACCTACAGATCTATTAAATCAGGGTTTATATGAAATGCAATTTTTTGCTATGCTGTACAAAAAGCCTTACAGGTATTTACGTGCTGTTTATTGAGTTGTTAACCAATTAGATGTAATGCTGCTTCTCTGCAAGGTTAACTTTGTCTAAGATTGTTCTGTGTGCTTTGGCTTTCTATGATCAAATACTTTCTTCCTCAGTGTGATGTTTGCAGCGTCCCTTTCTTGCTTTCATAAAACGTAAGCTCAGTGTTTGCCCATTCTTTTGAAATATAGAGCTCTGGTTCTTTTTCAACACCCAAACCAATTTCCAGTTCCTTCGAACAACTCTTTAATAGAATAGAACTGAGTGTTGGTAATACTGTAAACTCAGTGTCTGGAATGAATGCATTTTAGATTTTTATGTATAAAGTCTATTCATTGTACCATAGATACCCTAAAAAACCAGTATCAACTACAGGTAAATAACCTAGACTGCAAATAGCAAAAGTAGAGAGAATAAATTCTGTCTGTTCACTGGGTAGCTTCATCTCATGGAGCTGCTGAGTGTAACATTATGATGATCAGAATCACGGTTCATGGTTCACGGTTCATGGTTATGAGGGTGTTTAGGGGTTGTAGTACGGATGTAAAGGAGAGGGCATATAAGTCTCTGGTAAGACCCCAACTGGAGTATGGTTCCAGTGTATGGGACCCTCACCAGGATTACCTGATTCAAGAACTGGAAAAAATCCAAAGAAAAGCAGCTCGATTTGTTCTGGGTGATTTCCGACAAAAGAGTAGTGTTACAAAAATGTTGCAAAGTTAGGGTTGGGAAGAATTGAGAGAAAGAAGAAGAGCTGCTCGACAGGTGGACTTATAATATTGTAATAATACTTGAGACATAAGTGGTATGTTCCGAGCTGTCAGCGGAGGGATGGCGCGGAATGACATTAGTAGACGAATAAGTTTGAGTGGCGTTTATAAAAGTAGGAGAGATCACAATATGAAGATAAAGTTGGAATTCAAGAGGACAAACTGGGGAAAATATTCATTTATAGGAAGGGGAGTTAGGGATTGGAATAACTTACCAAGGGAGACGTTCAATAAATTTCAATAAAAAATTTCTAAATAGCACTCAGTGTACAAAGGTCTGACCTTATATTTGTTCACATGAGTTTGTGTTTAATATAGCACTAATAACTGATGTTTTTATGAAGTTAGAATAATTAATTAATTATTGCTGAAAGATTCTGGATAAAGTCCACTCAATGTACCATAGATACCCAAAAAACCAGTACCAACTACAGGTAAACGACCTAGGACTGCAAATAGCAAAAGTAGGAAGAATTCTGTCTGTTCGCTGGGTAGCTTCATCTCATGGAGCTGTTGAGTGTTACATTATCAGACGATCAGAATCATGGTTCTAAATAGTGTTCAATGTATAAAGCTCTGCCCTTATATTTGTTCACATGAGTTTGTGTTTAATGTAGCACTAATAACTGATGTTTCTATGAAGTTAGAGTAATCAATGAATTATTGCAGGAAGATTCTACTAATCTGACTGATGCCTATAGAATAATTAGCATAATAATGTTATTTGCTTTACCTTCCACTAACTACTTTTAAGGTTTTCAGAGACGCCGAGGTGCCAGAATTTTTCCCTGAAGGAGTTCTTTTACATGCCAGTAAATCTATCGACATGAGGTTGACGTATCTGAGCACCTTCAAATACCACCGGACTGAGCCAGGATTGAACCTGCCAAGTTGGGGTCAGAAGGCCAGCACCTCAACTGCCTGAGCCACTCAGCCCGGCTATAGAATAATTCATAGAAACATTCATGCTATTGAAAGAATATCCTGCAAAATATCTGACGGAAGCTGAAATTGCCATACAGAATGGAAAATTTTGTAATGTTCCACTTAAAAATGTTCCATTTTCTGTAGTGAAAATAACTCAGGATACATTTCTCCAGAGACTCTCTGAGAATCTGGAATATAGATTGCTGACAATTTTCTCCAACTGTAATTCCCAAAGTGATGCTGCCAATATGCCAGAGTTCCAAACACTGATTGAAAAAATCAAGTAATGGAACCTTCTACATGACTGGTAGATATAGATATTCCATGGCTTGAAGGAGTGAACAGATTTGCACAACTGTGTGAAAGGTTCTGCATGTCATTCAACATGTTTCATGAAGACTTTAGGGATTCATAGACAGTAATGGTAAATGTGTGGAAGACAATTTGAATAAAGTGATACTGACTTTGTCAGCATAGTGTAAATTTTAAGAAAATGAAAGATATAAGACTCATTGGAAGCTCTTTTGACTGTAAGTGTTTGAATTTTATTACTGCTTGTAAGTCATTTTTCATGTATGTTATTTTGCATTATGTAGAACTGTATTATAGGTCAGTTTAACTGATAATGGTACTGAACTTTTATGTGAATTTGAACAATACCATTATTATTATTATTATTATTATTATTATTATTATTAGATGCGAAAAAGACCAGAAAACTGATCATGCAAAGCTCACTTAGAAGTTGTGCATTTCCTTCTTTGCCAGGCAGCCTTCAGTTTTTCTCTCATCGTGGTTCTTCGTTCTTCTGTCCACTTAGCTCCTGTCTTCTTCTTGTGGTTTCTCTCTGACTCTACTTCCCACTTGTTGATTTTCGTTCTGTAGCAGGTTCGGTTAGCAATGTCGGCCACTTTGATTCCTGATTTTTCCAGGTCTTGGCGGATTTCCGTTGTCCCCTATTTGTTTTGATGTTTTCTGTTGCCTCAAGTAAGATTCTTGTCAGTCTGTTTTCTGGAAGGCGTTTGATGTGTCCATAAAATTTCAGGTGTCTTTTTCTGATGTCAGCTGCAAGGTTTGAGAGCTCCTCGGTTTTTGTACGAGATTGCAGTCTATATCCTTCGTCAGTCAGTTTTGGGCCGAGAATTTTTCTGAAGATTTTACGTTCCTCTTTCAGAATGTCTTCGAGTACTGTTTTCCTGTGGAGATCCAGTGTTTCACTCGCATATAGTATTTCAGGTTTGATCACAGTGTTGTAATGTCGAATTTTGGTGAAGATTGAAAGGCATTTTTTGTTGTAAATGTTTTACGTTCGGCCGAGGGCTCTCTTCATTTTCTGGATGCGGACCTCGAGGGCCTTCTGTTCTTTTCCTATTGGTACTATAATTTCCCCGAGATATCGGAACTCAGTTACTTTTTCGATTGTGCCAAATTTCGTGTTCAAATTCTGGAGGCTGCAGTGGTTGCACATGACCTTGGTTTTTGAGAAGGAGATTTGTAGGCCGAATTTTTCTGAGCATTTCTTGAGAGTTTCGATTTAGCTGATTGCCTGTTGTTCGTTTGTTGCAAGGATTGCGAGATCATCTGCGAAAGCGAGACAGGAGATTTTTACATGTCTTCTTGTCATACTTAATGGTTGCCAATTTCCTTGAGCTTTTAGAGCTTGTTCCCATTCTCTCATGATTTTGTCCACGGCTATGTTAAAGAGTAGTGGGGAAAGTCCATCTCCTTGTCGGACACCGATTTTTATCTGAAATTTTTCAGATATATTTCCCATGAATTTTACTTTGGAGGTTGTGTTGGTGAGAGTTAGTCTGATGATTTTTTGAGTCTTGTTGTCCAGTCCATACTCACTCAGTGTTTGGAAGAGAGATTGCCGGTCAATGGAGTCGTATGCTTTCTGGAAGTCCACGAAGGTGCAGATTGTGGGTTGTTTTCTTGTGTGTCGTAGTTTCAAGATGGTTTTCAGGTTGAGTATCTGTTCTGCACAGGATCTGTGAGGCCTGAAGCCCACTTGGTATTCGCCTATGAGTGGTTCTAGTTGTTCCTGTGTTCTTTGGAGGAGGACTGCAGAGAGGATTTTGTATGTGACTTGCACCAGGGAAATTCCCCTGTAATTGTTCACATCTGTTCGGTCACTTTTTTTGTGAAGTGGAACGAGGAGGGCGTTTGTCCAATTTTCTGGTAGTTTTTCCGTTGTCCAAATTTCTTGTATGATTTGTGTAAGTTCTTGGAGAGAATTCTTTCCTAGATGTTTAAGAAGCTCTGCTATGATGCCGTCGTCTCCGGATGCCTTGTTGTTTTTCAGTCGTTGTATGTGTCGGTGTATTTCCTCTTGTGTAGGTGAGGATGAGTCTGGGTTTGGGTTCGGGTGGGGTTTAAGTGGAAACCTCTCCGTTGGTTCTGGGCAGTTGAGTAGTGACTCGAAGTATCTCGTGAGTTCCTTGGTGTTTTCATAATCTGTGAGTGCCAATTTTCCGTTTTGTTTTCTGAAGCAGAGGTTCTTGGGCGTGTACCCATTTAATCTGTTGCGGAAGACGCTGTAAAAATTTCTGGTGTTGTAGTTGCGGAAGTCCTGTTCGGCCGACTTCAGTTGGTCCTCCAGGTATTTCCTCTTGGTTTGTCTGATGAGTTTAGAGGTCTGTCTGCGGACTTCGCGGAATTTTTCTTCGTTTTCAGGTGTACGGTTGCTGATGAACTTCTGGTATGCGTTTTTTCTATTCAATATGGCTTGGTCACATTCGGTGTTCCAAAATGGGTGTCTGCTCTTTTTCTGTAGTGGGATTTGCTCTGATGCACTCTTCATGATTTTTTCATGGAATTCGTTCCAAGTTTTGGCTGGGATTTTTTCCCATGTTTCCCTGAGATTTGATGTTTTTATTTGTGCTGTGTCCAATTTTTGTTTGCCTTGGATTTCTGGTAGAAGCGTTTTGGGGTAAATTTCACTTTGATTCTTGTTAGATGATGGTCCGAGTCAATGTTGGCTCCTCTGCGAACTTGAACATTGTGTACTTCTTTTCGTGCTGGGAAGGAGATGGCGACATGATCGATCTGGTGTTTGCCGCAGCAGGTGTTGGGTGATTCCCATGTGAAGAGCTTATTGGTGTTTTTCCGTCAGGATGTTGACATGATTTTCAGGTTGTGTTGTTGACAGAGCTCAATGAGGCATTTGCCATTTTTGTTGGTCTTTTCGTGTGCTGAGAATCTTCCTGCGGTTTTTCTGTAGCACTTTTCTTTACCAATTTTACCGTTGAAATCGCCGAGGAGAATGATGGTGTCTTTTTCAGGTATTTTGATGAGTGTGGTTTCAAGTTTTTTTCAGAAGTTTTCTGTTTGTTTCTGATCTTTGCAGTCGTTGGTGGGTGCGTGGGCATTTACAAAGGTGTAGTGGCGATTTGCACAGCGAAGTCGTAAGGTCATTTGTCTGTTGTTTATGGGTATGATCTCTTCTACGGAGTTCACGATCTTTTTGTGTACGATAAAGGCCATGCCTAACATTGGTGTGGCTTTTCCTACTGTTCGTGTAGTTTTGCTCTTGAAAATGCGCTAGTTACCATATTCTGACGTCTCCGACTCAGTGAGTCTGGTCTCTTGTACGGCGAGTAGCTGGATTTTTTGCTGATCTAATTTTGATGTTAATCTGAGAAGTTTTCCTACTTGTAGGAGTGTGTTTACGTTTAGCGTGCCGATGTAGAAGGGCGTTTTAGTGGGAAGTTTGCCAGAGAGCTCCGACTCTCTCTTTCGTGTCAGCCCGGCTCCTCCAGAATCCGAGTGGCCGGTTGCCGCCTTCGTTTTCAGTTGGCGGGTGGATTGGTTACCACCTGGAGTAATGTTGTTCTTACTTGCACGAATCATGGTGTGCTTGTTCTCAAGCGATTGGGTTGATCCCAAGGGATCGGAGTACAATCAGGTGGGTGAGTTCCTGAAGGTTTTCTGAGGCAGCCGCTCCAACTCGGAGTACAGACGCTGACCAGTTGCCGCACCAAATAGGTGAACAGACGCTACTGGATTTATTATTATCCTATGCCGTTGGCCATCTAGTGGCTCTTCCGCCTTTAGGGGCAGTTTCCCACCCCAAGGGCAAGAGAGTGCCCTGAACCTCTACCCGCTCATCTGTCCTCCGAAGAGGCCGTTGGCACTTGGTAGAGGAGGACCACTTATACCGGTGGTCACTCGGTTTGTGGACGCAGTTTAACGTCATGCCCGGGACATTATTATTATTATTATTATTATTATTATTATTATTATTATTATTATTATTATTATTATTATTATTATTATTATTATTATTATTATTATTATTATTATTATTTATAAGGTGATAATGTTTATCCAAAAAACACATTATGAATGTGATATCCTGTTGGTCAGCACTGAACCAAATAAGTGTCTAATATAGCGTGTATTTTAAATAATAATAATAATAATAATAATAATAATAATAATAATAATAATAATGTTATTTGCTTTACGTCCCACTAACTACTTTTACAGTATTTGGAGATGCCAAGGTGCCGGAATTTAGTCCTGCAGGAATTCTTTTACGTGCCAGTAAATCTAACGACACGAGGCTGACATATCTGAGCACCTTCAAATACCACCGGACTGAGCCAGGATCGAACCTGCCAAGTTGAGGTCTGTATATTTAAAAAACAATACAATTGAAAAATGCGATTTGACAGAATCTGATGTTATGGATTATTAATGAAGAAACATGTAATGACTTTGCCAAATATGGTATCTCACAAGAAAAAAAAAAGTAAAGATCTTTCAAAATCAAAGTAAATATGTGAAGATATGCTGAAAAATCACAATAAATTGAACAAAGACTCTTGAAAGAACAAAATTCTTTAGAACAAAGGCTTTCAAAAGAACAAACTGAGGTATGAATACCTTATATGTTTAGAAAGTCAAGGCTGCTTGGGAATTATTTTTTCTCACCTCAGCTTCAGTAATTGAAGACAGGCATCATTACACTGAGACTTAATGAACATAAAAAGTCCATGTAAACATTATGATACTGAAAAAAATCAAAAAGACAAATGACAGATTGAATGCCAGCTAAGGGTAAGAAAGCACTGCTAATTTAGGAGTTTGCCTTTTGTGGAAATGATGAGCATTTCAGTTCACACATTAACAGACGTTTTATTATGTCACTTGGACTTACTGAAAAGTTTCTCCACTTTTGGCAGAACCCTTGAAGTAATGCAGTTTCTGGAAGAGGGAGCACTACTTCCTTCATGATCTATATATGATGATGATTATGATGATGATTATGAGTGTTAAATGTTCCTTCTGGTGCTATACACTATATGAGATGTTGGGATGTCAAACTTTATCCCATAGGAACTGCCACATTAAATACTCTCATATGTCACTGACCTCAGCTGGAATCAAACCCAATCATGGAAACAGAAAAACAATTACTACCCGGCTGTATAAATGTGATGGGTGTGAGTAATTATATATAACTAATGGGAGAGGATAATATCAGCACTACTCTACAGAGTTACTGTACTGCTCAGCATGTATATTGCGTCCTCAGTCCAAAGGCTGGTTGGATCCACAACATCTCTGTCATCAGCTGTCATAGATGGCTTAGACATCACTAAAGATTTGTACTAGGGAAATAAGAAGTTAAGTAATTTCCTGTTGCTTTCCTCACATACACGAAGTTGCTATTATCTGCGCACTTTTTAGTGATAGATTTACACCCTAGTGCTGAAGTGGTCGACTTCGGTTATCTTCGAGATTCGTATTGGCAACCTTTGAAACACAAACTAAGAATCGCTTATCATCGCTGTGCGACATCTGGCGTACACTTTAAGTACTCGTACTGTTGTTGTTTACACAGCAAAGCCAAACTATAGAATTCATGCTAGGAACACGTTTCGCAATGGGAAATGTTATATAGTATTATATATTGTGTGTGTGACACAGTTGTTTGCTTAAAATAATAAAGGTTTATAAAATTCATATCGATCGATCATATTATCGATTCAATTCAGATTTCATTTCCATTCAGTTGGCAGTATTAACGGAACCCTTCTTACTTCTCCAACGAGTACAAAAATCTATCACTAAAAAGTGCGCAGATAATATATCAGTCTGCCAAGCCTACTGTAATGGACATGCCAACTGAGTGACATTTTCACACCATTATTACAAGGACTGGCTGTATAAGGAATGGCATATTGTTCATACCACAGTCACTTTCATATTCTCAAAACCAAGGATGAGACTGAGACAGGTCAAGTCAATGAAAGTATAACAAAATTGTTCTAGACACGATATGAGCTTTTGGGCTTATGATGTGTCAAGAAAACAAGGTGAAACACTTTACATGTAGAAAATCTAGGATTGATGAGGAGAGGCTCATCTATCTGAAGCCAGTAGTATATGAAAGTGTGGTGCATGAGTTTCCATGTTTGTCCTGAAGCTCATCAAATCAAGTCATATCTTTGTTTTCTTTCTATTTCTCTCTCTTCCCACACTGACCTGTCATTGTGTTTTTTCTGTTATGTGTTCCCTTATATATATGATTTCATTTCAATATAGGCACCTGAGCCAAGGTTCTTCTTGGTGCAATACAGACCAATTGCAATTACAATGGTGGCTATATTCACAATGTAATTAGTTAGTAATACAATATGTAGCCGGCTAAAGTCGTGCCAGCCACCGCGGTTATACGTAGGGCTAAGTAAACGTTATTAGTTAACATGTAGATAATTTCTGTAAGAGAGTGATGGACAGTTTTATGGAAAAACCATTTGTATTGTTTAGTATGTTTTCAAACATTTAGAAAGGATGCAAGTTCATCCATTTTAAATTATTAGACAGTAATAATTATTTTAATTAGATAAGAGACGCTATGGCTGAAGAAGACTTAAAGAACATGAAACATGTACCCAAGAATGCATAACATATTTTAACATTGAATGTGTTCTCACTTGTAAAGTGAAGTGTATTGATTGGGTGGACCATTAAACCCAATACTAGTTCTTAATTAAGCTGTATCAATAAGGATCTATATGATGAAGTTTGTAAATTGCAATTAAGTGGTATGTTCCGAGCTGTCAGTGGAGAGATAGCAGAGAGAGTTTGAGTGGTGTCTTTAAAAGTAGGAAAGATCACAATATGATAAAGTTGGAATTCAAGAGGACAAATTGTGGCAAATATTCGTTTATAGGAAGGGGAGTTAGGGATTGGAATAACTTACCAAGGTAGATGTTCAATAAATTTCCAATTTCTTTGAAATCATTTAAGAGAAGGCTATTAAACAACAGATAGGGAATCTGCCACCTGGGCGACTGCCCTAAATGCAGATCAGTATTGATTGATTGATTGATTGATTGATTGATTGATTGATTGATTGATTGATTGATTGATTGATTGATTGATTGATTGATTGATTGATTGATTGATTGATTGATTGAAGTTAATAGTTTTTTTGCAAGTTTAGAAGTAGACTTTTAAGGTAGAATTTTGAATCTATATAGGGCTTTAGGATATATATATATATATATATATATATATGAAGCTTTGAAATTTGAATTATAAACTAGGATTAGATACCCTATTATTTCAAATGTAAAGGGTTTACTTGAGTAGTAATAGTTACGTTCTTGAAACTCAAAGAATTTGGCGGTGTTTTAGTCTTTTCAGAGGAATCTGTCCTATAATTGATAATACACGTTATATTCAACTTGGTTTTGTTTTCAGTTTGTATACTGTCCTCGTAAGATTATTTTTTTTAGAGTGATAATTTTCTCTAACTCTTATTAGAGTGTATGTCAAGTCAAGGTGCAGCTTATAACCAAGTAAGAGATGGATTACAACAGAAGAATTTAAATGGATCTTGCATTGAAAGTAGTGTATTTGAAGGTGGATTTGAAAGTAATATTGTTATATTATGATAATATGATTTTAGCTCTAAAACATGCACACATCGCCCGTCACTCTCATTATAAGGTGAGATAAGTCGTAACATAGCAGATGTACTGGAAAGTGTATCTAGAATGCAAAATGAAGCTTAAAGTGAAGCATCTCATTTACACTGAGGGGATGTTTGTGCAATTTGAATTATTTTGAAAATACAAATTTAAAAGTTAGTGAGGTAAGAATTTATTTTATTGAAGTAACATTAATTAATTTATGTTTTAGTATAGGAATAGAACAAATTTATTTATTTATAGTGAAGTAGTATTGTAGGGGAAAATTGAAAAAAAGTTGAAAATGGATTTTTAGGAAAGTAAATTAATATTGTACCTTGTGTATTAGGGTTTATTAAAAATAAATAGAGATTTTTTTCCGAATTAAAAAGAACTAATTTGTGTAATATTATTATCAAAAATAACAAGTTTGTAATGAAATATTAGTCAGTTTTTAAGATATCTGATTCTCCAAGAAATTAATTTAATTCAGTATTCAACAGCAGCTTTTTTTTTTTACTGATATATTAGTTGTTAGTTGAATATAATATTTTATGGGATAAGCTTTAGAATAGATATTATTATAGGAATTATTAAAAAGTGTAGGCTTTAAATTAGCCATCATTTGAATAATGTTACAAATTATTTTATTTTAATATAATTTTATAATACTGGTAATATTAAATTGAATATTGGAGTGAATTGCTCAATGTAAATTTAATTACAATAATGATAAAATTAGTGTACAAAAGTGTAATATATCTGTTGAATGTCAATTTATATAAAGGAACTAGGCAAAATTAATGTTTGCCTGTTTATCAAAAACATGTCCTTTTGAGATGAATTTAACATGATGTAATAGATAAGATAGGGCAAAGCTTCATAAACATAATTACCATACTATTTTAAGTATTTAGTTACATTACTCTTGAAAATAGATAAAGCTGGTAAAATTTTTATATTTTTTAGAAGTGAGTTACATATAGTTATAGAAAAATGCCAAAGATAATTTTGACCATAATTAGTTGAATGAATCTGACTGTACTGAAAGTTATAAACAATATTATTGTTTCATAATTATCAATCTGTGAATTTTTAATTATGGATATGTTTGAACAGACTAATTTATTTTAAATTTTATATATCATAACTAGCAAGGTACCCGTGCTTCGCTACGGTATTATACTGAAATTTATAATTGAATGCTTATTTTTTAGATATATAATCCGCCGAAATTCGCGATCTGACTCGTTTTCAGCGAGAATCCACCAAAATTCCCGATCTGACTCATTTTCTATTAGATTACGGCACGTTTCCTCCCATTTTTCAATCCTCCTTTCCAGCAATAGATTTCGTACTTCCCGAGCTAGACTCAGGTATTCTTCCCGGTCAGTTGGGTCCGTAAATCTTTGCCATACCGTATTTTCCTATAATCATTTTTAGTCTGGATAAAATCCTTCAGGAGATCCGGCGTGGTGTCATATTGGGTGCCTTGGCGGCACTGAACCCGCGGTCGGACTGCATTCTTAGCCATTACCCGTCCAGGAGCCGTTTCCAGAGCTGTCCGCACATTTGACGACGGTGCGGAACATTATTATTATTATTATTATTATTATTACTATTATGTGTTGCTGGGATGAATGATGACAGGGAAAACCGGAGTATCCGGAGAAAAACCTGTCCCGCCTCCGTTTTGTCCAGCACGAATGTCACATGGAGTGACTGGGATTTGAACCACGGAACCCAGCTGTGAGAGGCCGGCGCGCTGCCGCCTGAGCAACGGAGGACCCTTATAACTACATTAAGAACAGTAAAATCAATTGGTCTCACCTCCTTTTACACCCCACCGCATTTAAGTTTTTACTGCCAACTCCCCCCCCCTCCAAAAAATTAAAAGAAGGCGTGTTTCTTTATGTTTAAGGGAGATTCCAAACACCAATGTTCACGTCTATTACCTTCAGTTTTGAGATATAAGTATCCCCATAAAAATAATTTACTTTTTTCACTTCATTTCAAACTACTCCCCCCCCCCCCAAGTGAATTTTCCAGTAAAATATACTTGTTTCTTTAATAGTAAAGGATCTTCTAAATACCAATTATCACGACTCTAACCTCTTCACTTTTTGATTTATGTGTCCTCATGAAAGGAATTCAACTCCTTTACACTCCCGCCCCCCAAGATAGTTTCCCTCCCAAAACGCGTTTTTCTTTGTTTTTAAAGGAGATCCAAATACGAATTTTCACGTCTGTAACAACTTTAGTTTTTGTTAGATGTATATATTCTCATACAATGAAAGTCAATTAATTTTTCAATTCTTTCACCCGCCTCGCCCCCCTTCATTGGATTTTCCGAGAATACGTGTTTCCTTATTTTTAAAGCAGATTGCAAATATCAAATTTCACGTCTGTAACATCTTCATTTTTAAGATATCAGTAGCTTAATTAAAAGAATTCAACACCTTTTTCAGTCACTTTCACCCCCCTCCACCCAAGTGGTATTTCCGAAAACTAAAAATACACGTTTCTTTATGTTTAATAGAGATAAAAATACCATTTTTCACTTCTGTAACGTGTTGAGTTTTTTAGATATACTGTAAAAATTCTCATTTTAAAATTTCACCCCTTTTGGGTTCCCCTTAAGTGGAGTTTCCAAAAACAAATCACCTATGTTTCTTTAGATTTACAGGAGATTACAAACACCCACTTTTTACGTCTGTAACATTTTACGTTTCCAAGATATTCTTTCAAAAAATTCACCCCTTTTTTTCACTTCTGTTTAACGGCTATTAATTGGAGTTTCCAAAAACTAAAAAAATACGTGTTTCTTTATTTTTAAAGGAGATCCCATATACAAATTTTCAGTTCTGTAATATCTTCCGTTTCTGAGATATATGTATCCTCACTAAAGGCATTCAACCCATTTTGCACCCTTTTACATCCCTCCCATTGGGATTTACAGGAAACAAAAAAATACGTGTTCCTTTATTTTTAGAGGAGATTCTAACTACCAATTTTTACATCTGAAAATTTTAAAGTTTTAAGATGTAGACACATTCATTTTTAAAAATTCACCCCCCTTTTCACCCCCCAATATTTGGATTTTCCAAAAACGAAGAAATACGTGTTTCTTTACATTTAAAGTAGATCCCAAATACCAATTTTCAGGTCTGTAATATCTTCAGGTTCTGAAATATAAGTAGCCTCATTAAAGGCATTCAACCCATTATTCACCCTTTTACACCCTTCCTATTGGGATTTTCCGAAAAAAAAGGAATACTTGTTTCTTTATTTTTAAAGGAGATTCTAAATACTAATTTTTACATCTATAAACTTTAACAGTTTTGAGATATCGATACACTCATTTTAAAAAATCACCCCTTTTTCAACCCCCCCCCCCCATTAATTGGATTTCCAAAAACAAAAATTACGTGTTTCTTTATTTTTAAAGGAGATCCCAAACACCAATTTTCAGGTCTGTAGTATCTTCAGGTTCTGAAATATAAGTAGCCTCATTAAAGGCATTCAACCCATTTTCAGCCCTTTTCACTCCTCCTACTGCGATTTTCCGAAAACCAAAAAAATACGTGTTTCTTTATTCTTAAAGGAGATTCTAAATACCAATTTTTACATCTATAACCTTTAAAATTTTTGTGATATAGATACACTCATTTTAAAATATTACCCCCCTTTTCACCCCCCGCTTAATTGGGTTTTCCAGAAACAAAAAAATAAGTGCTCCTTGGTTTTTAAAGGAGATCTAAACACCAATTTTCAGGTCTGTAATATCTTCAGTTTCTGAGATATAAGTAGCCTCATTAAAGGCATTCAACCCATTTTTCACCCATTTTCACTCCTCCTATTGCGATTTTCCGAAAACAAAAAAATACGTGTTTCCTTAATTTTAATGAAGATTCTAAATACCAATTTTTACATCAGCAAACTTTAAAAGTTTCGAGATATAGATTCACTCATTTTAAAAATTCACCCCCTTTTCACCCTCACATTAATTGGATTTTCCAAAAACAAAAAAATACGTGTTTCTTTATTTTTAAAAGAGATCAAAAGTACCAATTTTGAGGTCTGTAATATCTTCAGTTTCAGATATATAAGTACCGGTATCCTGATTAAAGGCATTCAACCCATTTTGCCCCATTTTCACCCTTTTTCACCCCTCCTATTGGGATTTTCTGAAAACAAAAAAATACGTGTTTCCTTATTTTTAAAGAAGATTCTAAATACCAATTTTCACATCTATAAACGTTTAAAGTTTTGAGATATAGATACACTCATTTTAAAATTTCACCCCCCCTTTTCACCCCCTTACCGAAGGAATATCCAAAAATCCTCTCTTAGCGAGCACCTACATCATAATGTGAATATATCCCCAAAATTTCATTTCTTTATGTCCAGTAGTTTTGGCTCGGCGATGATGAATCAGTCAGTCAGGACAAGCTATTTTATATATATATAGATTATAGAAGCCTTTATGCAGAGATTTGGAAGTGATAACATATTACGATGCTTATATAAATCTTTAGTCAGTGTCAGAATGGGCAGATCGAAAATTATTTTTAGTGCTCTCTTCCTAAGGACTGCTACCTTTCCAAATAATTCTTTATTATAGCATGCCCAGACATGTATCATATAAGAAATGTGGCTTTCAATAAGAGCCATGGGAGAATTATATCTCAATCTACTAAGGATACCAATCACAGGGATAATTTTATTACAAATAGTCTCCACCTGATTACTCCATGACAGATTTTCACCTATAATGAATCCTAAGAATTTAGTACTCTGCACTCTCATTACTCTATGACTCAAGAAAAGCAGATTTATATAACTTAACTCTCGATCTCTTTATCAATGTGAACATTCCTATCTTCATTCCTGACTTTCTATATTTGATTTTATTAGTCACTTATCTATTCCATTTTCATTACAGGAAATGGAGGGTTCGAGCTCCCCTGAAGAATTTTTCAGTAGTCTCCCATTTTCACACGAAGAAAATGCTGGGGGTTATTCCTTAATTAAAGCCACATCTGCTTCCTTCTCAGTCCAAGCCATTTCCTATCGCTTTTCTGAATTAGTGGAATGTTAAACCACTAGTCATGTTCATTACTTATGAATGATCGCTTTAATTTCTTCTCATTCAACCAGACCCCTTCTCATGAATAATTGAATTTTATGTATTAGTACAGGACTATCTAGGTACAAGGAAAATTTTGAGAAATGCTTTCTAAAGGACGCTAGAATTATGAATTCAAATGTTATGTAATTGAATAAAAGAAATGGTATCAATGTAGTTTATCAGTTAGTATATGACTTCAGAAATAAGAAAACAGGAATTCTTACAGGTATCAGTTCTCTCTCTCTCTTCTAAATTAGACAATACAATGGAGATCAGCTATGTATTGCTTACCAGTCAGCATACCTCTTCCCCAGCCCCTACTCAATCCTACCTGTTGCTGCTGTGGTGGGGTCTCTGGAGGCTCAATGAAGGATGTATCAACGTTAAGATCACATCCAGATGGCACCTCTTCACAGCCCAACTCATTTAGGGCACTCTTAATGAGTTCTACTTGGCGCTGTAGCTTACGTTCCTGGCATCGCCTCTCGATGGCTTCTTTGCGACCTGCATCGCTGCTGCTACTGGAATGCCTGGAAGGAAAAAAAAAAAAAGAATAACACAACTTGATTCAGTATGGTAAAAGGAAAGGTACTGATGTAGATATTATCTTAGAAGCATTTCAGGAAGAATTTAAAGTAAATGAACATGGAAAGTGGCAAGATCTGTCTAAAGAAATAGCCAATGCAGCTCAGAAAACATTTGGGCTAGCCAAACCTAAAAGGAAACCATAGTGGAATGAAATATGTGAAGATGCATTAATGGAAAGAACAAATCAATGGAAAAAGTGAAAATTCTCTAGAAGGATGGATGACTATGAACAATCCAAACAACAAAGGAAAGTCACTGCAAGAATAATAAGGAGAGTTAAAAGATCTTTTGAAAAATCACAACTTATTGAATTGCAAGACAGTGTTGTTAAAAATAACATCCAAAACTTCTATCAGATCTTAAAGAGTAAATTAAAGGCCTAGTAAATGTTTCAAGATGAAATGGTAGAATTGGCCTAAACAATTCTGACAACTGTGAAATACTAGTAAAGAATTTTGATCAACTTTTAAACTGCCCTGAACCAATCCATAAGTTGGAATTCCTAAACATAAATTAAAATATAGAAGATGATAAACCACCCACTGTTGAAGAAATTAAGGAAATAATAGAACAACTTAAAAAACAATAATAAAGCTAGTGGAGAGGACTCTATAACAAGTGAACTTCTGAAATGGTCTCAACCGAAAAACATTCAAGAGCTACAGTTAATCTTTCAGAATATTTGGAGAAATGAGATTCTGGAAGAATGGAAAGTGACCCACATACGCCCATTGCATAAAAAAGGCGACAAGTAAAATGTCGATAACTATAGAGAAGTATCCCTGGTGCAAATTGCTTACAAGGTATTCTCAAAAATCTACCTGAACAGATTAGAAACAACACTTGACAAGCAATTAGGTGAATATCGGGGTGGATTTCAAAAAGGTAGATCTTGCTCAGAACAAATATTAATTTAAAATCAATATTTATTGATTAGAATTCATCATAGAATTCTGAACTCCAAGGACATATTAGTGACATTTGTGGATTTTAAAAAGACCTTTGATCCTGTTGATAGATAAACCTTACATAAAACAATACAGAAATTTGGAGTGAAATCTAAATTAGCAAACCTAATACAGGAAACACTTATAGAGACAGATTCAAAAGTAAAATTTATGGACATTTTTGGACATATCTATAGAATGGATTGTAACAGATTGACAAAACAGATATTCAAGTACCTTTGGGAGAAAAAGTTGACAATGAGCTTGATACAAGAGGTCAAGAAAGAAAGAAATAAAATAAGAGAAGACAAAATTATACAAAGAGAGATTTTAAGAAAAAGTTTTTTAAGAATGGAAGGATTCCAAGGAAGAATGAAATGAAAACCCAGTCCAAAGTGGTCTGAGGAGAGAAGAAAAAAGCATAGTGCAATGATGAAGGAATACTGGAAAGAAACAAAGAGGAAACAACAAGGAAGGATGGAACTGAAAATCACACGTTGTCCCTAACAGGCCTCATCAAAACGAAGAAGAAAGTTATGAGGAGATGAAGAAAAGACCAGGAGTATTGGTAGTATCGAGACCAAACAATGGAGTCAGTATGCATGAGGGAATTGGGTCCATGAATGTGTCACCAACTCGCTATGAGAAGCAAGCAGTATGAAGCGATAATGTTATCACAGTTGATTTATGAAGTGGCACAATTCAAAGCTGGGAGTGGCTCTTCATTCAAAGGGTCCCTAAAGCTGTGTGAAAGGAAATTAAAACAAGGACAATAGTAGAAAAGGAAAAAAAAAGATATTATCTCTGTTTTATTGTTTTTCTCTATTTATATAAGAGGATTATATTTCTAGTATTTCTTTCAGATCTTCCGGCTGCACCAGGAAACCGGATTTTTCAACAACTAGTGACCTGAAAAGAAGACAGGAGGACAATAGATCCACAAAATTCAGCAAGATGTCAAAGCAGTTGGACTCAAGATAGCATATGCAGAGAACAAAATTTTTTTTACGTCGCACCAGCACAGATAGGTCTTATGGCGATGATGGAATAGGAAAGGCCTAGAAATGGGAAGGAAGCGGCCATGGCCTTAATAAAAGTACAGCCCCAGCATTTACCTGGTGTGAAAATGGGAAACCATGGAAAACCATCTTCAGGGCTGTCAACAGTGCGGTTCGAACCCACTATCTCCCAGATGCAAGCTCACAGCTGCGTGCCCCTAACCGCACGGCCAACTCGCCCGGCGAAAATAAAATTAACACCCTTCTTAAGACTTACAAATTTTCAGCAGAAATGACACACAGAATGGCTATAGCGATTTTAGACAAACTGAGAAAATGACGATCGGAACGAATGAAGAAGTACTGGACAGATCACAAAATAACAAACAGTACAACCTTCAAAGAGAAAGTGAACTTGGAACAACTCAAGTGGTCCAATGTGGCTAATAATAATAATAATAATAATAATAATAATAATAATAATCATCATCATCATCTTCCTTCCAAGTATTGGGCCATGTGACCCGTTACGGTCTTGCATTTTACTTTTTGCAAGACTTGAAAGCAATCAAATGTCCTTCCGACGGGTTGCTAGCCTGAAGGATGATAATAATAATAATAATAATAATAATAATAATAATAATAATAATAATAATAATAATAATAATAATAATAACAACAACAACAACAAGCAGTTCTACATTTCTTGTGAACTTATGTGTCTATACCACTCAAAGATAATTCAAAATTAGGTAATGAAGTTGTCCGGCTCCATGGTGTAGGGGGCAAAGCATCCGCCTGTCACACGGTGGCCCCGGGTTCGATTCCCGGCCGGGTCAGGGGTTTTTAATTGTAAATAATTAATATCCCTGCCCTGAGGACTGAGTGTTTGTGTCATCCTTAACATTCCTTTCCTCACATTCAACACTCTACACTTCCACAATTCCAATTACACGCAGGTTCATGTCATCTGGTGCAAGTAGGGGCAAAAGATCTCTATAGGTCGATGCCTCAAACATATAACAAATTTTTTATTAAAAAAAGGTAATTAAGTTGGAGAAGAGAGAAGAAAATAAAATAAAATATGCAAAGCTATACATCATTAATCTCTTTCTGCAGCTCTTTATTGTAAATTGGCTGGATATATCATACTCAATTATAGTCTTCATTAGGCCTATGTCCAGCAGGTTAAAACTATTTTGACTTGATCGCATTTAAAAAGGATCATGTTTAATTATGTTATTTCTAAACAGTAAAGCCAAAAGTACCCAATACATGTTACTTGCTGAGTTACTTTAGATAGTGCAATAGTTGACATCTGACTGTTGAAGACAAAATTACAATGGGACAGCTATCATGGCTGGTGTCTACAATCAAGTGCAGGCTAAATTTTATAGCAGTTGAAATAAAGCTGTGTTTATGCACTGCTTGGCACATTCTCTGAATTTTGTACTACAGGATACCCTAAGAGGAATGCTGGAAAGTCTGAATGCAATAGGAGTAGGTAACGAAAGATTTAATCAATTTTGTCGAGGAACCCTTATTCAAACCTAACAATACTGCAGATCTTAGACCATTCTGTCCTACTTGCCTGCTTGTGGCAACATCATTCAACATTGAAAAACTAGAGAACAAAAAGAACACCAAAAAGCCTCACTAAGAACTAAACTTCTTTCACTTTATGCTAGTGCTATCAGTATGGAATACGTTATTTAATTTGTAGGTGTTATTTCTTCTTACTGTATTTCTTCTGTTTATTTAAAAAAATTATGCAAAAAATAGGTTTCATTTACTATGTAAAAGCCATTAATTAGCACTGGTTTTGAATCAAATATAAAATTATTTTTATCTTCTTACAAAATATGATATTCTATTTTTATCCAACAGAAATGATTATTAGAAACACATAATATTGAAGATTCATAGGGTGTTTAGCTGGATGGGGGAAGGGAGGTGGGATTGAGATAAGGTGAAGTGAAACCTTTTAAACTCTACACTTGCTGTGTACTGTGTGGGTTGACCACCTATGGGATGAAGTAAAATGTTATCTTCTCACCTGCGTAGCGAATCTGAGTTGGGTCGTCCATTGTTGGTTAGGTCTGTGAGCTTCTCCTGCCCTTCTTTGAGGGCAGCCTCTAGATCTACCAATTTGCTTCGTAACGTTTCCACTGTCAGGTTGTCCACAGCTAACTGATTTGGTAACAGCTTCCCTGAGGTATCTTCCACTAGGCTGTCATCGAACGTGAATGACACTTGGGTTGTGGGGGCTCTAGAAACATAAAATACATCAACAGTCTAGTCAGTGCAAGGTTGAAAATAAAAGAATAAAAGAGTATTCAACAGCTCAGAATACTTTACAATAGCCGTGCATGACTTATATCATACTTTGACCGAGAAAGAAGATAATTAGCTATACTAAATATAATAGATTTAGTATGATGGATTTATAGTGTCCAAAGTGAACTGCAGTAATGTTAGGAGCTAGAGGAATCTTCAGGATGGCCAGATGCACACAGATAAAACAGAGGACCAAATTGCCCAAAAAGAGGAACAAGGTTGGAAAGAAAGGATGATAACCTAGGAATGATACAGATGTCGATTCCCATACGGAATCTGAAATATTTGTAAATTGAGTAAATTTATAATACCAATATAAATGGTCCGTTATTGGACATTATAAATTTTCCAGCTAACTCATTCCTGGTTGCCAGCATTTCGCCCCCGTGTGCTCGGCTGGGCTCATCAGTTGGTACCTAGCACACCCACCAAGACGCTGGCTAGTGCATACCGTGGAGGCCACTGCGTAGGCTAATTGTAGCTACCGGCAGTGCCAATGCACTATGAGAGACTTCGTCTCATTATAAAAAATTGATGCCCGCTTGGCCATCAGATGATATAGATGTGCATAGAGCATTGGCACTGCAGGTGGCTACAATTAGCCTACGTGGTGGCCTCCATGGTATGCACTAGCCAGCGTCTTGGTGGGTGTGCTATAGCACATGGGGGCAAAACGCTGGCAACCAGGAATGAGTTAGCTGGAAAATTTATTATGTCCAATAACGGACCATTTGTATTGGTATTATAACCTAGGAAACAAAGAGAAAAATATATTCATTCATACTTGAAAATACAGTATACTCTAAAATGTCTTAATCTAATCAAACTAAAGTTCACTGTAATTATCCTTTATTGTTACTTCTGTGGGGTTCCAATTTAATGTAGGCATTGAACTAACATAATATGTCAAGATACACAGGAAAAATTCCTTAAATTGCACTGTACCATTCTATTTTGAACTATTTCATTTCAGTTGAGACTTATGAGAATATCTGATTTGCACTTGCCATGTGTCATGAAATAAAAAATAAAAAATACTCTGAAACTTAGAACAATACTGAACAACAGTCACTTCAATTATTTACACTTAAATGTTCTTTCTATATACAGAGTAAATTGCTAAATTCAACACGATTACTTTCCCTTATCAGAAACTGTTTAAAATTACAAAACTGATCAAAAGATTTCACATCTTTCATTTCGAGGGTTTCTCAACAACATTTTAATTTCAAATTACTGTTATAAATTTTGTTTTATTTACAAGTTGCTTTACATCGCACCAACACAGATAGTCTTATGGGGACTATGGGATTGGAAAGGGCTAGGAGTGGGAAGGAAGTGGCCTGGCCTTAATTAAGGTACAGCCTCAGCATTCACCTGGTGTGAAAATGGCAAACCACAGAAAACCATCTTCAGGGCTGCCAACGGTGGAGCTCGAACCCATTATCTTCCGAATGCAACTGTTATGAATTACAAGATTTTTGTGAATTTTAGAATATTCATCTGGACCCTGGACACAGACTTGTCTGAACAAGAGAGGATGTCTCATCACTCTAAACCTCTGTGTAGCCTGTATTATTGTGATGTAAGGAAGAGAAGGAAGTGAGATAATAAGGAAACGTGCCCTGTGACATGAAATGTTATTTGTTTTACATCCTTTCCATTTTAAGACACATCAAATCACGTATAGAAACATAGGAACATCAAAATAGGACGTAGTACCCTATGACAGGACAGTGTAGGAAGATGGAGAAATAGAAAACACAAAAAATGACGACAATCTCCACATCACGACATAGATGTTGATTCCCATAGGGAATCTGAAATATTTGTCCTGAATGAGTAAACCAGGAATGAGTTAGCTGGACAAATATTTCAGATTCCCTATGGGAATCAACATCTATTTCATCTGATAGCCAAGCAGGCATCAATTTTTGGCAAAGAGACAAAGTCTCTCATAGTGCATTGGCACTGCCGGTGGCTCCAAGTAGCCTACGCAGTGGCCTTCATGGTATGCACTAGCCAGTGTCTTGGTAGGTGTGCTAGGTACCAACTGATGAGCCCAACCTAGCACATGAGGGAAAAACGCTGGCAACCAGGAATGAGTTAGCTGGAAAATTTATAATGTCCAATAATGGACCATTTATATTGGTATTAATCTCCACATCTACATACATCGTCATCGTCAAACAGACTGGCTTTCTTCTCATCAATTCCAGTTCTTCTCAGTACCCAACAAACTTGTTTCTCCTTTGCAGCTTCATCAGGAAGGTGGGCTTCAGCACTCACTGAGGGGTTATCTTGACAAATCTTCAATCTTACTGCAGGAAGTGTATGATAAGAATAACACAGGGAAAAAAAAGGAAGATACAAAAGATATAAATGAATACCAGTGGTAAAAGACTAGGAACATAGTCAAACACAAGCACAAAAGAAGAGAAGGAACCCAATAAGCCAATAAAAGTAATGGAAAGGAACAAACAATTACAAATCAAGTCATGTATATAAAGATAGGAACAGCAAAAGGAACACAAGGGAGGACATATACAATGACAGGTTAGTGTGGGAAGAGAGAGAAGTAACTTACAAAGAAAAACACAAAGGGATTATGACAATCCCCATATCTTCAAACAGATTTAGCATGTCCTAATTTATATTACTTTTGATGATCCTATTTTTCTGTACATAATTTGTTTTGCACTAGTTTGTTCCTTTCCAATACTTTTAAGAGACATCAAGTTGACAGAACTTTGTTCCAGAGGATTTCATTTATGTGCCAGAGGCCAGTGATACAGAGTTGTCACATTTAAACATCCACAGATATGACCAACCTCAACCCAACCACTGTATTGGGAACAGAAAGAATGACGAATAACTGGCTGTCCCTATGAGATCAGTGTGAAACAAAATATTATGCCTTTATTTTTCTAGAAGGATTGCCCACAATCCTGACAGAGAGAACACATCTTAGGTAATTACTGCTGGCACTCAAGCTGCCTAGGTGGATGATCCCATGTTTGGAGATTGCATCCTAGCTAAGGTAGTTATCATTTAACCCATGTTTGGTGACACAGTCTTTTATTCCAGGCCTCACAACAACGCTATTTATTTTCCTGACTGTTAGAGCTCAGATCCTGTACACTGCTCTACTTTCCTTAGTTATGACCCAGTACGTGTAGCTCATATTACCAGTCGTATGGAAGGTGATTAGCCACACTGTGCACATTGTGATCTGTGCAGTCACCAGGTAATGTAGAATATTTTTTTCGTGTCTTATTGACATAAATAATATGTCTTAAGACTGAGGATCTTCTGAATATTTGCGTTACGGAAGTTAGCGTCATAAAATGTGACGGGTGTAACCCTAGCAGCCGTGCAGGCTGTGATGTAAGGAAGGGATGGATGGCCAGACAATGTTACCTAGCAACAGTCTTATGGCTGATGGTCATCTGAAAATAGTGGCCATTGATGGACGGCCATGACCAAGAGGCATATTTATGATCATTTGATTTTTGCAAAAGGAAAAGTGGTTTCTTTCTTTTTTTTTGACATAAATATATCTTATGGCTGTGGGTCATCCGAAAATTTGTGTAATGTAACGCAACAAAATGTGTGACAAAAGTGATGTCACATTAGTTGTCACTGTGGAACTTGGTCGCCAAAGATGCTGCTGCTGTGAATTTGTATAAATTTGTTGATACAGAAAGTGTACTATCGGCGACGTCACATTAGTCGTTACCTTAGGCCTTGGTCACCAAAGATGCTCAGTGAAATGATGCAAATAAATAATTTGTTATCAATATTTGAGTTTCATTTTTGAAAGATGTATTCATGATTTCCACTTCTATATTTAAGAATGATTGAACTATTTATTCAAAATGGACTATGAAAGAAAAGAAGAACAACTCCAATGGTTAACAGAAACTATTTCAATTGATTCTGTTATTTTATTGATCTGCCTGTATTCGTAAGTCTGTTTTCTATATTCTGAATAGCATTTGATCCATTTTTACCCTTCACAATTTAATTAATAAAGAAAAAATAAATACCCAGTTTCAGAGACCAGCAACACTAAAATGGCTTGTAAATTATGTTTGGTGGTGCACTCAGCATTCACTCAACAAAGTTAACTCAGGCTTAGAACCATCCAGGACAGTTTCACTTTACTGCAGTGTGTTCAAAATATTGAAATTAGTGTGCAGACCATCTGAATACTTGTTATAATGATGATCATTACGATTACAATGGTTTTCTTTCATATCAAAAATTAATATTTCTAAACAGATTAAAATAGTAACATGATATCTACTAAATTCAATTGGCCCTTATAATCATACTACATTGTTAGTGTCTCAAATATGTCACATGATAATTAAAAATCAGACAATAACAGTTAGGCCTAATCTAAAATATAAGTGTACATGTTGAAAAATGCTGAAGAAAATCAATAAAAACAGGTACTCACTTGTGCCTCTCTGTGAAGTCTGTGTATTCTTCATTCGGCCGAATGCTCTCAAGACTACTTTCTATACGGGTCTGAAGCTCCCGAAATTTCTCAGATGAGAAATTGAAGTACTGAGCCACTTCCTGGAGGATGGTACGCCTAAGAGAAAAGGAGAATATGTTTATCGTATAATAAATGGGCATCAGAAGGTAAGGTACTAAACAATAGTATTTTAGGTACTTGAAAAGGCACTAAAAATGGGAAAATAGGACAATAAATGTTATGAAGTTATACTGCACAAAAATATTTAATACTGTATGCAAAATAGCTCTCATTACACAACTGGACTTAAAAATTTTATTGTAACTATTTATTAATGAGTATTCATACTCACAACTACATTAAACATTCTTTTCCACAAATTTATTTGTTTTACTAAAATACATGCAATCATCTTTTTCTTTCTTTTTTTATTTTTTCATGAAGTAAACATGCAAAACTAACTTAACACCACAAAAGGACACTGAAAACCAGGATAAGTAGTTTATCTCTTCAGACTTCTTTCATTTCCACGTACACATTTATATTGTCACATACAGAATTTGAATTACAATTAACAGCAAAAACCTTTTCAAGATTAATGGACAGACTTCTGTCGTGCTTATTGGACAAAATTAGTTCATATGCTGAAAAGGATCTCTCAATATGCACTGATGTGACTGGAATATTCTTAAATAGTGCCTTACTTGCAACATTTAACCCCTCAGGAAATTCACCAGCATTTCCACTTAGCATGTCATCATCACCATCATCATCATATCGATGGCTTACTTCTAAAACCTTGTATGTCCCAATGCTCTTCCTATCCATTATATTCCTTAAGGCTCGTCACGCCTCCCAGCCACATGTGGATATGCAGCCCATCAGAACAATTTCTGTTGTGTTCATTTTCCTATGGGTATGTGTAAAGGCAAATGAACCTTAAATACATTATATTGTAGGAGTGCATAAATTTGCTTGCAATCAACATCCCTACAGTACGGTACGGTAAGGTCTACTGTTGAAGAAATTAGCACAGCTACCGGCCGAGTTGGCCGTGCGCGTAGAGGCGCGCGGCTGTGAGCTTGCATCCAGGAGATAGTAGGTTCGAATCCCACTATTGGCAGCCCTGAAGATGGTTTTCCGTGATCTCCCATTTTCACACCAGGCAAATGCTGGGGCTGTACCTTAATTAAGGCCACGGCCGCTTCCTTCCAACTCCTAGGCCTTTCCTATCCCATCGTCGCCATAAGACCTATCTGTGTCGGTGCGATGTAAAGCCCCTAGCAAAAAAAAAAACAACATTAGCACAGCTACTGTATTTGTTAATAACAGTACTCTTTTATCTTCAACACCATTTGTATATAATAATTTTAATCCTGAATCAACAAAATATTTGATGTTTGAACTTCTTTTGAACATAAAAGAAGGGCCTTTCCTGATACATCTTCACTCATTTTTCCATCAATAAATTTCTATATGTATCGGTTAAGTGAATCTGTAGTTTTATCCTTTTTTTTTTTTTTAAGTTGCTTTACGTCACACCATGGTGACGATGGGACAGGAAAGGGCTCACAGCCACATGCCTCTGACCAACTCGCCCGGTCAAGTGTTCATTAAAGCTAGTCTAGATAATGGCCAGAGACAGTGTTATGTGTCAAGAACTGGTGAGTAACAAACAGAATAGAACATGATTAGAAAGTTATTTTATATCTGAATACTATCTTTGCTATAAGAATTATAAGAGACTGTGTTCTCTCAACAATTAGAGATGTCATTTTTCTTTCATCTTGTCCTCCATCAGCTGCAATATAAAATGTGTAACAGATTACACTGCTTATGGACCAGAAAAATCCAGGGATTCTGAACAGACATCCTGAATTTCCTCTTTTAAAAAAAGAAAATCTCAAGCCTACTGACGAATGGTTATGCAACCAGAAGCCATAAGCGAGTCAATCAATCAATCAATCAATCAATCAATCAATCAATCAATCAATCAATCAATCAATCAATCAATCAATCAATCAATCAATCAATCAATCAATCAATATCAATCTATCAATACTGATCTGCATTTAGGGCAGTTGCCCAGGTGGCAGATTCCCTATCTGTTGTTTTCCTAGCCTTTTCCTAAATGATTTCAAAGAAATTGGAAATTTATTGAACGTCTCCCTTGGTAAGTTATTCTAATCCCTAACTCCCCTTCCTATAAATGAATATTTGCCCCAGTCTGTCCTCTGAATTCCAACTTTATCTTCATATTGTGATCTTTCCTACTTTTATAAACGCCACTCAAACTTATTCGTCTACTAATGTCATTCCACGCCATCTCTCCGCTGACAGCTCGGAACATACCACTTATCATATAGATGTTGATTCCCATAGGGAATCTGAAATATTTGTCCTGAATGAGAAAATTTATAATACCAATATAAACGGTCCGTTATTGGACATTATAAATTTTCAGCTAGCTCATTCTTGGTTGCCAGCGTTTCGCCCTCGTGTGCTAGGGTGGGCTCGTCAGTTGGTACCTAGCACACCTACCAATACGCTGGCTAGTGCATACCGTGGAGGCCACTGCGTAGGCTAACTGGAGCCACCGGCAGTGCCAATGCACTAAGAGACTTTGTCTCATCACTAAAAATTGATGCCTGCTTGGCCATCAGATCATATAGATGTTGATTCCCATAGGGAATCTGAAATATTTGTCCTGAATGAGCAAATTTATAATACCAATATAAATGGTCCGTTATTGGACATTATAAATTTTCCAGCTAGCTCATTCTTGGTTGCTAGCGTTTCGAAGAAATTGGAAATTTATTGAACGTCTCCCTTGGTAAGTTATTCTAATCCCTAACTCCCCTTCCTATAAATCAATTTTTAGTGATGAGACAAAGTCTCTTAGTGCATTGGCACTGCCGGTGGCTCCAGTTAGCCTACGCAGTGGCCTCCACGGTATGCACTAGCCAGCGTATTGGTAGGTGTGCTAGGTACCAACTGACGAGCCCACCCTAGCACACGAGGGCGAAACGCTGGCAACCAAGAATGAGCTAGCTGGAAAATTTATAATGTCCAATAACGGACCATTTATATTGGTATTACATACCACTTAGTCGAGCAGCTCTTCTTCTTTCTCTCAATTCTTCCCAACCCAAACTTTGCAACATTTTTGTAACGCTACTCTTTTGTCGGAAATCACCCAGAACAAATCAAGCTGCTTTTCTTTGGATTTTTTCCAATTCCTGAATCAGGTAATCCTGGTGAGGGTCCCATACACTGGAACCATACTCTAGTTGGGGTCTTATCAGAGACTTATATGCCCTCTCCTTTACATCCTTACTACAACCCCTAAACACCCTCATAACCATGTACAGAGATCTGTACCCTTTATTTACAATCCCACTTATGTGATTACCCCAATGAAGGTCTTTCCTTATATTAACACCTAGATACTTACAATGATCTCCAACAGGAACTTTCACCCCATTAACGCAGTAATTAAAACTGAGAGGACTTTTTCTATTTGTGAAACTCACAACCTGACTTTTAACCCCGTTTATCAACATACCATTGCCTGCTGTCCATCTCACAACATTATCAAGGTCACGTTGCAGTTGCTCAGAATCTTGTAAATTATTTATTACTCTATACAGAATAACATCATCCGCAAAAAGCCTTACCTCCGATTCCACTCCTTTACTCATATCAGTTATATATATAAGAAAACATAAAGGTCCGATAATACTGCCTTGAGGAAATCCCCTCTTAATTATTACAGGGTCAGATAAAGCTTCACCTACTCTAATTCTCTGAGATCTATTTTCTAGAAATATAGCAACCCATTCAGTCACTCTTTTGTCTAATCCAATTGCACTCATTTTTGCCAGTAGTCTCCCATGATCCACCCTATCAAATGCTTTAGACAGGTCAATCGCGATACAGTCCATTTGACCTCCAGAATCCAAGATATCTGCTATATCTTGCTGGAATCCTACAAGTTGAGCTTCAGTGGAATAACCTTTCCTAAAACTGAACTGCCTTCTATCGAACCAGTTATTAATTTCACAAACATGTCTAATATAATCAGAAAGAATGCCTTCCCAAAGCTTACATACAACGCATGTCAAACTTACTGGCCTGTAATTTTCAGCTTTATGTCTATCACCCTTTCCTTTATACACAGGGGCTACAATAGCAACTCTCCATTAATCTGGTATAGCTCCTCCGACCAAACAATAACCAAATAAGTACCTTAGATATGGTACTATATCCCAACCCATTGTCTTTAGTATATCCCCAGAAATCTGATCAATTCCAGCCGCTTTTCTAGTTTTCAACTTTTGTATCTTATTTTAAATGTCATTGTTATCATATGTAAATTTCCACATACCCACTTCATAGTCTCATTTAAATCCCCAATCACCCTCCAGTCAGTAGCCCTCCTACACAGTATTCCACCAATAACAATCTCTGCTTTCTTAAACTTCACCCGTGCTGCATTTACCAGATCCCACACATCTCCAACTATGTTGGTACTTATATCAGCTTGCCTCACGTTGTTGGTACCAATGTGAAACACTACCACCTTCTCCTTCCCCTCCTCCCTCTCTTCTACTTTCCTCAACATCTGCCTCAACCTAATTCCTGGATAGCATTCTACCCTGGTTCCCTTTCCTCCACACACTTTCCCCACGTGTCTAACGATGGAATCCCCCATGACCAGAGCCTCAACCCTACCCACCTCATTTGATCCCCTCCCCTCCTGGTCAGCCCTAACTTTCCTGATAGCTGCAGAAGCTACTTCCTCCTCCCTTTTCTCCTTCCCATGGCCCTGTTCCACCTGTCTTTTCCTATCCTCTACTCTACATTTCCCTTTCTTACCTTTTCCCTTCCTCCTACTTCCACACATCTCAGCAACAGTTCCCTGTCCCTCATCTTCCCTCTGTTGTTCTACCTTGAGTGACTCGTACCAATTTCGCACAGACACCTGTCCTGAATTCTGATCCTGAATAGAGCCCGTAGCCTGAAATCTCCTTCCCCTTAGAACATTAGACCACCTGTCTTCTAGAACTCCTCCCTTTCCTTCCCCTCCCTCTTGTACACCTACTGTAACCTGTACATTTTTTTGAGGGAGTCCTATCTTCTTTCGTGTCTTCTGTGAGAATCCTAATTATCTCCCTCAAACTCTCCAACTCCTCCCTCATACCCCTCAATGCCTCGCCACACCCACAGTTCGTACACTCGCGCTCCTTAGCCATTCTTACGGAAAAAATGAAAATAAAAATAAAATAACTTATTTGCAAAAAATAAAAGAACGGAGGGATATATTGTCTGGGATAGTACTCAAAGATCACACAACAATATGGTAATTAATATACGACTACACTACAATACTACTTAGTCGTACTCTATTTTTTATCCTACAACCTCTAACAGGATAAAAACTGATGTTAATTACTGAATATCGAAAGTAATTAACAAGAACTACACAATTTCAAACTGCAATTAAGCCTATCCTAATTACAATAACAGAATTTTAGTAAGAGTTTCTACGGATACCTCTACTACACCAGTACTACACAAATATTTTATAATAATAAAATAAGCACACTAAATTCTAAATTACTCGTATACTACCGTACAGTTACAAGATATTACCTACTGCACACCATTAGAACTTCATTGACGGTTTCCACTAGATTACTACAATTTACTATGCATCTGTCTTCTACCTAACACAGCTTCTCATATTTTTTATATGCAGCCCTTCCGACCCCTCTATAATAAGGCAAAACACCAGCCAACATTATGAAACAATAATGAAAAAAGGGACCGCTAGATTGAGAAGATATTAAGAATGCTGCTATTTCTGAAGCCTTAAATTTAAGGTGTTTTTTTCTCCTTATCACAGGCTTTTCGCCTGCAGGTTAATTCAGGCTTGGTTTGTCTCAAAATGTTTGCTCCCGCTCTCCTCCTGACCATTTTGATGTGATGGGTTTCCACTAGGATTTTGACAGCGATTTCAAACTGTTTTGTCGTTTTTATAAACTAATAATTTGTAAACTATGAGGTCCACAACCTCACCATGTGCTACTATTATTCATTTCCATCTGCATCATTTGTTTTCTCATTCCCTTGTTTCTTAGGTTAACGCAGTTTTTTAGTATCAATTATTATTTCAAATTAACTCCTGTTTCACTGAATTTTGTTGCAATAAGTTGTTTTTTGCTCTGCATATTGATGTAAATATTATATATTTGTGCTATTTTGTTTCCGTCTAGGCTCTCTTTTGTTTGTTTTTTCATTTGCGCTTTCATTATGTTTTTTAGCATTTTTTCAACTCATATTATGTAAATTATTCCAACCCCCCTAATTTTTTTCACTGAAGATGGCTCAAACGAGCCGAAACATGTCTGAACTTGTTTACTCCGTCTAATGACGGAATATATGATGTATTGAATAGGAGGATACTTTCATTTTTCGCCATTGTAAAGTGAAGTACTACTGTACAGTACACTACAGTAATTTTTTAACTACTTTCAGACATATCCTAATTACAATACCCGGTACCGTTTGTCACTACTAAGCACAATCAGAAATGAAATTTGCAAGAACTACTGTACTCAAAGATTACCAACAAAGCTAAATGCTTAGACAAATTATATTAGTACTACACTCTAATAGATACACACGAAAGATAACACACGAATATAGCAGGCAAGATACGGCACTATCTAAATGTAGGCTACTGTATCTATACTACAGTGTATCTACACTACAATTTTCAGCTGAAGTGTGGTTATATGAACTTTTACCGCTGGTGGATTAGTATTATTTTCCCTACTACGCAGGGCGGAGAATAAAAGTGTCCTTAAATGCTGAGAATAAGAGGTTGCCTACTATAATTTCTGTCAAAACCACGCCGGGGGCTTGAAGTGCAATATTATTGGGATATAGGAATTTGATTATTAACTTTTACTCGATGAATAAACGAAGGTGGAAAGTATGCAGGGAACTAAGACTACAAATTATCGGAATAATGAATCAGCTGACTTTGTATTTATTTACACTACTATCGTGTGCTTGTAGCAACAATCGTCAACAATCCAAGAAACTGTTAAGTACCGTGATTATCCAGTGAAATTACCGTGAATTCTCTTTAAATCGATGTTTACAGGCTTATCGTGTTATTTAATGTAATAAATTATTACCTTCGTGATAGTTTGAACAGATATCTGTACGAAATGTCGGAAAAGTAGCGGCGGAAATTACAATGAGTTACAACTCCTGTGTGGTTAACAAGATTGATCTCATAATTTTGTCAGTTTACTAGAACAGCTATCCCCACCAGACACCTTTCTTTGTATTGACCAATATTGCTTGGCCTCAAAGATCTCACAAGAATTTATCACAAACTAGCTGTTGTACCCATTGTTGATGGGCTAGTTTTTGTACAACTGTAGCAGTAATGCCATCTAGTGGAGGTGAAGGCAGCAGAAGAGACAGAGCATACCTCAATTTACAACAGTCAGTCACTGTTATGTTATTGCTGATCAGTTTTAGGAGCTCTGGACATTGTCGACCATCATATATTGTCCTCTTCTGGCTTGGCAACATTAGAGTATCTTAGCCCTAGAGAGTTCCCCAATCTCATAATTAATGTTCTGTGTTTGTTCTTTCCCGTGTTTTTTCTCATTTTGATCTTCATTATCTTCCTGATTAAAAAGAGCAGATGATCATGCAATTATGCATCATATTCACAACTACAACTACCACTACCCCCATGATGACTTAAACAATATTTCTGTGTCAGTGAACTATGACGTTGATGGACTGTGCAAAAAAAAAAAAAAAAAAAAAAGAGTAATATCTTCACTATGTTTAGCTCTATCCAAAAAGTTGTACTGATAACAAAGATTTTAAGATTTTAAAAATTCTCAATAAAGCTAACAATTTTCAAAAACATTAGAAATAATTTTTTTTTTTTTTTTTTACAAGTTGCCTTACGTCACACTGACACAGATAGGTCTTATGGTGATGATGGGACAGGAAAAGGCTAGGAGTGGGAAAGAAACAGCCGTAGCCTGGTGTGAAAATGGGAAACCACGGAAAACCATCTTCAGGGCTGCTGACAGTGGGGTTCAAACCCACTATCTCCCGAATACTGGGTGCTGGCGGCACTTAAGTGCTGCAGCTATCGGTGAAACCATTTTGATTCCCATCTTAGCCCTCCCTCTTTTGAATAATGAAATGCCAATCAGCCCAGCATCTACGGTAATGCAATTGTAAAATATATGCAGAGTTCCATAATAATACACCTTGCTGTTGTCAAGTGATTCTCAAAAAAATAGGATTATACATACATATATTTCAGCAGAAACCGAAACTGTGGTCTCTAAGATCTTTATATGACATGGAAAGGTTTTTCCTTCATAAAAAGAAACTTTTTCAGAATGAACAGACAAAGCATACATTTTTATTATTATAAATTACTAGCTGCAGTACCCGGCCTTGCCCGAGTGGTTTTTGAATGTTTACTTTTAAGATTAGTAGGCTATTAATAGTTAGTTATGTGTGAAGTGAATTTTTATAGAATTCCTTTTTGAGATATTGATTTTTAACATCTATTATGAAGCTTTAGAGTTATTTAGATGTGTATGATTTCAAGTTTTTGATTATTTAATCTTCAAGTAAAACTTTATCCTTGTGGAAGCTCGAATTGACTGGGAAGTATTTGATCCTTTCAAAAAATGAATAAGGGGTAACTACATGTATGTTTTAGTTGCATTATAGATATGATCTACACGATTTCAACTCTCTTTGAGACTGTCACCAATCAGCCTTGTGACTCCAAAAGCAGTGGATTCAACACTAATCTCAGTCATTTTAGACTATTTACTATCAAACCCCCGTCTTCCTCCCATCTCAATGGAGGCTGAACATGGACTTGAACGGTATTCAGAGCATCACAATTCATCTCAGCGACACATAAACATTGGATTAGACTTTAATATTGGTTATTTTCTATTATTTTCAAATGCCATCTCCTCCCATTCCCTACCCCCAGCGGGGGTTGGTATGTTTTATCTCCATAGTATTATTCTTCCAGATGGTAAGTCATATGTGTACCAAGATTCGTTGAGAGCTATTCTGGAACATACCCACATACACCCATATGTAAGACTTAACCATCCAGAGTATAACAGTTCAACTCAGTGACCTTGTAAACAATGATATTCAACATTAATATCAGTCATTTTTGTTTATTTTCATATTCCACCACCTCCGCTAGGAGTGTTAGGGGCGTTTTACACAACAGTACTTTTTAGATAGCAAGAAATATGTGTACCAATTTTGTATGAGGGCTATGTTGGAAGAAACACTTATACATCCGTAATTTTGGTCGTTTTGGGCAATTTCCTTTCCATCCCTTCTCATCTCCATGCCGATGTGGGCTGAAGATGGACTTCAGCGATGTCCGGAGTGTCACTATTCTTAGCGACCACGAAAACTATAGATTTGACACTATTTTCAATTATTTTTACATCTCAGCCCCTCCCACCCTACCCCTAGGGGTGCTAGGGTTACCATACCTCCTCGTAGTTTGTCTCCTGGTAGTAAGTCATAAGTGTGCCATGTTTGATTGAAATCTCTCCCGTAGTCCAGAGAAGTATGGATTCAACACTAATATAGGTCATTTTTAGTTATAATTATATTTTGCCCCCTTCTTTAGGGCTTCTAGGGGGTGCCTTGCCCCCCACAGTATTTTTTCCAGATAGTCGGTAATATTTTTACCAAGTTTAGTTGACACATTTGCTGGAACAACATATAAACATCCATAATATATGGTCATTTGGACATTTTTATTTCTTTGTCCCTTCTCTCGCTTCTGCCGATTGGAGCTTAACTTGGACTTATATGACATCCAGAGTGTCACTATTCATCTCAGCAACCAAGGAAACTATGGATTCGACACTATTTTCGATTATTTTTATATGTCACTCCACCCTCGCCCCCACCCCAGAGGGTGCTGAATATGGACTTCAGAAAACCCGGTGTGTAACTATTCATCTCAGTGACCCCGAAAACTGTGGATTCAAAACTATTTTTGACTATTTTATGCCTCTCCCCTTCCTCAAACCCTACCTGTAAGGGATAAAAAGTCCGGAGTGTCACTATTCATCTCAATGCCCCCAAGAACTATGGATTCGACACTATTTTCAATTATTTTTATATCTCACTCCCCCCTTGCCTCCACCCCAAAGGGGGCTGAAACTGGACTTTAAAAAATCCATAGTGTCACTGTTCATCTCAGTGACCCCGAAAAGTATGGATTTAAAACTATTTACAATTATTTGTATATCTCACTCCCCCTCGCCCCCACCCTAAACGGGGCTGAAATCGGACTTTAACAAATCCGAAGTGTCGCTATTCATCTCAGCGACCCAGAGAACTGTGGATTTGACACTTTTTGATTATATTTATCTCACTCCCACCCTCGCCCCCACTTCAAAGGGGACTGAACTTGGATTTTTAAAAATCAGGAATTACACTATTCACCCCAGCGGCCGCGAAAGATATGGATTCAACACTATTTTCGATTATTTTCATATCATCCCCTTCGACCCCCACCCGTAAGTGATAAAAAGTCCGGAGTGACACTATTCATCTCAGCGACCCTGAGAACAATGGATTCGACACTATTTTTGATTATTTTTATGTCTCATTTGCCCCCGCCCCAAACGGGGCTAAAACTGGACTTAAAAAATCCAGAGTGTCACTGTTCATTTCAGCGACCCCAAAAGCAATGGATTAAACACTATCTTCGATTATTTTTATATCTCGCCCTCGACCCCCACCCCTAAGGGATACAAAATCCGGAGTGTCACTATTCATCACGGCGACCCCGAGAGCTATGGATTCGACGCTACTTTTGATTATTTTATATCTCACTTCCCCTCCCCCACACCAAATGGGGCTGAACTTGGACTTTCAAATATCCGGAGTGTCACTATTCATCGCAGCAACCCCGAATATGGATTCTATGCTATTACCGATTATTTTTATAAATCAGCCCCTTCCCCCCCCTCCCCCCAACACACACACACTCGCATTTAAGGGTGCTTGTGGTGTCTTTGCCTCACAAAGTTTGTCTTCTGATACTAAGTCACAAGTGTACCTGGTTGAAATCGCTCCAGTGGTTTAGGAGACGTAACACATAAATATCCACATACAATGACATTGATGTATATAGATCTATAGATAGATTACATAGACTCGCCTTTGCTCGCTGGGAACCCCCAGTTGCTCTTCGTTAGGAGTGGGTGATAACTTGTGTCATTCCACTCTTGATATTCTATATGTTTCACAGTTTCTTAAATATTTTAAACATCTAATAGAGAGCTACATTCTTCAAACTGGGCAGACCTATCAAAGTTGGTCCTATATATTGAAAGTACGTCTCGATCACGGCATGTTGGATTGCTATTTTCAAGTAACAGCCACGGTCATTCATGAAGCTCCTAGCAAGGGATGGTACTTTATAAACCATAGTGACGTGTTCCCATCCTCTTATATATAGCATTTCTTAACGGACTATCAGGATATAGCGTAAGTTGCTGTCGCATAACAACAATTTGTCCATCAAGTCAATTCAATCTTAGTGCAGCTTTGCAATTTAATAAAATTACATAAAATTACATAAAATTACTCATAATAATAATAATAAAACTACCTATCTGATTCCATTCAAACCACTTCATAATCCCTCTCAGATGTAATAAGAACAAACTGTGAAAATTTCAGCGAAATTGGTCCAGTAGTTTTTGAGTCTTAATTACAAATATACCAACATCCAATTATATATATATATATAGATAACCCTTTCAGACCATGTATGCACAATTGTGCTGGTTCATATGTCTGAATGTATTTGAAGTTTTCTTGGCATTAGACCAGACTGCAGTGCTTGTGCAGGACAGGTAGCATGTACTTCCGTTGTTTTTATTTAGCGCTTGACCACCAGCGTGCAGGAAGATGAAGTTGATCGGCAAGATGGTAGTAAGCAGTAATGCTAAAAGTAAGTATTTATTGCATCCATATTAATCTAGAAGCTTTACTGAATATCTGAATGTAAGCAAAAAAGTGTGTAAATTGTTTAGTGAACGTAAATTGTGAAAATACAACATCATATGTATTACCATGAGGTTTCGAAAGTTGATATGCACAATTGTGCAGTCTAGGTTTCCCTACAGGCAATGCATACTGGAGTGCTGGCTGCTGCCACCAAAAGAACTGAAAACGCAGAACTTGTACTCTGTGTACCAAATGTAATGTATAGGATTTTAATGGTTTTAAATCATTCCACACTGTAAAATAGAACATTTGATCATATATTCACATGTATTGAGTAGATTATTTGTTGTTGTAAGTAGTGAATTAAGTCCTGACATGCACAATTGTGTGGGTGGTTTATTCATAGGTTAATTTTTATTTTGTAAAATAAAATATAAATGTAAGTATTTAAGAGCATTTTAGTCAGTTTTTTATGTACAAACAAAAATTCACACCTCCAGTTTTCTTTGAGGTCTAAAATGAATAAAGATGAAAATACACTTGTTGCTGTTAAATTATTTTTGAACAATTCAAGAAGTTCAGTCACTACACAGTACCTTAAAAGTCAGGTGAAGAGTAATTTAGAACAGTTTGATAAAACGTACCAGGTAAGAATGAAGGCTTCCTGCACAGCCTGTTGGTGCTCCAGGAGACCCGGAAGGAGGACTGTCCGGTAGTCCTTCTCATACTCAGCAGCTTCATTCAAGAGCAGCACATAGTCGTTGTGCGTTAGATGAAGTTTACGGCATGCCTTCTGATACTTGTCTCTTACGTCGTCAAGTTTCCGGCCTCCGCGCCCAGCTGTAATTATACATTATTTGCATATTGACAATAACTCCTTTAGAATTCAACAAAAAGAATTAAGCTATCACTGGCCAATCTTAAACAACACAGTAGTTACATAACCAACTGATAATTGAGTGGGTTTTAGCAAAGGCATAAGTCAAAAAAACTCAAATTTTGAGATAACTATTTGGAATAGGAGGATACCTATAGCTGATAAAAGTATTACAAGAAAAACAGCTTCCTTACAGCTAAAAAGATGGAAAAAATCTTCAATATCATAACAGGTCAAAGTGTTTTCTGGAAGAAATGAAACAACTCAACAAAACCTTACCACCAATGAAAATATCTCTCTCTCTCTCTCTCTCTCTCTCTCTCTCTCTCTCTCTCACACACACACACACACACACAAATTTAATGACTTTTACAGAGATGTTATAGTATTTACATGTTATGAATAGTTTGAGATGTAATTTTTACCACAAATGACTCCAATTCAGGGATTTAAGTTTCAACTATTCAACGTCTGAGAAAAATATTGTCTACTGTGTGGAAATCTTATCAATTCTATCAAACCTTTTCTATAGAAAGGTTTCTGCACTTACACAGACTGGCTGACAAAATCTTTAGTACGTTCAGTACCATGAATTTGTGTGAACAGCTTTTTTCTAGAATGAAATTATGTATATTCTTCCATGTCAGTTGTTCACCTCAAAAACTATCTGACACTAAATATTGTGCAGAACCTGACACACAACACTGCTAAACTCACCCGACTGTTTCACTGAATTTTGTCGCAATAAGTTGTTTTTTGCTCTTCATATTGATGTAAATATTGTATATTTGTGCTAATTTTGTTTCCGTCTAGGCTCTCTTTTGTTTGTTTTTCATTTGCTCTTTCATTATGTTTTTTAGCATTTTTCAACTTATATTATGTAAATTATTCCAACCCCCCTAATTTTTTCACTGAAGATGGCTCAAGCGAGCCGAAACATGTTTGAATTTGTTTGCTCCGTCTAATGATGGAATACATGATGTATTGAATAGGAGGATACTCTCATTTTTCGCCATTGTAAAGTGAAAACCGTCAATACGGAATGATTCTAATATCTTGTAAAAGAAAAAAAAAAAGAAAAATATGCCTGGTGTCTTGAAGTTGCCCTGAATAAATATGACAAATATGTCAGTATTTAAATTACAGTCTATTTTGCATTTTGTTTATTATTTTGGGCTGCAACAGATCCATCAGCCTTGTTTAAATATAAGTTTGTAATTGTTCATAATGTTTAATGTACAGTTGAAATATCTTAGGGGCACCATCCTCACAGATGCACAGATGGCATTAACTTGCTAAATCTACATCAGGCTTCTCCAGAGGCCTAGCACCATTAAAAAACTTGTTGAAATGTTATTTGTTTTTGCTAGTTGCTTTACGTCACACCGACACAGATAGGTCTTATGGCGACGATGGGACAGGGAATGGCTAGGAGTGGGAAGGAAGTGGCCGTGGTCTTAATTAAGGTACAGCCCCAGCATTTGCCTGGTGTGAAAATGGGAAACCACGGAAAACCATTTTCGGGGCTGCCGATAGTGGGGTTCGAACCTACTATCTCCCGAATACTGGATCCTGGCCGCACTTAAGCGACTGCAGCTATCGAGCTCGGTGAAATGTTATTCGTTATTCACATGAATTTTCACTGAGTTTGACCTGAATAAATGTTCATGACCTTTCAATCCAGTGTTCTAATTCACAAACATAACTTCTGAGTATTTTTTAAATTTCTTTAAATATGTTGCAGCTCAAGTTGCAAATGTATATCCTGCAAACATTTTCATGGCATGCACAAGGGTGAGAGTGTTGTTCAAATGCACCGCCTCCTGGCGGCTGGCGTACTATGGCAAGGAAGGTCATGTCTTGCATTTTCTCCATGCACTTGGCATGTGCTAAATCATGCAGTGTGGTTCACATTGCAACCATAACCTATTGCCCGTTACTGTTGTCCTAGGGCAGCCCAGTTGTGCAGGCCTGTTATAGACTGTTATGCCTTTCAGCATTCAGTCTACAAACCTCTGTGAATGAACTAAGTGCCTCTGCAACTGTTTTCAATTAACTCTGTGGCCTTAGTCCGGCTCCATAGCTAAATGGTTAGCGTGCTGGTCTTTAGCACAGGGATCCCGAGTTCGATTCCCGGCAGGGTTGGGAATTTTAACCATCATTGGTTAATTCTGCCAGCATGGGTGCTGGGTGTGTATGTAGTCTTCATCATCATTTCATCCTCATCATGATGCACAAGTCACCTACGGGTGTCAAATCTACAGACCTGCATCTGACAAACCAATCATGTCCTCAGATGCTCCCGGCACTAATAGCCATACACCATTTCATTTCTGTGGCCCTGTTTAATTCCACACTTCTTATCTTTAAGTCATTAAAAACCTAGCCTATTCATCATTGTCTTGGTCTTCTTCTGTTTCTTTTCCTCTCCATGGTTCAGTCCATTCCCAGGTAACTTATCCTCCTCCATTTGTCTCAGCTTTTGCTCCTGTATAGCAAAGTTGGTCTACAAACAGACCGATATCGGACATTCTGCTCCGAGAGCTCACTTCTTTCTTACAGAACACCACCGATCACTAACGCATTGCATTACCTTTGCTACATCTTGATTTGATTTGACGTACTACATATCCTAGGAGAACAGACCTACACATCCTATGCTCTTAAAATGATCCACCTGTTCCAGTTTCATATTTCCAACTTGATATTCAGTCTTCTTAGGTTTCTTCCCAACCATCATCACTTTTATCTTAGAAATGCTAATTTTCATGTCGCACTGGCTGCACCTCTTTTCATTTTTCAAGATATTAGATTGTTAGCTTTCAGCACGGTCTATCTTTATAGACCAAGCAATGAGAATCAAAACTGTAATAATGATAAGAGAAAACAAAGAGACAGATACACAAACATGAGATTAAGGGACTTTGGCATGACTTTCTGTTCAATAAACTGGAACTTCGACCATTGTATGAAACTGCATTGAAATCCAACCCCCTGAAATAATGGAACTAATTTCTCTTCTGCCTCCTTTATCAAACTAAAGAACGTTGATCATCTTTTAGATGTGCAATGATTCCCAGAGTAGTTGGAGGTGGTGGTGAACCAAATATTCTGGAAGACAAGAACACACTGGTGAATGTGGGAAAAAAAGGACAGTCCTAAACTGGAATAAAGACTAGTAATTTGTGATTTTAAGAATAATATTCACCTCTCTGTATACAGTAATAATAATAATAATAATAATAATAATAATAATAATAATAATAATAATAATAATAATAATAAATTAAAAAATCATAGATGATCTTCGAATCATATTTGAAGGAATATGAAAAAACGGAGAAGATCCAGGAAGAATGGAAAGTGGCTCTTATACATCCTTTGCATAAGAAAGAATAAGCAAGATGGCGATAACTCATCATCATCAGCATTGTACAGCTCCAGTTTCCCGGGTACTGTTTATGAGTCTCTTCCACTTCTTCCTGTCCATACACAACTTGTCATGGAGACCATCATCCACTGTCGATCCCCTGGTAACTAGATCAACCTTGATCATGTCCATCCAACAAGTTCTAGATCTTCCTGCAGGTCTTTTCCCCTCCACTTGTCTTTCCAAACTTATTCTGGCTTTTCTTGTAGGCTCTATTCTCATCACATGCCCACACTACCATAGTCTGGATGTGCCGATTCGGTCTAATAGGGATGTCTTTATTCCGGCTTCTTTCCTCACCTCATCATTTCTTAACTTGTCCGGGCCGATGACCTAGATGTTAGGCCCCGTTAAACAAGCATCAATCAATTAACTTGTCCATCTTGGTCTTCTGAATGGTAGATCTAAGAAATTTCATCTTTGATGCTTGCAGTCTTGATGAATTTCTTTTTGTGAGGGTACACGCTTCAATACCATAGGTACATATTGGTATGAAATAGCTGTTCATCATCAATTTGGCCGGTTTTGGAATCATATCATCTCACAAAAGTATTCTTACTTGTTGGTAGAATTCTGATCCCTCTTGCACTCTGTTTGTAATTTCCTTTCTGACCAAATTATCACTGGAGATTACACTTCCAAGGTAAGGAAAACTATCCACATACACTAGCTGGTGGTCTCCTAGTTTTATACTTGCAGGACGGCCTTCTCTGTAGACTGCCATCACCACTGTCTTGGTCTCCCTGATGTTGAGGTTATATTCCTGGAACTGGGATTTCCAAACGTTGAGTATGATCTGTAGTTCCACTTCTGTTTCACCCCAAATCATGATATCATCAGCAAAGGCCACTGCATTCAGTTCACCCAACTTTTCCTTGACATTCTTCATTATATTGTCCATAACAGTGATGAACAGTACTGTAGTGGGGACAGTGCACTTCCTTGTTGAACTCCACTCTTGGTCTCAAACCACGATGATCGACCTCACCAATTTGTACACAGCTAGTACAGTCTTTGTGAGCCTCCGTAGCTCCGACGGCAGCGTGTCGGCCTCTCACCGCTGGATACCGTGGTTCAAATCCCACTCAGTCCATGTGAGATTTGTGCTGGACAAAGCGGATGCGGGACAGGTTTTTTTCTCCGGGTACTCCAGTTTTCCCTGTCATCTTTCATTCCAGAAACACTCTCCATTCTCATTTCATAGCATCTATCAGTCATTAATAAATCAATTTTAGAGTGGCAACCCCATCATACTAATAGCCTATATTATGACTCATTCATTAAATCCCTGACCCGGTCAATGGCTGGAAAATAGGTTGTAAGTTTTCATTTTCAGTACAGTCTTTGTACAACATCTGAATTTTCCTTACCAGTCTTTCAGGCACATTTATTATCCTCAGGCACTCCCAGATCTTATCTCTTATAACACTATCATAGGCCTTTTCTATATCCAGGAATACAATGACCAGGTTCTTGCCTTTCTCCCAATACTTTTTCATCAGCATGCAGGTGCTAAAAATTAGATCTATTGTTGATCTGTTACTTCTGAATCCATACTGCTCCTTCTCTAACTGTGGTTCAATGATGGTTCTCAATCTCCTTTCTATGATCTTCTCTAGAATTTTTAGCCCATGAGACAGCAGTATTATTCCTCTACAGTTGGTGGGTTTCCATCTGCTGCCTTTCTTAAACAGGGGAATTATAACACCCTTGCTCCAATCTGCAGGTATTTTGTTGTCTGTCCATATGGCACTTAGTACTCTGTATACCCTGGATGCCTGCTGCCTTTATCATGTCTGCATTCACTTCATCTGCACCTGAAGATTTTCCTTTAGGCAGAGATTTTAAGGCTGTCTCAGTTTCTGTCCAGGTGGTGGAAGGTTCCTCATTGTTGGCTTGGATTTCCGCTTCTGTATTTTGTTCTTGAACTGGTCTATTCAGTAGGTGGTTGATGGTTCTTCAGGATTTCTCTCATGTCACTTTCTGTCCTAACCAGATTTCCATTTTCATCTTCAAGTGCCTTTATGGTATTCAGTGGTTTCTTTTTACCTCTGATAACACTCTACAGTAGTTTCTTACTGCCTCTGCTGTCTTCCTCCAGTTACTGAGTGAATATATTCCATGCCTTGGTCTTTTCTTCTTTAAATGTTCTTTAAACATCCAGTTTCTTGTTTTGATATAATTGTTCAAGGTTTCTGATCTCTGCCTTGTCTCTAGTAAGATCCAGTTTATTTCTCTCCCAATCTCTTTCTTTCTGCAAGAAATTTCTTTCCCTGATTGCTGCTCTCACTCTTTCATTTCACCACGGTGTTTCCTTCTCCCTTGTTTTCATACTTGTCTTTCCACAAACTTCAGTTGCTTCCATAACCAATGTGTCCCTTAGTCTGGTCAATTCTGCCTCTCCATTTTCCTTTCATATCTTGGTAACAGAGTTTTTATCCAGTTCTGATACTCAGTTCTCTTATCTGTTTTCTGGAGTTCCCATACTTTGATTTTTGGCATTTTCCTGCTCTGTACTTTTGGCACATAGAAGTTTCTCAGTCCACTACTAATAGACAGTGCTCACTGTCAAGGCTCTCGCTGGGTATTACTCTGACATCTGTTACCATTCTGCTCCTCTCTTCATCTGAGATGACATAATCAATTACAGCCTTTTGTAGTACACCTATATTTCTTCCACCATATCCATGAGGTCCCATTATGTTCTCATATCTTGTTCTATCGTTCCAATCTGTGCATTCAGATCTCCTATAATGATTACTCTCTCTTTACTAATAACCTTTTCCAAATCATCAAGAAACTGGTTCTTATCCTCTTGACAACATTCAGTTTGAGGTGCATATACCTGTACCAAAGTTAGTTTTTCTTTCCCTAAATGCACAGTCACCTTTATTATTCTCTCACTAACATACTGATGGTCAGCGACTCCTCCTACATTTTTACTGATGATGAACCAACACCATTCCTCATCTCTTTGTCATTTCCATGCCAATACAGTGTATACTGTTTTCTTAATTTCTTCATTCCTTTCCCTCTACATATGGTTTCACTCAGCCCCAGTATCATTAATTTCCTCCTTTTCATGAGGTCCATTAGTTCTTCATATTTTCCTGTGAAACTGAGTAAGGTGATGGTCCCAATCCATAACATAATTTTTTTCTCGATATCACAATATGCCTTTTTTTTAATGCACCACAATGTAGTGAAAATGATATAAATTCTGATAAACTATTTACAAATAATAAAAATAATAATGCTAATAATAATACTAAAATTAACAATAAATTTTTCTAGTGTTATTTATAACACAACTTTGCTTTTTAAATAAAATGCAATAAAAATATTCTTGTTATCAAAAAATAAAGTAATAAAGAAATACATTCTGGCCACTACAAATGAATAATTATTTTCTACTGTCATTAGTGCTAGTTGTTCTTGATTTTTTAACTTGTCTTGCCTTCACCAACTTTTCAATATTAGGGATCATTGTTCCTGTGGCACTCTCTCAAGCAACCTGCCAATGTGCACTGCATTGAATGGGCTATCTCTGCCCACATGCAATAACATTGTGTTGATGCGGTGTAAAAATCAAAACTAAAGGTCATTTAATGATGCCCGCTCTATTTGGATGGTCATCCTCTTAGAAATTCAAGGCTAGTTACAGGCTTTATTCTATCTACTCCTTATTCTGTTTAAGGCACTAGAGTTCAGAATGAGATGATAAAACTATGCATGTATATACACAAACTAAATTAAAATGTTAAATTACGCAATATAATCCTGACTACATGGTAGCAATGAGAGTAGTACTCAAGAGATATTCTAAACAGTATTATAAAAGTATCATAACAGACTGAGTAAAAAATTAATGGACATGCTAAACAAAAGGAAATTCCTCTACTTAGCAAGCAAGAAAGCAAGCAAGCAAGCAATTAATTTTTTTTTAATTATGTAGCTTTCATAGTCTGGATACAGTGCTTGTTAGGCAGTTCCTAAATGGAGGATGGGTGGCGTCTACCATATGCAGAACTGCCTGTAGGTGTAGTGGAAGAGCGTGTTGTGTTTGAGTTTCAGAAAAGTGAAGAGATGGCTCAAATTCAGCCCCCAAATCACCAGAATTAACCATCTGAGGCTAAGATCCCACACTCCAGCATACAACTGAACCTGGGACATCAAAGACTAGCATGTTAATATTCAACCATGAAGCCAGAAACAAACAAGAAAATTAATTTCTTGTAATGCAGTTGCTGTTTGTTAGGTCTGAGAAGGAAGGAGGGTAGTGAGGGTAGTGAGACGGAGAAAAAGGGGGAGGAAATGGGTTTGACAGGCATCTGGGAAGTTAAGGGAGACCAGGAGAGGAGGGGATCGAATGAGGAGCCTGGGGTTGAGGCACTGGGTGACTCAATTATCAGGCATGTGAGGAAAGTGTGTGGAGGAAAGGGAACCAGGGTAGAGTGTAGGTAGGAGGGTAAGGAGAAGGTGGTAATTTTCCATGCTGGTACCAATAACATTAAGGCAAGCAGGAATAGGTACTAACATAGTTGGGGATGTGTGGGATCTGGTTACAACAGCACGGAAGCAGTTTAAAGAAGCAGAGATTATTATCAGTAGGATATTGTGTAGGAGGGATACTGACTAGAGGGTATTTGGGGATTTGAATGAGAATATGGAATGGGTATGTGGGAAACTGCGAGCAAGATTTGTAGATCCTAATGCGTGGGTAGAAGATAGGGATTTACACTCAGATGGCCTTCACTTGAACCACAATGGTACATATAAGTTAAGGGGTTTGTTTAGAAGAATTATAGGGAGATACATTCAGGGAAACAGGGTCGACTAGGAAGCGGTGATGACAGTGTAGGAAGCACTAAGTCAAGTAAGGATCACACAAGATTGTTAGTGTTAAACTGTAGAAGTATTGTAAAGAAAGAAATAGAATTAAGTAACTTGACAGATTTATGTTTACCAGATATATTTCTTCCACTACTCCATTTACCCAAAGAAAATCTACCCCATTAAAAAAATAGTATTTCATGGGAATCTCAAAGTACTTACACTTGACATAATGTTCTTCGAATCGCGACCGCATGAGCCGATACAGCTCCAGGTACTTCTGGTATTCAGCCTTTTTCCGCGCAACATCTTCTGTTAACTGTAACATTAAAAGCACAATATGAACATTATGAACACCAAACATTTTATACATTACAATGAACATACATAAAATGTACATACAAATATTTAAGAAAATTGTAAATAATGTTTTCAATCTTGTCTGTTTGCCCTGCCAACAAATTACTAATAGTTTAGAAACGTGTTCACTTGTAAATAATAATAATAATAATAATAATAATAATAATAATAATAATAATAATAATAATAATAATAATAATAATGTTATTGGTTTAATGACTCTTCAATTGCTGTTGATTTTAAGAGACACATGGGGTGTAGGAACTTTGTCCTGCAAGCCAGCTACAAACAGCTGCCACATTCCAGACCTTCATCTGCAAAGCCATCTTTCTTCATGTCATGGAGGTCTTTAAAGAAGCAAATATTTTCAACCTCATCTCAGCGTGCAATTAATCTGTAAATAAATGGGAATGATGTACTCATTACATTACCATTATAGGCTGACTGAATCCCTTAGTGCTTCTAAAATTCTTGACTTTCTGACGAAAAATCAAACCACATCATTCTACGTGAACTCAGACCGACTTTACCCCCTCAGTTAGTTAAACTTTCTAGATGCTGAGGAAAATGTATCACGTATCAAACTTGAGATAACCAGGCAGAAGTCACTGTGAAGGTGACAGTTTTAAAACTTGCATGATATTTACTGAAGTTACATATTAAGAAATTAATAATAATAATAATAATAATAATAATAATAATAATAATAATAATAATAATAATAATAATAATAATAATAATATAATGGGTCTTATGTCCAAATAACTACTACTGGTATTATAGTTTTTGGAGACAATGAGGAGCTTGGATTTTATCCTGCTAGAGTTCCTTTACGTGCTCTTAAATCTAGTGATATGAGACTGACCTATTTGAGCATCTTCAAGTATTATCGAAGTGTGCCAGGATTGAACCCACCAACTTGGGCTCAAAAAGCAGTGGTCATACTCTGAGCTACCCAGCCCATCAAATTAAAAAGTAGTTCGTTTACTTAGTGTTTTCTTAACAAAGAGAATACAAGTAAAGTTTATTCTAGAAAGTGATACAAATTTGACCTGAAGTATAACAACAGATTGAGTAGTATTTTGTGCATTATGTGCAGACTTTTTGCTACAATGATCCTGACTTTCATGAACACCAGCAGTGTTTGAAGACTATGTTGTGACTGGTAAATTCTTGTTTGTAACATCAAGATAAGGTACGAACAGATTCTAGAAAGAATGGACAACGTTAGGGAGTTTCATCATGATACCCATTCGAGTTCACAGCTGCCTTTTGACTGCAAAGCCAGAACTCATGGAATAAAAATGTCCTACATGAGATGAGGGGTGAGGGACCAGGGTAGAAGATTTCAATTATTATACAGTTTCAAAACAAATACATTTGTGGAATCCTAAACTTTTCATGATGCCAGGCCTGGGAAACCACTGGCCAATAATATTGTGTACTCTTGTGTTGAGACTATTCTCTACTTAATTCGAAGATAACTTGGGAAGTGAGTAGTCAATCCACACACTGCTACATGAAATGTCATCCCAAAGTTGGTGGGTTCAGAAGACAATAGTTGACCAGTGATGGGTATGATTCTAATATTGTTGTTTATTGTTGTTGGGGGTCATTAGTCCATTGACTGGTTTGATACAGCTATCCTGTGTAAACTGTTTCATTTCTATGTAACTACTGCATCCTATATCTTATCTAATATGTTTATCCTCTTCATCGCTTACTCTACCTCTACCCTTCTTTTCTTACCTCATGCACTTCCCTCACAGAGCAACTTTTGGGTATCCCTTCCTCTGGTCAAATTTCACCAACTCATTCATCTTTTACCCATCCAATTCAGTATCTCTTCACTTGAGATCCGATGTATCTATCTCACTTTCATTCTTCTGTAATACCATATTTCAAAAGCTTCTATTCTTCTACCTTCTTTGGTAGTTGTTGACCATGCTTCAATTCCATACAATGTTATGCTCCAAGTAAAAGTCTTCAGAAACATCTTTCTAATATGCATATCTCAAGTATGTTTGAAATCTTTTCTTAGTGCCAGTCTACATTTTATGTCTTCCTTATTATACTATCCAAGTAACAAAATTCATTAACTTGTTTTGTTTGTTTTGTTTTGTTTTGTTATTACAATTCACCTTACGCCTCACCGACACAGATAGGTCTTATGGTGATGGGACAGGAAATGACTAGGAGTGGGAAGGAAGCGACCATGGCCTTATATAAGGTGTGAAAATGGCAAATCACAGAAAACCATCTTCAGGGCTGCCTACAGTGGGGGTTCGAGCCCACTATCTCCTAAATGCAAGCTGATAGCTACGTGACTCAAATCGCACAGCCACTTGCTCGATCTACTTCCTTTAAGACATTTCCTTATCCAATATTTTCTTCATCGCTTGACTTTATTCAATTGCATATGAATGGATTTAGCATCGAGTTGTATGTTAATGTTAATTATTCTGGTCATCTTCTTTCCTAAAATATGATGAAGTGAAAACCTTCAAACACAATTATTATACATTTGCAAGTGGTGGTGGTGATTATCGTTAAGGTGTGAAGTCTATAGGGTCTGACACCTTGGTTAGCCGGTTCGACTCCCGTTGGTCGACAGAATGGTTGTTGAGTTGTACTTCCTCTTAAAACAATGAACATAACTTATCAACATGGTCTGAACACCTCAATTTCACCAAATGAATTCTGAAGTTCAGTACTATTCCTTATAACAAAATGTTCCTGGTCTATTGAACGAATGTTATACCAGCTGATGTACCCGTGCTTCACTACGGAATTCTACATTGTATACAGAATTCTAGGTAAAGTAGTGTACCCGTTGTGAGTAAGATTTTATTAAATTGCATAGCTCTTAGCGTTACCCCAGAAACGCAACAGGGAGGGCACCACATGGCAACGAGTCGTACTGATGTAAGTATGCATTCGGAGGGTAGTGCTCAAGAGAAAAACAACGAATTATAATCAGCCCTTCTTAACCACGATGAAGACCCAATCACTTCATGCGAAATAATGTGGATTCGATTCCCTGTAACGAAACTGGGAAATTAAGGAATGAGACTTCCTCTTTTAGAGTGCAAATTACTGTGGGATTCATTTAGCCTACGATAGAAATGAACCTTGGCTAGAAATGCCTTCGCTTTGCTTTGGAGTGGTCAAAAGAAATATTTCCAAGTCCAAGATAAATGCCGGAAATGTCCGGGGTCGTAAAAGAAAAATTATACCAGGTAGGACGGATAGGTAAGCAAGCTGAAAGAAAAGAGCCTTACGCAAGAAAACGGAGGCAATGCCAGATTCGGCTAGGTCTCTATGATCACTAAACACATGACGCAATGTTTAAGCATGTGCGAGTATCCTGAAAGAGCAGGTATTTGAAACAATCTTAACGTCGGCTGGCGTACGCTGTTCGACGCTTACCGCTTGACCTCCATCAACTTGCAGGGTTAAAGCTTGTTAGCACACTGTGTGCTCCTTTAACATCTGCTGCACTCGTGTGAATTGCAGCAATCTCGGTGGATGTATCAACGTCCAGATGTAATTAACGTCAAATATGAATAATATCCATATTAGTTAACAACGTGGCCAGATCTGTTTTAAAATATAGTTTTCTTAATTTCTTGAGGCCGACAATTTGTGTCGATTTGTCATAGTTTTACGGACGGATGCCCTTCTTGTCGCCAGCCCTATGCGCAGGGATGTATTCATTTTTGCTAGTGGATTTTACGTCGCACCGACACAGATAGGTCTTATGGCGACAGGGGGATAGGAAAGGGCTAGGAGGGGGAAGGAAGCGACCATGGCCTTAATTAAGGTACAGCTCCAGCATTTGCCTGGTGTGAAAATGGGAAACCACGGAAAAACCATTTTCAGGGCTGCCGACAGTGGGATTCGAACCCACTATCTCCAGGATGCAAGCTCACAGCTGCGCGTCGCTAACCGCCCGATCAGGGATGTATCACGTGTTTCTGTAGTGGCTGATGGTGTACTGTGTTGTATGTAAATGAAGATGTGCAATGAAGAGATCACAGATATCCAGTTCCTAGAGCTAAAGGAATTAGCTAAATGCGATTAAAATCCCCGACTCGGCGCTTAATCAAATCCGGGGCCCTCTGAACCGAAGGCCTGTACACTTACCATTCCGCCAAGGAGTCGGAATTGATTACCCAACGACATTAATACATTCTGTTCATAGACACTTCGACTCGACTGTCGTGAACTTTCTAACTTTATCTCAATGAAAAAGATTGCAATCATTTGAATTTTATCTTTATAAAATGGATCCCAAATTATAGCTAAGTGTTTAAGGATGTATGAATGCGACAATTTCCGACGCGTTAAAGAACTCGATGAGCTATGGGACAAACTATTTATTATTACCGTTAGCGGTTAGAAAGACCGTGAACTATTCGTTAATGGTGCTGTTCCCGTAATAATCCAATCTGCACTTATATTTTCCCCGAACGTGTTGAATTTGTAGTCTGGAAGTGGATAAGGAACGCCTTTTAACAAAGAGAAATGCTTACCGGTACCGTACGTTTATTGTTACATCCGGAAGTGGGGTGGTTAGAGCCCGCGCGAAGAGCAGTAGTAAAGCTGAGCGTGGCTTGTCGGGGTCACTGCAACTATGTCCAGTGTCAACTGGCAATCAGCTCATCGTGGGAAGGACACTTGTAGTCCTGTCCACTAAATTAGTATTCTCATCATCGCTGCAATCTACAAGCTTAGAAGTGTGTACCTAAATCTTTCCTTTCCTCTCATTGTGTCAGAGTTGCTGGGAAATTTTTTCTCTTTCTGATGACAGCTCTCCCTTGTTTCTCTATGGTCATGCGGTAGGCTACTCATGCATAGTCAGATTCTTCCCTGATAACAAGAAAACTAGCTTGCAAAAGTATATATTCTTGGTTTCTGGCCATTAGCCACAGGATCGACAGTTTTTTGGTGGACTCCGTATACACATAAACTTTTATTTCAAGAATATTTATGCTCTTGCCTGGATACAACCCGACGTCGCCTTAGTGATGATGAGCCATGAGTTATGATACCATTTAATTTAACCCCACCCCCACCTCCAAGGCCTTTTTCTTTCCTACAATCTTCCAAAACTTATGTCAGTGTGACGTTAAACCGCTAGCTACAGATATAAATGCTTGTTACTTCTGCATACATTTAAGAATTGTTCTTACAATCCAGAATGGTCTATGTTCCAAATCGCCTTCAAGATTCGCCTTCGCATGTGTCTGAACTGTTCCTCTTCAAGCATGTTAAAGTTGCAATGGTCGTCCAACCGGCAAAATTCTATCTCCCGGCGTTACCTGTCTATGCAGAACCAAAAATCAGTATTGCATGACTGTTAATCTTGAAAGCATCAGCTACGGGGTCCACTTTTTTTTAATACAGGGAATACAATCTACAGAGACGTGACTTCATTTGGCCGGGATTGGAACCACGGCTGCCTCGATCAGTGACCTCCCACCCGACACTTCAAAGAAAACTTCGAAAGCTATTTGGAGCCGGCCATTGGAACTATGCTAACGAAAACTAGAACTCTCTTCTTCAAGGTCAATATTGCAGGCTATAGTTCGTTTTACGCAGAATGGAGAATCCGAAGGCGGAAGCTTGTTCATTATCTAAATACCATGAAGGTTCAAGAATCCCATTTTCTTCAACGAGAAATGTTTAAAAAAAATATTTTCTGGAAATCTACATGGCACATGAAATGTATAATATTGTATAATATCGGTATTAAACACCGTAATGAGTGTTTCCTTCTTAAATAAGGTTAGTGTTTCATGTAAGGGTAAAATATGCTTTGAACATTGAACGCTGTCTACAGTACGAGTTTAAAATATTAACAGAATCCTCTGTAGATAGCGAAAGCAACACTGGTGCTATTCAGTCATTATGCTGGTAAGAGTATGGAAATGTGGATCCAGAAACAGTATCTCGACAGATTAACGCTAGCTACGAATTATATTTAAAGAGAATCTCTCCTTGGTCTTGCCTTCATTAACGCACGTGCCTACTTCGTGCATATATTTCAGACCCCTTGTGCAGACGTTGCCTTGGTTACGGCCGGATATTTCTTCATCCGATTCCTAGAGCGTATTTCGCATGTATTAGCCAATGCTAATGTGGCAAAGGGCCAAATCTAGGGAATGGAGAAGGCTATCCAAATTTCTTGTAAACAGTGTTAGCCACAGGGTTCTGAAAAGTAAGTTTACAAAATTTGGTTCAGATTGATGAAACGGTGTAGATAGATAGGTTACCAGTAGGCCTAATTATTGAGGATAAAAAGTAGATCATAGAGCGATGTTACCAAAAGTAGAGGCACCCAACTTTCAAACCACAAAGTTTTATGTAACCTATCGTCTATTAGTATGGTATCTACATGTGAAAAATTTGCAGTAGGTTATTGTTAGTTCATAAAGAATAGGTCTTATTAAATGATATCAAGACTAATGAATTATCAAAGTGACATCAAAAGATCTCAATAAATTTTCTTTTTTTTTTACTTGTAAAGAACTTAAAATGCGGGACTGTGTAAACATTAGTAAAGTTTGATTTTCTTTAAAGGAAACCATGACCACCGAAAACGTTTGTGTTTCTAATAAATGTAACTTAGTACTATCTTTGCAATATGAATCTTTGTTAAAAATACTGTATATGTCAGTTAAACGAAGAACACACTAAAGAAAGATGTAAGAACTACCAGGCACTGATATTTTCCTTTCTGGAAATCTACATGGTACAATGTATAATATTGCCAAATATACAAATTGGAATGGCAATTACCACCATCGCTAGTTAAATATTTTCATGACATGATCGCAGTTAATGGACTTAGGAATAAACATCGAAATTCGTGAATATCTACGTCATCATAACTTGTAAGGTATAAACATGTATGCGATATAAACATAGGAAATTGTATTTACTACAACTTGTGTTATGTACACTTTTTAAATAGAAGTAAATTTTCGGGAAATATTTGCAAGTTTGCGAAATATGCAATATGTGCTATTATTCACCGTAGGGTAAAATCTTATGAAAAATAAAAGTTCGGAAATTATATTTTCCACAACTTACAGTACGAATAGGTTTCCGATGCACCTAACATCAACGGAGAAATTTGACATTTCCTGTTTTCGCCTCTTAATACTGCTGTGCGTCAATTACATAATATATAACCTAGTGCACAACTCGGTTATCCCCGATACTGAGTTGCGAGAGTTCTCTTGAACCGTTTTCCCGTGATGTAACAAACAGACAAAAATTGAACTGAACCTAATCCAAAATTTTATAAAACTGTAGTAGTCTATGAGGCAAAAATCTGAAGTGTACATTTTATTACGCCTCCATTATGACTATTGCATGTTTACACGTTAAAGTGTTGACATACAGAAAGTTGTCACCTTGGAAACAAGAAGTAGTTCACCTCCACATACCGCCAGTACCTTCCTCATGAGTCAGAGTAAGTGCATTTTGTCGTCAAGTCTTCAATTAAACATGATAAGAATGCCTGATCAGGATCACCTACTTGCCACAAAAGTAACGTAGTGTTTCGAGGAATAACATTCAGCACGAAACAAAAACAGCTATTATTTAAACATGTCACATATAACATTGATACTTGCACGGCCCGTACTTGCTTCGCGTCTTCAGAAGAAAATCTCGACTGTTCCCGAGGAAGTCTTCTGCAATAATTCAATTATTGTCAGATGTAAGTTATCCGTATGCTATCAATGGAACCAGTGAACCAGTTTTGAGGATAGCCAAAACTTTGATGGGTGATCAGTAAATTGAGGATTAAAAATCCTGTTTTAGGCGGCCTAAATACATGTAGGTACTATCAAAAGGTGTGTGCATTTGTATTAATTTCTTCTTGGGCTTCTGCTTTTTCCACATCCTATTGAGGTCGCGGGTGCGAACTCTGATGCACATATGGGCTTGGCTCTGTTTTACGGCCGGATGGCTCTCCTGACGACAACACTATGTGGAGGGATGTATTCAGTATTCCGTATTTTTGTGGTGGCTGGTAGTGGTACAAGCACAAACATCCCAGTTCCTGAGTCAAAGGATTTAAGCAGACGCGTTTAAAATCCTCGACCCGGGCGAGAATTGAACCCATGACCCTTTTCTTAAATGATCGTAAAGAAATTGGAAAATTATTGAACATTTCCCTTGGTAAGTTATTCCAATCCCTAACTTCCCTTTCTATAAACGAATATTTGCCCCAATTTGTCCCCTTGAATTCCAACTTTATCTTCATACTGTGATCTTTCCTACTTTTAAAGACACCACTCAAACGTATTCGTCTACTGATGTCCTCCCACGCCATCTCTCCACTGACAGCTCGGAACATACCACTTAATCGAGCAGCTCGTCTCCTTTCTCCCAAGTCTTCCCAGCCCAAACTTTGCAACATTTTTGTAACGCTACTCTTTTGTCGGAAATCACCCAGAACAAATCGAGCTGTTTTTCTTTGGATTTTTTCCAGTTCTTGAACCAAGTAATCCTGGCGAGGGTCCCATACACTGGAACCATACTCTAGTTGGGGTCTTACCAGAGACTTATATGCCCTCTCCTTTACATCCTTACTACAACCCCTAAATACCCTCATAACCATGTGCAGAGATCTGTACCCTTTATTAACAATCACAGTTATGTGATTACCTCAATGAAGGTCTTTTCTTGTAATAACACCTAGGTACTTACAATGATCCCCAAAAGGAACTTTCACCCCATCAACACAGTAATTAAAACTGTGAGGACATTTCCTATTTGTGAAACTCACAACCTGACTTTTAACCCCGTTTATCATCATATCATTGCCCACCGTCCATCTCACAACACTATCGAGGTCACCCTGCAGCCGCTCACAATCTTATTTATTACTCTGTACAAAATAACATCATCTGCAAACAGCCTTATCTCTTATTCCACTTTACACATATCATTGATATATATAAGAAAATATAAAGGTCCAATAATACTGCCTTGAGGAATTCCCCTCTTAATTATTACAGGGTCAGATAAAGCTTCGCCTACTCTAATTCTCTGAGTTCTATTTTCTAGAAATATAGCCACCCATTCAGTCACTTGTTTTTCTAGTCCAATAGCACTCATTTTTGCCAGTAGTCTTCCATGATCTACCCTATCAAATGCCTTAGATAGGTCAATCACAATACAGTCCATTTGGCCTCCTGAATCCAGGATATCTGCTATATCTTGCTGAAATTTCATCATCAAGTTGAGCTTCGGTGGAATAACCTTTCCTAAACCCAAACTGCCTTCTGTCAAACCAGTTATTAATTTCGCAAACATGTCTAATATAACCATAAACAGAAGGCCTTGACGCTGATCATTCACCCAAGGAGCCGGACTTCGTATTATTGTACATTTTAAATGATCTATACAATATTAAATAAGTGTTTACTGTATCTGGAAGTACAAGTCTGTTATTGATTTCAGTTCTGTGCAGACAAGTGCTTTAACGTCGCACTAACACATCGAATGTTTTCGGCGTCGGAAGGATGGGAAAGGGCTAGAATGGGAAGGTGGCGGCCGTAGCCTTAATATTAAGAAGCAGGTCCAACATTTGCCTGGTATGAAATGAGAAGCTACGAAAAACCATCTTCAGGACTGCCGATGGTGGGATTCGAACCCACTATCCCCGAATGCAAGCTTACAGTTACATGACCCTAACCGCACGGCCAACTCGCTCGGTCTGCAAGAACTTAGTCTCCAACTACATACTTTTCTAGGTTTTCTGATTTAAATTTATGCCTTGTTTCAGTCAGAATATTTCAAAATCGAGGGAATGTCGTTCTAATCTCACGGAATGTGATTGGGCTGAGTTCTTCGCCGACAAGCGAGATAGGCCTACTGTATATCGAAGCAAAAAAATGACTTTTAGAAAATGTATTTAAAAATATGTTTTAGGCGCTTAAATAAGCAATTATCGCAAAATAGGAGCAAACGGCCAACCAAAGCAGGCATTTATATGCACCAACAAATGCCCCTTCATTCGTTTTAATTTGACCTAAAACTGATATTTAACTTTATAGACTGTAAAGCAGTTACAAAAGTAGGCATTTTAGGGTATATCCTCGCCAGTGACTTACCGTCGCATTAACACTAACACATCGAAGGTTTTTGGTGAAGCAAGGATGGGAAGGTAGCGACCGTGACCCAGCATTTTCCTGGTGTGAAAATGAGAACCACGGAAAGCCATCTTCAGGGCTGCCAACGGTGGGATTCGACCTCACAGCAACGGGACCCTAACTGCACGGCCAACTCTCCGGGGATTTTTTGGTTATTACTGTACAGTACCACATCAGTGACAAACCTGAGTTAACGTACAGCCTCACAACAGTTGCTCAAAATGACTACCGCCATCCTCAGTGTAAGCATGGCATCAGTGTGTTTCGAATCACATTACAGGTGACTACAACCCTGACAACTGCTAAACAAAAATGATCTCAAAATGTTCAGTAGAGCACCCCTTATTTCCTATTTGCCAACTTTTACTAAAATATCCTCTATTTTGGCAGATAGTCTTCGTTAGTTACGACGTCTTGAAATGAATCGCCAGAGAAGGCATATAGTCTACAACTGACGAGACGATGAACCTCTTAATGTATCTCGACTATAAATAAGGAGTACGGTATCGTTGAAAAGCGTAGTTGGTATGTCCACTGAACGAAATTTTACTCCCCCTCCCTCCCCCCCCCCCCAAAAGAACTTATTACAGTCAAACCATGCAAGTATTCACGAAGCAGTAAAAGAGTAGTTCTACGTTATGCATGCACACAGAAACCACGAACAATGAAATCATTTCAGAATTGATTTTTTTGAAAATAGTAATAAAAAAATACTTCGGATGTTATACGATTTGAACCACACAGTATGGCAATAAACTCTTTTTTTAAATTACATTCAATTACCGGTAGGTACTTGTATTATGGAACTTTGTGGTTACTGAAGGGATCTAATGTGTTTACAAGAAATACACTGCCTGAAAAAAAAAAAATACAAATTTTAAGTACCCAGAAGGAATGGTCCAAAATTATCCCATTTCGGTATACATACATACCATTGATGCGAGAATAAATGATTAGATTTACAATAATCTGTAATGTGTAGAACGCCCACCAGAGTGCATTCGTGATGGCACCGTCCTGTTGTTGATAAGTTGTTATCAGGCAACTGCTGTGAGTCAGACAGTTTAGCAAGACGTGCATGGAAGACCACGTACAGTACGAAGCACCCGCGATGCCTCGCAGACGCGTTAGACAGCCTATACACCAACTGACAGCATTTGACAGAGGCCGCATTGTGGGACTGCATGAGGCTGATTGGTCATATCGTGCAATTGCCAGGCATGTGGGCCATTCAGATGTCACAGTGACCCGATGTTGGACTCAATGGGTACATGAGGGCACCCAATCACGTCGTGCGGGATCGGGTCTACCAAGAAACGCCACCCCGAGGGAGGACCGTCGTATGGTGCGGCGCCAAGCATTGCGGGATCCCATAACTTTGGCATCCGCCATCCGCGAATATGTACCGTACTGGAGATTCTACAACATCCTCGCACAGTGTCTCGACGACTTGCATCCGCTGGATTGGGGTCCTACCACTCCATGCGTCGGTTGCCATTGACACCAGAACACCAACCTGCGTTTGGAGTGGTGCCTTTCCCGGGAGACATGGACAAAGGACGACTGGCGTCACATCATGTTTAGTGATGAGTCCCGCTTCTCTATAACCTCCGATGACCATCATGTGCGGGTTTGGCGGCGTCGAGGGCAGAGAGCAGATCCTGCCCATATTGTGGAAAGACACATAGTGCTTCGGCAGACTGTGACGGCACAGCGATACGTCACAGACATTCTGCGTCCGCACAGCACCCTGGGACAGTGTTCCAACAAGATAAATAGAAATGGCGTATGGCTTTTAGTGCCGGGAGTGTCCGAGGACAAGTTCGGCTCGCCAAATGCAGGCCTTTTTATTTGACACCCGTAGGCGACATGCGCGTCGTGATGAGGATGAAATGATGATGAAGGTGACACATACACCCAGCCCCCGTGCCAGCGAAATTAACCAATTATGGTTAAAATTCCCGACCCTGCCGGGAATCGCACCCGGGACCCCTGTGACCAAAGGCCAGAACGCTAACCATTTAGCCATGGAGTCGGACTTCCAACAAGATAATGCAGGTCCACATAAAGCGCGTGTGTCTATGGACTGCATAGAGCATGTTAAGGTCCTCCCGTGGCCAGCAAGACCGCCGGACCTCCCCATCATTGAACACGTGTGGGATGACATTGGAAGAGGACTCCGTCCCAGTACCTACCTGCGGGAACTGGAGGGACAGCTGCAACAACTGTGGACGAACTCACCTCAGTAGAGGATCCAAAGGCTGTTTGACACCATTCCGAACCGCAAAACCGCGGCCAGTGGGGATGCGACACCCTACTGACCTGCGCCAACATTCCACCTGTAACTGCCAACGCCCTTGTCTCTTTCATCCCATATTGTAATCAGTTCAATAAACACACATAGTCTTTCAGCATGTGTAGTTTCATTTACTTTCAACCACTCCTTCTGGGTGCTTAACTTTTTTGTCAGGCAGTGTATATTATGGACTAGTTACCCGCTCCGGCTTCGCTCGGTCTAACGATTACGAAGGTTCCAACTTTTCTGAAGTCCCTCGCCTTATAAAATAGCACATATTTTGTCAAATGGTATTGTATAGACTTCTAAATGACATGTCACAGAGCCATATGGAAATAATTAAAGTAGGAATGATCCAACAGAAATAATAAAATCAAAACATCCTGACGCAATGAGCTGCGACAACACATAATAAAGGTTATATTCATATATTAATACGTATTACTGTACTTCTAAAGAAGGAATATTTAAATTTTATTGAAGTTTCTTTGACGGTGATGATGTTTGATATACCGTGCTACTTGATATTACGTGAAGAGGACCATAGCCTAGGCTAAGACGACGTTTTGTTGAGGATATTCTTTCTGTTTCTCAGCCTTTTAAATAACGAATGCAACACTTTGGTGCTATTCACAATCATTATGCTAATAAGAGTATGGAAATATGGATCCAGAAACAATAAGTTTCTCGCAGATTAACGATAGTTATAAGTTTACAGAATATATCCCTGGCCTTGCCTACACTCACCCACATAGCTACTTCGAACATCAGGCCTGTATTCTAGAACCCTTAAGCTGACGTTGTTATGGTTACGGCCCGTAATTTCTTCACCCGATGGGTGGTGTCAATATCATTTATTTGTATCAGGCTCCTCACATCCATCTATCCTATCCGACCTCTCTTGGTCAATTCTTGTTCTTTTCCGACCCCGACGTTGTTAGAGCATTCGAGGCCTAGGGAGACTTTCATTGTCATACCCTTCGAGGCTCTTGTCTTTCTTTGGCTGATACCTTCAGATCCCTTCCATTTTTCTCTCCGATTAGTGTTATATAGACGATGGTTGCCCAGTTGCACTTCCTCTTAAAACAATAATCACCACCAATCACCATTACCTGTGGTGTCAATATCTCGAAAATGGTTAGTTATAGGGCCTTTAAATGCGGTTTTCGATGTCTCTACTTACCGAGTTTTGTTCACCACGTCGTGAGGCTGAAAATGAGCTTTGGCTCATCCTTCTACGAAAATGTCTATATTTTACCGGTATTAGCCTATAGTAATGTGCCAAAGGGCCCAAATCACTGTTCTCATGGGAACTCTTTTATATTCTAAGAGTACTTACTTATCGTATGACTTTTAGTGTCGGGCGCTGGGTTGAGTGGCTGAGACGGTTGAGGAGCTGGCCTTTTGGCTCCAACTTGGCAGGTTCGATCCCGGCTCAGTCCGGTGGTATTTGAAGGTGCTCAAAAACGCCAGCCTCGTGTCAGTAGCTTTACTGGCACAATAAAGAACTCCTGCAGGAGTAAATTCCGGCACCTCGGTGTCTCCGAAAACCGTAAAAGTAGTTAGTGGGACGTAAAGCCAATAACATTATTATGTTTAGTGTCGGGGACATATTCGGGTCGCCTGGTGCAGGTCTTTCTATTTGACCAAACCAAACTCCATGGCGCAACAGCCCCGAAGGGCCATGGCCTACCAAGTGACCGCAGCTCAGCAGCCCGAAGGCCTACAGATTACGAGGTGTCGTGTGGTCAGCACGACGGATCCTTTCGGCTTTCTAGACCGGGGCCGCCATCTCACCGTCAGATAGCTAAGTGGACCTCAAACCAGCCCTCAGATGCAGGTAAAAATCCCTGGCTTGGCAGGGAATCGAACCTGGTACCTCCGGGTAAGAGGCAGGCACGCTACCCCTACACCGCGGGGCCGGCTTTCTATTTGACGGCCATCCTTACCCGCCCACAATTTAATTTCGCTGGCACGGGGGCTGGGTGTACGTGTCGTCTTCATAATCATTTCATCTTCATCACGACGCGTAGGTCGCCTACGGGAGTCAATTCGAAAGACCTGTACCTGGCGGGCCGAACTTGTCCTCGGACACTCCCGGCACTAAAAGCCATACGCCATTTCATTTCATTTCACCCGTCCACAGTGACTTTAATGTATTGTTGTATAAAGCAGCGCACGGGTGTTTTAATTTTCTTGTAGGTTTTCGTGTACTGTGTTTCAGTCTACTGAGGAGTGTTTTAAAGCAAATGTGCATTTTACCAATCTGTGCAGGCCTTGGGACACTACTGTAATCAAGTTCCAGTTCCTGTAGCACATGAACCTATAGTCGTGAACAGAGTCCAACCAAGCACCAGTAGCTACGGGAAGATTCTTTTCAAACTGAAAATTGTCCCATAAAAACGTTTGTTCTCTATGATAGCGTACAAGTATTTAACAACTCTCACTAGGAATAATATTCTTAGGTAAGAGTAAAAACAAAAAGGGTGGATAGTGTTATCGTCGTAAGGTCATCAGAAAAACTAATACGGTATATTTAATGGCATTTTATGTATTTATTCACTGAGTGACTTTTTAAAATGATGTGTCAGCTTACAAGATATTGTTGACAATGTTATAGGTCAACAATCATTCATATTTATTTTGAAATACAAGAAGATGGGTCTTGATTTTATTCCAGGCCGTATGTAGTTAAAGGACGGTGACAATCTCCCTCTGCGACGTTGCTACATAGTGTGGGCCATGCCATGATTAGAGATAGCCGTGACAGTACCCGGCTATTGCTATGAGCCATTGCTTTTAATACACCAGCGTGAAATTCTGCTTACTATTAAACACATGATACATGATGTTAGTAGAAAATAATGACAGAATCGAGTAACAGGTGTCATTTTCTTTAATATACATTTGCTCTTCAAATGCGGTGGTTGAAACATGCACAATAGCAAATTACCACGCACAAAAGAAAAGAAAACTATTATATTTTGAACAATATTTCAGTGCAACTCTACAACTAAAAAAACTCACAATTTTCTAATAAGCCACCGGTTACCATAAACTTCAAACTGTTTACCACAGAGGACTCCGGTGTAAAATTAATCATAATTCACCCCGTCTCCGTTTGGCAAGTAAATTATCCCAAAAGGCCATTCTTTCAGGGTAAATAGGCCCAGATTGCATCGTCAACTCATCGTTTATTTCCAGGTATCGATATGGTTTCCCCCCTTCAAGTAAGGGAAGCCACTTCACCGGTATTAAATTATTTGATTTTGGTGTAGGATCACCTTTCAGTGCAAAATCGGCCAACATTTTGGTCACTCGCATTATGGTCTTCGCTTCTTCCGAATTGGGTCCACCACCTGGAAAGTCTAACCCTGTACCAAAGATATATAAAAGATCGTCACCATGCGCTACTCCTAGAGGAGTTGGATTTATATTTCCGGTCACAATTGAACTGACACGTCCTTGAAACGAAAACAAATACATGTACACAGAAACTTCGGTAGCAGCAGCAAACTCTACAGACGATTGATATGAATTGTAATTGATTGTAATATCTGAAATTAACTGTATTAATTGTTCCAAAGTAGCTTCCTTGGCGGACCCGCGATGAAAATAGAATTGTTTCACTTCACGCACAAATTCTTCAGAAATATTACCAGGAATGAAACTTTTCAATACAGTCCGATCAAAATGTTCATCAAGTTCCTTCCTTAATTCATCACTCTTATTTATCATAGCTGCCAAGAATATACTCTCTGCAGCGGTATTTCCAGTTATGGCAGGAATTTTCAGGGCATGTCCCTTGCGGAGAAGTTGTAAAGGAGGTTCAGTCAAAAATGGAGGGTCTGAATCATCATCTTGAACCTCTACGACTAGACCGTAAGGAGTTGGGAACTTGACAGCCCAATACGGAAAACTATACAATGTTTCTACTAATTCCTTAGCAGATGCAGAAGCTACACACTCTGCAACGCCGCTAGAGGAATCGGAAGATGGACATCCGATTAACTTTGCTACTTGACGTGCTTCTTGTATCGGTGAAGACTTGAAAGCCCAGTGATGCAGAGCTGAGCCACTTTCAAAAATAACGCGATGAAATAAACCTTTCGTTAATGGAGACATGGTCAAACTTTGTGCCATTGCACCCCCAGAGCTGTAACCGTAAACAGTCACTAAATCACGATTACCTCCAAATGACTCAATATTTCTTTGAATCCACCGTAACACCTCCACGGCATCCTTGAGTCCGTAGTTACCGGGTAAAGCGGAATCTCCAGTGCTTAAGAAGCCGAGTGGCCCCAGACGATAGTTGAAAGTCACTAATGTAATATCCTGGTCCAAAAGGAACTGAGGAGCAGTAATATTAATTCCACCGTGTCCTGCATAGAAGCTTCCTCCGTGAACCCATACAATAACAGGGTTTCTCCTAGCATTCTTGTGAGCGTAGACATTGAGAAATAAACAATCCTCATCGCCTACGTACACCTCTGCTCGGTTCATCTGAGGACAAATTGAGCCTTCAACTGTTGCATTCAAAATTCCAGACCAAGGCGATTTTGGCTGAGGAGGTTTGAAACGCAGAGTTCCTGTGGGAGGCTCGGCGTAAGGAATCCCTCTAAAGGCACGGAATTCTCGACCACGGAAGGAGATCATCTTCGATCCTTGTACGTGTCCCTCAGCAATCCTTACGATTTCACCGTCATGTGTTGCGGTTACCATCACCACCACCACCAGCAGCAACAACGTACAGAAGGCAGGTAGCTGCAGCATTCTCAGACGATAAACGCAATCCTCAAGCATTTTGTCACAGTTCAGGAACCTGAAATGAGATGAAATATAGTACAAAACAAAGAATTATAATAACCAGATTATAATGCACCCCCTACCCACATGGCGCACCAGCCTTGAAGGGTCAACCAACCAAGCGACCGCCGTTCAGCCCGAAGGCCTGCAGATTACTAGGTGACGTGGGTGGGCACGACGAATCCTATCGGCTGTTATTCTTGGCTCTCTATACCGGGGCCACTATCTTACCGTCAAGTAGCTCGTCAATATTTTAATCATGTAGGCTGAGTGAACCTTGAACCATTCCTCAGATTCAGGTAAGAATCCCTGAATAGGAAAGCTCTAGAAGGACAATTTTAAATATAATTCTGAATCAAGTCACAATAAAAAAGTGGACGGGAGTCAGATGGTGGTGGTGAGTACTGATTTAAGAGGAAATATGCCTAAGCAGCCATCGCCTCTTAATAAGAAGAGGAAGAGGGAAGAGTTCCGACGCTGCGAAGAATGATGAATTCACAATTCTGCATCTTTATGAACTATTTCCATACATGTTATATGAAGCCACAAGGATAAATGAAATATTAAATTATCGCCACAATATATTTCATTGGGATACATTCTATGAAGACACATCACACGTGCATCAAAGCAAACCTGTAAGATCCACACAAAAATGTATAGTCATTAGTGTGATGAACACGATATACGGACAAAATAATTCGCTACGCGATATTGGTCATGCAGCTGTAAGCTTGCATTAGGGAGATATTGAGCTCCAACCCCACCTTTAGATGGTATTCCGTGGTTATTTTTTATTAACTTTTGTTTTGTTTAGTTTTATTGGTGATTATCCTACAGGCGCAGACAAACAGTGTGTAACAATAAGGTGCGACCAAACTTTCGGGGCACATTCCTCACACGTAGAAGAAGAAAATATCGATGGCTTACTTCTAAAACCTCGTATGTCCCAATGCTCTTCCTACCCATTATATTCCTTAAGACTGGTCACGCCTCCCAGCCACATATTTATATGCAGTCCATCACAGTAATTTTCGTTGTGTACATTTTCCTATAGCTGTGTGTAAAGGAATATAGACCTTACCGTACCGTATTGTAGGGATGTTGTTCGCAAGCTAATTTACGCATTCTTACAGTAATAATGTATTTAAGGTTCATTTTCCTCTACACGTAACTATAGGAAAATGAACACAACGAACATTGTTCTTACGGGCTACATATCTATGTGTGGCTGGGAGGCGTGACCAGTCCTAAGGAATATAATGGATAGGAAGAACATTGGGACATACGAGGTTTTAGAAGTAAGCCATCGATATCTTACATGGAGAAGGGTCCGGAAAACACTTTATTTCCATGTTAAAACTTGTTTTCTACAACTCTGCACAGTGCAATAATAATAATGGGAAATACACAGGAACGGAACGTTTCAGAATACAACATGAAGCTCTGTCTTACATGAAATGTTCAAGATGCCCTCCGTTGGCAATGGTACACGCATCAACCCGCCGTTAGCACTGATACATGCATCAACCCTCCGTTAGCACTGATACATGCATCAACCCGCCGTTAGCACTGATACATGCATCAACCCGCCGTTAGCACTGATACATGCATCAACCCTCCGTTAGCACTGATACATGCATGAACCCGCCGTTGTAGGGATACATCAGCGCATCTGGGATTCAGCGCGACGGTGGGTTGATGCATGTATCAGTGCCAACGGCGGGTTGATGCATATATCAATGCTAACGGCGGGTTGATGCATATATCAGTGCCAACGGCGGGTTGATGCATATATCAATGCTAACGGCGGGTTGATGCATGTATCAATGCTAACGGCGGGTTGATGCATGTATCAGTGCCAACGGCGGGTTGATGCATATATCAGTGCCAACGGCGGGTTGATGCATGTATCAATGCTAACGGCGGGTTGATGCATGTATCAATGCTAACGGCGGGTTGATGCATGTATCAATGCTAACGGCGGGTTGATGCATGTATCAGTGCCGACGGCGGGTTGATGCATATATCAATGCTAACGGCGGGTTGATGCATATATCAGTGCCAACGGCGGGTTGATGCATGTATCAATGCTAACGGCGGGTTGATGCATGTAACAATGCTAACGGCGGGTTGATGCATGTATCAATGCTAACGGCGGGTTGATGCATGTATCAATGCTGACGGACGGCATGTGTGGTATGCTGGTACGTTCTCTTCCTGTCTGTACCATGTAGAGTTGTAGACAATGAGTTCTAACGTGGAAATAGTCTCCGGACCCACATCCATATAACATATTTTCTTCTTTGACGTGTGAGTAATGTGTCCTGAAAGTATTGTTACATCCTATAATTCGAAGAACACTGGAAAGGAAGTGGCCATGGTCTTAATAAAGGTACAGTCCCAGCATTACCTGGTGTGAAAATGGGGAGATTTGGTAAGCCATCTCCCATCCTACGATAATTTTCAACATCACAATATCCTGAACCATATACAGCGTTTAAGGATCTAGTTGGTAGTTTTTAGATAAGTGAATGTATTGATGTGCTTGCTATTCTTCTTTCCCTGAATCAGAATACGGGCACTTTGTGGAAGCTGTAGTGAAGGCTTTAAGAATCCCAGTCAGTAAAGTCGATAGTGAGAGGTCATTTTCAACGTATTGTATTATCATTTTTGACAAGAGAACAGCTCTGACTTCCAGTAATATGGAATCATGGTATCAGTGTCTTTTTCGGACTGATGCATAAATTACTATCTGCGTCTGACGAGAAGTCCCGTGACTTTCGAACTGCGATGTTTCAAAGTGGCAGGGCAATTGTGCTTTAGTTACACACTGACCGTCTTATTAACAAACGGTGTATAACTTTTGTACAAGGTTTATACAACGTTTATGTGAAATTCGTTACTAATAAACCGTGTATAAACCTCCTCTGTATTAAACTGCTTATACAGACTAGGACCCTTGTATAAGCGTTGTATAGCAGCGAGTAGCGGAAAAAGAAACGAGTGAGCAGTTTATTTTCGTGGTATTTACTGTCTGTAGTAATACACTGACTGACAGAGCAAATGCAACACCAAGAAGGAGTGGTTCGAAAGGGATGAAAGTTGGGGAAAAAACAGAGACGGCACGGACGAATAATTGATGTTTATTTCAAACCGATATGCAGGTTACACAATGCGCACGGCATCGACTCAGTAGGATGTAGGACCACCGCGAGCGGCGATGTACGCAGAAACACGTCGAGGTACAGAGTCAAGAAGAGTGCGGATGGTGTCCTGAGGGATGGTTCTCCATTCTCTGTCAACCATTTGCCACAGTTGGTCGCCCGTACGAGGCTGGGGCAGAGTTTGCAAACGGCGTCCAATGAGATCCCACACGTGCTCGATTGGTGAGAGATCCGGAGAGTACGCTGGCCACGGAAGCATCTGTACACCTCGTAGAGCTTGTTGGGAGATGCGAGCAGTGTGTGGGCGGGCATTATCCTGCTGAAACAGAGCATTGGGCAGCCCCTGAAGGTACGGGAGTGCCACCGGCCGCAGCACATGCTGCGCGTAGCGGTGGGCATTTAACGTGCCTTGAATACGCACTAGAGGTGACGTGGAATCATACGCAATAGCGAACCAAACCATGATGCTGCGTTGTCTAGCGGTAGGGCGCTCCACAGTTATTGCCGGATTTGACCTTTCTCCACGCCGACGCCACACTCGTCTGCGGTGACTATCACTGACAGAACAGAAGCGTGACTCATCGGAGAACACGACGTTCCGCCATTCCCTCATCCAAGTCGCTCTAGCCCGGCACCATGCCAGGCGTGCACGTCTATGCTGTGGAGTCAATGGTAGTCTTCTGAGCGGACGCCGGGAGTGCAGGCCTCCTTCAACCAATCGACGGGAAATTGTTCTGGTCGATATTGGAACAGCCAGGGTGTCTTGCACATGCTGAAGAATGGTGGTTGACGTGGCGTGCGGGGCTGCCACCGCTTGGCGGCGGATGCGCCGATCCTCGCGTGCTGACGTCACTCGGGCTGCGCCTGGACCCCTCGCAGGTGCCACATGTCCCTGCGCCAACTATCTTCGCCACAGGCGCTGCACCGTGGACACATCCCTATGGGTATCGGCTGCGATTTGACGAAGCGACCAACCTGCCCTTCTCAGCCCAATCACCATACCCCTCGTAAAGTCGTCTGTCTGCTGGAAATGCCTCCGTTGACGGCGGCCTGGCATTCTTAGCTATACACGTGTCCTGTGGCACACGACAACACGTTCTACAATGACTGTCGGCTGAGAAATCACGGTACGAAGTGGGCCATTCGCCAACGCCGTGTCCCATTTATCGTTCGCTACGTGCGCAGCACAGCGGCGCATTTCACATCATGAGCATACCTCAGTGACGTCAGTCTACCCTGCAATTGTCATAAAGTTCTGACCACTCCTTCTTGGTGTTGTATTTGCTCTGTCAGTCAGTGTATAATCGTGGTGAAATATTCGACTTATCCATTTCAACATTGAAGGAATGGACGATAACGTTGATGATCTTCATGATATTTTAAACATAGAAAACATACACCATTTAGGGGTTATGGAGGCTAGACATCTTCGTAAAGTAAAACACAATGAATAACTATAAAAGAAATGATGGTTGGGCGAATTTTTGTGTAATAATGTGTTACTGCTTAATAGACTTTTGAAATTACGAGTTTATTATTCATTATCTGCCTCTACAAAGATCTTTCTCAAATTTGAGTATAAAAAGGGACATATTCCTTCACATAAAAAATTGTATAACTTGAAAACCGTACGTAATATGATTTCCATACTTTGTAGTTGAATGCGCAGATATATGATGTATAAATGCCTAATATATTTTTTTGATCAAACCTTTCTTTTAGCTACAAAAAGGTTTTTCCTTTCTCCTGAAAAGTAAGGATTTTGAAATGTGTACCCTTTTCAACACACCGATTCAATTACAATTGCTTATGTTTTCCGTACTATCCCAGTTAGGATTTCTTGATCTTTTCCTTAGCTTTTTCATTTCTTTCGTGGCGTTCATTACACAAGCAAGCTGAAGAAATGTTGATGTAAATATAAGCCAATTTCCAGCTGTCTCACTTTGTGTTGCCACTGACTTTTCAATATGCCGTGCTACTGCGCGACTTTCCGGAAAGTTTTGCTCGTAGATAACAAGCAGGCGGTGAACGTGCGAAATACGTCAGTGAACTACAGGAAGAGATTCCTACGACTTGGAACGTGTGTATACGTTCTGTATAGTAATACAATGCGTATACCACGTTTATTAGTAAGAAAAAACACAACAAAATATATGACGCGTATACAGGGTTTATTCACTGTATAACTATACAAGTGTTAAACAACTGTATACGGACTTTTTATTAGTAAGACGGTTACTGTAAACACTGCATAATGAACATTTAAATAATGATAATACATCTGTTTCAGAGAGCTCGCACTGTCTATCACGACTAGCATAGTGTAATATCTGTTACCCGTGCCGTACCTACAAGTCTGTAGTAACACACTAATTTTTTTTTTTTTTTGCTAGTTGCTAGTTGCTTTACGTCGCACTGAGGCACACCCCCAACATTTGCCTGGTGTGAAAATGGGAAACCATCTTCAGGGCTGCTGATAGTGGGGTTCGAACCCACTATATCCCGGATGCAAGCTCACAGCTGCGCGCCCCTAACCACACGGCCAACTAGCCCGGTACGTGGATTGTTATTAATAGACAAACATGACCGGAGTTTCCAGGAAATATAAAATTGAAATTAAAGAGAGCAAGTGGGGACATAGGCTATATTTGTTTATAGAAAGAGGTTAGGAGATGATCGATAAATAAACAGACTCTTGGAAACCATTTAAGAAATGTCTCTTAATAGGTTAACAACAGACAGGAAATATGCCACCACGTGGGGGGACAGCCTTAAATGCAGATCAGTGGTGACTGATCTTGATTATTTTATTTTGCGTAGCACTGACATAGACAGTTCTTATGGCGACAATGGGACAGAAACGGGCTAAGTGGGAAAAAAATTACCGTGGCTTTGATTAAGGTGCAACCCCTGCATTTGCCTGGTAAGGAAATGGTAAACCACAGAAACATATATTTAGGGTTGCCGATTGTGGGGTTCGAACTCTATCTCCCAAATGCAAGCTGACAGCTTCGTGGCCTAAACTGGGCAGTCATTCGCTCGATGATTGATTTAGACTCCTTTGAATCACAGACCACCGAACGTGAACAAGCAGTTAGCCCTGGTATGGCAGAGTTAACACACACGTAGCATAATTCTAGTATTCGCTTGGAACTGAAGAGAGGAAAAAACATGAATAATCAACTCTATTAGGATTTCTTTCAATTCATTTTCCTCGAAATGTGTGATGAGTGCAACTCGTCCTTGTCCCTAAGCCAGTATTTAAGTAATGATGATGATGATGATACCAATATAAATGGTCCGTTATTGGACATTATAAATTTTCCAGCTACCTCATTCTTGGTTGCCAGCGTTTCGCCCTCGTGTGCTAGGGTGGGCTCATCAGTTGGTACCTAGCACACCTACCAATACGCTGGCTAGTGCATACCGTGGAGGCCACTGCGTAGGCTAACTGGAGCCACCGGCAGTGCCAATGCACTAAGAGACTTTGTCTCATTACCAAAAATTGATGCCTGCTTGGCCATCAGATGATATAGATGTTGATTCCCATAGGGAATCTGAAATATTTGTCCTGAATGAGTAAATTTATAATACCAATATAAATGGTCCGTTATTGGACATTATAAATTTTCCAGCTAACTCATTCTTGGTTGCCAGCGTTTCGCCCTCGTGTGCTAGGGTGGGCTCATCAGTTGGTACCTAGCACACCTACCAATACGCTGCCTAGTGCATACCGTGGAGGTACCAACTGATGAGCCCACCCTAGCACACGAGGGCGAAACGCTGGCAACCAAGAATGAGTTAGCTGGAAAATTTATAATGTCCAATAACGGACCATTTATATTGGTATTATAAATTTACTCATTCAGGACAAATATTTCAGATTCCCTATGGGAATCAACATCTATATCATCGATGATGATGATGATATCTACTTTGACTGTTTTCAGAGACGCGGAGGTACTGGGATTTTGTCCGTATGAGTTATTTTATGTGCCAGTAAATCTACTGACTGGAGGCTGACTTACTTCAGCAATTCTTTAAGTGAATTCTATCTTACGGACCCATTCATTATCCTACTCGGCAAGGAATGTTATGAATATCAATAATCTCTTCTCACCCAGGTGACGGATTGCGAGTGGCTCGTGAAACAATAAATCACAGGCGCTGACTACGTAGGCAATCCCAGGCTCAAGCACCTAATATAATAATACTTCCTGTTAATAGCATGCAATATTCGGCACTTTACAGTTCTACAATATCAAACTACCGCTTATGTTTAGCCTCCTTTCAACAATGAAAACATTATTCGCAACCAATTAGATTCAAACTACAGTACAGCAATTAGTCCTAACCGAATTGAAGCAATTATATAACAGCAATATTCTTGTAAGTAAATCGTTTTGGATCATTTACTTTAGTGTATGTTGAGTATTTAGCCCAAAGGCTGGTTTGATCCTCGACAGCTCCACCATAAACTGTCACAGACGGCCTATGCGTCACTGAAGAGCCATTCTAGGGCAATGAGGAGGGTTACGTTTCAAAACTCACGGGCTAAAATTAGTATCAAAACTCACGACTACGTAAACATTCTAATGAGTCTCAAAATTCACGATTCCGGACAGTAGGTGCTTGCGATGACCCCAGGAGGGAAGAGGTTGCGACTCACGCTTCCCGTACTACAGGCAGGGGAATACTGTGGATGTTATTCTGCCACCCCAAACCACAGGGGAAGAATAATGGCTGGTGAATGAAAGAGACCAAGGTGTATTATTATTATTATTATTATTATTATTATTATTATTATTATTATTATTATTATAAAGTATTTTGCGTCGTCTTAAAGCTTATAATGCATTTTTTAGCTTTCACATAAATTTATAATAATGGCGTGTGGCCTTCGGGGAGGTCTGGTGCAGGTCTTTAGAGTTGACGCCGTACAGGTGACCTGCACATTTGTGAGGATGAGGCCCGACGTAAGATGAAGTCTAATGCTGAAGGCGGCACGAACACCCAGTCCCCGAGCCATAGGAATTGACTAATGAAAGTTAAAATCTCCGACCCGACCGGAAATTGAACGCGGAACCCCCTGGACCCCTTGGACCAAAGGCCAGCATACTATCAATTTATGCATGCAGCCGGATGACATAAAATTAAAGTAGGTACATTGCCCGCAGCTAGTTCAAAGAAACTGTCAGTTGGTAGTACTGGGGCTTGGTTCCATTATGCAGCCAGAAGGCGACATTTACTTGAATAAGGAATTTTATTTAGAGATATTAAAGATCAAGACAGTTAATTCACTCATTTAGTTTCAACACTTGGAGATTCATTTTTTTTTAAAGGCGTATTTCTATTTTTCGCAAGAGTTCATCTATTCGCTTATTTCAATAGATTGTCTACCCGACACACTAAAACCGAACAAATTACCCATGACGCATCCGATTATTCTGTTCGATATAACTGAATATTTGAAACTCGTTCGATTATTTAAATAGTCGGATGGACGTTATTCGATTATTAAAAGTATTTCGTTATCCCATCATTAACAGGGTGGACATTCATCCATTCAAAGAACTGGCCCTGCTCGTGAGTTTTGAGACTGGCCCTGGTAGAGAAACCTGTTCTTATTAATCCTCTTCCTGGAATTCGTGAGTTTTTGGACTCGTAAGTTTTGAGACGACACGATTGAGGAGTGAGGTAGTTTGCCGTTGCTTTTCTCACCGAACCGAAGTTGCTATTACAGTACTTATCAGTTTACCAAGCCCACTGAAAAGCACGCACCAACCGATCCTATGAGTGACACTTATAAACATATAACAGGGACTGAATGAATAAGAAATGGCATCGCTCATACTTCTGACAACTTCATGTCGTCAAAGGCAATGATGAGACTAAGACAGGTCAATGAAAGTAACAGATGTTGTAGCCCATACAAAAAGACAAAGTGCACTGTAAACACTAGATCCGCCAGCAAAGACAGTTACTTTAGTGGTGTTTATTACATACTAGGGCAGGGCCTCTCAGGTGCATGCACCTGTCCACTGCACGGCGCAAGGTACAGGAGACGACTTCACTAGGTTGACCAGAGTGCAAACCCCACTCCTCTTCCCCTACACCTGTCTCACCCGTTCGGCCTGTCTTCGCTTCTCCTTCTTCCTCAATGTTTCTCCCCTCACTGCGAAATGTTTATCTGCGGTGAGCGGTGACACTGTTGTATGGGACAATGTTACCGGTGTTAAGTCCGGCTCCATGGCTAAATGGTTAGCGTGCTGGCCTTTGGTCACAGGGGTCCCGGGCTCGATTCCCGGCAGGGTCGGGAATGTTAACCATAACTGGTTAATTTCGCTGGCACCGGGGCTGGGTGTATGTGTCGTCTTCATCATCATTTCATCCTCATCACGACACGCAGGCCGCCTACGGGTGTCAAATCGGAAGACCTGCATCTGGCGAGCCGAACTTGTCCTTGGACACTCCCGGCACTAAAAGTCATACACTATTTCATTTTTTACCGGCGTTAAAACATTCTTCATTCAATTTGGTTTGAGCAGACAATTTATTTTCTCTGGCTCTTTTTTTTCTTTATCTTAGCAATGATACCAGTTATGCCTGGAACAAGGGACCGGCTGACAGCAATTCTGAGAGGCTTCTTTAAATTACAATCAGAAATAGGCCTACTTGCACGCAATCTAGTTTTCGTACAAGTAAAAACAGGAAAAAATACCTTTCACAACGCACGTGGAACCAAACATAGAAACAATCTTAGCTGCTTGTCGATGCAGCTTAGGAAAATTTTCCTTCGACAAATTCTCGTAGAATTTGAGCAAAGACTTTGTATTGGAAAATATATTTTTTTGATTAACTTATCACATAATTATTGTCCCACGGATTAAGCATTTGGCTTTATCATCACGACAGACCAAAAAAAACAAAAAAAAAAAAAACGAAAGTTCCCAGTTCGATTGAAATGGACTTTCGGTTCGGAAGTCTTTGCTTTCTTCGAAACACGTTGCTCGATTAGTATGGTGTTGTCTTGTGTTTATCTATTTCACTTATAAATAAGCCGTCTATCACCGAACGCACTGTCGCTCTCAGCACACTATACCATCCGAGTCAAGCCGAGTCGGACCGATGCATAGTGCACGGAGTCTCTGCGCCTCGATTTGCACGCATGAGATTTTGGGCGTTTGAGAGGCCCTGTACTAGAGTATAGACTCGATATTACAGTGTAACGCAGGTGAAAATAAGTGAATGATTGCCTTATTCAAAACAGATTCAGAATCGGCAAGTTCGGGATCATGTTGCCGAAAACGGGAAATAATAACAGAAATGGAACGGCAGGAAACCGTAGTGACTGTGACCCGGCGACTGGAGAAATTAAGCAATACATAAGTGCCGCCAGTATCGAGAGATAGTGGGTTCGAACCCCACTGTCCGCAGCCCTCAGGATGGTTTTTCGTGGTTTCCCATTTTCACACCAGGCAAATGCTGGGGCTATACCTTAATCAAGGCCACGGCCGCTTCCTTCCCATTCCTAGCCCTTTCCTGTCCCATCGTCGCCATAAGACTTATCTGTGTCGGTGCGACGTAAAACAAATAGCACAAAAATCTCCATAATTTGAAATACTCAACTTGGAAGTTATTTATGTTACCAATATCAGAATGTGAGTGCCCATTGACAAAATTTAAGAATCGGAGGTATATGCAGTAAAGAAGGGGCTGCGTAGCAGAGGCGGTAAAGGGGTGTTCCGTACACCTGGAAGGACTTGGGTTCGATTCCCCGTCAGGAAGTCGAAAAACAAAAAGAAGTGTCCATTTCTGGAGCGGCATATAACCCTCAGGTTCACTCAGCCTACGTTAAAAATGAGTACCAGATAAATTCCCAGGGGGCAAAAGTGGTCGGGCAAAGGGCTGACGACTCTATCACACTTGGTGCCGAGGTTACAGATAGTGGACCTTTTTACTTTACACTCCTCCAAAGGCTTTCACGGGCAGTACAGTGATGGCTTGGCTTTGCTATGCAATAAACAAATGTTTCTCCAAGGCAATAAATAAATAAATAAATAAATAAATAAATAAATAAATAAATAAATAAATAAATAAATAAATAAATAAATAAATAAATAAATAAATAAATAAATAAATAAATAAATAAATAAATAAATAAATAATACTTACTGTACCAATACAGTAACCTGTTTTCATTCAGGTAGGACTAGTTTAATCCCTAGCCGAGATACATAACGTGGAACTAAGAACACAGGTTAGTTGGATGCAGTCACACAACTTGGTCCCCTTGAACACGAGCTCTGAAGCTCTCAGCAACGAACATTCACTTAAGTAGGCTATCGGTCTGAAAGGAAGTCGCTGGTTACAATGTAAGTCACTTCCAGGTAGCGGTAACTATTCCAGGAAGGAACGAATAACAAAGCAGAATGATCTGATATGCATCAGTTGGGATTTCCAAGGGGAATCACTCGTTGAGGTGAACTCTGCTACTCGGCCTGGCCTTGATAGAAAGAAAGCAGAGACGTTGCCGATGTTGTAACAAACAGAAAAACAGAAATTACGTATATTATTAAGTATCAGTGATGGAAAAAATACAAAATAAATGCAACGGGGCTGAATTATAGTTTGTTTTTTTCCGGGGCGTCGACCCATACGGATCTTTCGCCCCTACTGGCACCATATTGTATGAGCCTGCGTGTAATTGGAAGGGCGGTAGTGTGGAATCTTGTGTGTGAGGAAAGGAAGATTAAGGACGTCACAAACACCCAGTCCCCAGGCCAGGGATATTAATCATTACGACGTTTAGTTAATTCACAGAGGCTTGCAGACTGAACGCTGAATGGCATAACAGTATAAAATGATAATGTATGTATTTAAAACGCCTGACCCGGCTGGGAATCGAACCCGAGGCCGCCGGGTGCCAGGCGGACGCGTTGCGCCCTACACCGCGGGGCCGGACTGAATTACAGTTACCTGAGAATTATTTTTACTCAATTACAATTTCAAATTACTTTTTCAGCAAATAATCCTTACAATTACAGTTACAATTACTTTTCAAAATTATAGTCTGTAGGAAAGCACAGACTTTCTCTTCACATGGGGGCTGGAATAATAACAACATTTGCAAGGAAAATATATTCCTTCATTTCGTGTCGTTCTTTTTAACACAGAGACGTTAAGTGGCTGTCGTCACTGAGTGATAGTAAGCATCGTACCTTGAAACTTTCAAAAAAATTGTTCCCAAACAAAGTTTGCATTTCACCCTCATGTTCTCATTACTTTGAGGACCAACTAATATATATTTAAAAAAATAAGAGTTTTGTCTGTACATTGCTCAGAATCTAAACAGAATGATATTTCTGTATCGGTCGTGCCCACAATAACAAGGAAATTCCAGTGGTGTCACTACCGGCGAGCTAGTCGGCCAGGGTCTTGGGAAGGTGCGGTATCCAACTGATGAGCCCATGTCGCACTGGGGCGAAACACTGGTAATTTTTGACGATTGAGTTTCCAGAATTTTATTTAGCTATCTCAATCGGAAGCCATATTTTTGGTCAAGGAATGCACTTTTTAGTTTTCCGCCATCTCTGTATGTACGTACGGGCATCACGAAAAAAAATGGCTGAAATAAATTTAATGAAAATTGGTTTCTAAAGTTGGGGAATGAGGCACTATAATCTAGGCTATAAATAATTGTATTTGCGCTGAGTGAAATGGTAGTTTAGGGGAAGGCCTAAAATGTAATTCTGAACATACTACATAACTAAAGTTATTATATAATTAAATTTCCTATGATTTATGACTAATACGTTTTTATCGTACCGGCTATGATAAAAGACGTTCATGAATTTCGATTTTCCGTATCAACGTCGAACCGCGAGAAAATGGGTGAACAGAATTTAATGAAAATCGGTGTCCGGCTCCATAGCTAAATGGTTAGCGTGCTGGCCTTTGGTCACAGGGGTCCTGGGTTCGATTCCCGGCAGGGTCGGGGATTTTAACCATCGTAGGTTAATTCCGCTGCTATGGAGGCTGGGTGTATGTGTCATCTTCATCATCATTTCATCCTCACCACACGTGCAGGTCGCCTACCGGCATCAAACCAAAAGACTTGCACCTGGTGAGCCGAACATGTCCTCGGACACTCCCAGCACTAAAAGCCATACGCCATTTCATTTTGTTTTCATGAAAATCGGTATGCAAAGTCCGAGAATGAGATGCTACAGTCTAGGTTATAAATAATTTTTATTCACGCTGCATGAAATGGTAGTTTAGGGGAAGGTGCCCATTTTTAAATACCTATTTTATTGATCCTATCGAAAAGTATTACATACCGTAACAAAAATTATCGACAATACAAGTTCCAATCATTTATGTCTTATACAGTTTTACCTTACCGACTATAATAATATAATTCATTAATTTAGACTTTTGGTGCTTAGTCCATATCGACGCCGAGCATTGCTAACATGGAAATATTGCTCAATAGTGTTAACTGTCGATAGTTTAATGTTATGATTGTCTTAAAGTGTGAAACCGCGTGGTCATCGGTCCGTATCGACAAGGGAAAATGTGACGATGATTATAAAAAATGAGAAAAAATCGTAAACGGAACGATCGTTTGAAGAAAAAGACACGAGGGAGTGGAAGGAAGGAAGGAAGGAAGGAAGGAAGGAAGGAAGGAAGGAAGGAAGGAAGGAAGGAAGGAAGGAAGGAAGGAAGGAAGGAAGGACTCCCTTTACATGGGATCCCTAATATCCCACAGCCGGAAGAAAATAAATGTGATGGCCTACACTATCGAAAGCTCATAAAACTGATCATCAATAATATTACATTCACCACTGTTGTGATGTGATTTGTCTCTCTTGATGCCACTCATTTCCGATATATGGGATTACTGCTGTGTCCCGAGTAGAAACAGCATTCCAGAATAATGGTCGCAGGTAGCTTTATGACTGTCCCGCCAACGACGGGTACAACTTTTTTATTCGGGGGAGGGGGCGAAGCCCGCTCCCCCCGCGTGGCAATCGACTCAACCTACATTGCCTCTGACATGTTATTAATTTCTAAATAGAAAAGAGCAAGGGTACAACAGCTAGTCCAATATATTTATTCAAACAGGGGAGTGGCAATTCCTTGAAACTTTCGCAGTCATATGTTTCTTCCGGTTCCATTATCCACCATGTGCAACCTCACGTAGTTCGCGATTATCTAAATCTCAATCAGTGACACAACTTGCGAGTAAATGAACGAGTGCGTGGCGTATTCTTGGCTTTATACCCCTGATGTGATAGTCTTGCGGGTGCTCAGGCTCTCGATGCGATGTATGTCAATTACTAGAATGTAGCGATCACAATCGTATTTCAAGAAATAAATTAAAGTAAGAATTACATTTTGTGAAAAGTAAAAATTACTAAAAAAAGGATTCATTACAATTAATTCGATTACTTTTACTCAATTACTTCCGAATAATAATTAATGTTATAGGCTTTACGTCCCACTAACTACTTTTTCGGTTTTCGGAGACGCCGAGGTGCCGGAATTTAGTCCCGCAGGAGTTTTTTTACGTGCCAGTAAATCTACCGACACGAGGCTGACGTATCTGAGCACCTTTAAATACCACCGGACTGAGCCAGGATCGAACCTGCCAAGTTGGGGTCAGAAGACCAGTGTCTCAACCGTCTGAGCCACCTCAGCCCGGCATTATTTCCGAACTCTGTTACTTACTAGTTATTATATAATATGTACTTCTATCAACAATATAAATCCACCAGATTTCCGTAAAGATATGAAAACATCTAGCATTTACATAGTACATACCAAAACGTCTTCAGTGTTTCCGATTTACGCCGCGTTTTGCCTGCAGCACTTCAACGCCAAAGTCGCCCAGGATGGTTGACAGTGACTTTCGGTGTCATGGTGAGTGTCACCAAGTGTCGCGCGTGGTGTTGTGCATTTAACACCGCTAAGTGCAGTTACCTTTTACGAACGTAGACGAGGGCGATATTTCGGAGACAGCTAAAATTTTTAACTTGACAGGAAAACTATTACGGAAATCGTGCAAAGGGGTCCTACAACTCCAAAAACAGAGTGGTAGGCCTAATAATAGGGTTCTTAATTAAAATTGATTATTTTTTGCTGCGACTTGGTGAAACGCTAAAGGTAAGTCACCGAGCTCGATAGCTGCAGTCGCTTAAGTGCGCCCAATATCTAGTATTCGCGAGATAGTGGGTTCGGACCCCACTGTCGGCAGCCCTGAAGATGGTTTTCCGTGGTTTCCCATTTTCACACCAGGCAAATGCTGGGGCTGTACCTTAATTAAGGCCACGGCTGCTTCCTTCTCACTCCTAGGCATTTCCCATCCCATCGTCACCATAAGATCTATCTGTGTCGGTGTGACGTAAAAAACAAATAGAAAAAAAAAGGTAAGTCACCAACCGTACAGTAACTCAGAGCGGTATATTGGAATCGTATTTTGTCATAATTTGAATATAGGTTATGGTTAATGGAGACCCTGAAAAAGTAACAAAAACGTTAGTGTAATGAATAGAGATAAACGTTTTTATAGTTTTTAAATGAAAATATGCGTGTGTGCTGGAAAAATGAAAAAAAAACCCGGATCGTTATATCACAATGATCAATAGATTCTTATAGCAATGCAATCTAGGAAAACACTAGGAAAATGTGATATAGATATGTCTTGAATGGATTTTCGGGAATTCCTTTTCTGCGGGGAAAACAATGCAATGCCTTGCCTAGCTTTAGAAGAAACTCTTTGCAAAATTCTACACACTCTTGCTTTGCACAGATAAACGTAGTCGCCTACAGTTAGGCATGAAAAGAGTCTGAAGCATAACATCTAGGAACTAAAAGGAACTGCCTGCCACACAGGAGAAACTGATTAGTTTCTATATGTGTGTGAAACTCTAACCTCGGCTATTTTCAGTTTCTTCTAGTTCCGTACGTTGCTCATTATGGCTTTGGTAATGCGATATATTTGTAGAAAACTTTCTTCTGACAACTCTAAAAAGTCGTTTTTATCTTGGTACGGGTCGTCCTTTGCCTTCTTCAGTTTATAGACAGTCTTCATACAACAGTAAAACATACGTCTTTTAGATGATGCCATTTTGAAATTTTAACAGCTTTAATGTCCAATAACGGACCATTTATTTTGGTATTTTAACAGCTGTCACAGAGCTGGTGTCATGTTAATTTAACGCAAGTATTAACAATTTGTTAATGTTAAAAATTCATGATGAGACGGTCATTTCCTTAAACTGTGTGTTAAGTCTTCTTAACAGCAGTGTTAACAGATCACATTTGTTGAAGAAAGCGCGCACTAGTGTTACAGTCCTCCTTTCTATCACATTCATTTGTCCCTCCCACCCCCTCCGAAGCCCCAATGGCGCAACAGCCCCGAAGGCCTTTAGATTACGAGGTGCCATGTGGTCAGCAAGACGACGTTATTCTTGGCTTTCTAGACCGAGGCAGCTATATCATCGTCTTCAATTGAGGACCAACAATGGAAAAGGGTGAAAGTGCCAAAATATGAAAAAAAGTGTTTTTTTTTTAAACAACTGGACACATTAGCCATGCCGCATATAGTGGTAAAGGGTACATGTGCCCAAGGTCATTATTTTAGTTGGTAGGAAGTTCAACAGGTACAGCCACAGTCCAATTTCTGAGCCACTTCATTCAAGAAATGAACATTTTAAAAAGCTAAATATTGTTATGTAATGATATCAAATTTATTTGATGTAGTATACTTGCGCTTCGAAGGCGGTAGGTAATTATTATTCGTGGTTTCATTTGGCAGAGAAGGGTGAAGTGCCAGTTTGCAAGAGAACTCTATTATTGGCTTTTACTGGAAAAAATGTTTTTGGCACTCTCACCCTTTTCCATATTAGGTCCTCAATTGTAATCACGTAGGTTGAATGGATATCGAACCAGCCTTCAGATCCGGGTAAAGATCGCTGACCTGGCCGGGAATCGAACCCGGGACCTTTTGGGTAAGAGGCAAGTACGCTACTCCTACACCGCAGGGCCAGCGAATTTTTTTGCAGCAACGAAAAAAACCCAGCTTCGTGATCACTTATGTCATCTCTAACTTCAGTTTCTCTATAGAGCTCTTCAGATTTTATCAGCACCACGTCTAGAATATATTTCCCTCTAGCTAGCTGCCTCTGTGGATCAGTGGTAGAGTGTCGGCTTCCAGATCCCAAGATAGCGGGTTCAAACCCGGCAGAGGTAGTCGGATTTTTGAAGGGCGGAAAAAAAAGTCCATTCGACACTCCGTGTCGTACGATGTCGGCATGTAAAAGATCTCTGGTGACACATTTGGTGTTTACCTGACAAAATTAATTAAATCTCAGCCATAGACGCCAAAGAGAGTTTCGGTTTACACGGTCTGAAATCTAGTGGGCCTAGAGTAAAACGGAACGTCGAAATTGACGAGCAGACAGCCAGATGGCGTCAAATCGAAATGTCTGCACACAGTAGCTGAGGCCATACGATTATTATTATTATTATTATTATTATTATTATTATTATTATTATTATTATTATTGTTATTATTATTATTATTATTATTATTCCCTCTAGCTTGTTCCATCACTTCCCACATTAACTTATTTACTATATGTTAGTCATGCTTTCTGTCATTTGCATTATCTTCCCAATTAACATTTGGTAAACTGAGATGACCCGCTACAATAACGTCCCTTTATAAGTTGTTCCCCAAACAGATGACACGATAACAGATGCACCTCTCATTTCCCCCCTTTCCCCCTACCTGAAACCGAACCCGGTACTGAGATCTCATTAGTCTCACAACCGGGCAAGGACACAGTAAACAAGTACACGCAGGCTTTTTACGTCTGCTCCCAGGACTAAAAGAGCACCAACACACAACACCATCACAACAGAGACTCGAACCCAAGACCCACTCCGCCCCACCCTTGTCACACAGTGCTTCAACTGCCTTCTATTACACCACTCTGCAGCTACATGCTCAGAAGCTACTCGCTGCAACAGATGTGGCGGTCGCCACACTGATTGCACGGTACTGCAGGACCAGCCGAGGTGCGCAAACTGCCAAGGCAGTGATGCCGCTTCATTCCCTGGTTTCCCCTTCATTAAAAAGACAGTGAAGGACCACTACAGACGCGCAAAATACTTACATTCAAACCCTAACCCCCCCCCCCCCACTTCTAAACCTTAACACCCAACCTCCCTCGAACCCCGGACCCCGCACCTACCAGCCCAATAACCATCCTAAATTTACTCCTACTCAACCTCCTATCGACCCAAAACCAGAACCCCCCCATTCACCATGCCAAGCAGACAACTCATAATATCCTAAACAGTCACCAAGCAAACCCCACCCCCACCCAGCCAACCTAAAAAACATGTCCTCACTTCCTAAAACTGCATTAAAAGCACCTCACTCTCTAAAGCTTTAATAAAAGCACTGGAACACTCGGAAACCGAGGCGGGTGCATTATAAACAAACATATGCTGCCATTAACGATGCTTACAAATTACATCCGTCAAATTTATTTGTATTTAAATTCCAAATTTGAGTGAATAATGAGACGCAATTTTTCGCGATGCAGCCGTTGCTAACTCACATACGCAACATAAGGCGTGGTCAACCATACCACATCGCATACACTAAAATGCCGTGCCAGTCATGTCATGAATGTCATGCCACCCCTGGTCACACTTCACATAAGAGCAAATTAACACAAGATTTTTCATATCAAACTGAAACAAAACTCACAAAACGTATTAAAACACAAAACATCTAAATTAAGAACGCACACATACATGACCGACAGAGGAGCGCCAGGAGCGCACCGGTATCGGTACCCCACATACCACCTATCTCTTCGGAGATAGGTGCACATACAGATACCCAGGGCCTTTGTAAGTTGTTCCCCACACAGCTTATTATCTTATCAAATAATTCCGCAACGGCGTTAGTATCACCCTTTGTACTGATAATGACCAACTTACTGTAACACGAAGAACATGAGGAAACGGATCTTTACAGAGAATCACTTACCAGTTCGGACCAGTTAGTCGCAGTCAAACAATAACTACCTCCTCTGCAGACTTAAAACTAAGGAGTGTATAACTTTATTTGTAAAAGGAAAAAGAAGCACAACTTTATCATATCAGTCTTTATTTACAGCAGTTATTTATAAACATCTAAGGTAAGCAGACAGATCTTCTGACGATAATGGGTACCGAGCTCGATAGCTGCAGTCGCTTGAGTGCGGCCAGTATCCAGTATTCGGGAGGTAGTGAGTTCGATCCCCACTGTCGGCAGTCCTGAAGATGGTTTTCCCATTTCCACACCAGGCAAATGCTGGGATTGTACCTCAATTAATGCCACGGCCGTTTCCTTCCCACTCCTAGCCATTTCCTATCCCATCGTCGCCATAAGACCTATCTGTGTCAGTGGGACGTAAAGCCAATTGTAATTGTTGACGATAATGGGATAGGACCAGGCTAGGATTAGGAAGTGGCCTTAATCAATTAAGGTACAGCCCCAGCATTTTCCTGGTGTGAAAATGGGAAACCACGGAAAATCTTATTCAGAGCTGCCGACAGTGGGGTTTGAACACACCATCTCCCGAATGCAAACTAACAGGTCACCATACCCTGTCATTTTTAACTTAAAAAGAATATTCTAAACGTTCTGAACAAATTATGATGAAAGAGCTTTGCAAAATAACTGACGATAAAAATGAAACGCCCTTGGCTATTTCTTGATGGATGCAGTATTTTTCTATCTGTTTCTTGGTAGATGCCAGAGCAAAATAGAGCTTACAGATCAGAAAAATGCCAGGGCTGTGCATTAATCCAGGTCAAGGCCGCTTCCTTCCCAATCTAAAACCTTACCTATCCCAGCGTCATTATAGCTATTTGAAACAAATGGGAAAATGCAAGTTATCAGACGATGCATAATAAATACAACTGACGGAGGGTGGAGGTCGTTAATGTACTTAATAAGAGACCTCTATCAATATGGCACACCAGATGTCTACGTTAACCGAGTGTACGAATTATATCTTTCATTCTTGGTTTTCCGCGCTTCAGTCATGGAGACCTCCAAGTGTTTGCTATGCTAGGTAAACTAATATAATACAGTGATTGGCACGATAGAGGAAATGTCACAGTTGCCCTTAGTAGAGGTTATGTTGGCGTAAGAGAAGTGTGAAGGGTCGCAGTTGCAGTTGGTTGCTGGCAAGTGTGTACGGAAATTGAAATCACACGAAGCTTTGATAGGGGTCGATTTTGGTGGTGAACAAATGTTTATACAAGGTTATGGATAAGGTACAATAAAAATCTTTAGTACAGGGGTAAGTTCTTTGCTGGTACGTTGGTAGAGGCAGCAGAAAGAAAGATCATGATAAGATTATAAGAATGCCTTTCGTCAGTAACTTGCTATCAACCTTTGATGACGTAAAATGTCCGGTTGTGCTGCGTGCCATGGCCTTAAAAATGGCCAAGTGAAATTGTGCGTATTATCGAACACACGATACACGATCATAGTCGAAAATTATGACAGAACTGAGTAACAAGCGTCATTTCCTATATCATTTTTCTCTTCGAATGGGCATGTGACTGAAACATCCACTACAGCAAATTATAATGCTCAAAACAAGGAAATTATTCGATTTTGAACAATATTTCAATACAACTCTACTACCAAAGAACCTCACTATTTTATCCTAAGCTACAGGTTACTATAAACTTTAAACGTTACCAGAAACTACTCCAGTGTAAAATTCCTCATAATTCATCCCGCTTTCGTTTCCCAAGTAAATTATCCCAAAAAGCCATCCTTTCAGGGAAAATAGGACCAGAATGCATCGTTAGTTCCTTGTTTATCTCCAGGTAACGAAACGGTTTTCCGTCTCCAAGCAAGGGAAGCCATTTCACCGGAATTAAATCACTTGTTATTGGTGTAGGATCACCTGTCAATGCAAAATCGGCCAACATTTTGGTCACTCGCATTATGGTCTGCGTCTCTTCTGAATTTGGTTGACCACCTGGGAAGTCTACTCCTCTGCCAAAGATATAGAAAAGATCGTCCGCATGGGCCACTCCTAGATGAGTTGGACTATCTTTTTCGGTCACAACTGAGCCGAGACGTCCTCGAAACGAGAACAAATACATGTATACAGGCATATCTGTCGCTGCAGCAAACGCTAAAGCGGATTGATATAAATTATAATTGAACGTAGTATCAGAAAATAACTGCACTAATTGTTCCAAAGTAGCTTCCTTAGGGGACATCCCATGGAAATAGAAATCCTTCACTTTACGAACAACTTCGTCAGAAATATTACCAGGAATGAAACTGCTCAATACAATCTGATCAAAATTGTTGTCGAGTTCCTTCATTAATTCATCGCTCTTAATTACCACAGCCGGTACGTCTATACTCTCCGCAGAGGTACTTCCAGTCATGGCAGGAACTTTTAGGGCATGTCCCTTACGGAGAACTTCTAAAGGGGGTTCAGTCAAAAATGGAGGGTCTGAATCATCATCTTGAAATTCTACGACCAGACCGTATGGGTGTGGGTACTTGACAGCCCAGTAAGGAAAACTATACAGCGTTTCTACTAATTCTTTAGCAGATGCAGAAGCCACACACTCTGCAATGCCTCTGGAGGAGTCGATAGATGGACATCCAATTAACTTGGCAACTTGACGTGCTTCCTGTATCGGTGAAGACTTCAAAGCCCAATGATGCAGAGCTGAGCCACTTTCATAAATAACGCGATGAAATAAACCTTTCGTTAATTGAGACATGGTCAAACTTTGTGCATTTGCAGCCCCTGAGCTGTATCCATAAACCGTCACTAAATTACGATTACCACCAAATGACTCAATATTTCTTTGAACCCACCGCAACACCTCCACGGCATCTTTGAGTCCATAGTTACCGGGTAAAGCGGAATCTCCAGTACTTAGGAAGCCGAGTGGTCCCAGACGATAGTTGAACGTCACTAATATAATATCGTGGTCCAAAAGGTATTGAGGACCAGTAAGACTAACTCCACCGTGCCCTTCAATGAAGCCTCCGCCGTGTACCCACACAATAACAGGGTTTCTCCTAGCATTCTTGTGAGCGTAAACATTAAGGAACAAACAATCCTCATCGCCAACATACATCTCTGTAGCCAGGTCCATTTGAGAACAAACTGAGCCTTCAACTGTTGCATTGAGAATTCCAGTCCAAGGCGATTTTGGTTGAGGAGGTTTGAAACGTCGAGTTCCTGTAGGAGGCTCGGCGTAGGGTATCCCTCTGAAGGCACGGAATTCTCGACCACGGAAGGAGACCATCTTAGATCCTTGTACGTGTCCCTCAGTAATCCTTACGATTTCATCATGTGTCGCGCTTACCACCACCACCAGCAGCAACAAGGTACAGAAGGCAGGTAGCTGCAGCATTCTCAGACGATAAACACAATCCACAAGCACTTGTCACAGTTTGAAGAATCTGAAATGATACGCAAAATAATAGAAAACAAGGAAATACAATAGCCTGATCACAGAGAGCAATATTTTTGTCTTTATCACAGGGACTATCTTTAGAACATGATTGCAGTTACGGGTGCTAGGAAGCTTGCTGGCGTTGTGGGCTAGACACTCGGTTCCCAAGCCGAGAGTCTTCGGTTAGAATCACGGCGCCTGCATAGTAGATTCGATCTACATGTGGCCATGGATGGTCAGTGGTCCGACAGTTCTGCACTCGGGCCGACCAACCGAGCAGAGGACGGATGGCCACGGCTCTACCATGGCTCTCCATTACAACCACGAATTTCCTGGCCTGAGAGGCGGCGTCACCGTCTACGAGGCACGCCTAAACAGCTCAGTAGTAGTACTAATCACGGTGGAATTTTCAATTGGAACATCACATGGCATCAGGGAATCTAGCAAAGTTACAAACGTATCTGTTAGCCTGCATTTGTCGGCAGAATTGAAGGCGGTTTTCAGAGGTTTCCCATTTTCACACCGGGCAAAGGAAGGGACTGAACCTTAATTGAGGCCACGGTCATTCCTTCCGAATGCTACACTTGTCCCATCCAACTGTTGCCATAAAATCTGTGTCGGTGCGACGTAAAACAAATAGGCTACCAGTAGCAAAATATAATCATTGCTATACTTACGTAACATTGGTATCTGGTCTGGAAGTAAGCTCGTAAACCACGGACTATCAATATGTCGGCTATATCGCTTTCATATCAATAAACTAGTGCCACTGTTATGTTCACATGGTACTTGGCTAGGGAGTAAACTATTACGCGATTTTTTGCAAGCAATTTCGAAAATAATATATTTTAGTTCTGTATTCTGAAATTCTGAAATGAAACGTAGTCATGCGACAGATCCCTTTGAGAATGTTTGTACAAAATTCTATTAAATTCCATCCAGTGGCTTAGAAGTGATGTTTCGGAAAGTAGAAATACAGACAGACCACATTTCATTTTACATAGAGACCGGAGGTACACCCGCTCCGTGCATTTAAAGTGAGCGCCTTTTAGAAAGGCTATCTGTATCGTGTACTTCAAACTGTGTAGTGGAAGAAGTTTGAAGGGTTATCGTCAGATATCTCTACTGTCGATTTGTGTGCCCCCTCTGGTGGGAAGATGAACAATTAATTTTAAGAGAAATTTGTAATTTCGAGGTTTTCAGAACTCAAATGTTGTAAATTCTTTTTTTGTGTTCTTAGGTTACTAGCACTGCTATCCCTTCCTTCTTCTAAATTTTCGACCAATTTTGTACATTTAATTAATCAACCAATAGTGTTTGGGGGTGTGAAGAGGGCTTCGACCCAGAGAATTCTGGAACCTTCCTCTCCGCTATAAAAGCTGGGGCCTTTTGGGCCATGTCTTTCGATCGCTCCAGTCAACAAGTAGAGTGTGCTCGTAGAGGAGGCAGGGGGCTAGCCTCGCCCATTCCCGGAAGGCCCACCAGATCAAGGTAATGGCAGACATCGTGTAATCATGTAATAGCCTCTGTAAGCTAGTTTGAGGAGAAGGCTTCAAAATTATTTCGGAATGTAAACTTCAATTTTTCTATGTAAATTTTCAAACAAGTCTAAAGACCTTAGTCTAACTTAGGGAATAAAGCGTGTGAAACCTCTTTTAAATCCTATTCAACTTGGCATTAGGGTGACTATAATTTCGTAAACTTTAAAATATACCTTTTCCTTTTTGTAATTTAATTTTTTTTCTCCATCTAGTCCCCTCCGTAGTATAGGCTTAGCCTCTGTAACTTTGGGCCATAAGCCCACATAGGGTTTTAAGAATTTTCAAGTAGACTTCAAAGGAGTGCAAGAGTTCGCCTCCTAACATTTTGGTTTACGGCCAATAACTTAACATTTGCTTTTTCACTAAGGCCATGTAGAATGGGCACTTATTGCCTCTGTTAAAGTCTTAATTCATTTCCTATTTAAATGTAACTTAGACTGTCGAGCGAGTAGAAGACAGTGGAATCTGGTTATATTTTACCTAATGTACAAGATAAACTGTGCATCTGAGAGGCTGGAATCTTGTAAAATTTGGAGAGTAGTCTCCTAATCAATTGTGTGGAGCAAAGATGCTCTATTGAAGCGTTGTAAATTCTGGAGCCCCGTCTCCTAACTTGTAACTGATTGGGGCAGTAGTGTTCTTGGTAACAGCGTAACGTTGAGCTACCTAACTCATCTCTTTATTGCACCTGATTTCAAATAATTATTGTTTATAGAGCTGTAGAGCTCCCCTTATGTCTGTCCAACTATTGTGTGTTATTGTTTAACAAAGTTAAAATTCTGAAAGGAGAAGAAAGAAGGAAAGAAATAAAATTTCAAATTTTAGAGTTTTATAAGATTTTTTGATCTCTTATCTATCCACCATTCACGCACGCACCTTCTTACACCTCCAAGCTCCACGGTATTTCCGTATCAATAATAATAATAATAATAATAATAATAATAATAATAATAATAATAATAATAATAATCGAGCTCGATATTTTCGTTATTTACCCATGGGTTAGAAAATTGTTTCCAAGTTATACTAGTCCATTACACTTGCATCAAAACACACTGGCAACTCTGTCACTGAATAGCCGGTAGGAGTCAAACGACCAGCCATTTCATTCACTCACTTCAAGCCTGTTATGTTCTTATCTACGCATATCGAACTACTAACCATGTTACATTGGATATTTGAATACTGCGGTTATGATTGTAATGAAAAATAAAATAACGCGATTATCAGCTCCTCGGATATTTGATAACACCATTGTGAGCAAGATGATTAGTAAAGCACTTGTTCAAATCATTTGGCACCGTTCAGGAATGATTTTTAAATAAATAAATAAATAAATAAATAAATAAATAAATAAATAAATAAATAAATCTAATTAATTCATTCATAAAAATAAAATTATTTTTTCCTGGACATTTAAACTTTTTGCCTTATACTTCGTATATTTCTCGTATTAGGTATAAAAATGTCGAAGGGAGCTTCATTTCGATTTCTGTTTGTTTGTTTGTTTGTTTGTTTGTTTGTTTGTTTGTTTATTTGTTTGTTTATTTGTTTGTTTGTGTCGACTTCACGGGAAAACGGCTAACAAGAATTTCTCGAAAACTCTGTATTAATGTTCAAGGATACCCGGAGTGAACTAGGCTATGTTTTATTTGATTTGTATCCGTGGTGCGTAGCAATATTAGGGAGCCAAAACAGAAAATGTCAAATTTCTGGATCGGTAAACTGAACGTAATAAGAGAAATGCAAAACGCAATTTCCGATCTTTTACGGTTCTTGTTCTTTTACCGTGAGAGGGATAATGACGGAGACTATTTACCTCATCTGCCAGGCATTAAATATCGATCGATCCAATTTACAGTTCATGTCAGTTTCAACCAGTCACAGTGGACTATCACTGAGATATTATCGAAATGAAATTTTTGCACCAGATAGACAACTGTTTGGAAATTATCGAGGGTGATTCGCATTTGTTTCCGATTTTTAACCTAACACGTAGTATATACAAGGCAGTGAATAGGACTAAATATGGTGACAATTACGAAGAAATTTGTAGAAGTGATTTTATCACAATGGTATACAATATATTCAATTTAATATTATATGAAATATCTATGTTATTTTAATTTGAGTCCGCCTGGTGGCCATGATCGTTAAGGCATTTAAGTCTAGACGGTCTGACACCGCGGTTAGCCGGTTCGAGTCCAGTTGTTCGAAAATATTTTCACTATCAGAATGTTGACCGTCAGGGTAGGGGAGGTGATGGTGTACAATTTGTAATCACTAGATTGCGTGCCAAAAGCCGGGATTGAATTCCATACCTCTCCGCAGTGCTCATATGGAGTATGGAGTGAGGGCATATGACGCTGCTGATGGTTATTCGTCCGTCGGATGGCGACGATGAGCCTTGAAAAGACCCCTTGGTACTATTCGACAGAATAGGATATGTGTCGGCACCGGGTTTCACCTTCTCCCTTCCTAATAGCATATATTACGTCATTCATTTCATCTCATTAACTCCTCTGATGAGGTTGACGTCAGGAAGGGCATCCGGTCAAAAAAGCCCACCACGATAGATTCATCTCACCTCATAGCTGACCCCATAGAGAAACGGAACAAGGGTTGGACAAACTAAAAACCTATGTTAATTTTATTAATAGTTTATATTAAACATTTCATTCAGTAAATAGAGAGTGTAACAATAAAGAACGGTCAAATTTTCAGGATATATTCCTCATATGTAGAAAAAGAAAATAAGTTACTGCACATAGAAATGCTGTATTTCCATGGTAGAACTCATTTTCTTCAACTCTACATAGCAGTGGGTGCGGTGAACACAATCATTACCCCAGCTGTAAATTTAAAAAAAAATATAAACAATCGTAGCCCCACTACACTCTCTAAAGTCAACATTAGCATTTTATAAGGCAGCATTTTTCGTGGAATGGTCTACCCGAGAAATATCTTTTAAGAATATTCTCAACCACACGCTCGCACATACTTCCAAATTGATATTCACGGCAGGGACGACACAATCTTAATCTATAGCAGATTTTAAACAATGTACTTACAGTTTCATCCCGTGACGCTTCGTGATAGTAAAGTCATGCATGGTTTTCACAAAAATACACTGAAGAAAATGGAAATTGCAACACCCAGAAGGAGTGGTGCTACATTGCTGCAATTGAACATGCAGGACGAGTGTTCGGTTGTGCTTCGATGATTACACTTTCAGGTCCCTCTGACCCCAAGTTTGGACAACAAACAATACAGGATGTGCCCACCACGAGCTGCAATACATTGACGAATTCGTCGAGGCATGGAGTCAATAAGGCCCTGGATCGCTTCCTGAGGAATTGTGGCCCATGCTTGCTGCACTGTACGGGTCAGATGTTCGAGTTGTGGGTGGCTGAGGACGGTTGGCCAGTTGTCGACCCATCATGCTCCACACATGCTCAATAGGACTGAGGTCCGGGGATCTAGCGGGCCATTCTAAGATTGTGATGTCGTGGAGAGCTTCTCTGGAGATGCGTGCAGTGTGAATGCTGGCACTGTCCTGCTGAAACATCCCATTAGCAATGTTCGCCATTATAGGGACAACCACTGGATTGAGTACCCTATCAACGTACTGTCGAGCAGTCATAGTACCCTCAACAAGCACTAATTGTGATTTCACATTGAAGCCAATAGTTCCCCAGACCATTAATGATTGGTGTTGGCCCTGTGTGCCTCTCGACAATAAGATCTGAGCGGCCCCTCTCCCCGGTACGTCGGCGCACACGATTCCGGCGATCACTACGGTCAAGACAGAAGCGCGATTCATCACTAAAGACGACCCTATGCCATTCGTCGACCCATGTCGATTTTTCTCGACCTTACACGTCGCTGTTGTGGGGTCAATGGAACACCTTCTGCAGGGACACGGGCTCGTAAGCCAGCTGCACGCAGGCGATTACCAACTGTTTGTTGTGTAACGTGGGGTGCCACAGCTGCTCGAATTTGCGCTGCTGTTGCTTGGGGTTCCATCCGGGCCATCCGAATGATGCGGCGATCCTCTCTCACAGTTGTCTGTCGCGCTGGGCCTGTGCCAGGTCTACGAGTGTGGGTACCTTCATTTGACCACTGCTGCCATACACGTTGTACCGTAGATGCCTGTCGGCCAACACGTGCAGCGACAGTCCTTAGCGATAATCCAGCCTCACACAGCCCAATTATCCGAGCCCTCTCAAACGGCGACAGTTGTTGATAGCGTGCTCTTCTCTGTCGTCGAGGCATGTGTGACGGGGAATACTTCACGGCACAGACTGCAAGTCAACTACGCTACACCAGAGTCCGTATACCGGAGTTGATTCCTCCGCGACCAATCACGTGGGGAGACCTGTAGCAACAATCCAATGGGTCTGAAACTTTGATCGTTTACATATCTATATGGCATCGTTCCATATCTTGAAAATCAACACAAACGTCCAATTCCTTCATGGTGTTGCAATTTCCATTTTCTTAAGTGCATTTGTTTTTTACTTAAAAATCTAAATTAATCAGCAAAATTTAACTGGTATTTTACCGCCGTTGAAGTTTTATAGTTTCACTCGCATACTGAGTGTACCTGCATCCACGATAAACGAGGGGAAATATTTGTCGCGACGTATAACACACGTTATATTCATGAAGAATGCCACAGAACTCGCGAAACCTTCACCTATAATCCAAGAGGAACACTACTATATACCACTAACACAGACAACCATTCGCGCTTAACTCTGTGTTCATGCTGGACAACCGAAGTTAAATCGAAGAGTGGGGATCTGCACTCTGGTCAACCAAGCGAAGTCGTCTTTTGCACCGTGCACCGCGCAATGCACTGGTGCACACACCCTGAGAAGCCCTGGCTTAGATGTTCGTAATTTTTTAAACATTATAAAAGCGTTCTAAGGAATAATTATTAGAAAGAGTTAATAAAAAGCTTTTTACCCCAGCAGGTGGGTTTCAGTGCACGCTACTACTATATAGTACATTAATCATGGGAAATAAACAGGAACAGAACGTGCCAGCGTACCACATAAAACTCTTCCTTACATGAAATGTTCAAACTGCCCTCCGTTAGTATTGATATATGCATCAATCCACCATCGCATTGAATATTCCGGATGCGTTTACGGACCCATGTCCATACAACTTAATATTTTGTTCTCAGGAATGTGTCGAGAAACCTTGACCGTGCATTATTGTTACACTCTGTAAACTTACCAAATACAACTGATGGTTTAATCTTGTTCAGATCCCCCTGTGGGTGGGGGCGGTACAATAACACCCAAGGTATCCCCTGCCTGTCGTAAGAGGCGACTAAAAAGGGCCCTAGGGGTTCTGAACTTTGGAGCGTGGGTTGGCGACCACGGGGCACTTAGCTGAGTCCTGGCATTGCTTCCACTTACTTGTGCCAGGCCCCTCACTTTCATTTATCCTATCCGACCTCACTTGGTCAACTCTTGTTCTTTTCCGACCCCGATGCTATTACGTTTGCGAGGGCTATAGAGTCTTTCATTTTCATGCCCTTCGTGGCCCTTGTCTTCCTTTGGCCGATATCTTCATTTTTCGAAGTGTCGGACCCCTTCCATTGTTTTCTATCTGATTAGTGTTATATAGAGGATGGTTGCCCAGTTGTACTTCCTCTTAAAACAATAATGACCGCCACCACTCTTGTTCAGATCATTTCTCATACGTGCGCTCGTGAAATTATCGACAAGATGAATCTCACACGTTATATTGCCCTTGATAAATCGTGATTATTATATTTTTACAAACTGTTAGGAAGTATTGTATACGCGTAAATGTAAGTTATAAAGTGTGTATAACAGTAATATACAGAATATTTTATTTCCAATAATCTACATCTGATACGCTTTTACCGTACAAGCTGTAATAATTTAAATATTTACGAATTTAACATCACTGGCGATATGTTGTTCAGCCATGGTAATGTACTAACTGGCGATGGTGAATTTTTATAAGCTGTAAAAGCCACGTGGCCATCAGCCCCGATTCATCTATTATATATAAAATAACTTGTCCTGACTGACTGACTGACTGACTGACTGACTGACTGACTGACTGACTGACTGATTCATCATCGCCGAGCCAAAACTACTGGACATAAAGAAATGAAATTTTGAGGATATATTCATATTATGATGTAGGTGCTCGCTAAGAGAGGATTTTTGGATATACCTTCGGTAAGGGGGTGAAAACGGGGGTGAAATTTTAAAATGAGTGTATATATATCTCAAAACTTTTAAAGTTTACAGATGTAAAAATTGGTATTTAGAATCTTCTTTAAAAATAAGGAAACACGTATTTTTTGTTTTCAGAAAATCCCAATAGGAGAGATGAAAAAGGGTGAAAATGGGTTGAACGCCTTTAATCAGGATACCGGTACTTATATCTCAGAAACTGAAGATATTACAGACCTGAAAACTGGTACTTTTGATCTCTTTTAAAAATAAAGAAGCACGTATTTTTTTTGTTTTTGTAAAATCCAATTAATGGGAGGGTGAAAAAGGGGTGAATTTTTAAAATGAGTGAATCTATATCTCCAAACTTTTAAAGTTTGCAGATGTAAAAATTGGTATTTAGAATCTTCATTAAAAATAAAGAAACACGTATTTCTTTGTTTTCGGAAAATCGCAATAGGAGGGGTGAAAAGGGGTGAAAAATGGGTTGAATGCCTTTAATGAGGCTACTTATATCTCAGAAACTGAAGATATTACAGACCTGAAAATTGGTGTTTGGGATCTCTTTTAAAAATAAAGAAACATGTATTTTTTGTTTTTCTGGAAAACCCAATTAAGGGGGGTGAAAAGAGGGTAATATTTTAAAATGACTGTATCTATATCTCAAAACTTTTAAAGGTTATAGATGTAAAAATTGGTATTTAGAATCTCCATTAAAAATAAAGAAACACGTATATTTTGTTTTCGGAAAATCGTAATAGGAAGGGTGGTAAAGGTTGAAAAAGGGGTCGAATGCATTTCATGAGTCTACTTATATTTCAGAACCTGAAGATATTACAGACCTGAAAATTGGTGTTTGGGATCTCCTTTAAAAATAAAGAAACACGTATTTTTCTTTTTGTGGAAAATCCAATTAATGGGAGGGGGTGAAAAAGGGGTGATTTTTTAAAATCAGTGTATCTATATCTCAAAACTTTTTAAGTTTATAGACGTAAAAATTGGTATTTAGAATCTCCTTTAAAAATAAAGAAACACGTATTCTTTTGTTTTCGGAAAATCCCAATAGGAAGGGTGTAAAAGGGTGAATAATGGGTTGAATGCCTTTCATGAGGCTACTTATATTTCAGAACCTGAAGATATTACAGACCCGAAAATTGGTATTTTGGATCTACTTTAAAAGTAAAGAAACACGTATTTTTTCGTTTTTGGAAAATCCAAATATTGGGGGGTGAAAAGGGGGGGGTGAATTTTTTAAAATGAGTGTGTCTACATCTTAAAACTTTAAAATTTACAGATGTGAAAATTGGTAGTTAGAATCTCTTCTAAAAATAAAGGAACACGTATTTTTTTGTTTCCTGTAAATCCTAATAGGATGTAAAAGGGTGAAAAATGGGTTGAATGCCTTAATTGAGGATACACATATCTCAGAAACGAAAGATCTTACAGAACTGATAATTTGCATATGGGATCTCCTTTAAAAATAAAGAAAGGCGTATTTTTTAGTTTTTGGAAAAGCCAATTAATGGCGGTTAAACAGGAGTGACAAAATGGGGTGAATTTTTTGAAAGACTATATCTACAGAATATCTTGGAAACGTAAAATGTTACAGACGTAAAGAGTGGGTGTAAATCTCCTGTAAATGTAAAGAAATATAGGTGATTTTTTTTTTGGAAACTCCACTTAAGGGGAACTCAAAAGGGGTGAAATTTTAAAATGAGAATTTTTACAGTATATCTAAAAAAACTTAACATGTTACAGAAGTGAAATATGGTATATTTTATCTCCATTAAACATAAAGAAACGTGTACTTTTAGTTTTCGAAAATACCACTTGGGCGGAAAGGGGGGGGGGTAAAAGTGACTGAAAATGGTGATGAATTCTTTTAATTAGGCTACTGATATCTCAAAAATGAAGATGTTACAGACGTGAAATTTGATATTTGCAATCTGCTTTAAAAGTAAAGAAACACGTATTCTCGGAAAATCCAATGAAGGGGAGGGGGGGGGTGAAAGAATTGAAAAATTAATTGACTGAATTGTATGAGAATACATACATCTAATAAAAACTAAAGTTGTTACAGACGTGAAAATTCTTATTTGGACCTCCTTTAAAAACAAAGAAGAACGCGTTTTGGTGGGGAAACCATCTTGGAGGGCGGGAGTGTAAAGGAGTTGAATTCCTTTCATGAGGACACATAAATGGAAAACTGAAGAAGTTAGAGTCGTGATAATTGGTATTTAGAAGATCCTTTACTATTAAAGAAACAAGTATTATTTGCGGGGAAATTCACTTAAGTGGGGGTGGGGGATTATTGTGAAATGGAGTGAAAAAAAAAGTGAATTATTTTTATGGGGATACTTATATCTCAAAACTGAAGATAATAGACGTGAACATTGGTGTTTGGAATCTGCCTTAAACATAAAGAAACAAGCATTCTTTTAATTTTTTATGGGGGGGGGGGGGTTGGCGGTAAATAAACTTAACTTCGGTGCGGTGTAGAAGGAGGTGAGACCAATTGATTTTACTGTTACTAATGTACTTATAAGGATCCTCCGTTGCTCCGCCAGCGTCTCACAGCTGGGTTCCGTGGTTCAAATCCCGGTCACTCCATGTGGCATTCATGCTGGACAAAACGGAGGCGGGACAGGTTTTTCTCCGGATACTCCGGTTTTTCCTGTCATCAGCCATTCCAGCAACACATAATAGTTCAGTACCGCCAAGGCACCCAATATGACACCACGCCGGATCTCCTGAAGGATTTTATCCATATTAAAAATATTATAGGAAAAGATGGCAAAGATTTACGGACCCAACTGACCGGGAGGAATACCTGAGCCTAGCCCGGGAAGTACGAAATCGATTGCTGGAAAGGAAGATTTAAAAGTGGGAGGAAACGTGCCGTAAAATCATAGAAAAACAGTCAGATCGGGAATTTTGGTGGATTCTCGCAGAAAACGAGTCAGATCGCGAATTTCGGCGGATTATATATCTAATACAATAAGCATTCAATTATAAATTTCAGTATAATACCGTAGCGAAGCACGGGTATCTTGCTAGTCAGGAATATAATGAAAATGACCATCAGAGTAAGAAAAGCATGAAGAAATGGGGAGGTGATGGAACTGGCGTATCGCTTTTAGTACCGGGAGTGTCCCAGGACAAGTTCGGCTCGCCAGATATAGGTCTTTTGATTTGAAGCCCGTAGGCGTCCTGCGCGTCGTGATGAGGATGAAATGATAATGAAGACGACACATAAACCCAGCCCCCGTGTCAGCGAAATTAATCAATTATGTTTAAAATTCCCGACCCTGCCGGAAATCGAACCCGCGACCCCTGTGACCAAAGGGCAACACGCTAACCATTTAGCCATGAAGCCGGACAGGGAGGTAGAGGTGTTGAAGCCCTAATGCTATCGAGCTGGAAGAAAAATGTGACTGGCCTACAATGTCGTAAACTCCTAAAACTTAACAATGACACTACATTAACAAGTTATTGTTGTTAGTTGAGGTGCGCTTTCTCTCTTCTGTTGACAGTCATCTCCAACTGTTGCAATTACAAAAACTAACCTGTCAATGAAGAATACACCACAGATAATAAATAAAGTGACCTTCCTTAAGTTCTATTCAAGTTATATTTATTGGACAAACACACAATTATTATCAAGACAAAGAATCAATTGGAAAACGCCATCTAGAATTTATCTTTCTCGATATTATAGTATACAGGTTTTATGAATAAATTGCTTGAACTTATAATCTCTTCTATTCCCTTCTCGACGACTTTCCTCAACCACTTTGCACAACGACGACTATTCTTCAGGATGGTATCTAGTACTGATGATCAATGTCTGAGAGTAACAGTTACCTCTAGTTGGCCATCCACAGTAATCAAAGGATATAAAAGTCCCTTTTCCATACTAATAACAGCTTTAATCCATTTGAGTTTTGAATGAAGCTGTTAAAAGAAACAAGTACAAAGAGTTTTGGGCCGAATACTTTTATCTTAATGTTAACTCCTCAAATTTCTTATCAATGTATAAACAATCATGATGGAATAACATATTTGTATTTAGTTCTATTACCATATTTCGCGTGGTCTTGCGACGGGTAAAGAATCCCAAAAATCCATTCTTTTGGCGAAAAAAGGACCTGTATGCATTATTAGATCCTTATTTATTTCCAGGTACCGGAACGTCGCCTCTTCCGTCACAGGAAGCCATTTCAGAGGAATCAACTCGGTAGTTTCCGGCGTAGGATTACCAGTTGAAGCGAAGTCTGACAGCATTTTAGTCACTCGCATTATAGTTGCACTTTCTTCTTTATTTGGTCCTCCCGGGAAATCAACTCCCCTCCAGAAAACAAAGAATAAGTCATCCATATGGTTCACTCCTAGAGGTGTTCGACTTACGTTATTGCTCACAATAACGCTAAGTCGCCCTTCAAATGCAAACAAGTATACATAGACTGGCATACCAGTAACACTAGCCTGTGCCAAAGCTGCTTGATATGTATTATAGTTATATCTAGTGTCAGAAAACAAGTCTACCAGTTGTTTAAAATGATCCTTTCTGATCGATGTTCCACCAAAGTAGAATTTCTCCACCTTTTCAACCATTACATCAGAAATATTGCAGGAAATAAAATTATTAAGAACAATAAATTCAAATTGTTCACTGAGTTCACTTGGTAATGTATCATTTTGTGTTATGAGGTATGGTAATCTTAAGCACTCTGTAGCAGTTACTCCAGTAATGGCTGGTACTTTATGGACTTTCCCTTGTCGGACGAGTTGAAGAGGAGAGTCTGTCAAAAAAGGGGGATCAGAAGTATTATTTTGAATCTCCTTGACGATTCCATACGGAAGTGGATAGGTGGCACCCCAGTGAGGGAAAAAATACAAAGTTTGTACAAGTTTATCAACTCTTGTTTCTGCCAGACACTTTACAATGTCGTCTGACGAACTATAACTGCAACCGATTACCTCAGCTACATTGTATGCCTGAGTGATCGGTGAGGTTTTAAAAGCCCAATGATGGACCGCAGAACCACTTTCAAATATAACACGGTGGAATAAACCTTCAGTTAATGGAGACATCGTTAAGCTATGGGCGCAAGCAGCTCCAGAATTGTAACCGAACACAGTCACCAAATCGCGATTACCACCAAATGCCTCAATGTTTCTCTGGATCCACCGTAAAACTTCGACAGTATCTTTGAGTCCATAGTTACCAGGCAAGGCAGAGTCTCCAGTGCTTAAAAATCCAAGTGGTCCTAATCGATAATTGAATGTCACTAACACAATATCATGCTCCAGAAGGTACTGAGGGCCTGCAAGTTCAACTCCCCCATGTCCTTCAACAAAGCCTCCATCATGTATCCACATAATTACAGGGTCCCGTACCGCATTCATGCGGACATATACATTGAGAAACAGACAATCTTCATCGCCAGCATACTCTCCAGTAGAAAGTATCATCTGAGGGCAGATCGAACCTTCAGTTGACGCGTCCAGAACGCCACTCCACGGCGACTTTCGTTGTGGGGGTTTAAAACGCCGACGTCCTGTTGGAGGCTCGGCATATGGTATTCCTCTGTAGGCGAGGAATTCTCGACTGTGGCAAGTCAGCATTTTAGAACCTCGCACACCTCCTTCGGCAATCATTACAAAGTCCTCTCTTTGGGCATCGATCGCCGCCAGTGTCATACAAAGACCTAGTACCCAGAGCATGGCCATAGGCTGATGAAAGCTCGCAACAGTTTGGAAGTGAAAAAATTTTGGGTACGATTCTTCAGTGACCTGAAATGATACATAATTTAGTAGACAGTGAGAAGGTAGTGGTGGTGGTGATTATTGTTTTAAGTGGAAGTTAAACTAACAAGTCATCCCCCCTAAACTCAAACCAAAAGTGAAAAATTAAGACCACTCGAAGAATGAAGAAAGGAAAGAGCCACGAAGGCCATGGTAATGAAATACCTTTTAGGCTTCGCAAACCTAATAACACAGACATTAGAAGAGAATAAGATGAAAGATGAAAGCGATGAGCCTGGCACAAGCAAGCAGAAACAATGCCCGACTAAACTAGGGACCAGGTAGTCCGCAGTGTAGGCCGTTGTTACTGCTGCTCCCCCACTGGCCAATTTGAAAGCCCATGGGGTATCAGGTCTTTTAGAGTCAATGGGACAAACGAGGAAGTTTAGTGCAGAGATAGTCATGGATAAAGTAGAAATAGGTATACTAACTTTGCCACGTTATGTGCAGGTCGTGATGGTGGTGATTACTGTTTTAAGAGGAAGTACAACTAGGCAACCATCCTCTATTAAACGGAAGAGGTCCGACACTTCGAAGAATGACGGTATCGACAAAAGAAAGGGAAGGGTCAGGAAGGGCGTTGAAATGAAACTAGGCCTCGCAAAACTAATACCGTCGGGCTCGGAAAAGAAGAGATGACCATGGGAAGTCGGAATGGCGAGGAGCCTGATACAAGTAAGTTTCAGCAATGCCAAACAAAGATGTGACCGGTAGTCACCAACCCACGCTCCCTCCCTGAGTCCCCTTTTAGTCATATTTTACGACAAACAGGGAAGGCCGTGGAAGTATTCCACCCACAGGGGGTACAAGTTATGTGCAGGGGGAAGAAAAAGACCTTACGCATCGCATTATCCTTGCTCTAGGTTTAACAAGTTTTACACACAATCATTGCATAATTTACGTATACTACCAAATAATACGTTCTCGCATCTGTTGCACAGCTATCTAATATTAATAAAACAAATACCAGCGTCCCAACATATACTTTCTACCACCTTCACGTATTAGAAACCCAAAACAAGAAAACATGGAGGTATAGCCAAAATGGACTTGGCCTACCAAGTGACCGCTCGGTATGAAGACCTACAGATTACAAGGTGACTTGCGGTCAACACGACGAATCCTCTCGCTGTTTTTCCATGGCTTTCTAGACCGAGACCACTTTCTTACTGTCAGACAGATCCTCAATTGTAATCACGTAGGCTGAATGGACCTCAAAACCAGCCATTCGGTCTAGGTAAATATTTCTGACCTGGTCGCGAATCGAACCCGGGGCCTGCGGATGAGCGGTAGGCACGCTACCCCTACACCATAGCGCCAGTATTTGAAACCCATGTCCCTGAAAATGCATAAGGTCTGAGTTAATACTTCCCCCAAAGACCTCTGGGTCTTACTTATTTGCTTAAAATTTATTTACAGTTGGAAATTCGTCGTAGGAACATCCCATATATTTTACCTTGAAGTACGTCTTTATTAAACCCATATAACGTCATGTCTGTCTCTTGCCCTCTGGGTTGTTTATCGAGTGCCCTAAGGACTACGCTCATTTTTATCAGTAATAAAAGTTTATTTTCCCCAATTATTCTCTGGACAGTGCTAAAGCTTCAGCAGTCCGCTCCCGTGTTTTGGTAACATCGCGAATCGGCATGCTGGTTTACGCATCTGCTTAAGATGCAGTGGAATCAGAGATACGGCTTTTTGCAGACGATGTTATTCTGTACAGAATAATAAATAAGTTACAAGATTGTGAGGAACTGCAAAATGACCTCGATAATGTTGTGAGATGGACAGTAGGCAATGATATGATGATAAACGGGGTTAAAAGCCAGGTTGTGAATTTCACAAATAGGAAAAGTCCTCTCAGTTTTAATTACTGCGTTGATGGGGTGAAAGTTCCTTTTGGGGATCATTGTAAGTATCTAAGTGTTAATGTAAGGAAAGATATTCATTGGGGTAATCACATAAATATGATTGTATTCGTAAATAAATGGTACAGATCTCTGCACATGGCTATGAGGGTATTTAGGGGTTGTAGTATGGATGTAAAGGAGAGGGCATATAAGTCTCTGGTAAGACCCCAACTAGAGTATGGTTCCAGTGTATGGGACACTCACCAGGAGTACTTGATTCAAGAACTGGAAAAAATCCAAAGAAAAACAGCTCGATTTGTTCTGAGTGATTTCCGACAAAAGAGTAGCGTTACAAAAATGTTGAATTTCTGGGCTGGGAGGACTTGGGAGAAAGGAGACGAGCTGCTCGACTAAGTGGTATGTACCGAGCTGTCAGTGGAGAGATGTCGTGGAATGACATCGGTAGACAAATAAGTTTGAGTGGTGTCTTTAAAAGTAGAAATCACAATATGAAGATAAAGTTAGAATTCAATAGGACAAACTGGGGCAAATATTCGTTTATAGGAAGGGGAGTTAGGGATTGGGATAACTTACTACGGGAGATGTTCAATAAATTTTCAATTTCTTTGCAATAATTTAAGAAAAGGCTAGGAAAACAACAGATAGGGAATCTGGCACCTGGGCGACTGCCCTAAATGCAGATCAGGATTGATTGATTGATTGATTGATTGATTGATTGATTGATTGATTGATTGATTGATTGATTGATTGATTGATTGATTGATTGATTGATTGATTGATTGATTGATTGATTGATTTAGGAAACGTTTAAAACTTTCTGCCTGGTTCGTGCTCACTGTCTATGGTTTATCACTCGATCTGTCAAACTAGCAGCACCTGCGGCTCCATCCGCATTGAAGTCGGGATTAGAAATCGGATTTCAACCCAGTTGATAACAATTAAACAGTCCAATAATGTACGTGGGGGTGGTAGAATATATCTGCGGTATCCCCTGCCTGCCAACTCGGGAGGCTGGGTTAGTGACCACGGTTCTACTAGCTAAATCTAACATTCCTTCCACTTACTTGTGCCAGTCTCCTCACTTTAATCTTTCCTACCTGACCTCCCTTGGTCAACTCTTGTTCTCTTCCGATCCCGACTGTATTAGGTATGCGAGACCTAGGGGGTATTTAATTTTCACGCCCTTCGTGATCCTTCTCTTTCTTTGCCGATACCTTCATTCTTCGAAGTGTCGGACCCTCTTCCGTTTTCCTCTTGATTAGTAATGAGACACTACATGAGCGAATGGTGTGGTTAGATTTGGCAGTTAGAGGAATTAGAATTGTCTCAGTCTATTCACCATACGAGAGTAAAGATTAGGAGAAAATTATATGAAGCAATGAGCGACATAATAGTCAGGATCAACAACAAGGTTAGTTTAGAGCTAATGCGCGATTTCAACGTGGGAGTAGGACATAGAACTGAAGGGTTTGAGAAGGTGATGGATAAATGTGGGGAATATATGGAAGGTAATTGGAATGGGAAGCGTTTACTAGACTTCTGTGCTAATATCGGATTGTAGTTACCAATACATTCTTCAAAGCATAAGGCTATTCACCGCTGCACAGGGGAGGGTAAGGGCACCAGATCCATAACAAACTATATCTTAACCGACTTTGAAATGAGGAAATATATTAGGAATGTGCAGGTATTCCGGGGATTTCTTATAAAACAAGCCACTACCTGATTTTCTAGTGAACTAAGTATCTTCTAGCCCTAGGGATAAAGTTAAATCTGTCTGCAGACGAATAGGGGTAGACAATCTCCAGGATGAGGACATTAACAGAAGTACATGGACATGATTAGTGAAAAAGTTCCAACGCAAGCAGGTTTCAGATATAGAAAGAGAAGTGGTGGCATATACGAGTGCCGTAGTAGAACAGCAAGGGAATTCCTAGGACTCACCTGTGTGTAAAGATGGGGAAAAACGAACATTTTGGTGGAATAATGAAATGAGAGCAGCTTGTAAACATAAAAAGAAGGCGTATCAAAAAGGGCTCCTAAGGACTGATGTAGACAGGGAATTCCACGAACATGGAAGAAACAGAGCGAAACAAATAACTGTTGAATCCAAGAAGAAGTCGCGGGAAGATTTCGGTAATAACTTGGAAAGGCTAGGTCAAACGGCAGCGAAACTTTTCTGGACAGTAATAACAAGTGAGAGAAAAATGAAATTAGTATTCTGGGTCAATCAGGTAAACTCATAATAGATCCCTGGGAATCACTGCACAGGTGGACGGAATATTTTGAAGATCTTCTCAGCGTAAAAGGAAATCTTTCAGGTGACGTCGCGAAGAACCGAGCTCATGGGGAGGAGGACAATGATGTTGGTGAAATTATGCTTGAGGAAGTGGAATGCATGGTAGCCTAAATAAATGCCATTGTCATAAAGCAGCTGGAATAGATGACATTAGATCTGAAATGGTGAAATATAGTGGGAAGGCAGAGATGAAATGGCTTCACAGATGAATAAGATTAGCGTGGAATATTAGAAAGGTACCTTCTGGCTGGACGAAAGCAGTAATTGCACCTATCCATAAGCAAGGAAACAGGAAGGATTGCAACAACTATCGAGGTATTTCACTGATTAGTATGTCAGGTACGGTGTTCACTGGCATTTTGGAAGGGAGGGTGAATCAGTGATTGAGAGAAAGTTGGATGAAAACAGGTGTGGTTTCAGACCACATAGGAGCTATCAGGATCAGATTTTCAGTATGCGGCAGGTAATTGAAAAATGCTACGAGAGGAATAGATTGTTATATTTATGTTTCGTAGGTCTGGAGAAGGCATTTGACAGAATACCGGGGGAAAAGGATGTTAGCCATTCTGGGGGACTACGGGATTAAGGGTAGATTATTAAAAGCAATCAAAGACATGTTGACAATTGAGCTGCGGTGAGAATTGGTGGTAGAATGAGTACTTGGTTCAAGGTACTTCCAGGGGTTAGACAAGGCCGTAAATTTTCACCCTTGCTGTTCGTAGTTTACATGGATCATCTGCTGGAAGGTATGAAGTGGCAGGGAGGGATTCAGTTAGGTGGAAATGTAATAAGAAGTTTGGCCTATGCCGACGATTTGGTCTTAAAGGCAGATTGTGCTGAAAGCTTGGAACTTGAAAATAGGTGCAATGAGTATGGTATGAAAATTGGCCTCTCCAAGACTAAAGTGATGGCAGTAGGTGAGAAACCTAAGGGAACTGAATGTCAGGTTGGGAATACAAAGCTGAAAGAAGTGGATAATTTCAAGTATTTAGGATGTGTAATCTCCCAGATTGGTAGTATAGTAAGTGAGAATGAATCAAGGTGTAGCAAAGCTAATGCAGTGAGTTCGCAGTTGCGATCAACAGTATTCTGTAAGAATGAAGTCAGTTACAGGAGTGGTGGTAGTGGTGATGGTGGTGATTATTGTTTTAAGAGGAAGCACATCTAGGCAACCATCCTCTATTAACACTAATCATAGGGGAAAATCGTGCAAGAGGTCCGACACTTCGAAAAATGAAGGTATCGGTCAAAGAAAGGTAAGGGCCACGAAGGGCGTGAAAATAAGAGACTCCTTTAGCCTTGTAAACCTAACACAATCAGGGTCATAAAAGAACAAGAGTTGGCCAAGGGAGGTAGGATAGAATAGATGAAAGTAAGGACCCTGGCGCAAGTGGAAACAATGCCAAGATTCAGCTATTGGCCCCGTGATCGTAAACCCACGTTCCCAAGTTAAGAGCCCCTGGGATCCCTTTTAGTCGCCTCTTACGATGGGCAGGGGCTACCGAGGATGCTATTTTACCCCCACCCACCCACCCACCCACCCACCCACCCACCCACCCACAGGGGGGGACAGCACCAAGACAAAACTATCTTTACACTGGTCTGTTTTCACACCAACTTTGCTTTATGGAAGTGAAAGTTGGGCGGACTCAAGATATCTTATTCATAAGTTAGAAGTAACAGACATGAAAGTAGCGAGAATGATCGCTGGTACAAACAGGTGGCCACAATGGCAGGAGGGTATTCGGAGTGAGGAGATAAATACTACGTTAGAAATTAACTCGATTTATGAAGTGATACGCATAAACTAGCTTCGGTAGTGGAAACATGTGAGGTGAATGGAGGAGGTTCGGTTACCTAGGATAATAATGGACTTGGTCATGGAGGGTAAGATAAGTAGAGGGAGACTAATACAACGATGGTTAGGCTCAGTTTCTAATGATTTAAAGATAAGAGGGATTGAACTAAAGGAGGCCGCAGAACTAGTTACAAATAGAGGATTGTAGCGGCGTTTAGTAAATTCACAGAGGCTTGCAGACTGAACACTGAAAGGCATAACGGACTATAATGAGCAACTGAAATTTGTTAGTTTATATATCGAAAGACAGTGAGTTCTTAGGTCATCATCTCGTAGGCAACGAGCCAAAGGAATGCGGGAAGTATTGTTATGGTAATCATGGAAATGAAAGTACAGAACCTATGCAACGGCCCTTTTGTCTTAATAACTTCCATAAATGTTTATCCACGATTATGGATGCGGAGTAATGATTCAGTCAGGTACTTTGAAACAGCAATGATAAACAAATAATCACAATCACAATAGTTCTCTAATAATTCAAACACTATTCGGTAGATAATGTAGAAAACTACCTTTACAATTACCGTTTTATAGGCTTCTCCATGGTGGTAGCTGAGGTGATTGTTGTTTTACGAGGAAACAACAATTAACAGCACTTTTCCATAGCTCCGATGGTCATTCATCTTTTTATCCCAGGATTGAGCAAGTAACATTTGTCCTACTAATTTCATTATCCCGCAGAGGCTTACAATGGGTGATGGGTCCCAAGATCACTCTGACTTCTACTTATTGTCCCTGCTCCTCTCTGTCCTCCTTCCTATCTGACCTCATTAGGTCAACAGTTCTTCTCTTCCGACTCCAACGATAAGTTACTTTGTTTTTAGTTGAACAGCATTTAATTGTTCAGCAAAGACACACGCTTTCTCAGATTGCTTTTTACAAGGAAAAAGATAAAATAGGTAAATATTCAATATACAAGACAAAAAAATACGAACTAGTAACGTCTTTCTGTGACGTTAAAAGAGAGCTCATTTTACTAAAAGAAAACAAGACCGCACACCCTCGCCCTTAAGGGATTGCAAATGTTCGCACACACAAGAAAAGATTAATCCTTCATTTTAAAATCTCATAATATGTTCTGCTGAACTATTGAATAAGGCAATAATGATTGGTTTGGGAATGAATTAAAAACCGTCACTGAGCAATAACACAACAGCTGAGACAAATAATCGATTCACAAGAAATAAATAACATATCTTGAGATTAAGTTTGCGACACCAAGGGAATTGCATTTTCATGCCTTTCGAAGTCTTTCCATAGCCGATGCTATTATTCAAAGGTCGGGCAAATCTTGTTCAATTTTCAATTAACGTTAAGAAGTCCCGAATATTATTTCCTTTTGCCCCCTCACGACCATCTTTCTGCAAGGCAGGTCAGAGTAATGGATTCTGCCAACGATAATAAGCTGCTACCTTCTGGGGATCGCATATATCCTCGACCATCTTCACAATTCTGAGCGTACCAATTACAAATATCCAACTGGTAAGTTATACTGTAAACTTCGTGGTGAAACTCTGTCTCATAAACGGTAATTTCCTACAGTAAGAGTAGGAGATAGTAGGGAAATAAAATACCACCGTGAAAAAAAAAAACTGGTCCCTTGCCAGGGTTACGGCGAAGCCTGGTAAATGACCAGAAGCCAGAAAACATCTTGAGGCAACCTCTAGGGCTAACAACCCTAGTTGTAAAAGGATGGGTACCCGTCCAAAGCAAAGTCAAGTCAAAAAGCATGATGGCACAACATTTCAAGAAACATACCCCAGGGGGTAAATCTTCGGATAAATCCCTCGTCGTGAACGCCACGGCGCACGAGTCTCGTTCGGATTCTGGGAGAGACTCGACATCATGCAAGAGACGAGTCGGAGCGTCTCGGTGTACCCCGAAGAGTCAAAAACTCAGGCCAAAATCTAAAACCTTTCTAGCAACTTTCAACATAAATTCACTTACACAAACTGGCAAGCTGAAAACCCTCACCAAAGCTCTTCACGAAAATCAGATATCCATAATGGCCCTACAGGAAACAAGGTACCCAGATGAAGAGATTTTTGAATCCGAAGGCTACCGATTTTTCAAGAGCAAAGCCCAAAGAGGAATCCTCAATGGAGCTGTGATGCTTGGAACCGCGTTTGCTGTTAGAACCAAGATCCTTAAATCGGTTGCAAATTTCGAACCTGTGAATGACAGATTGTCTATACTCACAATTAAATGCGCGAACAAAACCTACGCCCTAGTTAACGCACATGCTCCTACAAACGATAAGAACAAGTCTGATCCAGACGAAGTTGATAATTTCTGGGACCTACTGGATGAAAAATTAAACAAAATCCCCAAACACCATGTCAAGTTTCTTTCGGGTGACTTCAATACCCAACTAGGTCGTGAACAGAAGTACAAGAAAGTTATAGGAAATTACCCTGCTCACAAAAGAACCAATCCCAACGGCAAAAGACTGGTGTCCATTTGCGAAAATCACAACCTGCAGGTCATGTCGACCCACTTTCGCCATCTACCCAGAAAGCAAATGACTTGGCGTTCTCCCGTCCAAGCTCTCGGAGAGTTCCAAATTGATCATGTTGCAATCTCCAGGAGAAACACCCTGAGATTATGAATGTCAAGGTAAAGAAAGGATCAATGTGGCCTCAGATCATTATATGTCTCTTATCAAATTCAAACCAATTCCCGCAAACACAAGGAAGACAACCAAACAGACCATACGCTTCGACAATGATAAACTTTGGCAAAGGGTCGAGGAGTTCCAGGAGAAGGCTAGACCAAATGACTGTGACTTTAACAACGCCAAAAGTCTCCTTGTTGAGGCCGCCAAAGACGTTGCAGAAATCAAAAGAAGCAAAAAGCATGCCTGGTGGAATGGTACCTGCGAATCAGTCCTCCAAGAAAGACTCAATGCGTGGAAACAGTACTACTCTACGAAATCAGAAAATGATTGGGAAACATACAAAATCCAACGTGCCCAAGCAGCTAGGGTGTTCAGAACTGAGAAACGTAAATACGAAAAATCTCTCATTGAAAAGATAGAACAAAACTTTAGGAAGAATGAAAGCAGAGAGTACTACAGAGCCTTCAAACGCAAACTCACTGGTTATAAACCACCATCTCTATGCTCTGAGCGAAAGGACGGCTCACTGGCGACGTCAAATGAAGAAAATTGCTGCATTCTGGCAGACTACTTCAAGAATTTACTTAATTGCTCTAAACCGCAAAGCCCCATTGAAACCAAGGAACCCTTACTCAGGTACCCAGATTACAGACCACCCGACAGAGATGAAATCAAGCACCACATTGCCCGTCTCAAAAATAACAAAGCGCCGGGGGAAGACTCAGTAGTAGCAGAACTATGGAAATATGCCCCAGAGGAATCACTTGATATCTTGCAAAAGCAAATAGAAGAAATTTGGAACAAGGAGACCCTACCCGAAGATTGGAAAATAGCTTTGATCCATCCATTACACAAAAAAGGCAGCATGCAGAACATCAACAACTACAGAGGAATATATTTGCTACCCGTGACTTACAAAATTCTATCACTTGCCATCCTGGAGCGTTTGGAAGCACAAGTCGAACATCAAATAGGTGAATACCAAGGAGGGTTCAGAAAAGGTCGCTCAACAGCTGAACAGATACAAAATCTCAAAACGATCATCAGATATTGTACACCAAGGTCCAAGCAGTATGTGTCTGTTTTTGTGGACTTTAAGAAAGCGTACGACTCCATTGACCGGGAAGTCCTGGTAAACATCTTAAATGAATTTGGAGTTGATTTGAAACTGCTGGCATTAATTAGAGCCACCCTGACCGATACAAAATCCAAGGTGAAGTTCCACGGATGTCTCTCGCATTCCTTTGACATCAAAACAGGAGTCCGACAAGGTGATGGGCTATCCCCGATACTCTTCAACTGTGTTCTTGAAAAGATCATCAGAACCTGGCGGGTGAGATTACAGGAAACCAACTACAGTCCATTGAGAATAGGAACGAAATCTAAGGGGATCGCAACGGACTGCTTAGCATTTGCCGATGATATTGCTGTTCTCTCAAACGACATAGAAACCGCTAGAGCTCAAGTTGAAATTTTAAAGGAAATTGCCGAACAAACTGGTCTGCAGATATCGTTTGAGAAAACAGAAGTAATGACTAACATCAAAGAGGCTCCACCAAAACTCCATACAAAATACGAGGACATCACCCGAATAGACAAATTCAAATACCTGGGTGAGATCATCATGAAAAATGGACTGGACAAAGAAGCACTTCAGGAGCGAGTACGCAAACTGGAAATAGCCTACCAAACATCCCGTAGTCTACAACAAAAAGTGCCTTTCCCAAAACACCAAGATACGTCACTATGAAACAGTTCTGAAGCCAGTAGTTCTATATGCAGCCGAAACCCTGTCTCTAAATGCCAACAAAGGACTCCTTGAAGAACTGGAGAAAAGAGAACGCAAAATTGTGAGAGGAATCTTGGGATCAAAGTACAGAAATGGAGTCCATCAAAAGAGCTCCAACAAGGAAGTTTACAGCAAAATAGAGAAAATTACCGACATAATCAGAAAAAGACGGGCACGATTTTACGGTCATCTGAAAAGAATGGACGGAAGAAAGTTAACTAAAGAAATATTTCACTTTTTTTTAATTCAAACCCCACAACCACAATTCCCTGGTTTAGAAATACCAAAGAAGACCTTCAAATGCTACATATCTCAGCTGAAGACGCCCTTAACAGAGATCTCTTCCGCAAGAAAATATTGACGAACGGGCTAAACCGAGACGAGCAACCGAAGACAGAGGAGGAGCGTAAGCAGGCCCACTCACAAAGAATGAGGGAAATTTGGGCTCTAAAGAAGGCCAAGTTCAGTGTCAAATGCAACAAGACTTAACGTGGTCCTTGATGGCCCCAGCGAATTATATATAATAATAATAATAATAATAATAATAATAATAATAATAATAATAATAATAATAATAACAAGAAGAAGAAGAATAAGAAGGAGAAGAAGAAGAACGCAAGAAACAGCATAGCAAGTTCATGAAGAGATTTTGGGAGAAGAAGAAGAAAGGAAAACCATCATCAAGCTAACAAGTTCCAACACGCTCTGTAAACGGGCATAAGGAAGAAAGAATAATAACAATAATGATAACTAGTCAGCGTACTGACCTACGGTTCACTGGGTCTCGGGTTCGATTCCCGGCCAGGTCGGGAATTTTAGCGACGTCTGGTTAATTCCTCTAGCTCAGGGGGCTGGATGTGTGTGCTTGTCTTCAAGCACATCTTCATTTACATACAATATACCACACTACCAACCACCACAAAAAAATGCTACAATGAATACACTCATCCACATATGGTAGGCAGCCGGTCGTAAAACTGGGCTTAATCTATTGGAATTGGTATGTAAGTCCGTAGCGTTTTTCGCAAGTTCATTATACACCTAAGAGAGAAGTTAATCATGAACAATATATTCTCCTTCAATATCTACAGCAGTCTGCTAACGTTGGGGTAGTTTTTCGATCCTACGCCTGCAGAAATCTTGTGGTTTTGAGTTTTAAACAGTCGTCAAGCCATGTTCGGAGTGCATTTTCATCCGAAAAGGAAGTTCTTTGAAGGTTACTCGATAGAGAGAGGCAACGGTGAAGTATCTGAGGGAGCATGATCAGGCGAATAAGGTGGGAATGGAATGACTTCCCAATCCAACTCGTGGTTAGTGTTACCAGAGTGCGGGCGAGTGTTATCGTGCAGCAGCATCAGTTTACACAATCTTGTTGGCGATTTTTCTTGGACTGAGTCAGAAAGACATCTCAGTTGGTGGCAATAAACGTCGGCAGTGACGGTTACTCCTCGGAGAAGCAATTCGACACACCCTCTTTGTCCACTCAGATGCATAACATTATCTTTCGAGGAAGCGCATTGGACGTTGTACGGGGAGTTGCTTTTTTTCTTTTCTTTAACCCTAGCAAATACAGTAGAGACAATACGCGACACTTACGGATTTCGCCTTGCTAAAATGGGAGACAATTCGACGGTGGCGCTCCTAGTGACTTGACCTGAACAAATCGCGCTAAATTCAAATATCAATGGAAATGTATATACGGAAAAGGATAAATAAATTACGTCTAGAAAGAAAGTGGTATTGAAATATTAACTTCGAAGTTGCTAAAGCAATTCTGGATAAATGAATGAATAATTATTTAAAAGGTTATTATTCAAAGACTGAAATTAGACACACAAACAACATATGAAATGGGCTGCTGTGAACTGGCTTGATCTTTCATTTACGCATTACTTTTCTATCTTTAGCATTCCTGCCTGAATTTTTACTGTTAGATTTATCTTTTTCTCATTTAAAAACATTGTATGATCACATTAAGACACTTGTCAATAAAAATATCGGCACATTCTTTGCACACATGATGCAATGAATTAACATTTAAAAGCTGGACAATTTTCCTCTTAACATGAAGCCTACTAACAGAAAGAAAATCTATAAAATTCCTTAATATGAGAAGAGGGATTAAAGAAAGAAAAGTATGAAAATGTTGTCGATAGTGATGCTTTGAGGAATATTTACGTACAATTAGAGTACAAATGTAATATACCCTTGGCTGTATAGTCGAGGATTTTTAAAGTCGCTGGCCTGGAAATGATCTGAACAGATCTTATAATTCTTATATAAGCGTAACGTCCCTTCTTTCTTGTACACCTTATCCAAATCACTTCTGTGACATTTCAAAACCCACAGAACACACCTACAACAACACATCGGTATTGAAGGTTAACTGCTGCACTATACAATAAATTATGCGTATTACATTTTATGCCAGTTAAAATATGGGTCGAGCAGGTCATAAGATTATGAAGTACTATAAAAATCTCTGTCACTGGAAAAATATATATGCAAACACAATATTACTTACATGTTCTTGTCACGAGGTATCCTGAAGAACGACCGCGCATTTTTCTCTACTTCGTAATTACTGCAGCCAAACACAGCACATACCTTTCCCCTCATGTTGAGAGGAGATATCAAGGAATGACACACGCTACTATTTATTTATGTCAACTCACTGAATACGCAAAAATAACACCAAAAACTTCACACAAAAATACACGTGCTCTTATGAGAGAATCAGTACTGTTCAGGTCTATCCGCTAGAGTGAGTTCCAATAGCTGTCCCTCGATATCTCGCTCAGTGTCGCGTATTGTCTACACTGTATTTGACCCTAGGTTCTGTATATCCATCCTGTGTCTCGCCGATACCGGTGTCTCCTCTGTCGGCCTGTAATGTGGGTTATCTGTAGTGTGTTTTTTAGTAATTTGCTGAGTTTGTATAGGATTGCCTGATGGGTAATTATCGCTGTGTTGTGGTAAGAAGTGTGTGTGTGGTGGTCGTCCATCCAGTGGTTGACCACACCCGATGTTGCTTAACTCTGTATGTGTGTGTGTGATTTTATGTATCTGTTGTATGCCCGGGGTAACGCCTACATTCAGTGGGCACGACCAGCACAGCTATGTGTATGTATCGGTAAGTGGCAGTGCCGGGTGGTATTGCACTGCTAAGTGTTACTCTAAAGCTCCTGGAAAGACTAATATACAATAGGATCTCAGAAACCATCAATAATCCCCTTCCCACAGAACAAGCTGGCTTCAGACCTGGAAGAAATTGCGCTGACCAAATTTTTGCATTGACCTCTCATATTGAAAATGGATTTGAGAATCGGAAGATTAGTATGGCTGTCTTCTTACACTTATCAGCAGCCTATGATACTGTTTGGCGAGAAGGGCTCCTGCTAAAACTTATCTCTGCCATCCCCTGTTTCAAGCTTACAAATCTTATTGGCAATATGATTAGCAACAGAAACTTTCAGATCTTCTCGGATGATGCAGTAAGCAAAACCTACAAACTGAATGATGGACTTCCACAAGGATCTGTTCTGGCACCCTTACTTTTCAACCTCTATACTGCTGACTTACCAGCAACTAAGTCCAGGAAATTTATTTACGCAGATGATATACTACTGGTTAGCCAAACACCAAGTTTTCCAGAAACTGAACAAATTCTTACAGCAGATCTAAAAGAACTAGATACATACTTCCAAAAGTGGTGCCTCCGTCCAAATCTACAAAAGACTGTCGCATCTGTGTTTCATCTCAGAAATAAATTTGCCAACTACAAGCCTACAATAACATTCAGAAACCAATCCTTACAACACTGTCCCTTCCCAAAATACTTAGGTGTCACATTAGACAGATCCCTAACATATAAACATCATATTAACAACACAGCCGCCAAGATCAAAAGTCGGAATAATATTCTTCAAAAATTAGCCGGCACATCCTGGGGTGCTAACAACCAAGTGTTGAGATCTACTGCTCTAGCTCTTTGCTATTCAGTTGCCGAATACTGCGCTTCAACTTGGCTGAACAGTGCTCATACTGCGAAGATTGATGCTCAACTAAATCAAGCAATGCGCATCATAACTGGTTGTATTCGCTCTACAAACGTGGCCTGGCTGCCTACACTCAGTAATATTCCACCGCCTTGCTTAAGAAGGTCTGAAGCTCTTCTAAAACTGTGGAAGAAGACCAGCCTGGACTCCAACCTCCCCGTTCACCAGGATATTACTCAACCTACCCCTCCACGACTTAAGTCTAGATCTCCACCCTGGCGCACTGCACTTACACTGGAAGAATCTGGGTTCTCCATCACGAGCGCCTGGTTACACCATTGGCAGCAGTCTTCTGTTCCCAATCAACATTTTGTGACTCTACCTCATGTTCAACCTCCCGGATTCCATCTACCCAGACGTCAATGGAGGACTCTAAACAGGATAAGAGTCAATCAAGGAAGATGCGGCTATACTCTTTATAAATGGGGCTGGCAGAAGTCTTCTGGGTGTGATTGTGGAGCTACCTCACAGACCATCCACCACGTAATTGCCGAGTGTCCACAGAGAGCATTTCAAGGTTCTTTGGAGGACATTCATAATGCAACTGAGGAGGCTTTAAACTGGATCAATGGACTTGATTTGGAACTATAGGCTTCTGCTTGTATATAATGTGTATATAGTGTATACTTATTTATATAATCTATCTGTGCACATCATACGATAAATAAAATAAGTGCCGGGTGGTCACCCATCCAAGCACTGACCACGCCCAATGTTGCTGTACGGTGAACAGTGAGACAGTTACCGATGTTGTTCGCAGTGACGACCACTATTTGTAAAGCAAGATTTACAGTTATGTGGGTTATTTTAATTAGCATCGCTAATATGCAGCATGTATGTGTGCACCACCTCGTGTCCGGTGAACCAGTGTTGGAGGAAGTGAGAACCTGCTGTCTCTTGGTGGGTAGGGGGAGGGGATGTATCTTGGTGGTATGAGGGATTGATGCTTGGTTGGGGTTTCAGGGGTCTCAGCTACTCAATCCACCGAGGGATCCCTGAAGTGGGGTTACTTGGTTGTTAAGGAGGGTGAGGAGTAAGTGAGGTGGTGGTGATTATTGTTTTAAGACGAAGTACAACTAGGCAACCATCCTCTATATAACACTAATCAGAGGGAAAATATGGAAGGGATCCGACACTTCGAAAAATGAAGATATCGACCAAAATAAGAGAAGGGCCACGAAGGGCGTGAAAATGAAAGACTCCCTAGACCTCGCAAACCTAATAGCGTCGGGGTCGGAAAAGAACAAGAGTTGACCAAGGGAGGTCGGATAGGATAGATGAAAGTGAGGAGCCTGGCACAAGTAAGTGGAAGCAATGTCAGAACTCAGATAGGGGCCCCGTGGACGTCAACCCACGCTCCAAAGTTCAGAGCCCCTGGGGCCCCTTTTAGTCGCCTCTTACGACAGGCAGGAGATACCGTGGGTGTTATTCTACCGCCCCCACCCACAGGGGGATGAGGAGTAAGTGAAGCAGGGAATTTTGAACTTCACTGTTTGATGGTGGTGTGGGTGTGGGAAGCACTGTTTGGGGTTTGGTACTATGGTTTGCACTGTGCAAGATGTTTTGTTGCGCCTTGGCTTTTGCGATGACTGCCTTTTTGACGCACGGGCATACAGGGAACGAAGCCGCGTGACTGCCGTGACAGTTGGCGCACTTCGCCTGGTCCCGTGGCACCTTGCATTCGGTGTGACGGTGTGGACCGCCACACCTACTTTCTTTCTTTCTTGCTTTCTTTTGTTTTGTTTGTTAGGGCTTTGCCATTCCTTTCCTTTTCTTAGGTTAGCATCAACACACTATTTCTGGTCACCAGTAACGATACTGGATGGGAATGCTCGATGTTCTCGAGCCAATCGATGACGAGCAAGCAAAAATGTACATATGGCAACCCGCTAATTTTTGTAGTTTTGGCTTAGAGCATGCGGTACCCATACACCCGGTTTCTGAATCTTGCCCACTGGATGTAAATGTCGCACGATGGTTGAATGGTCACTGTTCATCACATTTGTCAATTCTAGGCTACACTGACGTGTATCACGATGGAGGATGTTGGTGAGGCTAACAAAGAGAGAATTTAAGTGTTAGGGGGATTGTTGGTCCGTGTTTCAATGATTGGCTATAGAATAATCATGTTGGGGTGAAAAACATAATGTAATTTCAACGGGATATATAATGTCCGACTCGTTGGCTGAATGGTCAGCGTATTGGCCTTCGGTTCAGAGGGTCCCGGGTTCGATTCCCGGCCGGGTCAGGGATTTTAACCTTCGCTGGTTAATTCCATAGGCTCGGGGGCTGGGTGTTTGTGCTGTCCCCAACATCCCTGAAACTCACACACCACACATAACACTACCCTCCACCACAATAACACGCATATCCCTACACATGACAGATGCCGCACACCCTCATCGGAGGGTCTGCCTTACAAGGGCTGCACTCGGCTAGAAATAGCCACATGAAATTAATTATTAACGGGATATAATGACAAATTACCCTTCAATGGACTAAATTCTTTCTTTTGCATTGTGGATTAAGGTGTTAGTTTTCATCAAACCCCGAAGGTCTTCCTGAACGTGTAGTCTTACTTATACAAAAACAACCCTAATTAAAACGAGAAATCCATTTTCTTGCCGTGCTCTCTCCGATATCATTGTCCTCATGCATGGCGCAAATGCTTCTGTCCGCTTGCGTTGCATTCGCCCCTGTATTGAACTCAAAGAGATATGTCGGAAATGTTCGACTTTCTCCACTTGACACTCAGTTTTCTAACGTCCACAGCAACGCTCACTGTCTGCATAAATGAAAAATTCAATGCGTAACCTGAAGCTGAACACTTGCACTTCAAAACGAAAAATTATAATCGATAAACAAACGTCCGCCTCTGTGGTGTAGTGGTTAGCGCGATTAGCTGCCACCCCCGGAGGTCCGGGTTCGATTCTCGGCTCTGCCACGAAATTTGAAAAGTGGTACGAGGGCTGGAACGGGGTCCACTCAGCCTCGGGAGGTCAACTGAGTAGAGGTGGGTTCGATTCCCACCTCAGCCATCCTCGAAGTGGTTTTCCGTGGTTTCCCACTTCTCCTCCAGGCGAATGCCGGGATGGTACCTAACTTAAGGCCACGGCCGCTTCCTTCCCTCTTCCTTGCCTATCCCATCCGATCTTCCCATCCCTCCACAAGGCCCCTGTTCAGCATAGCAGGTGAGGCCCGCCTGGGCGAGGTACTGGTCATTCTCCCCAGTTGTATCCCACGACCAAGAGTCTGAAGCTCCAGGACACTGCCCTTGAGGCGGTAGAGGTGGGATCCCTCGCTGTGTCCGAGGGAAAAGCCGACCCAGGAGGGTAAACAGATGATGATGATGAAGATGATGATAAACAAACTCATAGCAACCGGAGTACCAACATGCAAAATAAAAATGCTATGGACTTATCCACCAGCCTAATACATTAGTGCCGATCTCTCAGAGCTTATGACGACTTAGCTTTTTTACACGGACAAGAAATGGATAATAATATTATGTCACTGCTTGTATATTTAAATTTCGATATTGTTTATCATTTCATTCCACATTCTTTCACTTCAAGAAAAACAATGTTCACTATTCTTTTGTTAAGTTTGTAGTGCTTCGTACTTCAAGAAAAAGACTTTCATTTCTGATGACGTGTTCTACACAAGACTAATTTTTTTTTTAACTTTCGTGCTATTAGCACACTCATATAAAACATTTCAAAACAAATATTTGTACATGTAACCGGCCAAAGAGTCCCATTGTTGGACTGGTGGCCCGCTCCCCTAACGGGGAGAATGAAACAACTATTTGAATGTTTAAAAAAATAGTGCCGATACTAGATAACTATGCCTTTACTGGCAGGACCTAGTGTTTAGAGTGCACTATGTCTTCTGGTATAGGCTAGAGTAATTTTGTTACTTTCATTGACCTGTCATAGTCTTATCCTTGGCTCTGATAATATGAAAGTGACTGAGGTATGAGCGATGCTAATAATGCCATTCCTTCTGCAGTCAGTCCCTGCTATGAATGGTGTGAAAATGTTGCTCATAGGGTCAGTTGATGCATGCATTTCAGTGGGCTTGGCAGACTGATATGTAATAGCAACTTCTGGCTTGGTGAGGAAAGCAATGGGAAACTACCTCACTCCTCATTTCCCTAGTACGCCTTTTCAGTGAAGCCTAGGCCATCTATGATAGCTGATGGCGGAGCTGTTGAGGATCCAACCAGCCTTCGGGTTTGACGACTGAACAACACTAGATAACTGGGAAAAGGTCATGAATAATAATAATAATAATAATAATAATAATAATAATAATAATAATAATAATAATAATAATAATGACAGTAATAGAATAGCTAAAACGGATCTCGGATTTTAAAAATGCAATAGCACCACGACTTGCATGCAGAAAGCCTATCCGAACTAGGCCTAAACACTGAACATATGCTGGACAGAAACGCATTCAGAAAGATTGTCAACACACACAGGGAGTTCCAGAAACCGGAGAAAAAGCAGCCGAACCTGACAAAATGACAGAGAGAGGCCAGAAGTCAAAACGTGAAGAAGTTTTGGGAGTGGTAGAGACAGGAAGCAGAAAAGCATAAGCTAAACGTGGTCCATAGATGGTCCAAACGGAAAGAAGATGAAGAAGAAGAAGAAGAATGAACATGGGCGAGATAGCCGAGTGGCTTCATCACTGGATTCTCACCAACGCGGCCATGGTTCGAATTTAGATTAATACATATGGTATTTCTGAAATTAAAAGTCACGTCCCTGCAGTTCGGATTCCACATAAAACTGGAGGTCTCGTGGCTATAGGGTATACCCGATATCAGCAGTCGCGTAAAACTACGAACTTACTTTGTTTAATACATATTTGCAGTAATAACAACCAACCATAATTTCTGTAATATTCAAAAGCTGACAATTAAACTCCTAACACTCTGAGTTACATCATTTATCACAAAGGCTTATGAAGCGCAAACTCAGTCCTGACTTACCTTCGTACTTTGATCGGCGCTAAATAATGAGTATTTGTTCAGAAAGATAACACTAGGAGTCTCACCAGTAATTCCATCTTACATAATGTACCTACCTCCTACCATCATTGGTCCAACTGCGCTTTGCTAATAAACTTACATTGTAATATAATAATTAATGTTTCTGTTTTTACGTTCCACTAACTACTTTCACGGTTTTCGGAGACGCCGAGATACCAGAATGTTGTTCCGCAGTAGTTCTTTTACGTGCCAGTAAATCTACAGATACAAGGCTGGCACATTTGGGCACCTTCAATAACCACCGTACAGAGCCAGACTTCGAGAAATTTTGTTAAGCTGTTTTCCCGTGATATTGTGATAAACAGATTATTCTCCTTGGTCGCGGTTGGATTCGAACCTCGTGACTCTACACGCAATTCGGTGGATAAGCGCCGTGCACTGGTATGAACATCGTACTGGTGGCGCCGCGCTTATGTCTCCATTCCTATCTAACAACAGGACAATGCTGACTGCATTCATTCATCAGTTATTTGTGACATAGAAATTACAGGTGGCTTCCTGCCGATAAAAGCCTGTAATATTAGTAAGAAAGGATTAATAAAATGAAGAAATGTGTGTGTTAGTGAACACTGCTAAGCCAAAACCCAAAATTAGCCGTTCTAGACGCGAACATCATTAAAGTTTTAATACGATGTTGTACGATGCACATCAAAAATCTGTTTTTCAATTTTATTAAAGATATGAGCAGACGGTATTCTTTACTTACCTTGCTGTATGACTGTGTTTTAATGTGAATCAATTTTAACCTAGTTATTAGGGGCCTTAGAACAACAATTATCAGCATCAATTTTAATAGCAGACTGAAAATCAAAAACGTCAGTCCCATTAAGTCTCTTAGTTCTCTCTCACCTGCTATTAGAGCCTTGTATTTCATTAAGAATTTCATCTGGTCCACAGCTCTTCTCGTAACATTTCTTACGCGATTTCAGTTCGGCATGTAATGTATACACAATTCACACCCACTAATAAATTGTGCAAGAGAAACGAAATCGTACTCACTTGCATCTATCTGTGTAGCGACTTAATTTTTTGTACAGGTGGTTGCAATGGTGATTGGGTTTTTTTGCTAGTTGCTTTACGTCGCACCGACATAGATACGTCTTATGGCGATGATGGGACAGGGAAGGAAGCGGCCGTGGCCTTAATTAAGGTACAGCCCCAGCATTTGCCTAGTGTGAAAATGGGAAACCACGGAAAACCATTTTCAGGGCTGCCGACAGTGGGGTTCGAACCTACTATCTCCCGAATACTGGATACTGGCCGCACATAAGCGACTGCAGCTATCGAGCTCGGTGGTGATTGTTTTATCAGGAAGTACAACTGGGCAACAACACACTATTAACACTAATCAGGGGGTAAATAGGAGCGAGTTGGTCGTGCAGTTAGGGTTGCGCAGCTGTGAGGTTGCATTCGGGAGATAGTAGGTTCGAATCCTACCGTCGGCAGCCCTGATAATGGTTTTCCGTGGTTTCGCATTTTCGCACACGGCAAATGCTGGGGCTATAACCTGAATTAAGGCCACGGTCCTAAATAGGGAAAGATTGGAAGGGGCCCGACGCTTCGACAAATGAAGGTCCTGTCAAAGAAAGACAAGGGCCACGAATTGCATGAAAATGGAAGACTCCCTAGGCCTCGGGGTCGGGAAAGAATAAGAGTTGACCAAAGAAGGTCGATGAAAGTGTAGAGCCTCGTGCAGGTATGTGGAAGCAATGCGAGGACTCAGTTAAGGGCCCCGTGGTCACCATCACACGCTCCCGAATTAAGAGTCCTCGGTAGATACCTCTTGCGACATGCAGGGGTAACCGTGGGTGTTAGTCTACCGCCCCCACCCACAGGGGGAGAGAGGGTGACAGGGAAAGCGCGTCTATGGACTGGACCGCCATTCTCAATGCATGCATGGCAACGGTGCATGAAGTTCTGCCGCACTCTTTCAAAGTTCCCTGGTGTCTATTGTACCAGGAGACAGGCAGCTTGGACCCTAGCAAGCAGGTCTTCACCCGTTTTTACGGGGGTTTCATACACCAACGACTTGACGTAAACCCAGAGGAATAAGCTCAGAGGTGTGATATCCTACGATCGCGCTGGCCATGGGACAGGACCTCCCATTCCAATCCAACGATGAGGAAACGTGTTGTTCAGGTGCTTGCGGATATGAACATCTAAGTGGGCTGGTGCACAATCATGTTGAAACCACGTCCTTTCGCGGACAACAAGGGGTACAGTCTCCAGGAACTGTGGCAGCACATCTGGCAGGAACACCAGGTAACGTGGACCTGTCAAAGGGGAGGCATGAAATAAGGTCCTATTAGAGGATCTTGGACAATGCCCGCCCATATGTTGAAAGAGAATCGTTGTTGGTGGCCATCGATGTGGGTGGCCGTGGGGATTGTCCTCACTCCAGACGTGGCTGTTGCAGTTGTTGAAAACACCATAACGGGTGAATGAGGCCTGTACAAAATTCGGCACTACAGCACTGCGGTGGATAATCAATTGACAGAAGGGAACGCGGGTCCCTAAATCAGTTCGTACCAGTGTTTGTATGCGTTCTTTATGATAGGGGTGTAATACCTGTTCCGCCAGTACTCTTCACTCTCGTTTGCAGTATGCGTTTCACGGACAAGTTGACGGGTGCTTATTGCTGGGTGGTCGACCACACGATCCAACAACATCTCCTCAAAGTCTGGTGTTTGGACATGTCTTTGATGGGAACCTTGGCCGGCTCTCTGTGGCGTGAACGTCCCCGTCTCTCGTAAGGTGGTATCCACGGAGATAAACTTCTTCCAATTAGGATGACGCTTGTTGGGAAAGCATTCTATGTCCATTCATGCTGCTTTACGGGTACTACATCTTGCCGCACCGTACATTAAATGCATGCCTGCCAACTCTCGTGACGATTAACGTTCCATCTTTGACCACGCGTCATGCACTGTACACAGTAACACACCTCACCATGGACACATAACAAGGTGTCTGATGCAATGGACAACTGGCACCAGGGGTAGTGGTGTACGTGCGGCACAGATTAACGCACCGGTGCGATGCATGCGGTCGTCACATGACACACGTGCTATAAGTTGTGTTCAGTACGTCTGTTTAGCGGTCAGGGATCATCCGCTGCTTGTTCCAGTGTACGTTGTTGAGCTACGTTGTTGTTATGCGGTATACGCTGTGTATGTCCATAAAACGATAAATATGTATTTCCGACCATTGGTTCCCTATCTCAATATAATCGGTTGCGGTCCCACTATCACCTGTTTCAATTTTACCCACAAGGTTTGAAACATCCTGTATGATTCAAGCCGTCCCCGGCGTGCCGCACTGCCGCCACCAGAGGAACATGCACAGTATCTTCACGAACACTCCACCACAGTGTTGCCAACTTTACAGGTAAGTCGTTAAATCTAGAGGATTAATAATAAGAATGTTACTTTACGTCCCAATGAGCACTTTGACGGTTTTTGGAGACGCCAAGATGCCAGAATTTAGTCCCGCAGGAGTTCTTTTACGTGCCAGTAAATCTACCGACAAAGGGTGACGTATCTGAGCACCTTTAAGTACCATCGGACTGAGCCAAGATCGAACCTGCCAAGTTGGGATCAGAATGCCAGCGTCTCAACCGTATGAGCCACTCAACCTGGCAGATCTGGAGGATTCTGGTTGTCATCTGACGACAAAGTTCTCTATAGCGACGAGTGACTATTCTTGTGATGTTAATACCAATTTTGGCGGGGTTCGTCTTTTATCAGATTTTGGGTACCAGATAAAGTCTTTTAGTCGAAAACATAAGTGCTGTGTGTAACTCACAACAAAACTTTTGAAAGAACTGTCATGAAGAGAGTAATTTCAAAGTGTTGAAGAAAATGACGTTGCTCTCAATAAACAACTCCTAAATTCTGTCGAAAAGCACATTTTTCGATTTAGATGAGTAAGTGGTTACATTTCTTCGTAAATTAGTTCCAGTGATGCTCATTCGCAGAACTTGAACATAATGAAATGGAATAATCTTTCAAATAATCCGATTTCTGAACAGAAGTTATGGATAGAAAGATACAGTATAATGAATGACCGGGAATAACCTTCTCAAAGAACTAGCTTATTTTACTCTCCACTTTACCTGACACACGCAAATATTGAAACTGAGGGACTGAGGGAACTCAGAAAAGTAAAAATTTAGAAATTGATTGCAATTTGTAAGAGTTGCATTGAAAGTACCATATTGAGTAAAGCCCGTTTCTCTCACGAACTGCCTACGGTACTGGTATGTAATTTCTGTTATGAACTCTTGATTTATTGTGAAGATGTTCCCTTTTTACCGAATTTCAGTTTCTTATGTTTTTATATTATATGTGATATCAGCAAACTGTTTATACTTTAGCGACTTTCTAGCGATATTTGATCTGATTTTTAGCGACTTATAAGCATTGTGTGGATGGCTACACTACTCTGCCATGCATCGCGATCTTCTGCAGGTTGCATTCTCTTTTCAAGTGGCAGATTCCTCAAACTGTTTATCTGGTCAATGTACCGGTTTGGTGAATGTCTCTCTGTCGTTTTCCATCAACTTTGCCATGGATAAGCTGCTTCTCAATGTCATCTCACCGCATGACATGGCCGAAAAATACAAATATTTACCTTTGGAAGTTCAGAAGCAGACGTGCGTTAGGACCAATTCTTAGTTCATTTGGAATTAATTCATTCATTATTGTTGCTACCCATGATATTCGTAACATTCTGCGATTGCAAGTAATGTCGAAGGCCTTGATTCTCCTATGATGTGCAGCATTTATAATCTAGGACTCAGAGCCATAAGTAGGTAGAGATAGGAAATATCGAAAGCTTAAATATGATGGTGATGATGATGATGATGCTTGTTGTTTAAAGGGGCTTAACATCCAGGTCATCGGCCCCTAAAGCTTGAATCAGTCGCTTCCTTGATCCCTTGGTGATGATCGTTCCTTTACTGAAAATGCAAACTCCTCGGTAGACTGAAGACTGACAAAAAATGAACTAAATTTATTTTCGACTTTTGTATACATAATCCGGGTAAATACGAAGTACAAGGCAACATTTTGATGTGTACACACAAAATTATTGAATTTATACAAAAAAACGAAACTTATTCTTATTAAACGAGTCCTGACACGTGATCCTTCGCCCAACTGGCAACAATGCAGCATGGTTCATGATTCATTGAGTATTTCCAATGGAATGCCCTTCAAAATGGTAAAGACATAAAGTTTGATAAAATCCTCTATTGTCTGGAGAACCTGGAAATCAAGTTGTTCTTTACGTCGCATCGACACAGATAGGTCTTATGGCGACAATGGGACATGGAAGGGCTAGGAGTGGGAAGGAATCGGCCGTGGCCTTACTTAATGTCCAGCCCCAGCATTTGCCTGGTGCGAAAATGGGAAGCCACGAAAAACCATTCTCAGGGCTGCCGACAGTAGGGTTCGAACCCACTATCTCCTGAATACTGGATACAGGTCGCACTTAATCGACTGCAGTTATCGAGCTCCGTGAACCTGGAAATCAAACATTTGACCATAGGGCAACATTTTGATCAGTTTTGTGATGTTCATAAACGTAAGTTAGCATGTCTGGGGTAGATCAAAATTTAACTCTGTGGTGTGAATTTTTCAACAAAATAACCTTCAGAAATGTAATTTAGTAAACTACCTAAAATATGTCAGTATCACTCTGCAGTTTCAAGCATTAATGCAATGACTGAAAGGATGTTCTCTCTAATCAATTTTTTACTTAGTAGACAAAAGAAATAAATCGCTTGTTAACACAATCAGTTAATGGATCATTGTGATAAAACATACTAGCTTGTGAATAATTTTACGAGAACACAATCCTGTTCTGTGGACAAGTAACCAAAACAGCTTCAACATCGTCCACACAATCTTAAGGTAATCTGTTCTGAAAATAAATAAAAATTAGACTAAATAATTTCTCCTGCTTTATAGAAAAAACTAAAATCAGAAGTCCCACATTTTCTGAAAACAATATACCGTACCGTATTTGAAAATTCTGAAATCGTAATCGCAAACTGGAGAATGATATTGTATTGCAACCTGTTTGAAACGAGTAGTTCTATTTACTGCTAATGGGACTTTCACAAAGAAACGGCCGTTTGCAAGATCTTTGCTAAATGAACAAGTCGAAAGATAATGAAAGATCGACATTCGCTGCCAACAAAATATCTGGCACCCAATTGTTAGTTAAGGTAGTTGCAGACACATTCACTTTGTAATGTAAATGGCTAGAGAAAATGCATCCAAGACAGTAGCGGCCCATGAAATTCGGTGATGGAGGTTTACATATTTAATGTTAGAAATATCTATATATTAAAAGATAATTTTAAAAAATGCTATTTGTTCGGTAGGGGCTGCCTGGTCGAGGCGGTAAAGGCGTGCTCGGTTCTCCCGGAAGGACGTGGGTTCGAATCCCCGTCAGGAAGTCGGAAAATGTAAGAAACGAGGTTTCAACTTCCGGAGGTGCATATGGCCTTGAGGTTCACTCAGCCTACAACAAAAATGAGTACCAGGTTAATTCCTGGGGGCAAAGGCGGCCGGGCGTAGATCTAACCACTCTACCCCATCACGTGCCGAGGTTAACAATGGTGGAAGCCTTTACCTTCCACTCTTCATGGCCTATTGCCTGCATTTGTTCGGGGCGTCGACCCATGGGCGTTCCAGGAAGAAGAAGCGTTGGCCGAAGAAGAATATCCTGGCTTAAGAACATCAGAACGTGGACCTCTAAAACATCTACAGAGCTTTTTCGAGCCGCAAGTGACAGGACGAGCACAGCCAAGATGGTTGCCAACATCCGGAACGGATAGGAACCAGAAGAAGAAGAATCATGAGACATTGGTAGGTCTCTAAGTTCAGCCAACTTTTAATAATCATAAATGAAAATCATTAAATGATCACTCCAATAACTGCAGGAGAAGGTTTACCCTAACCCGCAATACACTCTGTACTTAGCGGGTTGCTAAGCGACTAATACTTTATTAATATTCTGATATATGTGCTTTTCATTATGAGTAATGCCACTGCATGCAGCCATGTTTGATTTCTACCTGTCAAGTCAGAGAGTATACACTTCTTCTGATCACGGAAGAATACTACTGCCTGCTGGATACTATCTGATTCTCTAACCTTTCCCAGCTTCCAAATATGTTCAACAGATGGCAGAGCGTTCCTGATAACTTACATGCTGCTAAGAGAAAAAAGTCCATATACAAACATACCCCATCGACGTACGCCTTAGAGATTAACTGGGAGCACCTATCGAAGGATAACCTAGCTACACTAGAAAGTGAAGGCCATGTATAAAAAGTTCTCTGCCTGATAAAAAACGCTCCTTCGAGATTCACCTATGAGCTCACACGATAACCGTTGTAAATGGAACTGCGATTAAAAATATCATTGCCTTCCACGATACAATGTCAAGATTTTATCAGGAACTGCAGGATGAATACCGGTAGGGAATATATAGATTTTTTTTTTCAAAAAGACAGCATGATGTCGCCAGAATGGATGAATTCTGACTACGAACTGAAGCATAACGTAACGCGCTTCTTATTAAATGTTCAATAAAACCATTGAAAAGGGCAGGCAAAATAATATGGCTACGACAGGCATAGCAAGACGAGTTATCTGACCTGTTTATAACAAATGCTGCGGAGCGGTACGGGTCCTCTAGTATACCATTAATAAAGCAATTTTCCTTGGATGACTAATTCCGACATCAAATCAACATAATATCAGATCATAAGGATGCAATAGGCACTCATCTAAGCTTAAAATGTGGAAGTGGGAGGGGGGCCTTCAAAAAGCCTTGATTTCAAGCTTTTTTTTCTAATAGAAAAATTGAAAAGTTCGTTTCCTAGAGAAGACTAACAATGTTTTCCGCCGTTGTAAAGCACATGCTTTAGCTGTCACTATTAGCGGTGGTGGTGATTACTGTTTTAAGAGGAAATACAACTGGACAACCAAACCACCCTCTATTAACACTAATCACTAATCAGAGAGACAAAATGGAAGGGAAAAATTAAGACATCGGCCAAAGAAAGACAAGGGCCACGAAGGGCGTAAAAATGAAAGAGCGCCAGGGTCGGGAAAGAACAAGAGTTGACCAAGGGAGGTCGGATAGGATAGATGCAAGTGAAGAGCCTGGCACAAGTGGAAACAATGCCTGGACTCAGCTAAGGATCCTGTAATCAGCAACCCACGCTCCCTAGTCGAGAGCCCCTGGGACCCCTTTTATGTCACCTCTTACGACAGGCAGGGATTACCGTGAGTGTTATTCTACCACCCCCACCCTAACCCCACTCACAGGGGTAGCTGTAACATACGTAAAACGTTCGCAATAACACCGGTTTCCAAATAAACACAAAGGGCACCGCAAGAAAGTAACTTGTAATTATTAAAACAATTTTCATAGAAATCAAAGACCAATTCTCCCCCTACCCCATCCTGCTTTAATGTGAATAACGAGAACTTTGACAGAGATGGAGGAACATGAGCCACTACTTTCTGTTGAGACTTCTGCTTTAAACACCTGGTGGCTACTTTAGTAGCATTCGATGGTTCACTCAGCAGGATGTAAACTCGTGTCCTCATCCTGAGTTGGTGCAGCTCTTTTCAAGCACTCATGCCCTCTCGGCAGCTAATAGTGCTAATCCAAGACCGACTCCAATCCTCAGACCGTAATATAAAAAAAACATGGCGGCCGAAGTAGCCGGATTGCTGGTATTGGCTAACATGAAAATATCACGTAGGCCTACATATTATATAAACGGCCGTAAATTACCATGATAAATATAACATCATAGGGGAAATCAGTTTTACAAGTATGAAAACGCTTCGCCAACAAGAATAGCATATATTCTACTAGAAAAGAGACCAACAAGCTGATTATTTAGAAATTTCAATTCGTCAAATAACGCATTTTCTTAGATTTCACTTCGCTGGATAGATGAAAATACATGATAAAACTGTTGAAATGGTACTTCTAACATCATTTTGAATGTTTCAAAATAAATTCTTTCCTTCTTGATCTGTTTACCCTCCAGGGATGGCTTTTTCCTCGGACTCAGCGAGGGATACCACATCTACCGCCTCAAGGGCAGTGTTCTGGAGCTTCAGACTCTGGGTCGGGGATACAACTGGGGAGGATAGCCAGTGCCTCGCCCATACGACCTCACCTGCTATGCTGAACAGGGGCCTTGCGGGGAAATGGGAAGACTGGAAATGATAGACAAGGAAGAGGGAAGGAAGCGACCGTGGCCTTAAGTTAGATACCATCCCGGCATTTTCCTGGAGGAGAAGTGGGAAACCACGGAAAACCACTTCCAGGATGGCTGAGTTGGGAATAGAACCTACCTCTACTCAGTTGACCTCCCGGGGATGAGTGGACCCCGTTCCAACCCTCGTACCCCTTTTCAAATTTCGTGGCAGAGCCGGGAATCGAACCCGGGCCTCCGGGCGTGACAGCTAATCACACTAACCACTACACCACAGAGGCGGACTTCAAAATAAATTAAGGTACGAAATTCCTCGATTTATCCGCTCTCGTGAGAACTGTGAAACAAAATTTGTTGCCTTAGTTTTGAAGTGGTGGACAATTCCTTAAATTCAGTACCCAACGTATAGGAAGTACGCCCGAAATAATAATGTTATTGGCTTTACGTCCCACTTACTACATTTGTTACGGTTTTCGGAGACGTCGAAGTGCCGAAACTTAGTCCTGCAGTAGTTCTTTTTCATGCCAGTATATCTACCAACACGAGGCCGACGTATTTGAGCACCATCAAATACCACCGGACTGAGCCAGGATCGAATCTGCCAACTTGGGGTCAGAAGGCCAGCGCCTTAACCGTCTAAGTCACTCAGCCCAAGTACACCCGAAATGATTATGTTAACCCAATGAACGGCCCTGCTATTGTTAGCATAATGTTCACATATGGCATAATATCACTTCACACAAAGTTAGTAACCTTAGTAATGAAACGTTCAGACACTAAAGATATAATAGGTTTTTACCCAATAAAGAACATGAGTGCAAAAACTCTATTGACTAAACATTGATATTTAACCACATGCACGAGCTTCAGTTCGGTGCAGTCTGCTTGATAACAGATAACCACAGCATGAATCGGAAGGTGTTGGTAGAGTAAAACCTACGTTACCAACTCAGCTAATCCCTCAGGTCACTATATCTTCTGTGTAACAGTATACAGATTGCTCCAACTGTCACACTTATAAGTTTTGATATACCGGTACTCCAAGATCCAGCCAAATATTTCCGCAGGCAATGCACAGATTATTGTAAAATAAACTTGCATCTAAATCACTCGACACTTTGAAGCACATAGACACTGACGGAATAACACAGTATCAATTGTATTCTATCTAAATTAATTTTTTCTAGGAACACGAATAGTTTGGAAGTAGATAAAGGGCTTCCATAACCTCAGACTTATTCTCAAAATGATGTATGCACGCTACAGTTTTGTAATGGACTTCAAAATAATCACAATGTATATTCCTAATCCATTTCTATCATAATGATCTATTCCCTAGGAAACTTAAGAATAGTTGTATGAGAGGCACTGCCATAGTTAGACTAAAACCTGGTCCACCTAGTGCACTCATGTTCTTTAATGGGCATAAACATGATCAAAACAAGCACATTCTCACATTACTGCGTATAATTACAAATCGTATATGCCCACTGACTCATATAAATACACTAGCTTACTTTATTCTACAAAGAAACTAACATTTATCGCCAACATTAGTAAAATTACACAGACTAGCCTACAGACGATAACAACAAACCAAAACAAACCCAGATTTCCAACAATTCCGGCTACTCGATTCGCCATCTTTGAGCGATCGAGAGTAGCATTAAAGTCTGAGGATTGGAGTTGGTCTTGGCTAATCATTACGCTACGGAGTAGAGATAGGTAATTTGATTCATTTAGAAGAACCGATTCATTTGAAACGATTCACCAAAGTGATTCGTTCATTTGATTCGTTCATTCGATTACCACGTGACGGAGAGCCGAAAGCGAAACCATGGACTCAGTTGAACCATTCCGTTATGTTCTTTATAACTGCTACTGCTTTGCAAGTTTACAAGTTACAAGAAGTGAAATGTTCAAGGGAATGGATAGCATTTTAACAAGAGTAATATCATTTTTAGAGGTTACCGTCGAAAAATGCTACACAACTGTCCGACTAATCCTTTCCAAACTTAAGTAGCTACCATTCGAAACTATAAGACAATCGAATTTGAAATTTATACTAGATATCAACATTTTTGTGGCCTTGTTCCACACGTTAGTTCACAGTAGTTCAAGAGAACGAGAACGGAAACGTGAACCTTAAAGTAAACTTAACCTAACATTTCGCATTGAGCTGGAAGTTGAGTGTATATTATATTTCCGTTATGTGTGTGACTTGAAACGACGTGATAATTTCTTATTTAAAAATATATATTTTTTCAGTAAGGTTAGGATAGGAGTATTTGACTTGTGAACCGGACTTTTAGTTCAGGTTAAATAAAAAATAACAGAGTTGTCATTGATTCAAAAATGGTGCATACCCTATTTGGCGATGTGAATCAGAACGATCGAGGGACCAAGGAACGAGTTGCGGCTGTCATCTCTCGATTCACAAACGAGTCGATTCATTTCGTTCTCTGAATCATGATTCTATCGTTCAGTGCAATGATTAGTTCATTATGAATCTCTCGTTCAGAATCTCCCCAACTCTACTACGGAGGCATTCAACAGAATAAACTCACAGATGCGTGTATTCCACCGAATGAGCTGGTTGTAGCTCTCTTATACGCATTTTTTAAGCCAAAACAGCCCAATAACTCTTGGGAAAAGAATAATCAGGAAAGTAATGGCTTCTTGGTACAACGGGTTCAGTGAACCATTAAACCTAATGAGAAGCCACGCCCGATCCAGCGCTAAGGAAAATGAGTATGGATGACGGGTGGCATTACGGAAAGGGTTTAACTGCTAAGTTGTGGCGAGCTTAAATCTTTTAGAATGTGAAAATACAGTACCTGTGGATTCCAAGCTGCGAATCACATCTCCAAGAATACAGACCAGATAGGCGCTCAGCAGACCGCCTGATATGACTAGTTAGATAAAGCGCGGTTAACCTTGGCTTCATCTCAGCTTGGAGGGGGAGGAGGAGAGTGAAGGATGAGGTAGGGCAGGCTTGTTGATATGGACAAAGCACCAGAGAGACTAATGTCAAGGTCGGAGAGCCACCGAATGTGGCCACTGATAGGCAGATATAAGGGATAATAAACATGAAAGAAATCCAAAGTTTGAACGCGTTAGAAGCTACTGGCTGCAATATTATTTTTCAAAGGCAAAGGCAGCAAGCAAGCAAGCTTATACTTTCACGTGATTGTTGATATAGGTCCTAGTGATCATAGCTACACAACCTTTAGTTACGTGGAATCCGAACCACAAGAACGTACTTTTCCATTTCAAATATCCCACATGTATTGGCTGGGATTCGAACCGTGATCACTTTGGTGAGAAGCCAGTGGCTATGTCACTCTGCTATTACATCTTTGTTATCTTGGGAACAGGTCAACGATAAGCTTACTGCACCACCACAAGGTGGTTCCAAATGCCGAAAACCTGATCAAAAGTTCCTAAAACCAGGTTTCAATTTGGGGACTTTTAAGACCCTAAATAGTAGGGTTGGTACCTGCAGCGTCAGAAATAACGAAATGGCATATGGCTTTTAGTGCCGGGAGTGTCCGAGGACAAGTTCGGCTCGCCATATGCAGGTCTTTTGATGTGACTCCCGTAGACGACCTGCGCGTCGTGATGAGGATGAAATGATGATGAAGACGACACATACACCCAGCCCTCGTGCCAGCGAAATTAACCAATTAAGGATAAAATTCCCGACCCTGCCGGGAATCGAACCCGGGACCCCTGTGATCAAAGGCCAGCACGCTAACCATTTAACCATGGAGCTGGACACGTTCGAAAGAAGCATGCGATTTTCATAACCTCATGCAGAGTCGTTTCGATTGCAGCATGTAGAAGGCTGCAATTAACTCTATGCTCGACAGCGTTGAATGTTGTGCCTGCAAGTTATTACGACTGATTGTATCACAGAAAGAACTATTGAAAGTACGTATTTTTATACATAGTAAACAAAGTATCATTTAATGCAATTGTTATTACACTATTTAAACAATTAAAATAGCGGAAAAATTGTAGGTAATCAAAGTTTCATAATGTATAAGTTAAAAGTCCCGCAAGATCCTGCCATAATTTTAATATTCCCTGCTTCTGATTTAATTGTTTTATAAATTACACAAAGAACCGGGTGCCCATTCTTGCTCATTGTTTTAATCCTAATTTTTCTTTGGAAAAACTGTATTTTACCTTATTCGAGATATTAGGTACACTGTTTTTAATCTTTGTCTTCATTATCATTATATATATATTAAACATTATTATGTAATTATTATAGCCTATTTTATATTTTATGCAATCAAATTAATTTTTGACCACTTTTATTTGTATTAATCCTTTAAATAAGTAAATGAATAAATTAATGAATTGAACAATTTATAATGTTACCAATGTCCGACTCATTGGCTGAATGCTCAGCGTTGAGGCTTTCGGTTCAGAGGATACCGGGTTCGATTCCCTGCCGGGTCGGGAATTTTAATCGCATCTGATTAATTCTTCTGACCCGGAGACTGGGTTTTTGTGTTTGTTCCAACACTTCCCTCGTCATATCAGACAACACACTTCACTACCAACCACCACAGAAACGGGCAATAGTGATTACATCCCTCCATATAGCGTTGACGTCAGAAGGACGGCCAAATCCACATGTGCGACACAGTTCGCATCCGCGACCCCACAGATCTGGGAAAAGCGGTAGAAAAAGAAGATACTATGTTACCAATCCAAACAGTTTAAACATTGATGCATGGTTTTTTTTTTTTTTTCCCAGAAAGTTGTAAGAAAAGGGCGAAAAAATGTCTCTCAGTGGAAGAGATATATTTCTTCATATTAAAGACAAGGTTAACTCTGAAAACAATGTTCTTTTAAAACTAATCGAGAACCATTTGTCTAATATTAACAAACCACTTTTTATTCTGAGAGCGACAAGGCTGAGTTAAGGAAGTTATTCAACAAATTCAGAACGAAATTACAACAATGTAACAGAATTCACGCCAGGTTCTTGACAACAAACGGATTGTGGCTTGACGTTGTCATTGATTTCACCGAATATATGCTTTGCGAACATTGGAAATCATGAGGTCTTTTGATGCAGTCTTTTTATTGTCTTTAGCTTTTCTTTCGTGATAGTCGAGATATTTTCGATCTGGATGAGGTTAAGAGAATGTCCTAGCCAGACAAGATCTTTTGATGTGTCTCATAACTTTCTTGGATTTTTGCACAGTCAGATACTCGTAACCAACTTAGAAATGACAATTCTATCAGACAAAACTTTTGTCCGAGTTGTTACGAATTCCTTCTCCACAATTTCAATACATCTTTCTGAATTCATTATACTCGTAACTGGTAGTCTATAAGAGGTCCAGTGTCATGCTGAAAAAGCAAACCCAGTGATCCAATCTTGCTGATGAGCTTTATGGTAAGACTTCTTCGTTCGATGACTTCTTCACGTTCCAAGAACGCTGACCGAGGACTATGAAATGAATCTTATAAAACAACCGACATGTTTCCCTTCCTTTTATGACCATACTGATGTTTTTCGCCATTACAATTGCTTGCTGGACGGGCTGAGTGGCTCAGATGGTTGAGGCAAGTTCGATCCTGGCTCAGACCGGTGGTATTTGAAGGTGCTCAAATACATCAGCGTCGTGTCGGTAGATTTACTGAAACGTAAACGAACTCCTGCGGACAAAATTCCGGCATCTCGGCGTCTCCGAAATCCGTAAATATAGTTAGTGGGAGAGTGGGCCGTAAAGCAAATAACATTATTATTGCAGCTCCTTCCTCACAGGTCGCACATCTTTACGGCCTGCTGCGAGAAGTTATCGTCGACCAGCTTGTGACAAAACGATCGTATTGCAACCGAGCTCGCACTTGGTTCTTGGTTTGAGTTCAACTTCGCGTTGCTATAACTGCGAATGTATAATAAATTGCTGCTTTATAGACAACTGTTCCGTGGTGAAGAGAAAGCGTACATGGAGGTCCTGGGTTCGTTTCGCGGCCAGTCCAAGGATTTTAATTCTGACCTGAGGGCTGGAACGAGGTTCACTCAGTCTTGAGAGACCAAATGAAGAACTGCCCAATTTGAGAGACAGCGAATTTGGTTACGAAAGCCGAGTAATATGACTGAGAATATCGTTACGCCGACTACATGACACAACAATAATACACGCCATTTGGTTCAACAGTAGCTATCTTTGAAAGCGAAGGTCCTTATTGGATTGTATGTACCAGGAAGAGATAATGAAGCGTATTTCATATATATATATAAACACCAGACTGAAGATCCCCGTGTGGTGAAACACTGTGTCCTGCTGAGTGAAGAAGTCCGTAACCGCCTGCTGCACATTCTCGTCCGACGAGAAGCGTCGAACCTTCAAGGCCTTTTTGAGGGGACCGAAGGCGTGTTGATCGCACGGGAATGGTTATGTGCCGGTCCACCCTAATCGCCTCATCCACCGCCCGCTTCTTGTTGTCCGTAATGGATGAGGCTGGCCTCCCAAATCGACCGGCATCTTGTGTCAAAACGCGACCCGCACGGAACTTGGTGCACCATTCCACAACGGTGGTTTTCGACAGTCATACATAGTCTTTATTCTCCCATGGATGTCCACCGGTGTTTGTCCTTCGGCAGCCAAGAACAGAATGGCAGCACGTTGGTCCTGTTTGGACGCATTTGGTAATAACGTCGCCATAGAAGCATTTAACGCACGCATCTCGGTACGATGCCACTGCCACACTAATCCCTTTGACTACATAACCGTCCTTATATACCCGCATCGGAGTCACGCTACGTTTCATGTGCGCTGCAGCTACGTCCTCAAACGGAAACGTTTTGATCACGCCTTATATACTGCACATACTATTTCGGAAAGCAACGTTATTTAAGATACGGTGAACAATAATTATAGTGAAATTTGCATTGAGTCATCCAGGAAGATACAATAGCTCACCAATTCTTGGGTGTGACAAGTATGTGGAAGTGCCCTCATAGACGCTATTCCGGAAACGCGTAATTCATCTCGCAGAATTGGGCAGCCATGCATTCAAGGCATAAAAGCCAACAGCAGCTGGAGAGGAGAGTGAGGCTACATATTATGTTGTTGCAGGACAAGGGAATGCATCTTATCTACTTATCCATTATTTGGGAAAGGTAGTCTTTGAATCTTATCGTCGCTCAATTAGTCTTAGCTCTTGATATCTGTGTAGCCTTGTGGTATCTACAGTGTCTTTCGTCGTGGCTGGGCTTGACTCTCTTGGTAGTCTGATCGAGTCTGATATAATGTGTATTATTGCAGAAATTTCTGCAGCGTGTTTACATGGTAAACAGTATGTGACCTGTGGACGTGTTGTTCAACGTCTTCAGGATACGTGTGCTTGAAAACCTATGGCCCATTTGCAACGCTCACCTGATGACCATGATCGTTAAGGCGTCCTTTGTGGTCTAACACCATGGTTAGTAGTTCGAGTCCCGGAGGTGGAAAGAATGTTCACCATCAGAATGTTGGCTAACATGGTAGGTGATTGTATACAATTTCTAATCACTAGTTTGCGTGCAAAACGTCTCGGTCCAATTCGAAACATCTCCAAAGTGTTCATATGGAGTGAGGGAAAATTACTGTTGATGGTGATTCGTCCGTCGGATGGAGACGTTAAGCCTTGGCGTTACACAACAGTAGGCGATATGCCGACACCAGGTTTCACCCACTCCTTATCTTATCATCATCACCATCACCACACAACCAGACGCGCAGCACGCCTATGGCCATAAAGTAGAGGCCGCATGCATCAGTCAATCAAGGCATAGATGAGTCTGTCAGGAGAAGCAGTGTCTGGTAAATTGATATGGCTATTTAAAACCAAGTGATAACATCACTGAGAATAATTTGTATTATTTGTAGGGAAATACCAGATAAAAGTAGTGGTCATTGTTGTTTTAAGAGGAAGTACATAACCATCCTCTTTTAACACTAATCAGAGGAAAAATCGAAGAGGTCTGACACTTCGAAGAATGAAGGTATCGGTAAAAGGAAGAGAAGAGCCACAAACGGTGTGGAAACGAGAGACTCCCTCGGCCACGCGATCCTACCGAAAGTTGACGAATAGAGGTCGTATATGAGAGAAGAAAGAGAGGAGCCTGACACAGGTAAGTGGAAGTAGTGCATTTTTTTTGCAAGTTGTTTTACGTCGCACCGACACAGATAGGTCTTATGGTGACGATGGGACAGGAAAGGGCTAGGAATGGGAAGGAAGCGGCCGTGACCTTAATTAAGGTACAAAATTAGCATTTGCCTCTTGTGAAAATGAGAAACTATGAAAAGGTATTTTCAGGGCTGCCGACAGTGAGGATCGAACCCACTATCTTCCGAATGCAAGCTAACAGCTACATGCCTCAAACCACGTAGCCAACTCGGCCGGTGAGTCAGAGTGATGTCTCCAGAGTTTGGAAAAAAGGTCAGGGAGAAAAGAGGGTTGCTAATCGCAGGGAGAATCGGTATAGCTGTAGGCCCGCTGCTACTGTCACCTCGCTCAGCCAGGATCTTCAGAGGGGCACCGGAGTGAATATGTCAGGTCAGACAGTACGAAATCGTCTACGCGACGGAGGACTGATATCAAGGAAGCCTGTGCCAAAAGCTTCCTTTAAACTATACCATAACCATACATGAGCTCGTGTGAGGTAGGCAACAACTCAGCCCATGGCATCGGGAACAGTGGAAGCTTACGTTCTTTTCTGATGAGGTTACAATATATTTTCACCCATACAACAGGAGCAGTAATAATAATAATAATAATAATAATAATAATAATAATAATAATAATAATAATAATAATAATAATAATAATAATAAACTCCATACAAAATACGGGGACATCACCCGAGTAGACAAATTCAAATACCTGGGTGAGATCATCATGAAAAATGGACTGGACAAAGAAGCACTTCAGGAGCGAGTACGCAAACTGGAAATAGCCTACCAAACATCCCGCACAATCTACAACAAAAAATGCCTTTCCCAAAACACCATGATACGTCACTATGAAACAGTTCTGAAGCCAGTAGTTCTATATGCAGCCGAAACCCTGTCTCTGAATGTCAACAAAGGACTCCTTGAAGAACTGGAGAAAAGAAAACGCAAAATTGTGAGAGGAATCTTGGGAAGTACAGAAATGGAATCCATCAAAAGAGATCCAACAAGGAAGTCTACAGCAAAATAGAGAAAATTACCAACACAATCAGAAAAAGACGGGCACGATTTTACGGCCATCTGAAAAGAATGGACGGAAGAAAGTTAACTAAAGAGATCTTTCACTTTTTTTGATTCAAACCCCAAAACCACAGTTCCCTGGTTTATAAATACCAAAGAAGACCTGCAAATGCTACATATCTCAGCTGAAGACGCCCTTAACAGAGATGTCTTCCGCAAGAACATGTTGACGAACGGGCTAAACCGAGACGAGCAACCGAAGAGAAGACACGGTACCCCTTGGACAGAGGAGCGTAAGCAGGCCCACTCACAAAAAATGAGGAAAATTTGGGCTCTAAAGAAGGCCAAGTTCAGTGTCAAATGCAACAAGACTTAACGTGGTCCTTGATGGCCCCAGCGAATTATATAATAATAATAATAATAATAATAATAATAATAATAATAATAATAATAATAATAATAATTTTATCGGGCGATACACCTCTACGACGCAAGTTCAAATCTTGCGCCAATTGAAACTTCTCTACTGGAGAAACCCGGAACTTTAAAAACTGAACTAACTCTACGGTTTATCAGAAGATGTCACTGAGTGTTTTTGATTTGCTTTTGTTTTTCAGTGATCAAGAAGTGTGGACATTCTCTAACAGATGTCTCTACCAAAAACTATGATAACACACTCTGGTGTAAAGGAATGAACCTTCTTGGAGAAATGGTGTATTCATAAGTTTTGTCTTTACTAAATTTTGATTCTGTAGTTTGTGTGTTGGCAACATTAATCCTTTCTTTCCGCCTGTTTTGAATTTAGCCAATCAGTAATTTCTGTAATTAATTTTCCTCCAATCATAGCTTTCTTCTTCAAATTTCCATGTGTAATTCTTGTCTGCCAATAAAAATTGAGGGGGTGTGTCTACTCATTCCTGAAAGGTCTCGAATTTTCCACGAGGGTATAAAAACTGCTGATTTTCTTGTCTCCTGGCCACTCGTATAACATCTAACTCGGTGTGTGAATATGTAGCAGGGGGCGGGAAGCGCCTCGTTCTTCAGACAGCAGTTCTTCAACAAGGTAATGGCCTTTTAACATCTTTATTTCTTGCTAGCTCAGCAGTCTAACTCTCTGGGAGGGTTCGAAACCTTTAATATGTAACCCATCTCTTTAAAATGTAAATTCCGTTTCAGTCTATGTAAAAACTACAAATCTCTTTTACTGTAAAGCGGGGATAGAGAGTGCTTTACCCTCTCGAGCTCCCCTTCATTTTGAAATTGAGGTGACTACGTTTTCATAACCGTTTCTTCTCTAATGTATTAAAGTTTTCTCACACGAGTCACCTCGCTAGCTTGGGATTAGCGCCTGTGTATCAGCCTAGAGCCACTTAGGTTTTAAAATGTGTATTTAGGAGTGCAAGTTCACGCCTCCAGTCCCTTTTTCTTGGGCCAGTAACTTAACCTGACGTTTGGTTTTCTTCATGCGAAGGCCCTGTAGGTTGGGTATTAAATACCCGTTTCTTTGTGTGCCTTGAGGGCAGTTAGAAGTGAAGTTTGTTGTGGCCTTTGATAGGCTTGTAAAATTGAGAGCAGGTCAGCTCTTTCTAGTATTTTGGAAGGTGCCTCTAGGAGGCCTGACATTACTAAGCGGGAGCAAGAGCTCCTTGTAATGAAGGGGTTTTCTGCCGTTTGGTAATTTGTGGTTGGGGCTCGTAGCCCAGAATTTGTAAAGTTGTATTGTACCTGATTTTCTTTGTTATTTCTCCTAGTGGAAACTGGTTAAATTTTTCTCTAATTTTGGACTTCTTGATCGTGTACCTGATTTAACTGGTTGTTATTTTTGTACGCTCAAAATTCTATGCCACTATTGTTAAGTTTTGAAAATATAACCTTTGTTGAAATTTTTAATTCATCTTTCGAACTTGTAGTTAGACCCATTCCAGCCCGCACCTTCTTTCACCTCTGTCTTCCACGGGTAACTCCGTAACAATAATAATAATAATAATAATAATAATAATAATAATAATAATAATAATAATAATAATAATGACGTAGAGCCTCCGGAGAGGCCTAGTGCGGATCTTTTTCTAGTAGACGGCCTATTAGGCGTCCTGCATGTCTGTGAAGATGAGGGCCCTACCTAGGATGATTTCTAATGTTGAATACGCAACACACACCCAGGTCCCGAGCCATTGGAATCAACCAATTAAGGTTAAAAATCCCCGACCCGGCCGGGAATCGAACCCGGGACTCTCTGAACCGAAGGCCAGTACGCTGACCATTCAACCAACGAGTCGAACAACAGGAGCAGTAAAGTCTGAAGACGATTCGATCTAGTGAGAGATGGAGAATCCATTGAATGGTATATTGAATATTCCAAATATTGTATCAGGTGGGCTCATTTAAAGGTTTGCTCCTTTAAAGATGAAAACAGCTATATGAAGACTTTTTCCCACAAGTTGAACGGGAACAGAACAATATACTCAAAACACCGTTTCTCATTACAACTTCCATCAACAGTTACTTTTACTAGCAGCTGACTTGCTAATTACTGTGAGAATGTGGACAATAACACCGAGTGCGCCATGATCTGAACACAACAGTCCTTACGTCAACGCATGGCAGACTGCTCACCAAGTTCAAACAAAAATGACATGTTAAAATGACACTGTAGCTTCTCTGGACAAGGAAACAGTATTTTTGGTCAATCAGGTATTATCTAATATTTTTGTTTTTTGCTAGTTCTTTACGTCGCACCGACACAGATAGGTCTTATGGCGACGATGGGACAGGAAAGGCCTAGGAATGGGAAGGAAGCGGCCGTGGCCTTAATCAAGGTACAGCCCCAGCATTTGCCTGGTGTGAAAATGAGAAACCACGGAAAACCATCTTCAGGGATGCCGACAGTGGGATTCGAACCCACTATCTCTCGGATGCGAGCTCACAGCTGTGCGCCCCTAACCGCACGCCCAACTCGCCCGGTACTTTTAATATATTTAATAGCTGCTTGAAATACTAACAGAAAAGCAAGCGAAAAGTGAAATGAAAAGTATTTTAAATAAATGGCAGAGGCTAAATTTCAAATTGAACAACTAGAAATTATAGCTAAAAAAATGGGATTACAAATTTCATTTGAAAAAACAGAAATGATGCCAACTTTTAAAGTTGATTTACCAGTTATTCAGCTGAACAGTAATAAAGAGATTAAAATTGTTCAGAAATTCAAATATCTTGGGGAAATAATAACATGGAACACAAATGAAAAAGAAGCAATAGAACACAGAACAACTAAATTTAAACAAGCACAAAGACTTACCTGGCCAACCTATAAAAAAAAATCTCTTTCGATAAACGCTAAGCTGAAACACTATAATTCCATAGTTAAACCAGAGGCAACCTATGCTAGTGAAACTTTATTCAAATTAAATGTAAAATCTACAACAGACAAATTACAGAAAACTGAGAGAAGAATTCTTAGAACAATTATTAATAAAAAACACCAAGTTGATGGACAGTGGAGATTGTTGCCTAACAACATTGTCTATCGTGAATGTGAATCAATAATATCTACAATGCGTAAAAGAAGAATGTCCTTTTTCTGTCACATATCAAGATTAGCAGACACCAGGATATTGAAACAACTATTCGATTACTTTTTGAAGAATAAAATCAATAATAATTGGTTCAAAGAAGTTCAGGACGATTTGGAAGAATTGGGTATAACTCGGCAACAAATCAAAGACAGAAAAGAGAAGAGGATTTTGAAGAACAAAAGCATAAGTCTCAAACTAAAAGCAGTTGAACGGAAACAATATACTATATCGGACACACAAAGGGCTTCCAGGTCGGAGAGGATGAAAAAGTTCTGGGAGAAGAAGAAGAAGAAATTAACTCAAATGTATTGATTTCAGTGCTCCAATGTGGGCGTAAAATATGTAAATAATAAATAATGGCAGAACTACAGCAAATACAGTAGAGACAATACGTGACACTTACGGATTTAGCCTTGTTAAAATGGGAGACAATTCGACGGTGGCGCTCCTAGTGACTTGACCTGAAAAGTAGCGCTAAATTCAAATATAAATGGAAATGCATATACGAAAATGAATAAATAAATTACGTCTAGAAAGAAAGTATTATTGAGATATTAATTTCGAAGTTGCTAAAGCAATTCTGGATAAATGAATGAAGAATTATTTAAAAGGTTATTATTTAAAGACTGAAATTAGACATAAACAAGATGTGAAATGGACTGCTGTGAAATGGCTTGATCTTTCATTTATGCATTACTTTCTTTGCTTTAGCATTCCTTCCTGAACTTTTACGGTTAGATTTGTCTTTTTTCTCATTTAAAAACATTGTATCATCACATTATGACACTTGTCAATAAAAATATCGGCACATTCCTTACACACACGATGCAATGAATTAACATTTAAAAGCTGGACAATTTTCCTCTTAACATGAAGCCTTATAACAGAAAGAAATCTATAAAATCCCGGCTATAATCTGAGAAGAGGGATAAAAGAAAGGAAAGTATGAAAATGTTGTCGATGGTGATGCTTTGAGGAATATTTACGTACAATTAGAGTAAAAATGTAACATACCCTGTGGCTTCCCCTCTCGGAGAACCATCATCAAATGAGAAATGCAACCAAGCAAGCAAAGGGCGCCAATCTTTAAGTTGAGGACTTAAAGATAAAATTTATATTCAAGCTTGGACAGACTCTTATCACAGGGGTGAGGTGATAGTGCACTAATCATTAAGCAGGAGAATTAGAAATTAAAAGGCTAATTAAGGCAAATTGATTAAAGTAAACTAGAAAAATACTATTTATTATATTTAATATGAATGACGACGGTTTAACGAGAACTGAATTTAAATTAGAAAATGAATTTAATAAAAAATTGAATGACTCTACTTCGCGAAAACTTGCAATATCTTTAACTCGCTTGCTCACCATGTCGTCTTGTTCTGCTGGTCCTTGGAAAGCTTCCCTCCTTGTAGCGGGAACATCACCGTTCGTCTTTGAGATCTCTTCATCTGCAGCTCAGTACCATTCCTGCCTTGCCAATTGCACCCACCACTAATTGGAAGATGACTTCAAAACTAACACTCCCTATTATGCTTTATCCCATAGATTGGAGATAAGCCCTATGTCACCGTTAGAAGAACCACCTTGGGTTATATGGAGAGGATACTCAATTAAGAATCCTTCCAACTTTACTGATAATGTTCTCTGAAGTTTCATTTCTATCTAGATTAAAACTATCTATTGACTTAGACTGGTTCAAACCGGTCTTGTAGCCGTGCTGTACGTACTTCCTCATGAGAGTGGCTATACACCCCTCATTCAGAATTTCTAAGTATCGAGACGCAGAATCAAGTAGAAAATCAAGTAGAAGCCTCGTAGAAGATCGTAGAATAATGTAGAGAGACTCGCAGAAGCGAATCAGACGTTGTAGAGAGACCCTCCAGTAGCTCCAACACGCCCTCTTATGACCTTCTCTCGCGCTAATTACAGGCCGCTACACGTGGTCCAATCAGATGACACTTCTCTCCCCACTCTAGATTTTAGAGTAGATGGGTCCCACACAAGATATCAACTGTTCTTCTGTTCGTCCTTTCAATCAGTATCCATGGCAACATGACGCTCCTTTGAAAATATAGGCGTTGATCAGTTCGAATAATTCTGGTCGAAATACGGTAGCTTACGTTAGGACGCGTGAACACGTGCTCGCTTTTCCCAGAACTTGGTATCTAAATTTGTCCTTCCTTCCTCCTCGGTGATGTGGCAAGATAACTGAAATCTACTGCAAGTTAATTTTAACCAACTGTCGCAAGAATCTAAGTGAATATGAGGATATTCAGCCCTCGTTTACAGGTCGTAGTTACAAAGTAATGAAATGATAGTGAGCAAATGATTAAACATGAATTATAATACAATTACATACCAAATAAATATCATGACGTTAAATTCCTGAATTAATTACACATAATAAAATTAACATAATTACACTGTAACGTCTGGAACGTTACATACGCCCCCATGAGTTCTTAACAAATATTACATGAGTTGAGAACTCACACACTTACTCCCACATTGACTTGAAATACCTCTATTACCTGCCCATAACGAGCGACATTATTTTCATACACTTAATTATATCTCACTCTTTCCATATCTCTCTTAGACTGCTTCCCATTGCGACTGTCTGTTATTTCAGTTCATCTTGAGGTTTAGATGCTAAGTTCTGCCCATCATGAGCAACTTTTCACTTTTGTAAGAAAAAACAAGATTATTCTAGAGAATATAACATAATATATACAATTCAGAATACAAACTCTGCCGAGTGTCTATTTGTCCTTTTACTCCCATCTTTCCGACATTCTGTGCTAGATAGCAGTAACACGTTCTCTTCCAATCTTTTACATTAAAAATGGAAAACATATGATACAAACAATTTACACTTTTATCACTCTTTCGAATGTTTCAACCTTATCTTGAAGCAGGATGTAATACACTTCACACAAATACACACGTGATTTAAGCTCACGGTAAAACTATTGCAAGTTAGAAATGCACATACGGGAAAATGAATTATTTGCCGTCGTCAGCTTTAATTAGCCTTCTGTAACATCTCAGAAAACAAATATATAAAATTTCATGGCCTCACATACGGAAAACAGATGATCTATCGTTAATGAACGAGCGTAAATATACCGCTACACACAAAACATCTCCCTTGTTTACAAACACAACTAGGAAATACCACCACAATTGAGACGTAAACACATACCGCTCGTAGTCTGACATAACAAGTAGCAACTTCCCCGAGTTACTGACCTATATCTCACAATCCGGTTCAGCCACCTCACACGACAGGTATCTCCTTAAACTACTAATGTTGTATGAACCATTCATTACGCTCTCGCCATCCGCTAACTTGTAAGCACAGGGTCCTAGTTTTCTATGTACCTTATAAGGGCCTTGATATAAAAGAAAAAATTTCTTAGTTACCTTATCCTCACTATTTGACAACATGGGAACTCTCACCAAAACCATCTCACCTACCTCAAAGTTATCCAGTACCTTACGTTTCTGTTGCCTTTTACGTTTATCTCCAGATTTAATCAGGTTCTCCCGTGCCAGTCGGACGTAAAATTCAGCATTACGAGGTGGTTCCTCAGGCAAACCTAATACTCTCACTACGCTCTCGCATTCAATACACAAACGTATTGATCCATCAGACTTAGGCACGACAATTAAGGGATTAACGTATTGACTGTTTGATAATTCAATCACATCGTCTGCTAACATAGCTTGAATTTGATCCTCTACGGCTTTTGCATATTTGTGTGGTATCGGATACCGCGGTCCGGTGAATGGAGTCTTATCCAGCACAGAAAAAGAATGTTCATACAGATGGGTAACACCAGGTTTCTCGGAGAAAATCTCCACGTGTTCACACAACACTTCAAATAACTTGTCCTTCTGGATTTCATTTACTTCACTTCTACTTACGGCTTCTTTCAAGCCACATATTTTATCCTCATTAATCCACAACTGACACAACTTCAGGCCCTCACTAGCCTCTTCATTTACTTTAGAAACCTCTCTCATTCTCCACACTGTACTAACTTCCGTTTTCCTCTGAATTTCCTCCTCAAACTTGACCTTGATATCCTCATTATTCCACTTCAAATTTAGCACTAGATCATTGTAATTTAACTGAGCCAATTTTAACGTTAACCAGTCAGATCCCAAGATAAGATCAAATATTAAATGCGGAATTACCAAACATATCTGAACGCTAATAAAATTATTAATACTGATCGGGACAGCTACTTGTTTACAAATTTGCTTAGACCTCTTTCCAACAGCCGTAATGATGAAAGTAGACTTAACAGGCATTTCCTCCAACTGAATACCCTGTTTCACTAATGACTCATACCACTGAGAACTAATACATGATATTTGGCTACCAGAATCAATCAAAACTTTAACCCACGCCCCCCAGACTTTCAATTTAACAACGGGATTGACTACTTTATTACTTGACTCTCCATTATTCTGCTCGGGTTCATACAACAAATCGTCTCTAACCTCGAGGTCATATGGTAACACTTTCATGGCAAGACACTTCGCTACCTTCTTACTAGGCTGGAATTCTGACCTAACATTACAGCCTCTCGTTAGTTTAAAGGTTCCCTTTGTGTATTGACGTTGGACTCATTAGAACATTGCTCTGGCCTCCGTTGGGAATTTCCTGTCCTATATTCAGATGCTCCTCTCCTGCTGTTCTGCTGAGGTCTGAACTGATTGCGAGCTTCGTGATTCTGTGTACTACCGTTATGTCTCATTCCGTTGTGATGACTAAAGTTCTGAATATTCTCCGTTCTACTTCTAAGGTTACCTAAAGCATCAAAACTGCCTAGTAGATTCTCCATCTCCTGTATAGTTCCAACTTTTTGCATACAGGCCGCTTCTCTCACCCTGTCCGGAAAATGTCTCAAAAGTAGTCTTACTACATCAGACCCTTCGGTTATACCATCTAAGTTCTGACAAATCATGACATGTGCCAGGAAGTACTCGGTCATAGTAACTCCCTCATGCTGTTTGTACCTCCCAAATACCACCCTTTCTCTCTCCCTAGCTTGTATCGCTTCATTCCAGAATTTCTCTCTAAACTTATTTCTGAATTCTTTCAGGTTCGTCATCGTCTGCCTATATACCATGAACCAAGACCGAGTTTCTCCTACAAAAGCATGGTCAATATTTTCCATTACGTCTTCCCAGTCCATAGACCCTTCCTCTAGACGCTTTTCAAACCGTTTCTCTATCATCTTAAGGAAATCTAGCGGGTTCGTTTGTTTCCCATTAAATTTAGGTAGTTCAATTTCCCTAATGTAGCTATTTCCTAGACATTGCCTTCCCGTGAAAACCTGTTTATCCTTTGCCACCTGTTTTAACTTATTTTCTGCTTTCTCCATCCGGCATTCTACATCTCTGTCTCTCCTATCAATTTCTCTCTCCAAATTAACCTGCTTCTCTTTCAATGTCCTAATTTCAATCTTATTCTCTTCAGCTATCGCAAACCTTTCTTCACTTGCCCGGGTCTCATCTTCTATTCTAAGCTTTACCGTGTCAATCTCTTGTTGGACGTGGTCTTTAAATACCCGTATTTCCCCTCTTTGAGTCTCAACTCTCTTATCAATACTAGTGACCTGCCTCATTACTTCCTCCCTAGTAGAGTTGTTTTCCTTCCCCATTAATTCCAGGAATTCACTTCTCTGTTCCGCAAACTTTTCTTCTACCTTTTTCCCTTGCTGTACATATTCACTTTCCTGGTCCTCTAATCGCTTATTAAAATGTTCATTTTTTACCACCAGATCGCGTAACTGCCTACTGTGTTCGTCCATTCTCCGATTCGCTTCCTCCTTATTTTCCCTCATCTCCCTACTTAATTCAGCTTTAGTGTGCTCTAACTGTTCTTTAAGTTCATATTTAATATTCTCAATTTTAGTGTTAGTTTGTTCTAATTCACTTTTAAGCTCATTTTTACTGTCCTCTATCTTACTTAACATTAACTGCATCATTCCCATTAACTGATCATTATTATTACTTTCATTGTTAGTGTTTACTTCCGCTTCGCCCCCCATCCTACTATCATCTGACTCCATACTGACTTCTTTCTGCTTGCCTTCACTCTCCATACTACTTACACTTCTATCTTCAATTTCCTCTACTAGACTACACAACTCTTCCTCTGAACTCAATACGTTATTGCCTTTTATCGCCCGTCCACTGCGCAACATCCTCTCCTCTTTCGTCTGATCAGCCATGACCCTTCCCACAATCAAACACTCTTAATAAAACGTGGATATCCAAATTTTGCCCATAATACGAATTCTGATATTGTTACTGTTATTAACTGCTCCGTACTTAATGATTTTCTCGCCACACGTTGGAGCGGCATTTTTGTGGCTTCCCCTCTCGGAGAACCATCATCAAATGAGAAATGCAACCAAGCAAGCAAAGGGCGCCAATCTTTAAGTTGAGGACTTAAAGATAAAATTTATATTCAAGCTTGGACAGACTCTTATCACAGGGGTGAGGTGATAGTGCACTAATCATTAAGCAGGAGAATTAGAAATTAAAAGGCTAATTAAGGCAAATTGATTAAAGTAAACTAGAAAAATACTATTTATTATATTTAATATGAATGACGACGGTTTAACGAGAACTGAATTTAAATTAGAAAATGAATTTAATAAAAAATTGAATGACTCTACTTCGCGAAAACTTGCAATATCTTTAACTCGCTTGCTCACCATGTCGTCTTGTTCTGCTGGTCCTTGGAAAGCTTCCCTCCTTGTAGCGGGAACATCACCGTTCGTCTTTGAGATCTCTTCATCTGCAGCTCAGTACCATTCCTGCCTTGCCAATTGCACCCACCACTAATTGGAAGATGACTTCAAAACTAACACTCCCTATTATGCTTTATCCCATAGATTGGAGATAAGCCCTATGTCACCGTTAGAAGAACCACCTTGGGTTATATGGAGAGGATACTCAATTAAGAATCCTTCCAACTTTACTGATAATGTTCTCTGAAGTTTCATTTCTATCTAGATTAAAACTATCTATTGACTTAGACTGGTTCAAACCGGTCTTGTAGCCGTGCTGTACGTACTTCCTCATGAGAGTGGCTATACACCCCTCATTCAGAATTTCTAAGTATCGAGACGCAGAATCAAGTAGAAAATCAAGTAGAAGCCTCGTAGAAGATCGTAGAATAATGTAGAGAGACTCGCAGAAGCGAATCAGACGTTGTAGAGAGACCCTCCAGTAGCTCCAACACGCCCTCTTATGACCTTCTCTCGCGCTAATTACAGGCCGCTACACGTGGTCCAATCAGATGACACTTCTCTCCCCACTCTAGATTTTAGAGTAGATGGGTCCCACACAAGATATCAACTGTTCTTCTATTCGTCCTTTCAATCAGTATCCATGGCAACATGACGCTCCTTTGAAAATATAGGCGTTGATCAGTTCGAATAATTCTGGTCGAAATACGGTAGCTTACGTTAGGACGCGTGAACACGTGCTCGCTTTTCCCAGAACTTGGTATCTAAATTTGTCCTTCCTTCCTCCTCGGTGATGTGGCAAGATAACTGAAATCTACTGCAAGTTAATTTTAACCAACTGTCGCAAGAATCTAAGTGAATATGAGGATATTCAGCCCTCGTTTACAGGTCGTAGTTACAAAGTAATGAAATGATAGTGAGCAAATGATTAAACATGAATTATAATACAATTACATACCAAATAAATATCATGACGTTAAATTCCTGAATTAATTACACATAATAAAATTAACATAATTACACTGTAACGTCTGGAACGTTACAACCCTTGGCTGTATAGTCGAGGATTTCTAAAGTCACTGGCCTGGAAATGATCTGAACAGATCTTACATCTTCTATCTATATATATAAAATAACTTGTCCTGACTGACTGACTGACTGACTGACTGACTGATTCATCATAGCCGAGCCAAAACTGCTGGACATAAAGAAATGAAATTTTTGGGATACGTTCATATTAAGATGTAGATGCTCGCTAAGAGAGGATTTTTGGATATTCCGTCGCTAAGGGGGTGAAAAGGGGGGTGAAATTTTAAAATGAGTGTATCTATATCTCAAAACTTGCACAGTTTACAGACGTAAAAATTGGTATTTAAAGTCTTCTCTAAAAATGAGGAAACAGGTATTTTTTTTGTTTTCAGAAAATCCCAATAGGAGGGGGGAAAAAGGGTGAAAAATGGGTTGAATGCCTTTAATCAGGATACCGGTACTTATATCTCAGAAACTGAAGATATTACAGACCTGAAAATTTGTACTTTTGATCTCTTTTAAAAATAAAGAAACACGTATTTTTTGTTTTTTGTTTTTGGAAAATCCAATTACTGTATCTATATCTCAAAACTTTGAAAGTTTACAGATCTAAAAATTAGTATTGAGAATCTTCATTAAAAATAAAGAAACACGTATTTTTTTATTTTCGGAAAATCCCAATAGGAGGGGTGAAAAGGGGTGAAAAATTGGTGGATGCCTTTAATGAGGATACTTATATCTCAGAAACTGAAGATATTACTGACTTAAAAATTGTTGTATTATTGTATTGTATTTTAAAAATTAATGTATCTATATCTCAAAACGTCAAAAGTTTGCAGATGTAAAAATTGATATTTAGATTCTCCTTTAAATATAAAAGAACATATATTTTCTTGTTTTCTGTAAATCCCAATAGGAGGGGTAAATGAAATGTCGTATGGCTTTTAGTGCCGGGAGATCCCAGGACGGGTTCGGCTCGCCAGTTGCAGGTCTTTCTATTTGACTCCCGTAGGCGACCTGCGCGTCTTGATGAGGATGAAATGATGATGAAGACAACACATACACCCAACCCCCGTGCCATTGGAATTAACCAATTAAGGTTAAAATCCCCGACCCGGCCGGGAATCGAACCCGGGACCCTCTGAACCGAAGGCCAGGACGCTGACCGTTCAGCCAACGAGTAATAGGAGGGGTGAAAAGTGTGAATAAGGTGTTGAATGTCTTTAATGAGGATACTTATATCTTAGAAAGTGAAGACATTACAGACCAGACAGTTAGTATATGGAATCTCCTTTCAAAATACAGAAACATGTATTATTTTGTTTTTGGAAAATCTAATTAATGGGGTTAAACAGGAGTGACAAATTTTGGTGAATTTTTAGAAAGACCATATCTACAGTATATCTCTGAAACGTAAAATGTTACAGACGTAAAAACTGGTATTTGGAATCTCCTGTTAAAGTAAAGAAACAGGTATTCTCGGAAAATCCAATGAAGGGAGGGTGGGTGAGGGGGGGGGTGTTTGAAAAATTGAAAAATTAATTGAATTAATTGTAAGAAGATACTTACATATAATAAAATCTAAAGTTGTTACAGACGTAAAAAGTGGTATTTAGATCTTCTTTAAAAATAAAACGACGCGTTTTGGGGAGGGGGGATCGGGGAATCATCTTTGGGGGCGGGTGTGAAAAGGAGTTGAATTCGTTTCATGAGGACACATATCTCAAAATCTGAAGATAATCTGTATTTAGAAGATCCTTTACTATTAAAGAAACAAATATTTTTTGCCAGAAAATTCACTTAAGTGGGTGGGGGGAGTGTGAAAGTAAGTGAAAAAAGTTAATTATTTTTATGGGAATACTTATATCTCAAAACTGAAGGTAACACACGTAAACATTGGTATTTGGAATCTCCTTTAATCATAAAGAAACATGCCTTCTTTTTGGGGGGGCGGCGGGGGGGGGGGGGTAAATCAACTTAACCGCGGTGGGGTGAAAACGGAGGTGAGACCAATTGATTTTACTGTTCCTACTGTACTTATAAGGAGCCTCCGTGGCTCAGGCGGCAACGCGCTGGCCTCTCACCGCTGGGTTTCGTGGTTCAAATCCCGGTCACTCCATGTGAGATTTGTGCTGGACAAAGCGGAGGCGGGACATGTTTTTCTCCGGGTACTCCGGTTTTCCCCGTCATCATTCATTCCAGCAACACTCTCCAATATCATTTCATTTCATTTGTCATTCACTAATCATTGCTCCAGAGGAGTGCGACAGGCTTCGGCAGCCGGCACAATTCCTATCCTCACCGCTAGCTGGGGGCTTTATTAATTCCATTCCTGACCCGGTTGAATGACTGTTGATTTTCAATGGACTTATTCTGATCATAAACCGATCATTTTTAATCTTTCCTGTGTTCGTTTTCAAGAGCCATCTTTTCCTTTGGAGAACCTTCTTAGATTACAGTAGATTCTTCTGGCATATAAATAGAAATTTAAACACATTTGAAATAAACGATAGGTATAAGATTGACCGTGCAATTGTACACTTCTATAATAAGGTCAATAATACACGGAAGTATGTCATTCGTATCACTAGAAGTCCTGCGCACTTGCCTACGGGCGACAATGGTGCTGGTCATACTGTCATCAATGACAATGGCAGCACATATAATTTACCGCCAAGTAGAAGTCTTGCATCTTGCTGTGGGGTCCAGAACATCAATAATAATAATAATAATAATAATAATAATAATAATAATAATAATAATAATAATAATAATAATAATAATAATAATAATGTTCTGGACCGTCGTCAAAATGTGCGGACCGTGCTGGAAACGGGTCCTGGACGGGTAATGACTACGATTGCAGTCCGGCCGCCGGTTTAGTACCGCCAAGGCACCTGAGGACACCACGCCGGATCTCCTCAAGGATTTGATCCACATTAAAAATGCCTATAGGAAAGCTAGGCTAAGATTTAGGAACCCAACTGACTGGGTGGAATACCTGGACCTAGCCCGGGAAATACGAAATCGATTGCTGAAAAAATGATTGAAAAATGGGAGAAACGTTGCCGTAATCTCTCAGTAAACGAGTCAGATCGCGAATATCGGCAGGTTGTATCTAAAACGATAAGCATTCAATTATAAATTTCAGTATAATACCGTAGCGAAGCACGGATATCTTGCTAGTACTGTATATAAAATAAGAGTTTTGTCTGTACATTGTTCAGAATTTGAAAAGGATGGTATTTCTGTATCGGTCATGTCCACAGTAACAAGTAAATGCACTTTTTACTTTTCCGTAATTTCTGTCTGTCTGTCTGTCTGTCTGTCTGTCTGTCTGTCTGTCTGTCTGTCTGTCTGTCTGTCTGTCTGTCTGTCTGTCTGTCTGTCTGTCTGTCTGTCTGTCTGCATGTACACGCATCACTAGAAAACAGCTACAGATAATTTAATGAAAATCAGTATGCAAAGTCGGGGATTAAGCCGCTACAATCTAAGCTATAAATAATTTTATTCACGCTCATAGGAATGGTAGTTTAGGGGAAGGCCTAGAAATTAATTTTCAAATATTTACATTATTAGTAGTCCTATCTTAATAAAAATTGGTATGCAAAGTGGGAAAATAAGTCGCTACAACCTAGGCTGTAAATAACTGTATTTACGCTCAGTCAAACGGTAGTTTAGGGGAAGGCCTAAAATTTAATTATTAAATATTTACGTCATTAGTAGTCCTATCTCATTGAAAACTGGTATACAAAGTCTGTCTTTTACCCGGAGGTCCCGGGTTCGATTCCCGGCCAGGTCAGGGGTTTTTACCTTGATTTGAGGGCTGCTTCGAGGTCCAGTCAGCCTACGCGATTATAATTTAGGAGCTATCTGACGGTGAGATAATGGCTCCGGTCTAGAAAGCCAAGAATAACAGCCGAGGGGATTCGTCGTGCTGACCACACGACCCCTCGTAATCTGCAGGCCTTCGGGCTGAGCAGTATTCGCTTGGTAGGCCAAGGCCCTTCAGGGCTGTAGTGCCATGGGGTTAGTTTAGGTTTAGTTAAGCTGAAGGTCTAGAAACTTTCCCTCAGATATTGAAAGTTTATCTGAAGTGTAAAAATAGACTTGTCTGGGTTCAGTTTCAATATTCTCCGTACAGGCCATACGGCGCTGTTGATGATGATTCGTCCGTTGGATGAGGACGTTAACCCTTGAGCAGGCCCTTTCTTGTTATTCGACAGGAGTAGGCTGTGAGCAGACATCGGATTTCACCTACTCCATAATGGGTAGGTCCAATAGATCATCTAATTGGTTGGAGTGCATGGCCATGCAGTGACTTCCCCCTTGTGTAAAAAACATACTGTATAGAAAGAATATGCAAGTCCACAAGCAAAAAAAAGGTATGTCTTTTTTTTTTTGCAAGCTGCTTTACGCCGCACCGACACAGATAGGTCTTATGACGACGATGGGATAGGAAAGGGCTAGGAGTGGGAAGGTGGCGTCCGTGGCCTTAATTACAGTACAGCCTGATGTGAAAATGGGAAACCACGGAAAACCATCTTCAGGGCTGCCGACAGTGGAGTTCGAACCCACTATCTTCCGAATACTGGATACTGGCCGCACTTAAGCGACTGCAGCTATCGAGCTCGCTGTATGTCATTTAACGCGACTGCGGATATCGCGGTTATAGCCACATGTCAACAAGGGACAACACAATCAACGCCTTTAAAGAGACCAATTGAAACATAGTGATGCGTCTTTAGAACGTTCATTCAGCCGAAGGAGATCAAGTGCAGCGATTTCAGTTTTTTTTTTTTTTTTCCGACAGTAGGCCCAAGTAGCAACCATGGGGAGCAGCTGATTTGGTGATCTAACTACTGGCTTAGAATAAATCTCTTCTCTTTTCTTTTCCGACTTCTCTTTTCTACACTCCTGTACGTGGGGGATAGATTACGGTCACTTTTAAGCATCCCGATATCCCCCGCCTATCGTAAGAGGCAACTGATAGGGAAGACCCCCCTCCAGCTGACTACACTTTTGTCCCCCTCTGACCCCTACGGTAGTAAGTTAGCGAGGCCTAGGAACCCGTTCATGTTCACGTCCTTCGTTGCTCTTCCCTTTATTATGCCGATATCCTCATTCTTTGAAATGTCGGACCTCTTCCATTTTTCCATCTGATTTGTGTTAGGAGAGGTTGACGTACCATGTATACTTTCTCTTTAAACAATAATCATCAATACTCCCTCTGGTGCAAAAATCTTTAGTGATACTTTATAAGTGACATTTTTTCATTCTGTAAAAAATAATAAATCGCTTTTTGTTTCAGGCCGAAACATGGATAACACAAGGGAAATGGTGAGACAACGTGTTATATAAAGATGTTTGTTTTATTTAATATATACAGTAGTTTCATTACTTCTATATCGTGGTGTTCCCGCGCACAGCATACATACACGCTTCAAATTGTTAGGATTCTACCAAAGACCTCGGTAACTTATAGGCATGAGTTTCTCAGACTGGCAACGTACACTAGTAACAGTAGAGTAATAACGAATTTGCGTAAGCACACAGTGCAATCGGTATTCTCCATGTTCTAAAATCGACTTCAGGACAAAAATTGTTATTTTCGTGCAAGTTTGTAACAATCGAATTTAGAAGGCTAATACCTGTATCTTATGATGACCATTGTTACCATAATCTGCACAGGTATTTGGCATTCGAAAACAAGTTTACTGATAAACTGTTTTGGAGACATGAGATATTTATCCGAGAAGATTATACTTAGATTCCTATAGTGGAAGAGTAACAGCTTTTGGCTTTATGCATCAAATAGAACAATACCAGATGATTTGGAACCAGAATATGAACATTCTCTTAGTGCAATGAAAGTAATATATTTACTTGAGGGATATCAATTGCAAGTGGTAATTGTTAGCAACTTGGTGTTTCTGAAATTGATAGGGGCCTCAGTACGCAATTTCAAGCTTAAGATGACGATCCTTAAGTTTCAAAGGTAAATCTTTATCATTTTTACAGAGATATGCCAGGGGAGAAATATTCGGTAGACCTCTGGTTTTTATCACTTCCTCCACTGAGTACTGGATCTCCAAGTGCAAGTTTTAATATGTAATTGTGATTCCTAAGTGCATACACTTCTCTGGTAAACAGAATCTTTTCCATAGGTAATCTCATTTGGGTGACACATCAAGCAGCAAGGAAAGAAAGAAATTTGCTTTACGTCGTACCGACACAGTTATAACTTATGGCGACGATGGGGTAGGAAAGGGCTAGGAGTAGGAAGGAAGCGACCGTGGCCTTCATTGAGGCACGGCAGAGCATTCACCTGATGTGAAAGTGGGAAACTACCGAAAACCATCTTCAGGGCTGCCGACAGTGGGGTTCGAACCCGCTATGTCCCGAATGCAAGCTGATTGCTACGTGATCCAAACCGCGCAGGCACTTGGTCGGTGGGAAAGAAAAATGCAGACGTTGGGATTTTAAGGTGCAGTAAACTTGCATTATTACTTATATTACTATTTGAATAATATAAATGACGAATAGCCGGGCTGAGTGGCTCAGACGGTTAAGGCGCTGGCCTTGGCAGGTTCGATCCTGGCTTAGTCCGGTGGTATTTGAAGGTGCTGTAATACGTCAGCCTCGTGTCAGTAGATTTATTGGCTCGTAAAGGAAATCCTGCGGGATTTAATTCCGGCACCTCGGCGTCTCCGAAAACCGTAAAAGTAGTTAGTGGGACGTAACGCAAATAACATTACTTATTACATAAATGACATAAACTTTTCGTAAGGCTTTGTTCATGTGACGGAAGAAATAACATTTAAAAAGGTCGTAGCCTATGTTGATGGCATTGGTTTGCAGTAAGCCTGCGGATTGACAGCTGGGCAATGTAATAACACGGCTTAAAGAGGGCGTTGATTCAGGATTATCAGTCGACACGTTGGGCCGTTGCCTACTTGGTCGGTCCATCGTTGGTTCCGTGACTTACATGCATCGAATTTCGTCATTCATTTGTTGTAGCAGTAAGTTCTTTGAATACTTGTAGATATGCCCTGAACAGGGCGGTTTATATTTACTTAGTTAGTGGATAAAACAGAAATATTATATTAATCGATGGTATGGATGAGGTAAGACATCATTAAAGTTATGAATCTAGTTCTGTTATGGAGCCACTGATTTACAATTACAGCTGCTATCATTTGATTGTACACACATAACCTTTGATGTACAAGTAACCATCTCTTTGCTGTCCACAAGGATCCACAAGGAAAATGTGTTCTAATATCTGAATGTATATTTTATTTTTTATTTCGACTTTCCCCAACTGGAGATTGCCGCTGAGGACAAAGTATACAAAAAGACAAGATGAATATTAAAAGTAATTGTGAGTTGGTTAGCACATTTGACATAATGTATGTTGCTGCATTAAAAGGTATGGGAGATAAGTTATGGTTCTTCAGGATTTGGATGGAATATTTCAAGGCAGTCACTGCAAATTCTTTAATTAATGTCTAACTGAGGTTAAATGATTTGCAGAATTGGACGAGGAATGGTTCATTTAGCGCCAACCATTAATCCTATGACTTCGATATCATCAAACTGGTATTCTTGTGAACGCTTGGGCAAAATATAACAATTTTGGTGGATTATTAAACGGGATATAAACACTAAAGAATCAATTAATAAAAATACTAGAGACCCAACCCGACTTCACACGGTATCAATTTTGAATTTATGGTGATAAGGCTTATAAGATTTCCTTGTAGATGGCATTTTTTTCTTTTGATGTATAGTCGCTCAAAAAAGAACGAGGGCATGGTTCTGTATGTTTTTCACACGGTGTGGTGCTAGAATTAGATACTTCGGATTGCTCTGCATTCCATGCAGCGAGCAGAAGACAAGAAAGTACCAATCACAACCGTTTTTGTTAGCAAGAAACTTCCAGTGGACCAGGGGGTGGTATCCGTGGCCCGTTATATTTTAAGACCTCAGTTTTAGTGGTGTACCACTTGGAGCCGCTGGTACAGTAGAGTCCCGCAAACTCGACCCAATGTGGACAGCGGGTGGCGAGTTTCCTAAATGCGAGTGTTGCGGAGTAAGGGATGATTTATTAACAACTCATAATATGTTACTGTATATTAATCTAATGAAAGTTCTAGCACAATAAAGGACACGAAAAAGTACACCATATCCTAAAATAATTGTTTTAAATGAAAATGAAGCTAACATACAGAACTGAAGAAATGATTAGTTCTTTGTAGGAAAAGAATTTCGTGATTCTTCACTGTCCCTCGCACTCGGTGCGAGTCATCTTTTTAACTTTTATGTTGGCTTCCATCTCTTCGTCTTCTGATTCATGTTCATTATTATCTTGTTTCCCATTTTCAAACCAGGCAAATGCTGACGCTGTATCTTAATTAAGACCACGGCCACTTCCTTCCCAGTCCTAGGCCTATCCTATCCTATCATCGCCATAAGACCTATCTGTGTCGGTGCGATGTAAAGCCCCCTGTGGGTGGGGGCAATAGAATAACACCGATGGTATCCCCTGCCTGTCGTAAGAGGCGACTGAAAAGGGCCCCAGGGGCTCTGTACTTTGGAATGTGGGTTGGCGACTACGGGGCCCTTAGCTGAGTGCTGGCATCGCTTCCACTTACTTTTGCCAGGCTTCTCACTTCCATCTATCCTATCCGACCTCTCTTGGTCAACTCTTGTTCTTTTCCGACCCCGACGGTATTAGAACAATCGAGGCCTAGGGAGTCTTTCATTCTCACGCCCTTCGTGGTCTTTGTCTTCCTTTGGCCGATACCTTCATTTTTCGAAGTGTCGGATCCCTTCAATTTTTTGTCTCTGACTAGTGTTGTATCGCCTAGCTGTATTTGCTCTTAAAACAATAAAGAAGCCGCCGCCGCCGCGACCGCCGCCACTGCCACCGCCACCGCCACCGCCACCACCACCTTCGACGTAAAGCAAATTGTTGTGTATGTATTTTTATCTTCGTTCTCTTTCACTAGTGCAACTATTCCACTACCTAAAAGTTCACTGTTTTCAATTATTCTCCAATATCATCAGTAAAATCTTCACAGCCTAAAATTTTCTTCAATAAGTCCACTATTTCACAATTTTCTGTTTATTCCCTGTTTTCTTTCCTGAATGGTCCAGTAACTTCTTCCAGGAATGAAGGAGGTTTATATGTTCGATTTCATTCCAGGATTCAGATATCCATCCCAATACGCCCAACATGTCTTCTTTAGTTTACTAATCATGTCACATCCTTCCTCCACGGCTAAGGCAGGAGAAGAAAGAAGTTTACGTCTGTATCTCTTCCTCAATGCTTCCAAAATACTCTGGTCCATTATTTGACACACCGAAGTCATGTTAGGAGAGAGAAACATGGCTCCTATATCATGAGCAGCGAAAATAATTTAGCGATTAAAAAATAAGAAAATTTGCTTGGCAAGTTGTCGAGTCATCGGGAGTCGAGTTAGCGAGATCGTACTGTACTAGCGTTTCTTGCCAATCGTGGTGTTACATGCTTCTAAACATGGGAGCGAGGAATGCGACTACGGGAAACTTAACCGAATCTAGAATTACTTCCCCTAACTTTCAGTTCCCACTAACTGACCTCTCTTGATCAGTTCTCATTCTCGCACATCGCCAGTGTAATTAGATTTGTTAGGCCTTGGAATCTTTCAGAACTTTCATGAACATTCCCTGGCTTTTGCCGATGCTTTTATTCTTCGAAGTTTCTATCCTTTGCCTCTTTCTCCTTTGATTACTACTAAGGACAGATGATCACCACGTTGTATTTACACATAACAATAATCACCAACACTACCAACTTGGATCAATTCTTCTTCTCTTCCTACCCAATTACTATCAAGTTTAATAAGACTAGATTGTCCCCCAGGGTCTCACAGATTATGAGAGAGACATGAGGAATACTGTACACCATCTGACCCTGGCATTGCTTTCACTTATTACTGCCAGGCTTCTCACTTTCATCTTTCCTATTCCACTTCTCTTGGTCGACTCATGATCTCTTCCGACCCTTACGGTAATAGGTTTGGAGGTCTAGGATATCTATTGCGTTCGTGCCCTTCGTGGTCTTTCATTTTCTTTTGCCAATCCCTCTGTGGGTAAGGGCGGAAGTATATACCCACACTATCCCTTGCCTGTCGCAAGGAGGAAATAAACGGTGGCCCCAGGGACTCTGAACCTGGGAGTGTGGGTAAGTGGTCACGGGATCTTAGCTGAGTCTGGTGTTTCTTCCACTTACTTGTGTAACCTCACTTTCTTCTTTTCTATCCGACCTCCCTTGGTCGACTCGTGTTCTTTTCTGACCCCAGCGGTTTGTGAGGACTGGGGAGTTTTTCATTTTCACGCCCTTTGCCGATAACTTACTGTTTAGAAGTATCGGACCTCTCCAATTTTCCTTCTCATTAATCTTAAGAGAGGATGGTTGTTCTGCTGTACTTCCCCTTAAAATTACTACTACTACTACTACTACTACTACTACTACTACTACTACTACTAGGTGGGCTGAATAGCTTAAACAGTAGATCATCGGTCTTCTAGGCTCAAGTTGGTGGGTTCAATCCTGGCTCAGTCCGGCGGTATATCTTCTTCTTCTACTTGATGTGGCATGTCCTCGCAGAACGTTGGCGATCAGTAGCATGATCTGTTGTTTGTTCACAGCTGTTCTGAACAGAGTAAGCTTTGTCACCCCAAACCAGTGGCTCAAGTGCAAGAGGTGGTATTTACTCTTCCGCATCATATGATCAAAGTATTCTAGCTTCCTTCTCTTGAAGGTATTGAGAATTTCTGTTTCTTTGTACATACGGTCATTTTAGCTGTCCAAGGTATCTTCAGCATCCTTCGGTATGTCCACATTTCAAATGCTTGCACATGGTCTCAGTTAGTGTCCATGCCTCAACACCGTATAACAGAATGCTGAAAACGTAGCACCGGAGTAGTCGTGTCCGTAGTGTAAAGAAAAGGTCACGGCTTGTCAAAAGTTTTCTAAGTCTCTGAAAAGAAGTTCTGGCCTGCTCAGTTCTACATCGGATCTCATGAGCAAGGTCCCAGTCATCATTGATGTGGCATCCCAGGTATTCAAATGTTGCCACTCTTGCGATCTGGTCCTTTGCTGCTGTGAGATTACCTCGAATGCCATCTTCATTTCTGCTTATAACCAACCACTTGGTCTTCTTTACATTAAGCCTCAAGCCCATGGCGCTGCTGGCTTCAGTGACAGCATTAAATATTTCCTGTAGATACTGGAGATTGGTTTCAAGTAGCACAGTGTCATTGGCATACCTGATGCTATTTATGATGAAACCATTAACCATAACTCCTTGAGTCTTTCCGTAGAGAGCATCTCGAAAATTCTTTTCTGAATAGATGTTGAAAATAATGGGTGAAGGAATACAGCCTTGGCGAACCCCTTTCAAAATTGAGACTTCTTTCAAGACACGACCATCAACTCTTATGTCAGCACTCTGATTCCTATAGAGATTATCAATAATACGGATGTCCCGTCCATCAAGACCTAATTCTTGAAGAATGTTCATAATTTCGTCATGACGGACTGTATCGAAGGCTTTTTCGTAGTCGATGAAACAAGCCAAAACCGGCATTGACATCTCGGCACCATTGGACTAATACCTGCAGACTGAATAATGCCTCTTCAGTACCAAATGTCTGAAGCCAAATTGTGAGGCTCCGATATTCTTCTCACATTTATGATAAATTTTCGAATGCAAGACTTTAGGAATACTCTCAGAAAGTGACTCATCAAACTAATTGTTCTATATTAATTGCAGAATTTTGCGTTGGCTTTCTTAAGCAAAATTACGAAAGTTGATTTGAGCCAGTCGCGAGGAATGGTTCCACTGCGTGGTGAATACTGTTGAATAGGTCAACTAATAATGAAAGGGATTTTTCTTTCTTAAGCAGTTTCAGTATCTCAGCATACATCTCATATAAAGGCGCTCAAACACATCAGCCTTGTGGTATCGGTACATTTCCTGACTCGTAAGGGAACTCCTGGGGGCCAAACTTCCAGCACCTCGCTGTCTTTGAAAACCGTAAAAGTAGTTAGTGGCACGTAAAACTATTATTATTATTATTATTATTATTATTATTACTATTATTATTATTATTATTATTATTATTATTATTATTATTATTATTATTATTGAAATGAATACATCCTAATTTATTTTTGTTTCAGGCGGAGTAATGGATAATGCAGTAGAAATGGTGATACAACATGTAACGTCAAGATTTTTATTTTATTTAATGTCTATTTCCACCATTATTTTGTGGTGGCGATGCCGCTCAAAGTGTATAAAAGTCAGTAAGTTTCTAAGTCACGTCATTTCTATTACACACTAATCCTACTTTACTGAGATATGCTCGGAAAATCTTGTTTGCAATCCCAGACCAAGACTGGCGTTTTTCTGAGAGAACAGGTATTTCGTCCTCCATACCTTTGTGAGAACTAATCTAGGTGCGTGGGCTGTGAACCTGATAACTTAATATAATATTAAGTTTATAATCTCAAATATGACGCGAAACCTCTTTTTACAGACATGATTTTAAATGTTAGCATTATGGTTTAACATTCAAATAATCAGAAAGCACCGAACCATCTGGCTGCGCGGTTCGTGCCACGTACCTTTCTTTAGCTTGTATTCGGGAGATGGTGAATTTCAACTCACCATCGGCAGTCCTATAGACAGCTTTCCAATGTTTTTCCGACAAAACTGTAGTTCAGGAAAATAAAAATGGTTTTGGAGATAGAATTCAAGGCATAAAGATGGCAAGAATATAGTACATAGGGAAGTCTCCATTAAGGAAGGGAATAATGAGGATCATGGCGATTACGTACAAGTATATTTCAGATACCGTAGAACATCTGCACCATTCTCTTTCTGTCCCGTTGGAGAAGGAATTATCAGATATTTTGCGGGAAGACTTTCATCAACTCAGCAAACGGAACTCCAGTGAATTCTTCAAGGTAGCTTCAAAAATAAGATAGCAATAACTCGCACGGAGAATATTTTAAAGGCAGATACGAAGATACACCGTAGGAGGTCACTGATACGCATTACTATTCACCAGTCACCATTCTTATCCAAGCACTCGTTTCAACGGCACTTCAAGCCCCAAGGCATCGATGGAAGAAATCTGCGTCCAGTCCCTGAAGCTACGCCATGTTTGTATGCTGAACGGCTGTATTATCGTTGAACAGCTTACCACACAGGAACTTCTTTAGCAAGTCAAAGAGTAGAAATCACTGGATATCACATCGGGGTTTTAGGCAGAATGGTCCAGTACTTCCCACCGGAAACTCCGACGCGTGATGTTTAGGGCTCTCTTAAGACTTATAGAGCCTTAGTAATGTTAGCAGCGAGTGATCTGGCGTTGTCATGCGTTGTAATTCTAAGAATTACTATCTGCAAACGCTCCAGGATGTCACAGTAGCTGGCAATATTTACTGTCCCTCCTCTGGTGAGGAAATCAACCATCTGGACCACCATCCTTACAGCCCCGCCCTGGCACTCAGCGACTTCCATCTGTTCGGACCGTTGAAGAAGCACCTGGGTGATCAACGATTCAACGACGATACACCGGTCAGCATACCGTCATGAGTGGCTTCAGGGACTGCACACAGATTTCTTCCATGCCTTGGTAGGCCGTTCAAACAAGTGCATGGAGAAGAATGATGATTATGTTGCATAGTAATGCACGTCGCTGCCCTACTATTGCGTATCCTTATATCTACCTATCAGGGTATGTTCCTCTGTGCGAGCTGTTGTTAACTATTTTTAAGCGCCTTTGTATTTCAGCGAAGTCGTATTGTATAGGATGTATTTCTTTAAAGATGTTTGAGATCGACCTCTACTACCATGTGCGACAGCTCTCATACCATGGGAGAATATGGAATCTCAAGTTGGATGGTACACCTTAGATTGCTACGACTTTCATGTTACTCGTAATTTTATCGAGGTACTCATATCAGTTTAAATTAAGTGGCAATTACGTGCCCCAGCTGATTCGAGTGTTGTTTCATTTTCTATGTGTCACACTTATTGTCCTCGTTCCTACTCAACCTCACTTGGAATTTTTTTTTTTTTTTTTTTTTTTTTTTACGACCGCACCGATATTTAGTTTACCTAACCCATAAATTTTCCTGCTACTTTATCAGGTATCTTTATTCTTCATGTACACTTCTCCATTCCTCTTAACATGGGAGCATCAAGTGGCAACCGTGAGCCCACTTACTTGTCATTAGTCTTCGCTTACATTTTTCAGTTTGACTTCATGGCTGAATGGTCAGATCTTAGCCTCCGAGCCTCGGATCTTCGTCCTCCTATGGTTAAGGGTGGTAGAATAACATCCACGGTATCCCCTGCCTGTTGCACGAGGCGGCTAAAAGGAGGACAAGGAGCAACTTAGGAGCGTGGGTTGGTGACCACGGTTCCCTTAGCTGAGTCTGGCATTGCTTCCACTTACTTGCGTCAGGCTCCTCGCTTTCATTCTTGTTATCCAACCTCCCTTGATCAAATCTTGTTTTTTTCGACGAAACAGTGTTAGGTTTGCGAGGTCTACGGAGTTTTTCATGTTCACGCCCTTCACGCCTTACTTTTGCCGATACCTTCATTTTCGAAGTGTCGGACCTCTTCAAATTTCCACGTGTCAATAGAGGATGGCTACAAAGTTGTACTTGCTCTTAAAACAACAATCACCACCACCTTGGACTCTCGGGTTCGATTCCCGACCAGGTTGAGGTATTTTAATCTGAAACTTTTAATTCCCTTGGTTCTGGGTGAGGAAAGCAATAGCAAGTTATCTCACTCCTACTCTTGCCTAGTATGCCTCAATTTGGCACCGCTATTTTTCCTGTTTTCCTATAGCCGCATAACCTTGGTGGTGCTTTTTGAGGATCAAACGAGCCCCTGTGGGTGGGGGCCGTAGAATAACACCCACGGTATCCCCTGCCTGTCGTAAGAGGCGACTAAAAGGGGCCCCAGGGGCTCTCAACTCGGGAGCGTGGGTTGGCGACCACGGGGCCCTCAGCTGAGTCCTGGCATTGCTTCCAGTTACTTGTGCCAGGCTCCTCACTTTCATCTATCCTCTCCGACCTCCCTTGGTCAACTCTTGTTCTTTTCCGACCCCGACGCTATTAGGTTTGCGAGGGCTAGGGAGTCTTTCATTTTCACGCCCTTCGTGGCCCTTGTCTTTCTTTGACCGATATCTTCATTTTTCGAAGTGTCGGATCCCTTCAACTTGTCCTTCTGATTAGTGTTATATAGAGGATGGTTGCCTAGTTGTACTTCCTCTTAAAACAATAGTCACCACCACCACCCTGGACTGTTGACCTAACAGACAGACGGGCACTGGGTGCTCTTGCTATCTCCAGCATTCCCATAAACTCATACTACCCTCAACCACACAAACACGCAGTTTCCACAAGGGCTGCACAAGGCTAATGATAACCACACGAAATTACTATATCTTTTCTGGTCGGCTCGTATTCTTTTCATATCCCAGCTATTAGGTTTTCGAGGCCTAAGGAGTATTTCACGCCTTTCGTAACCCTTTCCTTTTGCTGGTAACTTCATCTTTCGAAGTGGAAGACCTCTTCGGTTTTTTCCTGATTGGTATTAAGGGGATAGTTATTCAACTGTACCTCCTCTTGAAAAAAACTAATAAATACCACTAACCACCGTTCTTCCAAATTTTCTTTGAAATACTACTTTGTCGTTTCTTTTATGTTTATAAATTAATTTGTCAATAATGTTGTTTTACATATTAAAACGGATATTAAAACCACCAACTGGAAAAATAAAAACGTTTCCTGACTTGTACTATGCATTTCTGAAATTGCGACATTTATTTCCTAAATTAGCTCCGATTCTCCAGACCTCTTATTTACTGAAAATGTGTGTTAGATGTGTTGAACAGAAGAAACAGCTTACATATTAGCATATCATTTATTATGATATTTTCATGATGACTTATGATGATGATGATGCTTGGTGTTTTAAGGGGCCTAACATCGATGGTCATCGGCCCCTAATGGTACGAAATGAAATAACAAAAAATTCAAATTCATCCACTGACTAAAATAAAATAAAAAGTCATGAAGAATGAATGGATGGACATGAACCCTACAAATAAACAAAACAAAACAAACAAACAAACAAACAAACAAACAAACAAACAAACAAACAAACAAACAAACAAACAAAAACAGTTGATCAGACTCAAATAGTAGGTAGTTAATTAGCGTATTACTGACCAAGGGACCATTTATAAAGCACAATGATTCTTGATGTCTGAAGGGGTGCTAAATTCACGTCTAAGGCCCCACAGAATGGTACATGTCGCGAGTAAAGTAGAACCATGGTATTTGTCATTTTGGGGTACTGATCGAAAGTAGCGAAGACTCACGGTGGTGCACACAAGATGGTACTACTCACAAGTATTACAATTCGTACAGGGAACGCAGACCTATGGTGTTTCTCACCTAGGTGTACTAGTCACGGGCGCCGGTATTCCCGTGGTGTTCCTCATATAGTGGGTACCAATCACAGGCAACGCTGACCCACGGTGCCGCTCATATAGCGGTACAACTCACAGGCTACGCCCAGACCCGCGGTGTTGCTCACATGGGTACAACGCACGGGTACTGGAATCCACCAGGCCAGGCTTTTTACTGCAACTAATCACAAACCTATTTCGTACCAATTTAGTGATACTACTCGCAAGTACATGCAACCCATGGTGTTCCCCGCATGCTGGTACGAATCAAGAGTAGTTTCATGGTTCTAATTCAATCATCCCTTGGTCGCCCCCTGTAGTCGCCTCTTACGACAGGCAGGGGATACCGCGGGTGTATTCTACATGTGCGTCCCTCACCCGCAGGGGGTAGTGTGTTTAGTCCGCGAGAGGTATTTTATTTCCCTCAAGTCCGCCAGCAAGCCGGTTAGGACTCCCCTATCCGCCACCTGGGACGCGCCACGTGGGAGATCTCCCCCTGCTACGCCTGCATAGCAGGTTCGTGGCAGGATGACTTAAAAAGACCTGATTTTGGAAACATGTTAGACAATTTAAAATGGGAAACAATAGTATTGTAATCATCTATTTATATCCCTCGTCTTCAGTATTATAAATGTGAATCCGACAGTCATTATGTTGACATAAAAACAGCCAAAGTTCGTTGGTCCGTGTAATAAGCGGTCATGGTCCTACGGAAGTTACCTTCCGAGCATTTCTAACAGTTTAGATAGGAATTCATGGAAATATTTTGGAAAGATTCATTCTATCCTGTATGAACAAAGAAGAGTTGCAGGACTGTCCACAAGAATTTCGACGAAACTTCCTACTTAGGGCAGTATGTGTCAGGTACTAAGTTTCTCAGCTGCCCGTAGCTCCCGACAAGGCGTTTGGAAGTTGGGATGGGAGCGTTCCTAGTGCAGCCCTTCTAAGGCAGACCTGCCGATGAGTGTGAGTGCCATCTGTCATATTTATATCAGAAACTGTGTGTTATTGTCGTGGAGGGTAGTGCGTTGCCTACGTTATAATACAAGGCCTGGAAATAGAGCCCGTAAAACGCTATGGAAGTGGTTACACTGAAGTTCAATGCCGGGCCGCTAGGATCGCTTTCTTGCCCCCTGTCTACCAGATTCGCGCCTTTAAACGTGTTCATTAACTGAGTTGGTTGTGAATGTATTATGTATTCGTCTGATGTTAAGCATTCGCAGTTGCAGTCATGGTTTATTCACGAGAAATTAAAGGTAGTGGTATTTCATTTCACAAGTTTCCAGTGAGTGTTCAATGTTCGAAACCTTATACAGAGAAAGTATGAGATACGAACCCAAGCTGATCGAAGTAGGCCTCTATTCATTAGTTTTGATCCGAGTTACGTCATAAGAATCGGGCGATCCCAAAATTTGTAGCTGGACTTTTTTTGTAAACAATGCTACCGTGACCGGCGATCATTTGAGAGGCATCTTCAAACTCAGAAATCTTAAATTAGGAAACCAACGAGGAAAATAATTCGGCGAAAATTAATGTAGCAAGAGCTAAAAAAATGTATTTTCTCCCGAAACAGTCTCTGGTTTGAAAAATATGGAGGTGGTTTGTCCCGAGAGCATTAAATGCAGTTTAAAATAAGCCATTTGCTTTATGGAGAATTTTATGAAATTGTTCGATGCGCATGACGTCTGCAACACCTCACATGGTACATATTCCAGGAACGAGAACAAACGAGCATCTTTTAATCGGGCGAGTTGGTCGTACGGTTAGGGGCGCGCGGCTGTTAGCTTTCATCCGGGAGATAGTGGGTTCGAATCCCACTGTCGGCAGCCCTGAAGATTTTTTTCCGTGGTTTCCCATTTTGACACCAGGCAAATGCTGGGGCTGTACTTTAATGAAGGCCACGGTCGCTTCCTTCCACTCCTAGGCTTTTCCTATCCCATCGTCGCCATAATACCTATCTGTGTCGGTGCGACGTAAAGCCACTAGCAAAAAAACCACCTTTTAGTACTGAAGATGAACTCCTCAGTTGGTTAATAAATGATTTCCTGTCATATATTAAGAAATTTCAAATGCATTCAGAGAAAGTAAAAAAAAGATTCATGAGAGAAATGTATCAGGCATAGATCTCGACTACCCAATCCACTGTAGCCTGCGTAAAATAATTCATAAATAAGTATACATTTGCATTATGCATTGACGAGGAACCTAACGAGCTATGACACTGAGCTCTTCTTCAGCTACCTAAGACGCCAAGCGGAATAAAATGACATATGGTTCGTGTGGCAAAAGAAAAAACAGACTGTAAAGGCTGTTTAGAACATATCTCTTCTCCAGCTACTCAAAGTCCAACATTGTGTCTTATTCGTTTTCAAGATCGAGGAGCCCTCAGATACCGAAAATCATCGTCTGTGGCACTTCTGCCGTGAACGACGGAATTTGTCACCTCCGCTATGCAGTACTTGCCCCGAAGAGAGTTACTAAAAGGTGTACATTTATTTTTTCGAAAGACATGTTCAACAGTGAAATTAAGTGTGGAAAGTGTAAAGGCGAAAAACCACCTCTTTGTCTACTATGAAAATTTCTGAGACCTCTGTTAGACAACATTGCTTTGAGCTACTCAAGTAGAAGAGAGAGTTTTTAAACTTGATAAGAAGCCCCTCAGAAGGAAAGTTTTGAAACTTCAATGATATATCCAAGCCAATGCAGCACCACTCTATAAATAAAGTACTGTCAATACTCGCAAAAACATTCAGTTCTTTTTATTTAGGATATAATTTACTTATTGACATATACGGCCATGCGAATAAAAGGGGGGCAAGAACGCGATCCTAGCGGTTGAATGGTGAACTAGGAAGCAACCGGTTTCCACGAGTGCATTTCAAGGCCTTGTATTATAGCGTAGGCAACGGGGTAGTGTGTGATGTGTGAGTTGCGCAGGGATGTTGGGAAAGCACAAACCCAGTTCCCGGGCCAAGTGACTTAACAGTTTAAGAAAAGAAATCCTCAATCCGGCAGGGAATCGAACCCAGGGTACCTCTGAACTGACGGCCAAAACGCTGACCATTTAGCCATGAGCCGGACTTCCGTGTGATGATTTGTCCGCTACACAATGAAACTGGTTCCTATTATGTTATCTCTGTTACCACATTACGCGTTCTTCGCCACACGATATCGTTCTAACCTGAAAGTTTCGTCGAGATTCTCGTCGAAAACTCTGCAACTCTCCCTTGTAAGTCTGCGAATATTCGCTTCATTGTCAACTCATTTGAGAATTTAGTTACTCTGTTCGATGGTTCTTTTGTGCACTGTATATATTGAGAAAGGACATTTGTCAAGTATCGTCCCACAATTTCCTTAGTTCCCTGTTCTTTTTATGGTCCGTGAGAAACCATATATGGCAGTGGAGTTTGATACGAAGTGCATTTTGAATTATTTATTTATTTATTTATTTATTTATTTATTTATTTATTTATTTATTTATTTATTTATTTATATTTTAATAGAAAGACCTCCGGAAAGGAAAGCGGATGCTGCGAAACTCAAGGAAGATACTAACCCTTATATTGGCCACTCCGAGACTCTGCTTATGGAGATTTACGAAGCTGCATATGTAAGTACAGTACAAATTTTACCTTCAATGTTGCTGTTTCTTTCAGTAGAGGGCCAGGGACATTATGGTCACCGACACCGTGCACTCATTTCAATGTTAAACTTGTCATAACGCTATAGATATTCATTTCCACGTCCATCATGACCTGTCCCTTTCTTTGACCGATACCTTTTCTTCAAAGGGCCGGGTCTTTCTTTTTACACTTCTGTTTAGAGTTAAAAAAGACCGAGATCGGTAGCTGCAGTCGCTTAAGTGCGGCCAGTATTCAGTATTCGGGAGATAGTGGGTTTGAACTCCACTGTCGGTAGCCTTGAAGATGGTCTTTCCGTGGTTCCCATTTTCAGACCAGGCAAGTGCTGGGGCTGTACCTTAATTAAGGCCACGGCCGCTTCCTTCCCACTCCTAGCCCTTTCCCATCTCATCGTCGCTAGAAGACCTATCTATGTCGGTGCGACGTACAGCAAATTGAAAAAAGTTAAAAGGGGATGGTTACCTAATTGAACTTCCCCTTAAAACAATTATCACCACCAGCACCACTAATAATAACAATAACGTCACCGAGAGAGATGGCTACAAGGTCCGAGCCCTGTAGCTGTTAACTTGCACTCGAGATCAAACCCCACTGTCGGAAACCCTGAAAATGGTTTTCTCTGGTTTCCAATTTTCACACCAGGCGAATGGTGGGGCTACACCTTACTTAAAGCAATGATCTCGTCTTTCCCAGTCCGAGCCTTTTTATATACCCGTGTCACCATAAGACCTGAGAAATGAGACATAAAAACTTTCCAGCCAGTCAGCGTAAATTATAACACTATGAACATACCTGTAAAAAATACACACTATTATACAAAGAATGACATGTTTCGTTCTACAAGAACATCCTGAGATGTTATCAAATATCTTAAATCATGCGTATATATGTACAGTAGTTTACACTGCGTAAACTTGTCAATGATAGAGAATTACGTGATAATATGAACAAGTATTAAAAAATAATGATGATTTTTCAAGAACACAACTATCACCGTATTAACATAATGAAAAAAAAAGTAGTTATCTGGATCGCTGAAGCTGGGTACGACAACGACAACGTAACCCCTAAGTGAATCTGGGATACCTTCCACTCATTTGCACCAGGATTCTCACTGCCGTCAATCTTGATAAGCTCTTTTCTCTTCACTGGGTTGCGAAGCCCAGGCCCTTTTTGGCCTTTCTCTGTTTTCCCCGGTACCTTCAATCTTCCGTTTGCTATGAGTAAAGTTAAGCAGTGATGATTATTTCGTTGTTTTTTCCTGAAAGCAAAATATCTTCATTTGTACATTTTCAGCCATTTAGCCTAGAAATCAGTACTTTAACGTCAATTATATTTAAGGAAAATTAATGCATTTCTTCCCTTTTTCAGAAAAGTTCACAAGAGTATTATGCTGATCGATGCCTTGAACTCATTCAGATATACCCGACGTATATAAACCAGACTGTAAAAAACTCTCTAAGTACCCCTTTTCTGGTAAGCATAGTCAGTATTTTGTTACTATTTCGTATTTCTCTACCAAAGTAAGACTTGATATTTACAATCTATTTTCAGGCGGCATGCAGGGCTGGAAATCCTAAACTTGTCAAGTATATGCTGCGGCATGGTAAGGTCAAACGATATTGTATATTTAATGGAGTCCCGCTAATCCGGAAATTCAGTATTGTACGCCCCAATAATAATAATAATAATAATAATAATAATAATAATAATAATAATAATAATAATAATAATAATAATAATAATAATACCGAACGAAAACTCGTTGTGGATTTTTTATTTTCAACGTTTTCTGTCATTCCACTTGTTCTCCTCGACTTTTTTGTTTTGTTTTTTGTTGAGGGCGAGTACCTGAGAGTCCCAGGGCGAAAACTATGTCCATTTATCTGTTTCCGAGAGACACCAATGAGTTGGAAAAGTCTCTGGTTCTACACTGGTGGGGAGAAACGATCTGGCTGAGAGGCGGTATTCGCCTCCCCTCTTCGCTGAGGTATGGGTTCTAATTTTGAGTTGGAGAGCTATTTTCAAGGCGGGGGAAGAAACTTTGCTTGTCAAATTTCATATGTTGGGAGCAGTGCTTACTCAATTTAGAGAGACATTCCGTATAATTTGAATAGTTTGCATTCAGTAGATTTCAGTACTTCTTCTAGTTAGTCCACATTAGCAGGACTCCATTGTATATGTTATATAATTTATATTACAAGATATTAGAATCATTCCGTTTTCACTTTACAAAGGTAAAATTAAATGTATCCTCCTAATTCAATACATGATATAATTCCATCATTAGATGGAGTAATCAAATTCAAACATGTTTCGACTCGTTTGAGCCATCTTCAGTGAAAAGAAGGGGGGGGGGGTTGAAGTAAATTTACATAATACAAGCTAAAAATGTGCCAAAAACATAATTTAGGAACAAATGAAAAACAAAACAGAGACATATGGAAATAAAAACAGCACAATATGCAATATTCAAATAATCATATCGAACAATAAACAACTTGCTACCGGGCGAGTTGGCCGTGCGCGTTGAGGCGCGCGGCTGTGAGCTTGCATCCGGGAGATAGTAGGTTCGAATCCCACTATCGGCAGCCCTGAAGATGGTTTTCCGTGGTTTCCCATTTTCACACCAGGCAAATGCTGGGGCTGTACCTTAATTAAGGCCACGGCCGCTTCCTTCCAACTCCTAGGCCTTTCCTATCCCATCGTCGCCATAAGACCTATCTGTGTCGGAGCGACGTAAAGCCCCTAGCAAAAAAAAAAAAAAACTTGCTGCGATAATTCTTTACGATAATTTCAAGGTCGTGCTGAGTAATGACATTCGGAGCACATCCTGTGCGTCTGACGGTTGTGAAAGATGTTGTTCATAGGGTTAGTCATGCTACAATAGCACTGTCTGGTCCAGTGAGGAAAACAATGGCAAACTATCTCACTCCTCATCTCGGTGCTGCCATTTGTTTTTGTGCTTTTCCTATAGCTGCATAGCCTTTGGTGGTGCTATTTGAAGATCCAACCAGCCTCTGGGCTAATGACCTAACAGACAGACAGACAGACAGACAGACAGACAGGCAGGCAGACAGACAGACAGACAGACAGACAGACAGACAGACAGACAGACAGACAGACAGACAGACGTTCCTACAAAAATTACATTTAAAGAAATCAAAATTTGGTCTTTAATGGGTTAATGGTAGTGTACGATATTTGCTGCAAATTATTTGCTATGCTAATTTAAGGAGACAGTGATAGCAGAATACCGCCAATAATAATAATAATAATAATAATAATAATAATAACAGATATCCGATGAACGCAAAATTAAGACATTACAACTTAGTTATCGAACCTGAAGCACTATACGCCTCAGAAAACTTGATCATTGGAGGCAGATCGCTTATTAAAGACATAGAGAAACAGGGGAGGAAAATACTGAGAAAAATCTTTGGTCCAGTCTACTCAGAAGGAATCTGGATGAAACGGAAGTCTCAGGAGCCTTATCAGCATTCTAAAAAGATTACCGACACCATCAGGAAAAGGCGATTAAAGTTTTATGGCCACATTCTCAGAAAAGAATATTCTCCACCTTGCTCTCTCAATGAAATTCAAGAACAACTAGCTTAGTGAAATAGAAAAAGACTTTCAGAAAATTTGCATCCCACGGGAAATTGTTCAAGATCGACTCTAGTTCAAAAAATAACCAGTCAACAGCCATCATTTTACCGAGAAAATGAATACCAGGACCAATAAATCATGGACTGAAGAACGAAGGAAAACGTTCAGTGCCCAGATGAAGAGATTTTTGGAGAAGAAAAAATCAACATCAACTAAATAAGTTCTATCGCGCTCCACAGACAGGCATAACGTTGAAAAAGAATGATATCCGGAAGAGAGAGAGAGAAAAACGCTAAGAAATATTCTGGGCCCAAATATAAACAATGGGGAGAGGAGTTAAATCTAACAAAAAATTGTTTCAAAGAGCAGGAGTGGTTGAACTGATGAGAAAGAGTTACAGTTCTATGGACACTTGTTGAGGATGGGAAAAAATTGACTAACGAAGAGAATCTTTGAATTCTTCAGGGAGAGGAAGGCAGAGCTGAAATGGTTCCGAGAAGTGAGGTTGGACTTGACGAAGATGGGCGTTCCGGAAGATTATATCATGGAGAGAAATCAATTAAGACAACTCGTCGAAAAGTTCCGCGGTTTCCAGGAGACTGGGGAAACGCCAGTGAGAAAAGGGAGGTCCTATATAGAAGAGCAGAAGAAGGAAGCAGGAGAAAGGATGAAAATATACTGGCAGAGACTGAAGGCTAAAAATACTGCAAAGGTTGTCAAACGTGATCCATAGACGGCCATACGGCCCATACGAAATTTAAAAATGTACCGTAACTGAAAATAAATAAAATCACCGAGCGAGCTGGCTGCGGCAACGAAGCTGTGAGCTTGCATTCGAAAGATGGTGAGTTCGAACCCATAGTTGGTAGCCCTGAAGATGGTTCTCCGTGGTTCCTCCATTTTCTCACCAGGAAAATGCTGGGGCTGTAGTCTACCTTATTTAAGGCCATGGCCGCTACCACCACCACCACCACCACTCATAGTGTTAATGTAACGAGTATTCATGGCTTCGGGAGATAGGTAGGTTCGAATCTCCAATTGGCCATACTGAACGTTTGTTTCTATCGTTTTTCATTTTAACTCCAGAGGTGTGATAGCCGAGTGGCACAACCACTGGCTTCTCAACAACGTGGCCACAGTTCAAATTCTGACCAATGAATGTGAGATTTTAGTAACTGAAATCATGTCCTAGTGGTTTGTGTTCAATATGATACAAAAGGTCCCATGGCTATGACCACAATTTCAGCAGCACACTAAAATACAAGCTTCCTTTTTCGCTTCTGCTTTCATTTTAACTTCATTAAAATGCCATGATGCTCTCCCAAGGCCATAGTACAATCCTAGTCTGAAGTAAACCAAATACACACTTAAAGAAACGCTACATAGGAACATAAGTTATACGACACAATTACTACACGTAAAACGTAATGACTGCAGAACAACAGCCCTTAAAATTCATCATCATCATCATCATCATCATCATCATCATCATGATAATTAGGGGTTGTAATTTTTATTGTTTTAAAATCATAAAGGTATCATTTAAATTTGTACATTTAGCCTTTATTTAGTATTCATAGATGCACTTTTAATTGAGTGTTTCACGGCGTTTTGGAGAAAGCCATAGGAGTTAATTCTGATTTTTTTAAAAGGTAATGTCATTTGCTGATATTAAGGTCAAACTAAAATAGCATTTGCATAAAGCCAATAGTAGAATAAAAATTCAAAAATATAGTAAAATATTATATAGTTATATATATTAAATAATTGATACATGATGCACCATAACAGAAAAAGAAACAAAAGTTGCTACCGTCCATACGTAACAATGTATCAGCGCCAGGTCTACGCTATTCCTTGAACACGTATCTGACATTGCACTTAGAATTTACTCGTGTCACGTTCCCTATTATTGGACATTAATACAGGGTGAGTCCGCCCTTCATCTTTATGACGGCTTTAACTCTGATGGGGACACTTTCAATGAGGCGTCTGAATGTCTGTGGAGGAATGGCAGCCCATTTTTCCTCAAGAGCCGAAATTACGCTGTGGTTTGGAGCGAAGTCGACGCTCTAACTCATCCCAAAGCTGTTCCATTGGGTTCAGGTCGAAACTCTGTGCAGGCCAAACCGTTTCATGAATGTTATTATCCAGAAACCATTGCCTTACAGATGCAGCTTTATGACAGGGTGCATTGTCATGCTGATACAAACCTTCATCGTCTCCGAACTGGTCCTCCACTGTACGCAGTACACAATGGTTTAAAATGTGTTCATATCCTTCCACATTTAGAGTTTTCTTAAGCGCAATAGGGGGAACACACCGTAACTACATCTCTAATACCATAACATCACCTCCTCCGTACTTCATTGTTGGCTCTACACATGATTGCAGATAACGTTCTCCAGGCATTCGCCAAACCCAAACCTTCTATCGGATTGCCACAGAGTATAGCGTGATTCATCACTCCAAATCATTCGTTTCCAGTCATTCACTGCCCAGTGGCGTCGCTCTTTACACCACCTCAAACGTCACTTAACATTAACTACAAACATGTTTGGCTTATGAGCAGCAGCTCGACCATTATACCCCATTCCCTTTAACTCCCGACGCATAGTCATTGTTCTTGCTAAACTGCTGGTAGCACTTTCGATGTCACGAGTGATTCCTTCTGCTGATTTCTCGCGATGTTTACAACCAACCTCCACAATGCTCGACGGTCCCTATCCGTCATTATATGAGGCCTGCCTGGTCTTGGTTTAGCTGCGGTTGTTCCTTTGCGTTTCCACTACACGATCACATCACATCACCAACAATCGACTCGAGTAGCTTCAGAAGGGTTGAAGTGTACCTGATGGATTTGTTACTCAGGTGACATCCAATTACTAGTCTACGCTCGAAGTCAATGAGCTCTCCTGACCGGCCCATTCTGGTGTTTCAGCATCTCTACTGACAACACGATACTCCCCGACTCCTTCTATACCGGCGGTTCCACCTTTTGTGATATCTAGGGATCAATTCCTCGTTACATAGGTGTGTCCGGATACTTTTGATCAGGTAGTGTACACTGATACAAAATCAGATTTTTTAATTATTCTGATAAAAGAAGGACAATATACAAAATCAACTTATGTTTGTGAACCAGTGATACAGGCGGCAGAGTCCTGAAGAGAGGCCCACCGCGCAGTACTTCAAACCCACGGGCTCCGGCAGCCCAGCCCGTGCTGTGTCGTTCTCTTCTGACGCGGCCGCTTACTAGCCCATAGCACTGGTCTCATACAGCCCACCGCAAACCTGAACATAGCTTTCACTTAGTGTGCTTAGTTTACTGGTCATTGATTACTGGTGGTATAATATGATTACTGTGAATGAAAAGAAGAGTATCAACATTGTCTGGGTGTAGAATAGACCGTCGTGCGTTGAGAATGAAGCCCGCTGAACTGAAATTTCTCTCTGAAACTGAGCTTGATGCCTGAATATATAATAGGTATTTTCTTAGCGATATGGTGAAGTTTTGGATAGTTTGCACATTTTTTCTCCGACAGGACGCTATATCTTCTTCCATTCCACAATTTTGCTTTAAATATCTTTCCAGCTCATCTGTTGGAACAGGACCATCAACAACGTCAGTCCACGAAGCAAACTTCATTACTTTGGCAGGTTGTGGCATAATCGTGGAGTCTGATAACTCGGAAACATTAGAATGCTCGTCATTCATGCACATCTCGTTCATCATAAGTTTATTTTATGTAATCAAGGAAAAGACAGAATTAGTCCGACTCCTTTAATGTCTACATAAAGTTCACCGCAGATCGTACAGCACACGAAATTAACGTTTTTCCTATCATTGTCAACTACAGGCTAAAATACCCACCAAATACGACTTTAAGTTTAGGATCCGGTTCAGAAGTCTTGTATTGTGCGGTTTCTAGTTCTTTTTTACTTCACTTTTTTGCCACGGTTTATTTTCTTTTGGAATCACAGTCCACATTCGTTTCCGATAACAAGATAGGCGGGGAAGTCAAACAGAATACCACAGCAAACGTGATCGTCTCCACTCGACCGTAATGCAACGCACTCCGCTGACATATAGTACACTGGACACATCGAAGCAGTCAGCCCGTAGAGCTACAACAGCGCTTTCCTTGGCTCACCGCGTACAAATGCCATAGCGCTGCCCAGACCGGCCCGTGCGATGACATCACTGACTTCGTATGTTCGGCCTTTCAAAGCCCAGTGCGGTTTATTGCCGAAGCAGCTCATGGGCTGGGCCGCTGTGCAGGACTCTGACTGGCGGAGCCTTCCGCCCGGCAGGCCGAGGTTCAAATCCTGGCCAGAATTTTCACCTGAAAGATCACTTGGCATCAGGAAGGGCATCCGGCCTCAAACCTCTGGCCAAAACCAAAATGAGCCTGGGTGGCTTCAATAAACCTAGAAATATCTGGGATAGACCGAAGAACATTCAGTCAGTGACACTGTTGAAGGAAATCAAATAACACACCTGAACATTTCGTTCTGCCATTCGTGTTCTCCTATCACTTACAACTTACAAACCGAGCTCGATAGCTGCAGTCGCTTAAGTGCGGCCAGTATCCAGTATTCGGGAGATAGTAGGTTCGAACCCCACTGTCGGCAGCCCTGAAAATGGTTTTCCGTGGTTTCCCATTTTCATACCAGTTAAATGCTGGGGCTGTACCTTAATTAAGGCCACGGCCGCTTCCTTCCCACTCCTAGCCCTTTCCTATCCCATCGTCGCCGTAAGACCTAGCTGTGTCGGTGCGACGTAAAACAACTAGCAAAAAAAAAAAAAAAAAAAATACAACTTACAACTAAATATCTTTTAGTTTCTATAATTTTGGTAGTACCCTCAAATACATTGCATAGCTGCTTGGGCCAACTCTGAGTATTTGAGCTTAACAGGCGACCGCATTTTCAGGCAGTCCAAGGGTGAAAAAACTCTACGGCTAAAGTTTTAATTTTTAAAAAATGTTTGAAAATATAAAATAGCATTTTATCACATATTTTACATGTTATTTTCAAATAACATTAAACATTGGTTTACAGATCGTGAAAAGTGAAAATACAGAAGTACGAGTCTTAATAAGCATTACACATAATCTCGCTCTTGCGAAAAATCACTGCTCCTGATCATCACGTGTTCTGATGACCCTAAACAGGTGCCGACATCACCGCATGCACGTCCGCCGGTGAGTCACCACTGTATCTTGCTGCCTACAACGCCGCTCAGAGCCAAGAAGAGTGGGATCCCACGCTTCTCAATCTGCTATACGAAGCAGGTAAGTTCTCAACACATTTAAGAGGAGTATCAAAGACCTATCCTGATAATGTTAAATTTAACAGATTTACATCCCGGTTTTTCTGGAATTGTCCAAGGCAATAAAACAAAATTTTGATAGAATATAGATTCACATCTGATACATTTACTGTTCTACTTTCTTGGTTCTACCTTTATTACATAGAAATCAATATATGAACCTTTTAAATCAAGTCCTTATTTTTAAAATTTATTTTATGCTTTCAATATATTTATGATCAAACTACGCGTAGTATCTCTACAATTGTAGATCCATATTAAAAAAACAAAGCTGTTAATTGAGGAGAAAAATTTCAGAGCTCTATCTAAAGTCATTTCTGATTAAATGGGAAACAATCGCAAAAAATGTAGTCTCTCAGAAATCACACTTGAAAATGTAATACCACGTACAAAATGTGAATGCTACCATGTTTTCTATCACATAAACACCATATGTGAAGTGATATCATAGCAATCAATGTAACCAACTTAATGCAGCAGGATGTTTACTATGAATCACCATAAATTACCGCCTTCTAGAGCAAATGGTACCCGGGATATCTTGTGCTAACTGAACAAGTGCTCACGAAATCTGGAGAAATGACTTGTGCAGAAGCATACAGTTTTAAAATTTAGAGATACTTGTAGTCATCCAAAATTAATGAAGCATACATCAAATTAAATAGGGAACTCCAAACAACAATTTTACAAATAAAGTAAAATCACCTTTAGTACTCCTTTAAATACAGAATTAAAGTATTAGGTCACCCACCATGGGGAGTGTAAAAGGTGGTAATAATAATAATAATAATAATAATAATAATAATAATAATAATAATAATAATAATAATAATAATAATAATAATAATAATGCTATTGGCTTTGGGTCCCACTACCTAATTTTACGGTTTTCGGAGACGTCTTCGTGCCGGAATTTAGTCCCGCAGGAGTTCCTTTACGTGCCAGTAAATCTACCGACACGAGGCTGACGTATTCGAGCACCTTCAAATACCATCGGACTGAGCCAGGATCGAACCTGCCAAGTAGGGCTCAGAAGGCCAGCGCCTCAACCGTCTGAGCCACTCAGCCCGACTGTAAAAGTCAGTGAAAAAGCTAAGAATTACAGTTAAGAAAATGAAAGAATCGTTAGTAATAATTAAAATACAGACCATTCTTCAATAAAGTCTTCTCAGTATAGGCCATGAAGGCCCTTAGAGAGGTGGAAGGTAAAATGTTCCACAATCCGTAACCTCGGCACTCGGTAGAGTAGAGTGGTTAGCTCTACGCCCGGCCGCCTTTACACCCAGGAATTAACCTGACACTAATTTTTAGTGTAGACAGAGTGAACCTCGGGGCCATGTGCACCTCCGGAAGTGAAAATCCCGTTTCTTAAATTTTTCGATTTCCTGGTGAGGAATCGAACCCACGTCCTTTCGGGTGAACCGAGCACGCCTTCACCACCTTGGCCAGCCAACCCCTATTCTTCAATAAATTTACATTTAAACTCGTCAAATTAGAATAAAGGAGGTAAGTTACGTCAGTTTCTTTAAAAAAAAAAAAAAATACGACAATATTTCTATTATGTTCAATTTCGTTTCCTAGAACCAGCCTCGCGGTCCAGGGGTAGTGAGCCTACCTCTTAACTAGAGGCCGCTGGTTCAGTTTCCAGCCAAATCAGGGACTTTTTAAAACGCGGATTTGAATGCTGGTTCGAGGTCCACTCAGCCTCAGTGAGAACAATAGAGGAGCTATCTAACGGTGAGATGGTGGCCCCCGTCTAGAAGACCAAGAATGACGGCCGAGAGTTTTATGTTCTCTTCGACCATACTTAGACCATTTAATTTAGGAGCGATGACCTCGATGTTTGCTCCCCTATTCTATTTTTGTAAAACTTTCCATAAATAAAAAATGAGAAAATTATTTTTCACTTTAAAATGAAAATTCATGCACGAAAGGGTTAACCAGTCAACGATGAGTACAACTTTATATAGGGGCCTATGGGCAATAACCGTACATTCGCCCGTAGAACGGCAACATAACTTCTTATACTTCTTGTTATTACCATCTTTTCTAGTTAGTATTTAAGAAACTGAAAATGCTCAGTAGAACTTGACCATTTTCTACTTTGCCTCACTTCTCGTTCACAGAGGTTTCGGTATCTTTTCAGGTTGCCAGCAGAAGCCACACAAGATAAATGGTTTCAACGTTCTTCATCTGGCTTCAAGTTATGGACACATCTCTCTGGTGAGATGGCTGCTTCTGCACGGAGCAGACCCAGAAGAGGTGACGGTATGTGGCCAGACGCCACTCATGCTAGCAAGAGACAATCGTAAGACTCCCTTATTAACAAAGAATAATTGCTAATAAGTACAGCTAAGTCTGGCTTCTTGGCTGAATGGTCAACGTAGTGGTTTTCCTTTCAGAGAACCGCGGGTTCGATTCTCAGGCAGGTCGGGAAATTTAATCTTAAATGCGTCGGGGACTAGGTATTTCTGCTGTTCCCAACATCACAAAAACTCATGTAACACACAACAAAAACCTCCACCTCAATAACACGCAGTTTTCCATAAACGGCAGATGCCACCCACCATCGTCGGAAGGTATCCGTTACAAGGTCAGTAGCAGGGCTCGGATTTCTGTGAAATGCATTTTTATCTTGGTCTATTTTTATAAACTTTAAATTAAACGCATTGCCAACCTATTGTGATTATCGTAACACAGTATTTATTGGTCAAACATGTCATATGCTTTTATACCAATTGGTTGGTCATATTATAACAGTTTTAACGTATTCTCCAAGTATTATTCACATACTTTATGCCGCCAATGCTAAATGATTTTGTTTGTATTTGATTATTTCAAATTTCCTTTCCTTGAAAATACTTTGTGATTAAACACAGTTTGAAGGTAACGAGTTTCACGAACAGTACGTTGTCAAAATAGAAATACGGTGACAAAAGAATGTTACGAACGTGGTCAGTTTGCTGCTGGTCTTCTGAGGAAATTTTGAAAACATGTTATTTGTTTTGCGTCATATATCCAATTTCTTTATGTCATATTTTGGTTTTGTAGAACACAAGTGCATACATATTTCCAGAGCAGTGTCATCATACGTCATGGATTTCATAGGAAAAATATTCAGAACTGCTAAAGATTTTACAGTTTCTTTTTCTCTATTCATGTGTCAAATTGATATGCACAATATCAATGGAGACAAGCTGTATTAATTTTTAAATGTTCGTTCGGAACCGTTCCGAAGTTCTCCACCCAGAGCTCCCAACTTGCGGATGGTTGATATGGTGTCCCTGGGGCTTCGGCTGAGTTCAACATTGCTGGGTAAGATTCCAGATTCATCCTCTCATCCTTCCAGTCCGACTTCACTTAGCCAACTCAGGCTCTTTACTGATCCTAGCGGTATCAGATTCACGAGAATTTGAACTTCGCTTTGGTCTTTTTCTTTTCTTGGACGATACCCTCAATCTTCAAGAAGTCAGTACTCCTCCGTTTGTGTATAGATGCGCTTGTGCAGTAGACAATATTTCTTATGAAAGAGAAGAGTATGTTAAAGAACTCGGGCAATAATTATCGTAGAAAGATAAATCTTTTTTATCTGAAAGTAACCACTATTGGAGAATCACTTTCTGGTACTTACTTTATTTATGAGCAATAACCGTACGTTCGGCCGTAGAAAGACGACGTTTTTATTATTAAATATATGTAAGTAAACCGCAACAGTAATACTCAGCCGTAATTCACCAATTAAATAATCTTTAGCCCAAGTTTTTAACATTAAATGATAAATTATTATAATATTTGTATTGCTATTAATAATAATGTTATTATTTCTGTTGATTTCTTGGTAGGTATTATTTCATTATTGTACTTAAGAAGCAATGTGCCCATATATATACACTCATGTTCATAAAAACCAGAACACCCTGAATGACTAGACATGTGCATTAGTATGTTCTGAAGAAATGATTAGCATTTGAACCATGCCGGACCTCAGGTTCAAGGTTCACATCGATATCTCGGCGCACCATCGCCGACAGGTAAAATGCGCCTGCGGTCTCGTTTTCACTATAAACCGAAGGTAATGGATCAGCGTGACTTGAGCAGACCTGCTGGAAGCCTTGCAGACGTATGCGAGAACCGTACCGTCAAATGAGTGAGTTTGAAAGAAGGCGCATTATTGGTATGAGGGAACGTGATGCATCCATCCGGGAAATTGCTGCTCATGTGGGACGAAGTGTGTCGTCAGTGCAACGGGTGTGTACAGAATGGTTCACAGAAGGCCGTGGAACACGACGAGATGGGTCTGATCGCACCACCCAGACAACCCTCGAGAACATCGACACCTCACCCGAATGGTATTGCAGAACAGATCTGCGTCCTGCTCGGTTCTGGCGCAACAGTGAAACAGTGTAACACATCGTACACTATCAGGAGTGACAGTCCGTCGCCGTTTATTACGGTCTGGATTACCGGCGAGTCGTCCACTCCTCCGCCTACCTTTGAGTAATGTGCGTAAACATGCTAGACTGCAATGGTGTATGGAACGATGTCACTGAGGACAGGAATGGCAGCAGATAGTGTTTTCGGACGAATCCAGGTTCTGTTTGTTTGAAAATGTGACTGCATTTTGGTTCGCCGCAGACAAGGGGGGAGGCATCACACTGACTGCATTAGCACAAGACATACAGCGCCAACTCAAGGCCTTATGGTGTGGGATGCTCTGGGTACAACCACAAATCACAACTGGTACATGTCCAGGACATTGTGACAAGTTTGACCTACGTGAATGACATCCTGCGACCCGTAGCCATAACCATTCTGCACGACACCCTAGACGCCATATTTCAGCAGGACAATGCGACCACATGTTGCTGCACGAAAACGTGCCTTCTTGTTGACACAGGATGTCAGACTGTTGCCCTGGCCCGCCCGAATCCCCGGAATTGTCGCCAATCGAAAATGTGTGGGATATGGTGAAACTTCGGATGCGACGCTGTGACCCGATGCCAACCACCAAAGATGAACTGTGGAACCAGGTGAATGCAGCATGGATGGCTACAACACAGGACGCCATTCGCGCCTTGTACGCGTCGATGCCATCACGCATGGAATAAGTTATCACTGCCCACGGAGGACCCAGTACCTACTAGGCAATAGGACACATGCTGAACCTAGGTGACTGAAATGCTAATCGTTTCTGCAGAACATACTAATGAACATATCCTGTGAATATGAACTTCCTTTCCCTAGTCTTTCCAGGTGTTCTGTTTTTTGTAAACATGAGTGTATAATGTACTACGGTATATTAGATACCTGTATGTTATTTATAGGCCTGTTTATTTATTATAGTAGCGGAGGAATTAGGTTTATATTTTACATGCTACTTGTTTATTTTCAGTACTGGTTAAATGTAAGACAGGGACAAGTGTCCGTAACTTTGCCTAGTAAAATAAATAATATATACTGTATATATTATCAGTCTCATCATCACCATTATCACAACCATCACCGCAGGATTGTAACCAATGGTGATCATGATACGTTATAGTGGAAATCTCAAAAACACTGAGTCTCCGTCAAACATTACGAAATCATTCTGTAAATGAACATTGCAAGCTTCGACGACCAATAGTTGTGGAATATGTCCCAGGCTGTAGTGCTGTGGTCCACTGGTACTCCTCCTCCAGGTAGCAAACATGTTGCTACCTGCACGGCGCGGCGTAAAGGGAACTTCGACTTAGGATATCTATTGTAGTTGTAGACGAAATATCTAGATGGGAGAGGAGTTCTATTGCAATACGCATCTAAAGCCCAAAATAGTACATTAATTCCACATTCTCTAAATGATATGACTTGCCTAAGTATGCAAGTTTGTGAGGCAGAACTCACATCAAAATGCAAACACATTGTATTAAATTGTGATGAATTTCATACAGGATTATTTAGGGGCTGCCTGGCCGAGGCGGTAAAGGCGTACTCGGTTCGCCCGGAAGGACGTGGGTTCGAATCCCTGTCAGGAAGTCGGAAAATTTAAGAAATGAGATTTCCACTTCCGGAGGTGCACATGGCCCTGAGTTCACTCAGCCTACACCAAAAATTAGTATCAGGTTAATTCCTGGGGGCAAAGGCGGCCGGGCGTAGAGCTAACCACTCTACCCCATCAAGTGCCGAGGTTGCAAATAGTGAAAGCCTTTACCTTCCACCACTCCCAGGGCCTTCATGCCCTGTACGGAGATGACTTTGCTTTGCTTATATAGGATTATTTATTTTATTTCTCTTTTGTGTCTTATTTTCTAGTCCACGCTGATGTCTACGAATTGCTATCTCAACACATCCGTGACAGGAAGATGGGAAGAATGATGTGGCGTTTTAATAAAACTTTTCAGAAGTATATGTGATAACTGTTCATCCGCAACATACTACGTCTATTCTTGCGCATACTTGCACTACATCTTTTTGGATAAAATAACTTTCTGAAATAAAAGGCACTGTTATATCGTGTGAGCTATCTTATTTGGGGAATTAAAGCAATTAAACAACTTGAAACTATGTGTTTTGAGAATTCTTGGGCAGAATCTCAATCACAATAGTTGTGATAAAAATTAACTGGCGTTTGATGAATGTGTTTGGTAATACAGTGGAACTTTGGATTGCGAGCATAATTCGTTCCGGCAATATGCTTGTAATCCAAAGCGCTCGTATATCAAAGCAGGTTTTTCCATAGGAAACAATTGAAACCCGGATGATTCGTCTACAACACAAAAATATTTATTCCCATACCATTTCTAAAACAAATTAAAGTGCACTTTTCCTTACAATAGAATCATTACTGGTCTGAGGGAGACGAGAGATGACATGAGAAGAGTTACTGTGTAGCAGGAATTTCACTAACAGAATCACTGCTATCCGTTTGCTCACTGGAATTCTTTTCTTTTCGTGCAACTTTAACGAAAAAACTGTCCGATGACTGTTGCTTTTGCCTCTTTTTGAGGATTTCACGAAAATGTGACATTGCATTGTCATTGAATTGATTCATCGCTCGTACTGCTACAGCCTTATTCGGGTGGTGTTTTTCTACAAAATTTTCCACCGTTTCCCACAGTTTTCACTTCTGCCGAATCTCAGCTGAAGTGAGAGATTCCATTGACCTTTCCTCCTCCTTTTCCGCGGACGAGATCTCCTCCATAACCTGCTCCTGTTGTTCGCGATGCAGGTCCATCAGTTCGTTGGTGGTCAGTTCCTGGCTATTTTCTTCCACCAGCTCTTGAATGTCCACGTCATTCACCTCCAGCCCTATAGTCTTCCCTAAGGACACAATTTCATCGACAATCGGCGGCTCATTATCACCAACAATCGCTTCAAAGTCACGTCCAAGAACACTGTTAGGCCTCAGCTTTCCGCAAGCGGAAGTGAGAGTTCCCTTGGTGACTCCATCCCAGGCTTTACCGGTGATCTTCAGGCAGTTCACGATGGGGAAATAATTTCTCCCAAACTCTCGGTGGGTAAGGTTTGTTCCTTCGGTCACTTCGAAGCATCGCTGAAATAGTGCTTTGGTGTATAGCTTCTTGAAGTTCGAAATGACTTGCTGATTCATAGGCTGGAGTAGTGTTGGGAGGAAGGAACTTAACCTTAACAGACCTGAATTCCTTCAGTAAGTCGTCCTCAAAGCCTCAAGGCCTGGAGGATAAGCAGGAGCATCGTCCAGCAAGACTTGGAGCGGTAGATTATTTTCTGAACGTTATTTCTTCACTACAGGACCAAAGACCTCGTTCATCCATTCAACAAAGGCCTAGGGGAGGGGAAAACGTAGACACACGTGACGCTCCTATTTCGGAACCTCACTCGCTTATCAAGTTACAATTTATTTAAAATGTTTGCTCGTCTTGCAAAACACTCGTACACCAAGTTACTCGCATTCCGAGGTTTCACTGTAATGAATTAAACAGAAATAAAGCCAGAATATAACTTTAATCTATTTATAAGGTCGATATTTATTCACCACATCTGGGTTTCCCACGAAATGGTGAAAGGGGGAAGGCATGATATCGACTAAACCATATCGACTGTACTTAAATAGCTAATTAACATTAGACTTGAGGTATTTGTAGGAAGGGAAGTATGCCCGCACAAATGAACAGTTGAGATAAGTATAATTAATGTCAATTAGTTCTCAAATGGAATGTTACAGAGATAGTAAATTCAAATATATAGTACTCGTCACGTAAATATCGCCACCCTATACTCTTTTTTCAATGGCTCATCACTGCTGCCAACGTGACTAGTCACAAAATGAAATCATGAGACATAACCATCAACAAACTATCCTCAGTATAAGTATCAATAATGGACGTTCCCTTGCTCAAGAAAATTATCAATCAATATATTCATAATTAAATCGGTTTTCAAGCTAAATGAGGAAACACACAGACTCTCTCTCTCCCCCCCTCTCTCTCTCCCTCACTTAATTTAATACCGTATTATATATTTCTGCCTTTATTTTGATATACGCTTTACTATAACCGCAATCTTCGGTGTTTGGCTTGTGTAAATAATTCAGCTCACTTCTTCACATTTGCTATTATTTGTCGGACTGAAGAGAAACCATGCTGTAATAATACACACAAGCACATATATTACATGTACATATGCCGTAAGTCAATAAGAATAAGAATCAGGGGCGTAGCCAAGGAGGGGTTACTGGCATTTAGATTCCCCCGCCCGCATCGAAATTTTACAAAAAGAAAATAAATGGTTTCTCATTTTCACACAGGGAAATGCTGGGATTGTACCTTAATTAAGGCCACGGCCCCTTCCTTCTCACTCCTATCCCTTTTCTATCCCATCGTCCCCATAAGACCTATCTGTGTCGGTGCGACGTAATGCAACTTGTAAAAGAAAAAAAAACTCGTAGTAATAATAATAATAATAATAATAATAATAATAATAATAATAATAATAATAATAATAATAATAATAATAATAACTGGAAACAAATGTTTATCTCAGAAAGATAGCTCACGATAAGCGATTATTGGGCAAATGCGGGATCCCAGATAACTTTGGACTTCCTTTTACTGACTGTGCCATATTCTGCTCTTTCATCCTAAAGTAATAATTATTACTAGCACCGTATTGTTTGTGATTGAGTCCACTGCTTTTCTTTGATCACAGGGGTCCCGGGTTCGATTCCCGGCAGGATCGGGAATTTTAACCATAACTGGTTAGTTCCCCCAGGCACGCGGACTGGGTGTATGCGTCGTCTTCATTATCATTTAATCCTCATCAATACGCGCAAGTCGCCTAAGGGTGTCAGATCAAAAGACCTGCACCAGGCCTCTCCGGAGGCCACACGCCATTAAAATTAATTATCAGACATCTAAATTGGTTTCACACCCCGTTCCAGCCAGCCCTCAGTCCAGAAATAAAATCCTAGTGCTAATCGGGAATTGAACCCTGGGCAAGATGATTTGTTTCTACTTATTTGTGCAAGGCTTTTCAACCTTCCTTGATCAACTCTTTGTTCTCTGCTAAGCCCGTGAGTATTTGATTGTCAATTTCTAGAAAGTCTTTCTGGTCATTTCCCTTTCTTTTAGCAATACCGTCATTCTTCGAATGTCTGAACATCTTCCAAGATCGAAGTGGAAAGTAGATTATCACTGTCCACGAAACAATAATCATCGTCACCAGATAAATATAATTATGTTCAATCAATCAATACTGATCTCCATTTAGGGCAGTCACCCAGGTGGCAGATTCCCTATCTGTTATTTTCTTAGCCTTTTCCTAAATGATTTCAAAGAAATTGGAAATTTATTGAACGTCTCCCTTGGTAAGTTATTCCAATCCCTAACTCCCCTTCCTATAAATGAATATTTGCCCCAGTTTGTCCTCTTGAATTCCAACTTTATCTTCATATTGTGATCTTTCCTACTTTTATAAACGCCACTCAAACTTATTCGTCTACTAATGTCATTCCACGCCATCTCTCCGCTGACAGCTCGGAACATACCACTTAGTCGAGCAGCTCGTCTTCTTTCTCTCAATTCTTCCGAACCCAAACTTTGCAACATTTTTGTAACGCTACTCTTTTGTCGGAAATCACCCAGAACAAATCCAGCTACTTTTCTTTGGATTTTTTCCAGTTCTTAAATCAGGTAATCCTGGTGAGGGTCCCATACACTGGAACCATACTCTAGTTGGGGTCTTACCAGAGACTTATATTCCCTCTCCTTTACATCCTTACAACAACCCCTAAACACCCTCATAACCATGTGCAGAGATCTGTACCCTTTATTTACAATCCCATTTATGTGATTACCGCAATGAAGATCTTTCCTATGTTACTACATACTATACATCGCTGCTCCAAATTAACCTTCGCTATTAAAGTGCTTGTCGTGTTCTGTGCATACTAGACCAGACACGAAAAGTAACAAGGCCGTACCCGGGGGAGAGGGTTGGGGGGGGGTTCAAACCATCCTCCGAAATAAAAGTGAACTTGGCAAATTTAAACAGGAAATACGGGTTTTTAAATACCCTACAATAAATTAGAAATATAAAAACATGCATTTACAAAATAAATAATTGAATTTAACCTGTAAAATCTGTGCCATCTTTAAAAGTTTCTCTGCGAATGAAAATGAAAATCCATAGTCTGTTTTCAGTCATTCGATCGAGTCAGGAATGGAATGAATGAAGCCCCTATCTAGCGGCGAGGATAGGAAGTGTGCCGGCTGCTGAAGCCTGTCGCATTCCTCTGGGGCAATGATTAATGAATGACAGATGAAATAAAATTATGTTGGAAAGTGTTGCTGGAATGAAATATGACAGGAAAAAACGGCGTACCCGGAGGAAAACATGTCCCGCCTCCGATTTGTCCAGCACAAATCTCACATGGCGTGACCGGTATTTCAACCACGGAACACAGCGGTGAGAGGCCGCCGCGCTGCCGCTTGAGCCACACAGGCTACTTCTCTACGAATATAGTCAGCAAATTTACTGAAAACATAAATGGAAATTTTAATTTTGGTGAAATATACAGATTGTTTGTTTTTATGTTCTTAATACATTTTGCACCATGAAAATCAAAATCAATGAGCATGTAGAAGTTTTTTCATATTATCGAGCAGCTAGGATATTTAAAAAAATGAATCAAACCTTTAAATATATTTGTTACAGTGAAACATAGGCCTATTCTTACCTCCATTTAAAAAAAAATGACGGAAATCTTAGTTTCTTACTGCACGCACGTGTTAAAGCATGTTCTGGCCACCAGACCGCTATGAATTTACCTTTCTCTACTTCATCCCTTGAGTTGTAGAATACTACTATTTCAAACTTTTCTTTCTGAAAAATTTATTTGAAAGTTAAGAAAAGTATTTGTTACAATAGTTTTTTGTTTTCGGAAGCCCCTCCCCACCCCGAACAAATGCTAATCCCCTCCGAAAAAAATAATGGGTACAGCCTTGAACAATAATATACCAAATGTATGGGAATTCTAGCTTCAGAGTGTTAACCTCCACGTTGTAATACGCCTTAGTGAATCTGTGTATGTCTGGATCTCGGCTGTTTGAAGGCAAAAGATATGATGACATTGTAACATGAAACTTGTTTTCTCTCATTTGAATTAAAGAGCTGCCAGTTCTGATTTGTGTGCAAAACAATTCTGTTAATAAGCGAACTACATATCTTAACATACAAAGCAATCCAAGTAATAAACGCATTTTAGTGTGTTAACGGGATAGAACTGGAATGACGGAACAAAACTATGTTTACCAATGTGATCATGTTTCGCACACTGCTGAGTGGTTTTGGCGCCATCCTAACACATCTGTATTTATCTCGCAAGTGCATATGTGTGTGCGACTCTAAAAATACCATGGATTCGAGCTAGTTTTGATGATCTCTTGCTACGCTAGAACTGATTTGCTTCACAGAAAAGTTATGAAAATATACTTAACTTGTTAATATTAATGCTTCCACGGCCCATACTTCAAACATCTTTATGTTTTGTACGCGTAATATCATCGGGGTCGGTGAAGTGAACAGAAGTTGATCTCTGGTTTTCTCCACACACTTTCTCTCCATTCTTCAGCCCTGTTCTATCCTATCCTCTTGTCTTTCGTTGCATTTTATTTTATTAGTTTCTAATTATTTCTTCTACCCCATTCTTCCCTGATTCATCTGATGCCCTCTCTGTTACTCCTCGCGCACACACGGTGTGATGAACATCCTAATTGGAGCTTAATATTGTCAGCTCCCGCTGGGAATACCAGCGCTGTGCCAGCATACAGCGAGCCACCTGGTGACGAAAGAGCGTACCACTACAGCTCCACCGGTAAAGCATTCTTAAATTCAAACCCTCATTATTGCAGAAGTCTTCCTCGCGAAGAGTCGAGATTTTCTTCTGAAGACGCGGAGCAAAATTCTCTGCGAAACGTCCTCTTGACACGGCATAAACCCAAAGCCCATATCATGTCCATACTTAACTTGTTTCCACACAGTAACGGGTCAGCGGATGAGTCCTCAACTAGCGCCGCGGTATAGGAATGGCCAGCTGGCGAGATCCATCAAAAACCCACAGAGGGTAGTGGGGGGAGGAGGAGGAGGAGGAGGAGGAGAGATCATTGTTGGCCGTTACCAGAATGAAAGTGACGAGGTAAACTGGAGAGCACCGAGAAAACATGTCCATACAATCATCAAGATTTGAACACATGACTCCGCAGTAAAGAGCCGACACATAACCGTAAGAGCTGAGGCATGACAATCTAAGAGGAATAACTTCTAAACGAGAAAACTTCAGACGCATTGCCGAAAGTGATCATATACAGATACATCGGGGCTCACAACTCGTAAGATATGGTAGGTACGCCAATAACACAGCCGTGACTGAATCTAGCATGCGTAGTTTCTATTTATCTGGTGATAGGTTCTTCAATGTCACGTTACGTCAACTTCTGTTCACTTCTCCGACCCCGATAGTATTACGTGTACAAACCATAAAGAGTCTTCTGTTGTCCATCTTTCACTCTCCTTGCCTCTTTAAACCGAACAATCGTAACTCTTCTTTTTCCTGCCTTTAACTAATGTTATTTTTTGCTAGTGGCTTTAGGTCGCACCGACACAGATAGGTCTTATGGCGACGATGGGATAGGAAAGGCCTAGGAGTTAGAAGGAAGCGGCCGTGGCCTTACTTAAGGTACAACCCCAGCATTTGCCTGGTGTGAAAATGGGAAACCATGGGAAACCACGGAAAACCATCTTCAGGGCTGCCGACAGTGGGATTCGAACCCACTATCTCCCGGATGCAAGCTCACAGCCGCACGCCCCTAACCGCACGGCCAACTCGCCCGGTAACTAACTAATGTTATGAAAGGCGGAAAATTGTTATTGTATTGCCCCTTAAAGCAACAGCAATAACCGCCATCATCCCATACTCAGTTTGAGAGAGATATCTTATCCCCTATAAGAGAGGTATCCACGGTATTCTTTGCCTGCCATAAGAGTCGACTGAAAGGGGGACCAGGGATTCTCAACTTGGAACCGTGAGTCGGCGATCACGGGCCCCCTAGCTGAGTCTGGTATTACTTCCACTCTGTGTCATACTCCTCACTATCCGACCTCCCTTCGTCAACTCTTGTTCTCTTCCGACCCCGACGGCATTAGGTTTGTGAGGCATATGAAGTCATTCATTTTCACGCCCTTCGTGGCCATTCCCTTTCTTTTGTCGATACCTTCATTTTGCCGAAAAGTCGGACTCTTCCAGTTCTTTCCTCTGATTACTGCTAAGAGAGAATGGTTGCTCAGTTGTACTTTAAGTTCAAACAACAATCACTACTACCTTGATACTATTCCTATTTCCCTCTTTTAAGGAAACGGATACCTTTCACATCTAACTAGGGGAGGGCGGGCAGGATTGGGATAGGATACACGATTTATTTTGAATTTGGTGGATCCACTCATAGATGTCAATAGAGACACACTCGTATTCTATGTAGTACGGCAGCACGTGCTTGGTTCATTCCTTTCACTGTTTATATTTTATACTAGCAAGATACCCGTGCTTCGCTACGGTATTATACTGAAATTTATAATTGAATGTTGTTTTAGATATATAATCAGCCGAAATTCGCGATCTGAATCGTTTTCTGCGAGAATCCGCCAAAACTCGCGATCTGACTCTTTCTAATAGATTATGACAAGTTTCCTCCCATTTTTCAATCTTTATTTCCAGCAATCGATTTCGTACTTCCCAGGCTAGGTCCAGGTATTCCACCCTGTCAGTTGGGTCTCTAAATCTTTGCCATCTTTTCTTATAAGCATTTTTAATATGGAACAAATCCTTCAGGAGATCCAGCGTGGTGTCGTCTTGGGTGCCTTGGCGGTACTGAACCCGCGGCCAGACTGCATTCTTAGTCATTACCCATCCAGGACCCGTTTCCACCGCGGTCCGCACATTTGACGACGGTCCAGAACATTATTATTATTATTATTATTATTATTATTATTATTATTATTATTATTATTATTATTATTATTATTATTATTATTATAGATGTTCTGGACCCCACAGCAAGATGCAAGACCGCTACTTGGCGGTAAATTACATCTGCTGCCATTGTTATTGTTGAGAATGTGACCAGCACCAATGTAGCGCGTACGCAAGTGTGCGGGATTTCTGGCGATACGAATGACATACTTCCGTGCATTATTGACCTTATTATAGAGGTGAACAATTGCACGGTCAATCTCATTCCTATCGTTTATTTCGAATGTGTTTAAATTTTTATTCATATGCCAGGAGAATCTACTGTAATATAAGAACGTTCTCCGAAGGAAAAGTTGGCTGTTGAAAACGAACCCAGGAAAGATTAAAAAGATCGGTTTATGATCAGAATAAGTACATCGAAAATATACAGCCTGTTTCCAGTCGTTCGACAGGGTCAGGAATGGAAGGAATAAAGCCCCATCTAGCGGCGACAGTAGGAATTGTGCCGGCTGCCGAAGCACTCCTCTGGGGCAATGATCGATGAATGACAAATGAAATGAAATATTGGACAGTGTTGCTGGAATGAATGATGACAGGGAAAAGCGAAGTATCCGGAGAAAAACCTGTCCCGCCTCCGTTTTGTCCAGCACGAATGTCATATTGAGTGACCGGGATTTGAACCACGGAACCCAGCTGTGAGAGGCCGGCGCGCTGCCGAGTGAGCAACGGAGGCTCCTTATAAGTACATTATGAACAGCAAAATCAATTGGTCTCACCTCCTTTTACACCCCACCGCCGTTAAGTTTATTTACCCCCCCCCCAAAAAAAAAAATTAAAAGAAGGAGTGTTTCTTTATGTTTAAAGGAGATTCCAAACCCCAATGTTCACGTCTATTACCTTGAGTTTTGAGATATAAGTATCCCCATAAAAATAATTCGCTTTTTTTTACTTCCTTTCACACTTCTCCCCCCCCCCCCCTTAAGTGAATTTTCCGGCAAAAAATACTTGTTTCTTTAATAGTAAAGGATCTTCTAAATAGCAATTATCACGACTCTAACTTCTTCAGTTTTTGATTTATGTGTCCTCATGAAAGGAATTCAACTCCTTTCCACTCCCGCCCCCCAAGATGGTTTCCCCCACAAAACGCGTATTTCTTTGTTTTTAAAGGAGATCAAAATACCAATTTTCACGTCCGTAACAACTTTACTTTTTATTAGATGTATGTATTCTCATACAATTAAGTCAATTAATTTTAGAATTCTTTCCCCCCCCCCCCATTCATTGGATTTTCCGAGAATACGCGTTTCTTTATTTTTAAAGGAGATCCCATATACAAATTTTTAGTTCTGTAATATATTCAGTTTCTGAGATATATATATCCTCATTAAAGGCATTCAACCCACTATTCACCCTTTTACACCCCTCCTATTGGGATTTACAGAAAACGAAAAAATACTTATTCCTTTACTTTTAAAGGAGATTCTAAATACCAATTTTCACATCTGTAAACTTTTAAAGTTTTAAGATATTGACACAATCATTTTAAAAATTCACCCCCCTTTTCACCCCCATTATCCGGGTTTTTCAAAAACGAAAATATACGTGTTTCCTTATTTTTAAAGTGGATCCCCAATACCAATTTTCAGGTCTGTAATATCTTCAGGTTCTGAAAAATAAGTAGCCTCGTTAAAGGCATTCAACCTCTTTTTCACCCTTTTCCACCCTTCCTATCGGGATTTTCCGAAAACAAAAAAAAAGTGTTTCTTTATTTTTAAAGGAGATTCTAAATACCATATTTTACATCTATAAACTTTAAAAGTTTTGAGATATAGATACACTCAATTTAAAAATTCACCCCCCTTTTCACCCCCCATTATTTGGATTTTCCAAAAACAAAAAAATACGTGTTTCTTTATTTTTAAAAGAGATCAAAGGTACCAATTTTCAGGTCTGTAATATCTTCAGTTTCTGAGATATAAGTATCCTCATTAAAGGCATTCAATCCATTTTCACCCCTTTTCACCCCTCCTATTGGGATTTTCCGAAAACAAAAAAATACGTGTTTCTTTATTTTTAATGAAGATTCTAAATACCTATTTTTACATCTGTAAACTTTAAAAGTTTTGAGATATAGATGCACTGTTTTTAAAAATTCACCCCCCTTTTCACCCTCCCATTAATTGGATTTTTCAAAAACAAAAAAATACGTGTTTCTTTATTTTTAAAAGAGATCAAAAGTACCAATTTTCAGGTCTGTAATATCTTCAGTTTCTGAGATATAAGTACCGGTATTCTGATTAAAGGCATCCAACCCCCTTTTTTTACCGTTTTTCACCCCTCCTATTGGGATTTTCTGAAAACAAAAAAATACGTATTTCCTTATTTTTAAAGGAGATTCTAAATACCAATTTTTACATCTGTAAACTTTCAAAGTTTTGAGATATAGATACACTCATTTTAAAATTCCAACCCCCTTTTCACCCCCTTAGCGAAGGAATATCCAAAAATCCTTTCTTAGCGAGCACCTACATCTTAAAATGAATCTATGCCCAAAATTTCATTTCTTTATGTCCAGTAGTTTTGGCTCGGCGATGATGAATCAGTCAGTCAGTCAGGACAAGCTATTTTATATATATAGATTTCAGCCACGATCTTTTTTTGAACCCTAGTTGTAAAAGGTATGTATTTAATTTCTTTCATATGTAATTACACAAGAATGGCTTGTATGTTTATGTGTAACATCACAAGCAGTTTCTACATTGTAGCATCTCTGACTATTTTGTGTGTATATAGAATGAAAGGAACACTGTAAAGCAGGAGGAATGGAATATGTCTCAAATCCCCTGATGTGATTTAATGTAAGTTACTTTAAGAGTTTTAGTTGAAATGTTAAGATTTCGATTTTTCCCTAGGCGCTTATAATGCCAGGAAATTGGGAAAAGATGACAAATAGAGTCAGGTATCACGAAATCAAAATAAGACTTGTTCCACATCAAATGATCAAAATATTCACTAACTCGGCACGTGAGTGCGTTAAAATGATAAACTGCAGTGATAAAGTACACACACAATCCAAACACAACTTTACGTCAAATATTTTCGAACAGCAGTTGGCAGAATACATAAACATCTGTTGAAATGCATTATGGTCTAACTACAGTGCAAACTAAAATACAAGCCTCCTAAATAGAGAATGTGGACGATTTTGGCTTTAACAGTAAACATGTTAAAGTTGGTGGCTATGCGCTAGTTAAATTTCAGGATAAAAGGTATCTTATTAATTATGTTGACAGCATGAAAGAAGCAAAATATTATGAAGATTTACCTGTAAATTTTATGAGGAAGAAACTAGACTCTAGGGAATTCATATCTCCAGAAACCGAAGATACCAGTAGTTTATCAGTGACTGAGTAGTGCTTAAGTTGCCACCACCTATGAAAAGCGGAGGTAGTCAAGGAACCAAGTCTGTACGCTCACTTGGAGTGAGATTTCGTACGTTTAATGACGTCCATTAGTCGGTGTCCCAAAGCTGTTGCACCATGTCCTACATCTCTCACTTTATGGCAGGAATAGGACAGAACAGAGCAGGGGGAAAATATTGATTTAAAAACGAATACTTGTTGTGTCCAGTAGTTCTCACTCCGTCTGTAAGAGGTAGGAGAAAAGATTATATTATGATGTAAACAATATCTGAATGCTATTTATTTAAATCAATCAATCAATCAATCAATCAATCAATCAATCAATCAATCAATCAATCAATCAATCAATCAATCAATCAATCAATCAATCAATCAATCAATCAATCAATCAATCAATCACTGACCTACATGTAGGGAAGTCGGCCACGTCTGTTGTTTACCTAGTATTTTCTTAAATAATTGGAAAGAATTTGGAAAATTACCGAACATATCTCTTGGCAAATTATTCCGGTCCCTAATTCCTCTTCTGACAAACAAATATATGCCCCAGTTATCCTCTTGAATTCCAACTTTATCTTTATATTATGATCTTTCCTACTTTTGAAGATCACCACACAAACGTACTCGTCTACTAATGTCATCCACACACCACACCATCTCTCCACTGACAGCTCGGAACATACCACTTAGTCGAGGAGCTCGTCTCCTTACTCACAAGTCTTCCCAGTCCAAAGTTTGCAACATTTTCGTAACGCTACGCTTTTGTCGAATATCATCCAGAACAAATCGAGCTGAGGATCCCATCGAGGTGAGGATCCCATCGAGGTGAGGATCCCATACATAGGAACCATACTCTAATTGCGGTCTTACCAGAGATTTATGTATGCCACAGCCTCTGTGTATAAAGGAAAGGGTGATAAACATAAAGCCGACAATTACAGGACAGTCAGTTTGACATGTGTTGTAACTAAGCTTTGGGAAAGCATTCTTACTGATCATATTAGGGATGTTTGCGAGTTTAATAACTGATTCGATATAAGGCAGTTAGGGTTTAGGAAAGGTTATTCCACTGAGGGATTAGCTTTCAGCATTAGCTTAGATTCAGGAGGTCAAATGGACTGTATAGCGATTGACCTATTTAAGGTGTTTGATAGGGTAGATCATGGGATAATAGAGACTATATATTTTTTTGCTATTTGCTTTACGTCGCACCGACACAGATAGGTCTTTGGCGACGATGGTGCATTCGAAAGAATCTGGGATTCAGTGTAACACTCGCAGACGAAAAATAATCATACTCCACTATAGCCTATTTATCTATATAAATAAAGTTTTCTGTAGGCCTTCTTTAGTCAGAACCAAAGAAGGGTGCGATAACCAAGTGAAAATGTCACTAGTTTCTCACCCAGGTGGTCACAGTTCGAATCCCAGCCAATATATGTAGAATTTAAAAAAAATAAAAGTCACGTTCATGTAAAAATGGACAACCCATGTTTATGATCACGATATCGACAATCACGTGTAACGACAAGCTTATTTTATTTAGTCTTCATCCCCGGAAATTGCAGTTTCTTTCTTTCGATCGTTTCCAGAGCAAGGAGAAAATCACACTTTTTCCCATGGTGTATGTATGTATGTATGTATGTATGTATGTATGTATGTATGTATGTAGCGTCTGAGTGGTTCAGACGCGGTAGAAGCACTAACCTGAGCCTAAGTTAGCAGGTTTGATCCCAGATTTTGCCTGGTGTGATAATGGGAAACCAAGGAAAACGATATTCAGCCCTACTGACAGTGGGGTTCAAACCCACTACCTCCCGGATGCGAGCTCACAGCTGCGCACCCCTAACCGCACGGCCAACTCGCCCGGTGGGGATAATACAGGCAAAACGATTACTGCAATTAGATTAGACAAAAATGTGACTGAATGGGTGGCTATATTTCTAGAAAATACAACTCGCAGAATCACAGTAGGTGAAGCATTATCTGATCCAGTCAGTTTGACATGTGTTGCGTGGAAACTTTGGGAAAGCATTCTTTCCTTGGTACACACAACATTAAAAAATGTCCTAATATTACCCACTCTCTTCTACTATTAACAGGGGCTGATAATCCTCGTAATACCTATAAACCATCAGTCACTATTATCATTGTCTATTTCTGTTTCTTTGCTCTCATAGCTCATTTCTTCCTATGTACGGCACTCTTTCTTCAAGACAGAGGTAACATCTCTCTTCTTCTGATGACTTACGAGTAAACGGACCTTAAGCTGAACAATATCATCATCATCACCAAACCATCAGTGATGATGTGTAGTGTAATATAACTAGGTATATTACTGATCAATCAATACTGATCTGCATTTAGGGCAGTCACCCAGGTGGCAGATTCCCTATCTGTTGCTTTCCTAGCCTTTTCCTAAATGATTTCAAAGAAATTGGAAGTTTATTGAACATCTCCCTTGGTAAGTTATTCCAATCCCTAACTCCCCTTCCTATAAATGAATATTTGCCCCAGTTTGTCCTCTTGAATTCCAACTTTATCTTCATATTGTGATCTTTCCTACTTTTATAAACGCCATTCAAACTTATTCGTCTACTAATGTCATTCCACGCCATCTCTCCACTGACAGCTCGGAACATACCACTTAGTCGAGCAGCTCTTCTTCTTTCTCTCAATTCTTCCCAACCCAAACATTGCAACATTTTTGTAACGCTACTCTTTTGTCGGAAATCACCCAGAACAAATCGAGCTGCTTTTCTTTGGATTTTTTCCAGTTCTTGAATCAGGTAATCCTGGTGAGGGTCCCATACACTGGAACCATACTCTAGTTGGGGTCTTTCCAGAGACTTATATGCCCTCTCCTTTACATCCTTACTACAACCCCTAAACACCCTCATAACCATGTGCAGAGATCGGTACCCTTTATTTACAATCCCATTTATGTGATTACCCCAGTGAAGATCTTTCCTTATATTAACACCTAGATACTTACAATGATACTTCTGATATCGGCCTGGTATTGCAAGAAAAATTACGTAACTGCAGTACTGCGTGCACCTTCTCTACCTGACACAAGTCGCTAAGAATCTACTTACACAACCTGCTCGATATTAACAAATCTAGAAGTAAACTGTGTATCCATAAGTAACGACTATTCACAAGGTTAAGTACTCGTGTTAACTTCAAGATGGTGCGTTATTGCTTTCGTGCATCATAATAGAATTTGATATCTGCCCTTCAGGAAGGACATTACTGAATTCGGAGGAAAGTACGATAATCATATTTATCAAGATGTTTTCGCAGTAAAGTGATCGTTTCAATTATATACCTTCGGTAATGAAGGTAGTTACATTCTGAAACTGTCGTGCGGAGCATGTTTAAAACGATAATGAACAAGAATTACTTTAGGATACGCATGACTTACGCCTCACGTGGAAACCAAGATCCTGAATATTAAGGAGTATGCAGTCCATAAACGAATACTGCTCCTGTTCAAAAATGCATTCGAAAGAATCTGGGATTCAGTGTAACACTCGCAGACGAAAAATAATCATACTCCACTATATCTATATAAATATATTAAGAAGTTTTCTGTAGGCCTTCTTTAGTCAGAACCAAGTGATAATGTCACTGGTTTCTCACCCAGGTGGTCACAGTTCGAATCCCAGCCAATATACGTAGAATTTAAAAAAATTATAATTCATGTTCATGTAAAACTGGACAACCCGTGTTTATGATCACGATATTGACAATTACGTGTAACTGCAAGCTTATTTTATTTAGTCTTCATCCCCAGAAATTCCAGTTTCTTTGTTTCAATCGTTTCTAAAGCAAGCAGAAAACTGCACTTTTTTCCATGGTACCTGTATGTATGTGGGGGGTCTGAGTGGCTCAGACGCGGTAGAAGCGCTGACCTGAGCCTAAGTTAGCAGGTTTTGATCCCAGCTTTGTTCGGTGGTACTTGAAGGTGTTCAGGTACGCCAGCTTCGTGTCGGTAGATTTACCGGCACGTAAAACAAATCTGGCACTTCGGCTTCTCGGAAAACCGTAAAAGTTAGTGGGCCGTCAAACGCATAGCATTATTATTGTATTACATACTAAATACTGTAGAAATGGCGGAATATTGTTATTGCTGTCACAATCCCTAAACACCGCTTGTACCTTCAGATTTGTTACTACTCTGTATCATTCAAGTATGTTACGTTCTCCAATGCTTTTTACTTTTATACAAATGTACATTTCTGACAACTGATTTTACAATCTCTATGTCGATGGATTAATCAGACGACACTGCCGCACATCCATTCTTTGAAGTGTGACGTTTCTCTTTTGCCATGATTAACCATAAGTTACAATTATATCATATATTTATTTAAAGTGCTAAATCATTTAAAAAAGAGGAGGCAGGGAAGAAAGCGTTCCAAATTTATTTATATACATATGCCATAAAATTCATATTTGCGGTGATGAAGCAAAAATAAAAGGATAAAGTAAAACCATGTGTTTTGAATAAAATTTGTATTAATCTTTGTATAATGCTACAGTGGGATTTTCGGGTTGTTCCATGTCACGGAATTTCTAATGTTTACTAATATTAGCTTACGAAGTTCGGCTAGCATCTTTGGAATAAACGACCAGTTACTTCGAATGAATGGCTATTTGCAGTAGCACTGAGTTTATATACTTTGCTAGAAGACATGAGAATATTGTGCTGTTACTTATAAAGGCTGTAGTCAGATAAGAGGGAAAACTGCCCTTTAGTCAAATCGGAAAAGGCAACATTTGAGTCAATGCGCAAACCGCTATCGATACTCTAAGAGGGCGTTTCAACTTGAACGTGCGAGCAGGGCCTAAGTGCATCAATGGAAACTGGAAGTAGAAAATTTCCAGAAAAATAATCAGGGACGTGTGGAACATCAATAAGAACATCCTACAATGTTTCCGAAGTTTAACATTAAATATAATAATTTTGTGGCATTTTTAATAGGTTAGGATAAAGTTTGGTAAGAACAAATAGACGTATTCCAATGAATAAATGTCCTTTCTGTATGGTAGCCACGGTGGTGGTGGTGGTGGTGGTGGTGGTGGTGGTGGTGGTGGTGGTGGTGGTGGTGGTGGTGGTGGTGGTGGTGGTGGTGGTGGTGGTGGTGGTGGTGGTGGTGGTGGTGGTGGTGGTGGTGGTGGTGGTGGTGGTGGTGGTGGTGGTGGTGGTGGTGGTGGTGGTGGTGGTGGTGGTGGTGGTGGTGGTGGTGGTGGTGGTGGTGGTGGTGGTGGTGGTGGTGGTGGTGGTGGTGGTGGTGGTGGTGGTGGTGGTGGTGGTGGTGGTGGTGGTGGTGGTGGTGGTGGTGGTGGTGGTGGTGGTGGTGGTGGTGGTGGTGGTGGTGGTGGTGGTGGTGGTGGTGGTGGTGGTGGTGGTGGTGGTGGTGGTGGTGGTGGTGGTGGTGGTGGTGGTGGTGGTGGTGGTGGTGGTGGTGGTGGTGGTGGTGGTGGTGGTGGTGGTGGTGGTGGTGGTGGTGGTGGTGGTGGTGGTGGTGGTGGTGGTGGTGGTGGTGGTGGTGGTGGTGGTGGTGGTGGTGGTGGTGGTGGTGGTGGTGGTGGTGGTGGTGGTGGTGGTGGTGGTGGTGGTGGTGGTGGTGGTGGTGGTGGTGGTGGTGGTGGTGGTGGTGGTGGTGGTGGTGGTGGTGGTGGTGGTGGTGGTGGTGGTGGTGGTGGTGGTGGTGGTGGTGGTGGTGGTGGTGGTGGTGGTGGTGGTGGTGGTGGTGGTGGTGGTGGTGGTGGTGTTTTTGTTGTTGTTTTAAAAGGAACCTTCCTCTATATAACACTAATCAGAAAGAAAGAATGGAAGGGATCCGACACTTCGAAACATGAAGGTATCGACCAAACAAAGACAAGGGCCACGAAGGGCGTGGAAATGAAAGACTCTCTAGGCCTCGTGAACCTAATATCGTCGGGGTCGGAAAGGAGCAAGAGTTGACCAAGGGAGGTCGGATAGGAGAGATGAAATTGAGGAGCCTGGAACAAGTAAGTGGAACCAATGCCAGGATTCATTTGAGGGCCCCGTAGTATCCAACCCACGCTCCAAAGTTAAGAGCCCCTGGGGCCCCTTTTAGTCGCCTCTTACGACAGGCAGGTGATACCGTGGGTGTTATTCTACCGCCCCCACCCAAGGAGGTTCTGGTAAGTACCTCATAAACCCTAGTATGCAGGGACTAACAAGAAAGTAGGCCAAACTTTCAGGACATATTCCTCACAAATATAAGAAAATATGTCATATGGATGTGGGTCCGGCAACGCTTTATTTCCATGTTACGACTCATTTTCTATGCTTTTTTTACAAGCTGATTTACGTCATAACCACACAGAGAGGTCTTATAGCGACGATGGGATAGGAAAGGGCTAGGAGTGGGAAGGAAGCGTCCGTGGCCTTAATTGCATGGTGTGAAAATGGGAAACCACGGAAAACCATCTTCAGGGCTGCCGACAGTGGGGTTCGTACCTACTATCTCCCGAATACTGGATACTGGCCGCACTTAAGCGATTGCAGCTATTGAGCTCGGTTTTCTATCATTCTCCATGGTACATTCATCATGGGAAACACACAGGAATAGAACTTACCAGCACACTGCCTGGAACTCTTTCTTACATACAATGTTCACAATGCAACGGCAGGTTGAGCGTTCTTAAAACGCTAGTATTCATAAGCAATACTTAATAGCGGACGTGCCGGAAGCTTATTATTTTAATGTCGGCGAAGCGTTAGAACGACGAAAGCGGCCAGGGAAAACCGTCCGACTGGCGCGGGCGACGGCACTCGAAAACAATGTGAGGTTGATAAGCACCGAAGGCGCTTGCAGCAGCACATCGTCGGATACAGCACCGGTGCCTCAAAGATTAGATCGACGTCTGCATCCCACGGATTGGGTTGATCTGTCATCATCACAATCCACCAAGCCCCTGTACGTCCGGAACATACCCATGGTATGTTCCGCTGAAATTGATCCAAATCGATCGTCATGTAAGTATGGAATTCTTTAACATGCCGTTACAACCTTTGTTTCAACCAAGGTCCTATATTATACTACGGGGTCGCTGAGATGAATTGCGACATTCCGGATGTCGCTGAAGTTCAAGTCCAGCCCCAGTCGGAATGGGGATTAGAGAGGGTGGAAAAAGAACGTCCAAAATGACCGAGATACGTTCCAGCACTCTCGACTGAACCTGGTACACATATGACTTACTATTTCAAATATTTACTGAGGCGGCAAGACACCCGTAGTACCCCTAGGGTTGGGGAATTGGGGGGGCGGGGTGACATGTAAAAATAATCGAAAACTACCAATATTAGTCATTTAAATGAATAGTCACAATTCGGATGCCGTTTGAATCCAAGTTTGGCCCCCATCGGCATGGGAGTGAGAAGAGGGGAAAAAGAAAATATCTAAAATGACTGATTTGATAGACGTATTTGTGTTATGTTACAGCATAGTTCTCAACTAGACTTGGTGAACATACGACTTACTATCATTAAGAAATGCTGTGGAGGGTAAAACGGCCCTTGCTGAGGGATGGACAGGGGAAAACATGTAAAACTAAGCGAAAACGACCAATATTGGCGTCGAATCCATAGTTTTCGGAATCGTTGAGATGAATAGTGACACTCCGATTGCCGTTTAAGTCTATGTTCTACCCCTACCGGTATAGCGGGTAAGAAGGAGTTAAGAGGAAAATGTACAAAATAACCGAGAGTATGGATGTACGTGTGGACGTGCCAGATTAGCTCTCCACCAAACTTGGTACACGTATCACTTATTACCTAGAAAAGAAAACACTGTGGTGGTAAGACACCCTTAGCACCCATACTGGAGGGATTGACACGAAAAAAAATATCGAAAACGACTGATATTAGTATCGAATCAATAGTTTTGGGGGTTGCTGAGATGAACTGTGACACTCTGCATGGCATTTAAGTCCAAGTTCAGCCTCCATAATAATAATAATTCTAAAACAACACAACAGTTTGTACAATATTAGTCAACACCACAATAATAAAATCTACAAAAATCCGCTTCACAAATAATTAACAGTTAATAAAAAGCCTAAAAATGAACATTCAATAAAGTGCCCGGCAATGCCGCGTAATACAGCTAGTTTTATATACAAAAAGAGCGGTGTGCCATATTTTATTTATCAATAGAAGAAGTGAATTACTTTTAAAACACAGACCCTACTCAAGTTTATGTTAAAATCGAGAGATGCATTGTTATAAATACCGCGTAGTACGTAAAGTGGTGAATTCTGATAGGCGGTTGTTACGGCGATCTTATTTATGAATTAGGTCCTGTATTTGGGCTTGATGCATAAAAATTCACAGGGGAAAAGAGAAACTCAACATCATCAATCCGTAAATGAACTTCATGGCATATTTCTGTCCTCGGTCTTCTGAACTCTCCATTTCCAAATTTAGCCGAAGATCGTTTTACGAGATTATCTGTGAATAATGAGACGTTTCATTAAATTGCAAATACTTAAAGCATTTCTTTTTCACCTTTTCAAGCTGATTGCACCTACTGCTCCACATTACAGTTGCGAATCCTAACTTCGGTCTGACCAGGGTGTTGTACAATGTTGTTGGTTTTACGTCCCACTAACTACGTTTATGATTTCGGAGGCACCGAGGTGCCTGAATTATGTTCCGGAATAGTCCTTTTATCTACTGACATAAGGCTGGTGAATTTGAGGAACGAATTAAATACCCACTCGACTGAGCCGAGATCGAGCCCGCCAACTTGGTCTCTATCATCCCAGTCACTCAGTCCAACTATTGCTAAATTATATAAACATACATAACATTTATAAATTATTCACCTCTCTTACGTATCGATTGTCAGCGCTGCTATACTCTCTGATTTGCGCTATTTGTTTACAAGCTGCAGTTTGAGTTCGATACTGGGAGGCCAGTTCAAGTATTTTAATTTCGGAAACAACTTTGTGTGTGATTTAAAGCACTCAGCAGTGAACATTAAATGGATTACGCTAACTTCCTTACCGAGTACAACGATTTCATTAGACCAAACAGGTTAAAAAGTTGATAGGAGATAAAAACATGAGAAAACCAACAAAACAAAAGAAAAGAATGTAGAGCCGTGTCTACGGAACTTGACAATGGAATTCTTAATGGGCAACGGCAGCGCACTTTCTAACGACACACATACGATAATGTGGAGATGAATGTCAAGGATCTGTCTGTGACCCACAACCGCAACCGCCTTTACTGGTCTTGAACTTGTGTACGCTACCGGCCATCGGTCACCGACCAGGTCCTCCTTCATTCTGCTGTGACCTCTACGTAACTAACACATTCTCCAGAATAAAACTAAAAAATATTTAGAGATGCTGCTTATTGCTATCTACTAATGTAGACGACACAACAGTTTTTCTTCCCCTTGTGGGTGGAGGCATAGAAAACATCCAAGGTTTCCCCTGCCTATCGTAAGAGGCGACTGAAAGGGCAAATCACCCAGGGGCTCTCAATTTGGGAGTGTAGGTAGGAAACCACGGGGTGCTTACCTGAACGTGGTACTGTTTCCACTTGTGTCAGATTTCTCATTTTAAACTTTCCTATCCGAACTCTCTCGGTCACCTCTTGTTCCCTACCTACCCCGACGGTATAAGCGAGCCTTTCATTTTCACGCGATATCTTCATTCTTCGAAGAATCGGGCTGGGCTGAGTGGCCCAGACGGTTGAGGCACTGGCCTTCTTACCCCAACTTGGCAGGTTCGATCCTGGCTCATTCGGGTGGTATTTGAAGGTGCTCAAATACGTCAGCCTCGTGTCGGTAGATTTACTGGCACGTAAAGAAAATTCCGGCACCCCTACGTCTCCGCAAACCGTCAGAAGTAGGTAGTGGGACGTAAAACAATAACATTATTATTATTATTATTATTATTATTATTATTATTATTATTATTATTATTATTATTATTATTATTATTATTCAAAGAGTCGGAGCTCTCAACTTCTCCTCCGATTTGTATTTAGAAACGCTGCCCACTTGTACTTCATATTGATGTAGGCCTAATAATCTCCAGTATTTCTACATTTTGTCCTTTTTTTTTGAGACCAGAGTAGATTATAGTTTTGATAGTATGCGAATGATGAGATGTGGGTGGTGCTAGATAATAATCAAGACAGGATACGTGGTGGTGTTTCTTGTATTCAGAAGCAAGCCAACGGGGTTACCAGCCTTTTACAATTAATCACAGCAAAAATTCTTCTGACCCTCGAGACAGGATAGCATCAGGTACGAAAAGGAAAACAATAATTCGTAAATCTTTCAAATCTAACGAGATTAACGTTTCGACATTTGTATGTGTTATGAGAAACTAAATTACGTCATCATAACAGTCAACAATACAGGGATATCTAGCTTGTAGTGCTATAGTTTTCAAAGAGAGATGTTTCCAGATGCACTTCACAAAGGAGGAAAATTAAATTATACTGAGAGTGGAATTGCTTCCAATTATCTGTGACAAACCCATCACTTCCTTCTAATCCGAATTCTCTTGGTCAACAATTATTCTCTTTCAATCTTGACGGCACTGTTTCTATTTTCCTGTATTTTATGTTCCTTCACTTCTTTTGCCTATGGCTTAATTATTCTTCAATGGTTCGAACCTCCTCTTTTTATCAATGATTCTGGCATTGCTTCCTCGTATTTATGTCAGATTTCCCACCATCACCTTGCCTATCCGACCTCCCTTGGACAGGTCTTGTTCTTTTCGAACCGCTACGGTATTAGGTTTTCCAGACCTAGGCTGTCTTTCATTTTCATGTCCTTCGTGGCCTTTTCCTTTCATTTTTGACAGGTCGAACCTCTTCCATTTACCACTGATTAGCGTTAAGAAAGGATGGCTGAAGGGCTGAGGCAGCCAATACTTCCATTCTTGAAAGGTCGAACCTCTTCCATTTACCACTGATTAGCGTTAAGAAAGGATGGCTGCCCATTTCTTCTTAAAATAATAATCATCACTAATATGCTATTGGCTTTACGTCGCACCGACACAGATATTCACGGCTGCAGACAGTGGGGTTCGAGCCCACTACCTCACAGCAAAATCGAAATTTCTAAATGTGCAAGAGGGCAACCTAGATGATACTCGTTCAAAAGCCCTACAACAGACAGCTGAGGTCATACGATAATTCATTTTTAAGACTTGTTGTTTTTCTATCACAAGTGTATTACGTATGCAAGATCTAGAGTGACTCATTTTCCACCCTTTTATGGCTATGTCCTCTATTTATTTTCCACTCTTTTATGGCTATGCCCTCTATTTATTTTCCACCCTTTTATGGCTATGCCCTCTATTTATTGGTATCTCCATACTTGTTCTTCAATCCCGGGGCAGTTGACCTAGACGTTAATAGCCCTCAATTTCACAGAATATTTAGCTCTTAAAACTGTGTTCATCAGTGGCAAATGATTTACTAAGATTCCCCAACCCTAAAAACGAATAACCCAAAACGTTTAAAGGAATTGCAATTGACCCTTCAGTTTAAGAATCACCCATTAAAGTAATTTATAATATTTTCCACTGACGGAGATTCGTATCCTAGTAGTTCTTAGCAGTTCGATTTCATTATAATCATCAGCATACAGAACTTTTGGCAAACTTGTGATGGTTCAGCTAACGCATTGACGTGAGACGGCACTAGGTCCTTATTGCAACAAAATTTCAAAAGTAGCATGAAACATAAGTACACGCAATCGTTCCGTATCACAGACAGCTGAATCATAGTATGACGTAGGCTGGTAAGATGACGTCATATTATCATCGTTGCGCTATGTGATTAGTTTTTTGTGTGTGAGAAATACTGACCCGCAACACATATATCATAAGAGAGAAAATTATTTGAAATTACTCACACGGTGTTTAACCTTACATGATAGAACCTTACTGGCCACAGTTCTGAGCTGAAATATTTCACATAGCGGTATGCCTTCTGAAAACTAGAACTATTCAGTCACTGGTCGAAATGGACAGATATTAAGCAGCTGCTGTAACGTGAGATACCATTAACATGTTTTTTACAGAAAATAGTGCATCTGGGCACACAAAGGGGTAGCTTCGTAAACGAAGACACCCTTTAAGATGGTTTTATCACGGTCATGTATGAGAGATATGGTTTCTAACATTTCTATCGTGCTTCAGGACGATCACGAGGACACGTAATCGTTCCGTTATCACAGACAGAAGTCGAATAAGATTGACTGTGACCTAACTCTACTGTTATTAATTACATTGTAAGGGAAAGGATAAGTATATTGTTGTCTATTCTTAAAATCGGATTGCATGTGGGGTCCGCTTATAACTGTTTAAATACTTCAAAAACATTCTTTTCAATTAGCCAAATTATAGTTTCAAGTATTCACCTCTTTTATCGAATGCTTTTCACAGATCGCGTACACTGATGTTTATTTCTCAGCAATTCTAGATAACATCAGCTCTAATTTTCACGTGGATCCCATATGCATTCACGATTATTTCTATCTCCTTGCACTTTCCCGCTTTTTCTTGAATCCAAGTTCTACATTGTTGAAATTTATTTATTTATATATTTATTTATTGATGAAGGCAGTGAAAAATATCCACTATTGCATCAGTGCAGTTTAAATGTTCAGTGAGAGAAGGCGTACGTGATGAGTTTTAGAGAACTTTCTCATCGAAGTCAAAAGGCTATAAAAATACAGTCATCAAAATATTAGGATGCAAAAGAGAAGCAAGAAAAATAACATCAAAGCTACAAGTTGGAGCCAGAGAAACTATAACATAGTTGAAGCGTGAACAACACTGAAAATGTTGCCAACTTGGTGATATGTTTTCTTGTCTGCTGACAATTGTACTTAATCTCTTTTCTATCAAGAATTTCAATCTAATATTATGTTATTTTCATGGCCTTTGGTTCATCATATTAATAAAATAATGTTTCTTCAAAGAGGTAATTTCTAATCGATTTCTTACACTGGGTTTCACATGGATCCCACATTCAAAATGTGTTAAAATAGGATATGCATTGTAGGGGTTAAGTCTAATTAAAAGATAATAATCACAAGCTAGATTAACATATTTTACATGATTTCATAACTGCTGGAAACGCAAAATATATAGGTATACTTCTCTTAAGTGTTGCTCGTCTCAAAGCAAACACATCGACGAAGACCCTGTTTCACTGAAAATGTTTCGGAGAAGAAGTGAGTTTCCCTTCGTCTTTCTTTCTACAATCTGTTGCTACACGCAGCATAGGCCGTTGTACACTCTTGAGTGTGCTGTAAATGAAGTGTGGGTGGCTGTCCATTCAGTGTCTCCTCATCTTGATAGAAAGAATCTATCCCAAAGATCATGAACTGCTAGTTCATATACAACATATTGCCCAAAAATGGCTATGTGGATACTATTCTTAGAGTAAACGTAGCTCGGAAGAGTTACGACACAGGATCGCCAAAGGATAACGAAAAGTATTGCTCGCTATGTCTACGAGACTGTCACCCCTTATGCGTACTAAGGACTGTTCGTGCTAACATATCCGCTAGTTACTTAGGATCTTACAGACGACTGCTGACCAGCTAGATGACGTGGATATACTGGAGTGCCACGTGGTCAACGGAACGAGACTCTCAGCTGTATGTCTTGGCTTTTGCGTCTGGTTTCGCTGACTCTCATAGCAGACAGCTCCTCAGTTGGTCTCATGAGGCCGGGTGAACCCCGTTCCAGCCCTTGAACTTCACTTCCTTTACCTATTGCAACTGTCTCTGTTGCTTCATTTTAGGGGCAATTATCAGCTCTGCATAATTATTGTCCTCATACAAATAGTCAAAATGCATGTTGTGGTGGATTATACAACCGGAAAAGTAAAGCGAACTTAGAATATGTTCTGTTCTCCCGCTTGTTTGTTTTTGACGTTTTTTTATCTTGGTCAACGTCCCTGTATACGTAGCGTGTCTGTGGATGAAGTCCATCTGATAACCCATGCGTCGCTCCCCCGGGACTTTCAACTTGAAAGCGTTTGGTGGTAGCCTAGCTGACTTGACATCGCTTTCATTTTCTATGGGAGAGGGCGGTAGAATACACCCACGGTATGATCTGTCTGTCGTAAAAGGCGATTACAAGGGGAACCCAGGGGCACTTAAATTGGAGCGTGGTTTGGCGACAACGGGGCTCAAACTGAGTCTGATTTTTCCGCCACTTGTGCCAGACTCCTCACTTCAACTTTCCTATCCATCTTCGCTTTATCACCTCCTGTTTCTTTCCGACACTGACAGCACCGGGTTTGAGAGGCCTAGGGAGTCTTTCAGTTCCACACCCTGTGTTTCCTTTTTGCCGATACCTTCATTCTTTGAGTGTCGAACCGCTTTCTTTTTCCCTTCTGATTAGAGTTGAGTAGATTATCGCGAAGTTTTACTTATAAACAATGATCATCACCACTTTCACCACCATCATCAAACCAAACCAAACCCCATGGCGCAACAGCCCCGAAGGACCATGGCCTACCAAGCGACCACTACTCAGCTCGAAGGCTTGTAGATTACAAGGTGTCATGTGGTCAGCACGACGGATCCTCTCGGCCGTTATTCTTGGCTTTCTAGACCGGGGCCGCCATCTTACCGTCAGATAGCTCCTCAATTGTAATCACGTAGGCTGAGTGGACCTCGAACCAGCCCTCAGATGCAGGTAAGAATCCCTGACCTGGCCGGGAATCGAACCCGGGGCCTCCGGGTAAGAGGCAGACACGCTACCACTACACTGCGGGGCCGGCCACCACCATCGTCTTCACACTTTAAACTGCTTCTCTTTTGACATAAATATGTCTTACAGCTGGGGGTCATCTGATAATGTGCGTTACGGAAGTTAGCGACACAAAATGTGTGACGGAATTATAACCCTAGCAACCGTGCGGGCTGTGATGTCATCTTTATCGAGAATCACTCCCGAGTGAATATTATAGTCTTTCTATTGATGTGTTTTCAGAAGGCTGATCAGTCCAATCCGTAAGGCTGTGATGTACGGTATCGATGGATGGCCAGACAATGTAGGCTTTTTCTTATGGCTAGCGTTCGTCCGAAATTAGCAGCCGTTGATGGATAGCCATGAATGAAATGGCGTATGGATTTTAGTGCCGGGAGTGTCCGAGGCATCGAAATTCTAATTCTAAAATTCTGGAAGTGGAATTCTGCGGCAGGTGGTAGTACTTTTCTACACCTCTGATTCTTGTGAAAACGAGGCACTATTAAAATACTGATGGTATTGTAAATGAATGAAATTTTCGTAAATAGCCGGACTGAGTGGCTCAGGTAGTAGAAGTGCTGGCCTTCTGAGCTCGATCTCGAGTCAGGCCGGTGGTATTGGAAGGTGATGAAATACGCCAGATTTACTGACATGTAAAATAAATCTGGTGGAAGAGAATTCCGGCACCTCGGCGTTCCCGAAAGCCGTAAAAGTAATTAGTGGGACGAGAAACCATTAACAATACTATTATTATTATATTTACTAGCAAATGTACCCGTGCTTCGCTACGGTATTCTGCATTGTATACGGATATCGAAGTAAATACTGTGCGTGCAGTAAATAAGATTGTTTTAAAATTGCATGTCCCTTAGCATTATCCGAGAAATAGCATGGGGAGGTCCCCATACGTTGTTTCCAATGTAAAGTCTGGGTTGCGGAGTTGTGATGATAACGGCAGGCTCGCTTGCCTACTGCCATTCACAATAGAGTTGGGAAATTTACATTGTAATTGCAAGCCGCATTGTCTACTGCGCGGTCACAATCGATTTGGAGAGTTTTCGTTACAGCAGCAGGCCCCCTTTCCTACTTCCAGACATATAACAGTTGAGGAGTTTTTATTATAATGGAAGGCAGCTTCCCTACTACTAGTCAAAATTGAGTTGTGCAGTTATCATTATAATGACAGGCCCTTTTTCCTTCTGCCAGCCAGCTTACTGCCAGTCACACAGAGTTGGTGTGTTTCCATTAAAATAGCAGGCCACTATGCCTAATGCTAGTCATATTTTCGATGGGTATATTTGTTGATAATGACGCACCCTTACTACAGCCAAACACAATCGCGTAGGGGAGTTGTGAACAAAATTGCATGCTCCCTTGCCTTCTCCAAGTCAAATCGAGAGGTGAATCATTCATTACAATGGTAGGCTCTCCTTACTAATGCCAGTTACACAGGAGTTGGAAAAGGACCCCATTCCTTCTGCCAGTCAAAGTCGGTGTGGGAAGTACTAGTTACAATAGCAGACACACCCTTTCTCGATCGCTACATATCGACATCAGTGAATATATATAGATCAACATACGAAAGTATATGTATGTTTACAATATTGCAGACCTTCATTTACAGATTAACTGCTGCTAAACGACACGTCATATCGACAAAGGATTGTACCATAAGACGCAGTATTTAGCGGTCTAAATGGCTGGTCCTATGATATTTTCTCGCATCTTATCTATTCATGGATCAGATTGAGTTAGAAACGTTGAACAGGTTGAAATATATGTAAGATTATCTTACATAGCATTACTTTTCGGATAAGTATGTGACATAGCATTTAGCTCACATATGGGTACTGGGTGGGCCAATGTTCGTGTAGAGTTTGATGATTCTATCTTTCCTGTAAGTGATTGAAAGTATGAATTATGCAGGCAAAAAGTCAAAATTTGCTTAAAATCGAGAAATAGAGACGAATCTAACGTATACGGGATGCAGATACGACAAAAAGTCATAAGACCAAGGTTAAAGATCACCCCAAATTCAACAGAGATTGTGCCATCCGTTATATGATAGGACTTCCCGTTTACCCCACGAAATATCTCGAAACGAAGGTCTGCACCATCATTAAAATTGACTCCATATTTCGATATTTTTCGGGGATAAAAAGTGAAAAATTTAACGATCTTGGAAGTTTTCCGTCCGTTACAGGCTAAAACGTATAACTTTGCCAAATTTCAATTTTCTTGCTCGTCTGGCAGATTATGCCACGGTCTGGATTTTGGGTGAGGGGAGTAAAAATTAGGACTTTCAGGAAACTACACTAAAAATATGCAGATGGTCATTCTTACCCTTCAAGCGGGTAGCTGTACGAAAAATTCACCAAAATAGTCAATGTACAGGCACACACTGTCGTTACGATTTTATTTATATAGATAGTCAAGGAATCTGCTCCACGCACAACACCTTTCTGAGCTACGTCCGCTGGACGAAACATGCAAAGCCGACCGTTCATGATATCTCACTTATTAATCCTCCTGTCGAAAAATTCGCATAAGAAAAAAAATTTAGGAATGGATTTCCATTAAGGATTATAGATTTCCATTAATTGCGGATGTGGATATTTTGAGGGAGTGCAAAATCATAGTTCCGGTTTCGGATAAACCCCCAGTAAATTTAGGTATTCAGAAATAATATTGGCCCTAAAATCTACTCAAGGAAAGGTATCCACCTGGTATCAAGTTTGGTAGAAATATATTTAGTAGTTTTCAAGTTATAAGAACTCATACAATCAGACAGACACCAAAGCTAAGAAATATACAGATGGTCATTATTACACCTGAAACGGATAACTGTACGGAAATTCCGAAAAATAATCAATGCACAGACACACGGTCGTTACTATATGATTTACGTAGATAGATCAGGAATCTACTCCATGTATAACACCTTTTGGGCTATGTCCCCTGGAATTAGCCTGAGAAACCTACCTTTCATGATATCTCCCTTATTAATCCTCCTGTGGAAAAAAGCACATAAGAAAAAGAAATAGAATTGGATTTCCATCAAGTTTGGTCGATTTCCAGTCAGGAACTTTATATATTGTGGGAGAGTAAAATCACCATTTCGTTTCCCTACAAAACCCCAGTCCATTCCGGGAATCTGAAATGGTATTAACCTTAAAACCTGCCCTTGGGCAGGTGGATGCTAAATACAAAGTTTGGTTCAAATATCTTCAGTAGTTTTTAAGTTGTAAGAAATACGCTTGACACGCACCCGCTCTTGCGTTATGTCCGGTGGGACTTGTACCGAAAAACAATTGGTATTAATGATATCTCCCTTATTAATCCTGGTATCGACATGATGCACATGAGTAAAAAGGTTTAGGAATTAATTTCCGTTAAGGCAGGTAGATTTCCACTAAGTTTGGTTGTGTATATTTTGAGGGAGGGCAAAATCACGGTTTCGGTTTCGTATAAACCTCCGATCAGTTCAGAGATTTAGAAACAATATTTGCCCTAAAACCTACCCAAGGACAGGTGGATTCTAAATACGAAGTTTGGTGGAAATATATCCTAGTTTTCAAGTCATAGAAAGACAAACACCAAAGAAACCTACTCTTGGGCAGGTAGATGCTAAATATAAAGTTTGGCTCAAATATCTTCAGTAGTTTTCAAGTTGCAAGAAATACGCTTTACACGCACCCGCTCTTGCGTAATGTCCGGTGGGACTTGTACCGAAAAACGGTCCGTTAATATATATCCCTTATTAATCCTGTTATCGAAATGATGCACATGATAAAAAAGGTTTAGAAATTAATTTTCATTAAGGCAGGTAGATTTCCATTAAGTTTGGTTGTGTATATTTTGAGGGAGTGCAAAATCACGGTTTCGGTTTCGTATAAATCCCCAGTTAGTTCAGGGATTTAGAAACAATATTTGCCCTAAAACCTACCCAAGGACAGGTGGATTCTAAATATGAAGTTTGGTGGAAATATATCCCGTAGTTTTCAAGTTATAGAAGGACAGACAAACAGACAAGCAGTCAAACTGACAAACAGACACCAAAGCCAAAAATTATGCAGATGGCCATTATTAAATCTGAAACGGGTAACTGTACGGAAATTTCGCCAAAATAGTCAATGTACAGACACACGGTCGTTACGATTTATTTATATAGAAGAAGAAGAAAGATTAATTTTTCAAATTCATGTAAGAAAGAGAGTAAATAATGTTATTATTGAGAAATTTGCCTGCTGACTTGCACACAAATTCGTGCTCCTTGTAAACAATCCTGTGGCTAGCACATAATGTCTTAAGGCTTTTTATCGTATGTTCAGTGCATTAAAATCCTACTAAAAGCAAGTAAAAGTGAATTAACACCTCATTACATTAAGGTCTTCAATAGGTCATAAAGCGGTACATGATTAGGACTACGTCTTATGTGTTGATACACAGATACGTCACGGATAATCACATTCAATAAGCACGTCGTTTTACGAGCAGATCAAGATAACCTTAACTGAACTGTTAAACCTGTAAAGACACGCGATTTACCGAACAATCATGTTATAAAAGAAAACATATCTGATTCAAGCTATCGAATCTTTCTGATTACATTGCATCGTATCGAATGTGGGAATGAGAGAGGCAAAGATCCCTCACTGCTTATTGAAGGGCCCATGATAACTCAGCGGTACCATCACTACTGGCAACTGAAGTTCGCAAGAACTGCAAACGTTTGACAAATGACTCATTTCCTAAATTACAATTCGCATGTCGTTTTAAATAAAACCTTACTGTGGTGTGTGTTTTGTATTAATACTAACTGCACTCCCTCAACTATATCACAATGTTAAAGCTACAATGTTAAAAAAACATAACTTATACATATAAGATTTCAATAAACGTTTGAGATCTGACATAATTAGTGTTTTTCATCACTTTGTAAATGAGATACAGCTGCTTGGTGACGAAATGGGTACAGTGACGCTTAAAAATTCATAGGCTATAATTTCAAAGCGGAGAATTAAAAAGTGAAATATGCCCTTTATACTTAGGACGGCTGATTAGCTTCTCACAAAGGCTGTCGCTGTTCGAATTCCGGCCAAGGCATGTGGGATTTCTAAACTGAAAAGCCACGTATTTCTGTTTCGGATTCCACGTGAAGCTGAAAGTCCCGTCACGTGAAACTGCAAACTTGCTTTGCTTTGGGTTTCTGAAAATAATTCTGTCAGCATAGCACTCACATTTGCAGTAACATTATTCATATTCATCCAAAATGTCTGTCTATATAACATCCTAACGAGAAGATATTGATCCATTCTGCCTCGGTCACGTTATCTAGTTTATTTCTTAACACTCAGCACACTAGTTTGCGTCAAATAATCATGTCGTATTTCTTGACCGACCTCCCTTGATTAAGTTTTGTTCTTTTTCAGTTCCAAAGCCCCTGCGGACGGAGGCACGAAACACATCTACAGGATCCGGTATCCCACAGAGCAACTCCTCAAAGGCTGTCAAATAGAGAGAATGGGCTGGCAAGCATGGGGTTCCCTCTGTGGGTGGAGGCGGTAGAGTAGATTCAGGTATCCCCTGTCTGTCGTACGAAGCGGCTGAAAGGGGACCCCGGGAGCTCTCAACTGGGAGGTAGCTTTGACTAGCCTTACAGTTCTACATTCGGTGGGCGGGAGAGAGAGGGGGAGGGAGTCAGAGAGACTGATCCCCACCATCGAGTCCAGAGAATGGTTTTTGGTGGTTTTCCATTCTCCTGCACTCAGGCAAATGCCGCGACAGTTCATATAGGCCACGGCCACACGCACCTCACCTTCTCCGCAAATCATACCATCACCACAAATCTCTCTGGTTTGAGAGACGCCGTTACCATCTACGAGGCCCGATGTACCCTGTCCGGGACTGGAATGGAAAAGTTTATCCATCCCCAACAACCTGGAAAGGTGGGTTTGTGACCATGGGGTCCATAAAATATTTTTTACAATTGATTTGACGTCACACCGACGCAGATAGATCTGATGGCGACGATGGGATAGGAAAGGGCTAGCAGTGGGAAGGAAGCGGCCGTGGCTTTAATTAAAGTACTGCCCCAGCATTTGCCTGGTGTGAAAATTGAAAACTACGGAAAACCATCTTCACGGCTCCCGAATGCAAGCTCACAGCAACGCGCCCCTGACCGCACAGCCAACTCGCTCGGTTGACTCATTTGTGCTAGCCTCCTCACTTTCACATTTTCTCTCCAATCTCTCTTTTTCAACTCTTGTTCTCTTCCGACCCCGACGGTATTAGGTTTGTGAGGCATTAGGAGTATTTCATCTTCATGCCCTTTCTTTTGCGGAGATCTTCATTCTTCGAAGGATTGGAACTCTTCGTCTTTTCCCTGTGATTAGTGGTAAGGGAGGATGTTTGCCCAGTTGTACTTCCTCTTAAAACAACAATCACTGATACCACATCCAACTAAGGGTTGCTTGCTGAGCGGGGCATTGTTTCGACTTGGTTGTGGTAGGCTCGTCACTACCAGTTTTCCGATCTGATCGCCCTTGGTCATCTCTTGTTCTCTTCCGACCCGACGGTAGTTTGCGAAACGTAGGGAGTATTTCATGTCTTACACCCTTTATGGTTCTGCCTTATCTTTCGCAAATACTGTCACTTATCAAAGGATGGAAGGGCCTTCTTTTTCTCTTGAGTTAAGCGGGGATAGCTGCCTACCTGGACCTCTCCTTAAAACAATAATCATCGACATCGCAAGGTACGATTCCACTTACATGAGCCTAGCTTCTTCACTTTTAACTTCCCTCCCTCTCCAGCTCCATGGCTAAGTAGGCGGAGCGTTCGCTGCCTGGCAATGTTTGTAATTACTTGTGCCAGACTTCCCAAGTTTATCTTTCCTACTCGACCTTCCTTGGTCAACTCTTAATCTTTTCCGACTGCGACGGTATTAAGATTCTGGAGGCCTAGCGAGCCCTTTCATTTTCACACTCTCAGTGGCCCTTCCCTTTGGTTTGCCGGTAACTTCATTCTTCGAAGGTTCAGACCTTTTCTATTCGCTCTCTAATTAGTGTTAAGGGAGAATGGTAGCTCACCACTACCACTACCCTAACTGGAGAGTCCACCTAACAAGAGCTTCATTCACGTGCAATAGCCACATGAAATTATCATCATCATCATCATCATCATCATCATCATCCTGTCGGACCTTGTTTTGCTTAACTGTTGTTCTCTTCTGATTCTGAAGGTCTTTCATCTTCGTGCCCTTGGTGGGCTTTCCCTTTTACCGATACCGTCATTTTTTCCATCGGTCGCGAACTCTTTCCTTTTGTCTTCTGTTTAGCGAAAGAATGATGGTTGTTTAATCTCACTTCTCTTTAAACAATATTTATCATCACTATCACCGCCTTTCGACTCCAACTGTATTTGGAGGTATAAGGAATCTGACATTCTCACATTGTTTGTGACACTTCCCTCTCTGTAACGAGTAAGTTCCTGCTTCTAGCATCCAAGCTCCAAGCTCGTTCGCGACCCACTCGTGTGCCTCCGACACGAGGCTGACGTGTTTGAGCACCTTCAAATGCCACCGAATTGGGCCAGGCTCGAACCCGCCAAGTTGGACTCAGAAGGCCAGCGCCCTACCGTCTGAGCTACTCAGGCCGGCCCCTGATTTGTTTTCGTCTTTATAATTTAGATACACCTTGCATATAAATGATATGAGTAAAGAACTGGAATGAGAGATAAGGCTTTTAGCAGGTGATGTTATACTGTATAGCGTAGCAAAAATGTTACAGGATTGTGAGTAACTACGAAGAGATCTCGACAATGTTGCGAGATAGACAGAGCAGACAATGCTACGATGGTGAACAGGATCAGTAGCGGCGATTGGGAATTAAAAGTGGGGGGGGGGGGAAGAACAAAATTACGGACAACAAAAAGTATTGGGATACAGCGGGGGGGGGGGGGTAGGGGGGGTATATGTATGTAAACTGGAACTACAAAGTGGTACATTTTTTATGCTCTCTGGGCGAATTTCCACAGAGAGGTAAAGGTTTTACCAATTTAAGTGCGGTATTAACAGTTTTTGAGATACTGATTCAATACTAGACTACAGAATAAAACTTTCACCAAAGGAAAAATACACATATGTATTACAATTAAATAGAAGTACGGCGTGATTATACAATAATTAAAAATCATTTAGTATTTGACTACACAAAAAGGAACTAACAGACATAAAGAGACTGCCTGCCGGGCTGAGTGCCTCAGACGGTTGACCACAATTTGGCAGGTTCGATCCTGGCTCAGTCCAGTGGTATTTGCAGGTGCTCAATTACGTCAGCCTCGTGTCGGTAGATTTACTGGCACGTAAAAGAAGTCCTTCGGGACAAAATTCCGGCACCTCGGCGTCTCCGGAAACCGTAAAAGTAGTTAGTGGGACGTAAAGCAAATAACATTATTATAATAAGAGACTGCCAGCCGGATGAATGCGCGCAACAATCGGTGAAACATACCTCAGTGTCCTTGATCTCGGCAAAAAGACATACTCCTGCTACCCCTTTTCATAGCACATGCAACGTCTCCACTACTTAATGAGGCGCTATGCAAATCGGTTAGCCGCGACGAACGACATTTTGTACGTATTTTCGCTAACAATTAAATAAAATAAAATAAAGAACTAGCTGATAAGATAACGGGGCTCGTACATTTTTTTAATAATTCTAATAATTCCTAGTTACAGCCGGCTAAAATGGAATAAAAATGTAATGTTTTCTCTACAAAGTGTGTGTGTGGGGGACTGCCCCCCCTCGCCCCCCTTAGTCACCGCTACTGAACAGGATGAAAAGTCGGGTTGTTATTTTCACCAATTACTGTGTTGATGGGGTGAAAGTATATCACAGGGATCGTCTTTTTTTAATGCTAGTTGCTTTACGTCGTCGCACTGACACAGACAGGTCTTATGGCGACGATGGGATAGGATAGGGCTAGGAATGGCAAGGAAGCGTCCGTGGCTTCAATTACGGCACAGCTCCGGCATTTGCCTGGTGTGAAAATGGGAAACCACGGAAAACCATCTTCAGGGCTACCGAGAGTGGGGTTCGAACCCACTATCTCCCGGATGCAAGCTCACAGCTGCGCGGCCCTAACCGCACGGCCAACTCGCCCAGTCGGGGATCGTCTAGTACCTAAATGTATATATCAGGAAATATCTTCAATGAGGTGATCATATTAACGAGATTGTAAATAAATGTTATGAGGGTATTTACAGGTTGCAGCAAGAATGTAAAAGAGAAGGCACCCAAGTCTCTGGTATTAGAGTGTGGTTCCAGTCTAAGGGAACTACACCAGGACTACTTGATACAAGATCTGGAATAGGTACAAAGGAAAGCAGCACGACGTGTTCTTGGTGATTTCCGACAGAAAAGTAGTATTACGAAAGTATTGCAGACTTGGGCTGGGAAGATTTGTGATTAAGGAGACGAGCTGCTCGAGTAAGTGGTATGTTCTGAGCTATCTGCGGAGAGATTGCGTGAAATGACATTAGCAGACGAATAAGCTTGGGTGGAGCCTTTAAAGGTAGGAGAAATTAGGGCAAATATTAATTTATAGGAAAAGACATTAGAGATTGGAATAATTTATCTAGCGGAATGTTCGATGCATTTCCAAATTCTTTGAAATCACTTAAGAAAAGTTTGGGTGAACAACTGATAGAGAATCTGCCACCTGGGCGACAGCCCTAAATGAGGATCAAGATTTTGAAGGGCGGTAGTGCCGTGGGGTTTAGTTTGTTTTCTTGCACCTACAGGCGCCTCTGGTTGTTCCCGCTGGATAGAAGAGCCTATCACATGCCGTTACCTGAGAGATGAAGCCAATCGTTTTCTCAATAAACAATAAAGGTTCGAAACTACACTATCATTATGAAAGACACAGGAATGCGTTGCTTAATGGCGTGACATCTGCTGGCGTAGGCATTTCTCCGTAACGGAACAACGAATGCAAACAGGTTGGGTTACCTAGATTACGCATCCACACGAGTCATCTTCAAATAAATAGACCCTTGACATATCTGTACGAGATGCATCCGAAGATTAGCGGAAGGGAAAAAATAGCAAATGTCGACGTGGAGTGAGAACCACGTGAACCCAGCTGAGACTGGCATCATGTCGCTATCCTATCTACCTTGGCTCTTTCCAGATCCTGCAGGTAAAACGTTTATCGAAGCGGAGAGAGCATTCCACTTATGCTCCTTTTCGTTTGCCGATAACTTTATTTTTCAAAGGGATGGATGTCTTCTTTCTCTCGTGATTAGAGTGGACAGGGTATGATTACCCCGTATGCATTTTCCCTTAAAACAATAATAACCCGAAGAAGCAGCAGAATAGTCGGGCCGAAATTTTTCGATAAATAATGTATCCCAGTTCTAATCCGAGTCACGCACCAGTGAAGAACCTAAAGGCATTCCTCCAGTAACGAACATGTGCTGTGCCAAGAGCGGCGGAAGTGACTCATTGCGAGCTTTACCAGACAATGTCACGGTCCGTCGAGAAAACAAGACAGGTGAACAATACAAACTAACATAAGAAAAGGGCAGGTAGCGTATTTCCAGGATTGGATAACAATAGAAACATAAAATGCTATAAAATCACAATTTTTTAAAATATCAAGGTATGGCGTGTAGTGGTGAGCACGTGACCTCAGGTGAGTCAGGTGTTGCTTTCACTTATTATTATTATTATTATTATTATTATTATTATTATTATTATTATTATTATTATTATTATTGTTACCGAGTTTTTGTGGTAGTTATGCGTGAAAGAAGGTGCGGGGTGGTGAACAGGTCTCAAGCTACTAAAGTAAAATTAATTTAAAATTTAACAAGGTTATATTTTCTTTTTTAAAACAAAGAAATAACAAGCATGGCAGGTACAAAGTAGCAAGTCCAAAGGGTAGTTACAATATTTACAAGATTTGGGCTTCGCGTCCTAACTCCACAATGCTAGGGCAATCAGCCCAGTTTTACCCCAAACACAAGTTTCAACAGAGGGGCAGAAAACCCCATTCATGCCTAGGAGTCCTTGCTCCAAATTACACAGAAAAGCCTCCACGAGGCGTACAACACTCAATTTTCAAAAGAGCCACTCGCTCTCAAATTTAAGCCTCTCCCAGGCCACACCAAACTCCACCTTCAAGTTGTCCTCAACGGACCTAAACACAGGGGTAGAATACCCAATCTACTGAGGTCTATAAAATGAAAAGAAGGTTACTTAAATGACCTCTAAGGTAACAATTTGAGAGGAGGCGAACTTGCACTCCTAATACACTTTGATTAAGACCTACTTGGCACTAGGCCGTTAATACAAGGGCTAATCCCATACTAAAGAGGTGACTTAAGAAGAGAACAATTGTTTTACGTTAACGAAGAATAGGTTGAGAAAAATAAGTTCACCTCAAAAAAATATGAGTGGGAGCTCGAGAGGGTTAGCACTCTCTATCCCAGTATGTAGCTTTAAAAGAGAATATATGAAAGAGTAGTTACATTTAGGAAAAGGTTACAAGGTGGAACGCTTAGAACCCGCCCCGAGAGTTAAACTGCTGAGCTAGCCAAGAAAAAAGGTTATTAATTGGCCATTACCTTGTTGTTGACCGCTGCCGAGGAAAGAGGCGCTTCCCGCCTCCTGCTATGTACTTTATACACTGAAAGATGGAACAGAAGTGGCCCGGAGACCCTAAAATCAGCAGTTTAAATACTCTCGCGGAAGGTTCTAGGCGTTAGGGGAATGAGAACACCCTCCCACGAGGATTTTATTGGTTCATCAATAAACCCCCTACACAATACTAAGAAGAAACACATAATTGGTGGAAAATTAATTTAAGAAATTCGGGATAGGCTAGATTAAAAACAAGGGGAAAGAAGGGGGTTAATATTGCCAACTTAACCAATTACTGAAAAAATTTTAGCAAAGAACAAACATTTGAAATAAAAATTTCTCCAACAAAATAGTTCTTTGACTTCGCACTAGGGTGCACTATTGTTGATCTTCAGTAGTGTCCTCTAGAAGAGAAAGTTCACACTTCTTACTTCAAGCGAAACAAAAACACATCAAAAATGACACAGTTCAAAAACTCAAAATTTTCCACGTGGTGACATCTTCTGAGAAAGTAGAGAATTAATAGCGTAGATAAAGTTCAGACTTCCTCCAGCAGAGGAGTTTCAACTGGCGCAAATTTTAAATTAGCGGCGTGGAGGTGTACCGCCCGGTACAGACCTCCCCCCCCCCCCTAAAAGTACCTCCAGGGGTGACACATGAAATCTGTTTGAAACAAGGTCCAAGTTATGCTGTGGATATGAAGATTGATTGCGGAAGCATTTATAAGATTTTTTTAATTTGTTTGATTCAGTTTCAAAATTTTGTTGTTGCAGGTGAAGTAAAGTCTTTATATTTGTAGAAGTTGAATTTCTGAAGATAAACTTTTAATACTTAGAGGTGAAGAAAAATTTTGCAATTGCCGCCAAATATTGCTGTTGAATTCCCAAGTGTAGTCACTGCTTATCGTAACTGTCCATGTAGTTGATGTTGATTAAGTTGAATGGCCAGACCGGCCGTTGCAGCTTACGTCCAAAAGGAGGCCGCTCGGACCCCTCAAGTACCCTGAGATACCGCTCGCCCGCACTATGAGGGGAGCAGAGGTGTTGAAACACGCCGCGCCCGCGGTGAACATATACAGGCTGCGGGCAAGTAGCAGGTCGTGCGCCGCGCATCAGCCTTGGCCGGGAGGAGAGCTCCGGCTCGCCGTGCACCTGACGTCCTCGCTGGAGAAGAGGGGGCCCGTCCTCTGCCCCAGTTGCTGCACGGCGCCGCGCGGCTGCGGGGGCACTGAAACATTAAAGCTAGGCGGCAGAATTGTGTTGGACCATCATCTTTTTGAGGGCACAGGCTTGGTGAAGAGGTTGAGGGGTCAGCGGCGTGCAGGTGTCCATGGCATTTAATATAATCAAGCCACAGTGTATATTGGAGCAGGAGACGGGAGCGTGGTAATGGCCGAGGCAAGGTCAGGAAGGCAGTTTAACAAATCGGAGGAGGTTTCACACAAATGCTTACATATAAAACAAAATATTATAGAAGGGGCAGAATGCCTAGAAATTGAAAACTAAAAAAAAAAAAAAATATAACCTTCATATTCCTTTCACGATTATATGAACCAAGTTAACCCAGAAATTACACCGGTTTCACCTGGGACAGGTGAACCCTAAATATCCTCTCGGTGGCTGGATTGCTTACTAACAACGTAACCGGCGTAAGGAAATCGAGAATGATACAAGGCCCATGAAATCTGGGGGCAAGTTTGCCCGCGGGAACAAAGTTCTTGACCATAACTTGGTCACCTACCTTCAAAGGGGTGGGTCACCGTCCACGATCATACCTTTCCCTAACCTTTTCATGAGACACCTTAAGATTGGCTTTAGCCTTCTTCCAAAGATCTTTAATATTATCCGGATCTATTGTCTCGGGTAGAATGTCACTCAGAGACCAGAGGTTAGATAGCGGCGTGTTGGGAACAAATTTGAACATCAAAGAAGCTGGAGTAAATTTATGTGATTCATGAACCGCCGAATTCAAAGCAAAAGCTAACCAATGCAGGGACGTGTCCCACCTGGAATGATCTTCATGATGATAGGCAATAAGTGCGGACCTGAGATTACGGTTAACCCGTTCAGCCAGAGATGGTTGAGGGTAATAAGCAGAAGTAGTTACATGAGAGATGGACAGGTCAAAGCAGAATTTACGAAATAAATTAGATGTAAACACCTTAGCATTATCAGATACAATATATTGGCACGGACCAAAAGAAGCAAAAATAGAATTTAAGCAAGTAATGGTAGACTGAGCGGTAGCCAGCTTAGTCGGAAATAACCAAGAAAATCTGGTAAAACCATCTACGCATACAAGGATGAACTTGTTAGCATTACCCTTTGACTGGGGGAAGGGTCCTACATAATCAATGTACAGGCGTTCCATGGGGCGCGACGCTTGATGGGAAGACAAAAGGCCTACCTTGGTGAACATGGTTGGTTTACTAATCAAACAGGATCTACAAGCCTTTACTAGTTCACGGATTTCACCGTCCATACCTTTCCAGATGAACATTTCACGAATCTTTTCACGGGTTTTAAAGATTCCAAGATGCCCTCCTAATGGGGTCTCATGATAATATTTGACGATCATAGGCACGAGAACAGCTGGAACGACAACCTTCATCATCTTGTCATGCCTCGATGGGCAACATAAAACACCATTCCTCAGAACATAAGGGACAACATGTTCCCCAGAAGAAAGGGTTTCCATTATCGGAGCCAGCGTCGGATCTTCACGTTGGTATTTCTCAATATCCCTAAAAGGCATGGGAGCATCAGTTAAGATGGTATTAACATCAGATAGTGTGGACTCGGAAGGTGATGAACTGTCAATCGGTTCATGGATCTCAACGTCGTTTGAAAACATACGGCTGAGTCCATCAGCGACAATATTTTCGGTACCTCTGATATGTCTAACATCAAACTGGAAGGCAGAAATACGAATGGCCCAGCGGGCTATACGACCAGTACGACGCGGCCTAACTAAGACCCAGCTTAAGGCTTGATTATCTGTCTCCAGGTCGAATTTAACATGTTCCAGATAGAGACGGAACTTCTCTAAGGCGAATAAGACTGCCAAACCTTCGAGCTCATAGATGGAATACTTGGCTTCTTGAGCCGATAGAGTCCTAGATGCATAGGCGATGGGTCGCCTCCCTAGTTCAGTCTCTTGAAGAAGGACTGCCGCAACAGCTGACGACGACGCGTCGGTTTGGACGATGAATTTCTTCGAGAAATCAGGCATAGCAAGTACAGGGGCATTACAGAGAGCTAATTTAAGATCTTCAAAAGCGGCTTGTTGAGAAGGTCCCCACTCGAATTTGATGCCTTTCCTACGAAGAAGGTTTAAGGGCGTCGCTCTATTAGCGAAGTTAGGAATAAACTTCCTGAAGAAATTCACCATACCAATGAACCTGGCGATACCTTTGATGTCCTTGGGAGGTTTAAAATCACGGATGGCCTGTGTTCTAGAATGATCGACTGCTACACCCTCAGGTGACACAATATGCCCTAGGAATGACATAGAGGGCTTAGCAAAGGCGACCTTGGACAACTTAACAGTTAACCCAGCCTTACGAAGGCGATCGAGAACTTCTCGCAGATGATCTAGATGCTCTTCAAAAGTCTCTGAAAATACGACTACATCATCCAAGTAGTGATATAAGTACTCAAATTTGATGTCGGAGAAGACCCTATCTAGTAGCCTAGTGAGTACAGCTGCTCCCGTGGGGAGCCCGAAAGGCACGCGGTTGTATTCGTATAAGTTCCAGTCCGTGGCAAACGCTGTAAGAGGTTTAGACTCTTCGGCAAGGGGAATTTGATTATAGGCCTGATTCAAGTCCAAGATAGTAAAGAACTTGGCCTTACGAAACCATGAAAAACAAGAATGAAGGTCAGGAAGGGGCACAGATTGCAACACCACCTTCCGATTGAGAGCCCTATAATCAATGACAGGCCTGAAACCTCCTTGGGGTTTCGGAACTAAAAAAATAGGCGAAGAATACGCCGACTTAGAGGGCCTAATAATACCATCCTTCAACATCTGATCGATAATTTCTTTCAGAGCCTTCATTTTAGGTGGAGATAGCCTATACGGTGGAAAACGGTCAGGAATCGAATCCGTGACCTCAATTTTGTATTCGATCAGGTCAGTAACACCAAGAGTATCAGAAAACACCTCTGGAAACGACTGACACAGCTTACGAATACTATCAGCCTGCTCCTCAGGTAGATGTCTAAGATCTAACAACATCTCATCCTGGGTAGGCGAAATAGAAGAACATGATGCAGAATTACACTTTAATAAAGGGATGTTACAATTAGAGGCAAATTTGAAAGTGCAAGACCTACTCTGAAGGTCGAGCACAAGACCAGTGTGAAAAATAAAGTCCGCTCCCAATATAATGGGGCAAGACAAGAGCTTGGCCACAAACAATTTAACTTTCCATGTGAATTTAAAAATACGAATTTTGACCAATAAGGAACCTAGAATTTCTAATGGGGATGAATTAGCCGAAACATATTGAACAGGAGATGAGACATAGTCAGGGAGTTTACAAACAGACTTCAATTTAGAATACCATTCAGCCGAAATAATCGAACAAACACTGCCTGAATCTAAGAGAGCTGTTATAGGCTCGTTATTTAACTCAATCTTAAGAAAAGGAACCGGTGCGGGGGAATCCGCCGCAATCCTAAGACACTCTTTGGGACCTTCAAAAGATAAATTTGAAAATTGCTCGTTCCCTGAATTTACAACCTGTTTACTAGGGGCTGAGTCTCGGGAAGATGGATTAGTCGACTCAGCCGAAGCCACTAGTCACTTTTTATTATTGGCATAGGTAGAATTTGCACCAGAAGTTGAGCAGGAGGGGGTGCTAATCGAGTTTGGGCAATTCTTGGCGATATGTGAGGAAGCCCCACATTTAAAACAGCCTTGTGATGAACCAGCCCCATTCCTTGTCCCACTCGACTTGATCAGTGGACACTTATTGCGCAGGTGGTCAGGCGACCCACAAGCATAACATTTACGAGGGGTGACTGATCGGCGAGGTGGAGGCCGAGTATTACTAAAGGAAGGCGGGGGTTCTTTCGCTACACGCAAAGAATCGGCGTATCTAACTCCTTCTGCTGAGACGGCCAATGCTTCAAGTTCAGAGAAAGTTTGTGGGCACGCCGCGAAACACAAATATGACCTATAGGGAGGTGAAATTCCCTCTACAATACCCTGTACAATCCGATCCTCCGGAAAGTGAAGAGCAAACACCCTAGTATAGAATTTAATATCTTGGATGAAGTCAGCCAGGTTTTCATCCAAACGCTGTACACGATAATAGTACTTCTGATTCAGAGATGACCTCGCGCGGGCGGGAATAAAATTTGCAAGCAGATGTGCATGAAAATCTTCAATAGATGACTGTTCGGCTATGGCTCTTACTATTTTGTCAGAAAGAATACCAATTGCATAAGGATAGATGATTTGCAAAATTTGACATGGAGAAAGAGAAAACACAAGGGCATGATCCTGAAATTCAACCAGAAATCTTAAAAATGAAATTACTTCACTGGTGGTATTAACCGAAAACTTAGAGATACCTCTGAGCAACATTGCCAATGGATGAGGCAAGCTGCTAAACCCGGGTGACATAGTAGGTAAAGATTTCAATGGCAAGGTAGTTAATTCAGAACGGATGTTACTCAACGATGCACGGCGTTCAGACTCGTCCAATGGGGAGAAGTTGTTTGAGCAGCAACGGTTATCCTATTGACTTCTCCCTTATGAGGCTCTTCCTCGCTACCTACATTCACCGTGACGGGTTGATCAGTTTTGGGAGGAACCTCCCCAGTTAACAATTGAGTGACCTTGCTAGATAATTCAGACATATTTTCAAGCAGCGTACTAGCTTCCTTCTTCTGAACGTCATTCAACTTCAGAGACAACAGATCATTAACTCTATTTGAAAAGTGATATAGCCTAGCTTGCACACGCTTAATTTGATTAGGAGAAGGATCATTTTCATCAAAAAAACTAACTACAGAAGCTAGCCCAGTAATATTCTCCGTGATCGTGGAAAGAGAGTCGTCAATTTCTTTCTCTCCCAAATTGGGGATGGAAATGGGCAAATCTAGGGACTCTCTAAGCTTGTTTGTGTCTACTGCAACCGTGCCTCCAGATTGTACATTTCTGATAGTTAACTCATAGATCAACTCCTCCTTGCGCAAATAGTTAAGATGGAGAACATCGCGAGGGCCGGGCATGGTGACAGAACAATTTTGAAAAACTCAAAAAAATTCCAGCAACTGAGAAAATTGTTAGAGTTCGGAACAAAACAATGTTTAGCCGTCAAAAGGGGCTAAATTGAGACCCATTCAACCACGCTCTGCTACCACTTGTTACCGTGTTTTTGTGGTAGTTATGCGTGAAAGAAGGTGCGGGGTGGTGAACAGGTCTCAAGCTACTAAAGTAAAATTAATTTAAAATTTAACAAGGTTATATTTTCTTTTTTAAAACAAAGAAATAACAAGCATGGCAGGTACAAAGTAGCAAGTCCAAAGGGTAGTTACAATATTTACAAGATTTGGGCTTCGCGCCCTAACTCCACAATGCTAGGGCAATCAGCCCAGTTTTACCCCAAACACAAGTTTCAACAGAGGGGCAGAAAACCCCATTCATGCCTAGGAGTCCTTGCTCCAAATTACACAGAAAAGCCTCCACGAGGCGTACAACACTCAATTTTCAAAAGAGCCACTCGCTCTCAAATTTAAGCCTCTCCCAGGCCACACCAAACTCCACCTTCAAGTTGTCCTCAACGGACCTAAACACAGGGGTAGAATACCCAATCTACTGAGGTCTATAAAATGAAAAGAAGGTTACTTAAATGACCTCTAAGGTAACAATTTGAGAGGAGGCGAACTTGCACTCCTAATACACTTTGATTAAGACCTACTTGGCACTAGGCCGTTAATACAAGGGCTAATCCCATACTAAAGAGGTGACTTAAGAAAGGAACAATTGTTTTACCTTAACGAAGAATAGGTTGAGAAAAATAAGTTCACCTCAAAAAAATATGAGTGGGAGCTCGAGAGGGTTAGCACTCTCTATCCCAGTATGTAGCTTTAAAATAGAATATATAAAAGAGTAGTTACATTTAGGAAAAGGTTACATGGTGGAACGCTTAGAACCCGCCCCGAGAGTTAAACTGCTGAGCTAGCCAAGAAAAAAGGTCATTAATTGGCCATTACCTTGTTGTTGACCGCTGCCGAGGAAAGAGGCGCTTCCCGCCTCCTGCTATGTACTTTATACACTGAAAGATGGAACAGAAGTGGCCCGGAGACCCTAAAATCAGCCGTTTAAATACTCTCGCGGAAGGTTCTAGGCGTTAGGGGAATGAGAACACCCTCCCACGAGGATTTTATTGGTTCATCAATAAACCCCCTACACAATACTAAGAAGAAACACATAATTGGTGGAAAATTAATTTAAGAAATTCGGGATAGGCTAGATTAAAAACAAGGGGAAAGAAGGGGGTTAATATTGCCAACTTAACCAATTACTGAAAAAAGTTTAGCAAAGAACAAACATTTGAAATAAAAATTTCTGCAACAAAATAGTTCTTTGACTTCGCACTAGGGTGCACTACTGTTGATCTTCAGTAGTGTCCTCTAGAAGAGAAAGTTCACACTTCTTACTTCAAGCGAAACAAAAACACATCAAAAATGACACAGTTCAAAAACTCAAAATTTTCCACGTGGTGACATCTTCTGAGAAAGTAGAGAATTAATAGCGTAGATAAAGTTCAGACTTCCTCCAGCAGAGGAGTTTCAACTGGCGCAAATTTTAAATTAGCGGCGTGGAGGTGTACCGCCCGGTACAATTATTATTATTATTGTTATTATTATCAGTAGTATAGACCCCTTTTGCTGCGCTCACAAGTAACGGATCGTGACAAATGAGCATTCAAAAGGAAGAGAATAGACATTAGCAGTGACAAACTGCACTCTCATTTCATAAACATCGATAACTTTTTTTTGTTTCGTTGTTTATGAGTTTTAAAAATTGAACGAAGTGTGCGATTTGGAAATACTGTTGCTGTAGGAAATTACGCGCAATCGTTGCTCTACACTTCACCTTTTGATCGCTGGGATGCCTGTTTTATGTCATTATAATATGCTGTAATTATCAGTTAAGAAAATGTTAATAAAACCAAAAATTACTTCCGGAACATTCGTCAATATAATAATGCACTTACACGTGCTTCCGTTCAAGTGGATACCATAAATATTAAAAAATCAAAGAGTATGTTAAGTGGTAAGTAAGACTGTCTAATACTGTACTGATTTGTGTGTTCCTTAGTTCACCAGTAGTTCACCAGAGGGCTACTCCACTATAGACTTTATGAACATGCGAGATATCTCGCACTGGTCCCATAGTTATTAGAGCCGACAGGCTCTTTTCTTTAGTATTTCCTTCATATCTCGACGGTATTATAATTATGAGGCCAAATAAATCTAACATTTTTTCGCCTTTCATTGTCCTTCCCATTCTTTAGCCGATATCCTTATTCTTCGTGGGTTCCAACATCTTCCTTTGTCCATTACTTAAACAACCATAACTACGAAGCTCATTTCACACTCTTTTACACCGAAACTGACGCGGAAAATACTACATAATTCTCACAACTTCATGGAAGAGCATGTATGAACGTATCATTACTAAGGTTATCATAATTGTGTGAAGTGTTGCTATACCATATTATGTTAACATTATGTTAGCATTACCAACGCCGCTCATTGGGTTAACATAATCATTTCGGGTGTACTCGGGCTGAGTGGCTCAAATGGTTAAGGCGCTGGCCTTCTGACCCCAAGTTCGCAGGTTCGTTCCTGGCTCATTTCGGTGGTATTTGAAGGTGTTTAAATAAGTCAGCCTCGTGTCGGTAGATTCTCTGGCACGTAAAAGAACTGCGGGACTAAATTTCGGCACTTCGGCGTCTCCGAAAACCGTAAAAAGCGTAGTTAGTGAGACGTAAATCCAATAATATTATTATTTAGGGTGTACTTCCTTTTCATTGGGTGCTGAACATAAGAAATTGTCCACCACTTCAAAACTAAGGCAACAATAATTATGTTTCATAGTTCTCATGAGACCGAATAAATTGAGGAATTTGGCACTGTAATTTATTTTTAAACGTTCAAAATGATGTTATAAATATCATTTTAACAGTTTTATCATGTATTTTCATCTATCAAGCGAAGTGAAATCTGAGAGAAATTATTTGACTAACTGCAATTTCTAAATAATCAGCTTGTTGTTCTCTTTCTAGTATAATATATATGATTCTATTTGAATAAATGGGGTGCGTACTTGTTTGCGAAGCATTTTCATACGTGAAAAAGTGGTTTTCCCTATGGTACTGCATGTATCATGTTAAATTACCGCCGTTTGTATAATATGTACGTGATATTTTCGTGTTAGCCGATACCAGCAGTCCGGCCACTGCGGCCGCCACGTTTTTTAATATTGCAGTCTGACGATTGGAGTCGGTCTTGATCAAATCTGTTATCTTGAAATTAGGAGGCCACAGCGAGATAGATATGAAGATGGAGTGATTGTTCATAATATGGATAACTTATCATCTGCAATTCTCCGAGCGAATTAATTAAAAACGGGATGTAGTAACGCAAGGGCAAATTCTTCAAATGTGTACACCTGTGTCAGCTAACAATAGGTGGATGTCTGCATTAAAAAAGAAAATTCTTCATGTAAGTAAACACGATGTCATAATCACCGGAGACCTTCAGATGTCAAGGAAAGATAATATATCATGTTACCGCTTAGATTCCAATCACCGGGCGAGTTGGCCGTGCGCGTAGAGGCGCGCGGCTGTGAGCTTGCATCCGGGAGATAATAGGTTCGAATCCCACTATCGGCAGCCCTGAAGATGGTTTTCCGTGGTTTCCCATTTTCACACCAGGCAAATGCTGGGGCTGTACCTTAATTAAGGCCACGGCCGCTTCCTTCCAACTCCTAGGCCTTTCCCATTCCATTGTCGCCATAAGACCTATCTGAGTCTAGCAGAAAGAAGATTCCAATCGGGAATGAACACTAAAGATGAATTTGTGTCTCTCGTTGCCAAAGCGATTAATTTCGAAGAATAATGATACGTCATAAAGGGCAGGAAAGGAGGATATCGTTATGAACGATCCTACGTGCTTAAACAGTGTCGAGCACCAGCGAACGATGGGATCGAATCGAAGGGCACAGTGAGATAAATTTGAAGATAGGAGTGATGGCTCATGAACTGGATAACTTATCATATCATCGAATCGTAGGTCTCCGAGTGTACTGATTAACAATAAGATGTAGAACTGCAAGAATGAAGTCATCAAGTATGTAAATCGAGACACTTCGGTTTATTTCTAGAAAATAAAAAAGAGTTAATATTGCTATTTTGTGTGGAAATTTCTAGCTTGGTGCAGTCCTTATAAAGCAGATCCTCAAACGAGAGTGGGCATCGTTTGCTTTGTATAGCATCGCCACTGGTGGCTTTAACTCCCACACAGCATTTATGCTTGCATAACATACAAATTACTAGCTTTGTCCTTTATCTCGGTATTCTATGACTGCATTCGTCGAATAAAATATTTGAGAGAGAGTGACGTTTAGAATTCGGACATGGCCATGTGGTCGGTAACACAAACCGTACCTGCTGCACTGCTATACTTTGTCTCTATTCACTGAACCGTTATCAGCCCTGAACTTTCACACTTGCACTGTATGCACTCTGGTGACATTTGAACTCGCCATAACTGGTGTAAAGGAACTCAGTTAGTGTGATGGAGGGTTAGCTAATTTACTCTGACCATTTAAATTATGTGTTAACAGATAAAGAATATGTTTACGGGCGAGACGAGTGCAGTAACTAGGACAGGTATACAAGTTCATATAGTAATTAATTACCACGTCTTTTCTGTTTCCTTCTTTCCTTTTTGTTAACGTCACGGTACTTGCTATGGTTGTAACAATACAAAATTAGTCCCTAAAAAGCAAATATTATAGATCCAAGTAAGACTTATCATAGCAACTTGAATAGTTCCTTATGAAAATCATCAAACATTACAAAAACAAACTGTATCCTAGAAACAATGGAGATTCACTTACAAAGTATTAATGAACTAGGTTATTATGGGTGGCAACACATAATGCTAACCAATAGTTAAAAAAAAAAAAAAAACAGACTATACATCGCTAACCTGGGTAATAATGGGGGAGTAATGGTTTTCCCTTAGGTGACAACCCCCTGTGGGTGGGGGTGGTCCTGCCGTAAGAGGTGACTAAAAGAGGCTGTTAACTTGGGAACGTGGACTGGCAAACACTTATATAATTCGACAGATACTACAAGCCATACTTTCACACAACTCGTACCGGAATTGTCTGAGTCCTGGCATTGCTTCCATTTACTTGTACCGAGCTCCTCACTTTCATCCCTCCTATCCGACCTCTCTTGGTCAACTCTTGTTCTTTTTCTGGCCCTGACGGTATTAGATCATTCAAGGCCTGGAGGGTCTTTTATTTTCACGTCCTTCGTGGGACTTGTCTTTTTTTGGCCAATATCTTTTTCAAAGTATTAGATCCCTTCCATTTTTCCCCCTGATTAGTGTTAATAGAGAATGATTTCGAGTTGTATTTCCTCTCAAAATAATAATCAGCAACGACCACCCACCTTAGGCGAAACTAGCTCTAATTAGAATCATTTCTACACAATATCACTAAGAAATGTTGATAACTTATTGAGGAATGAGAGACGTATTAGTGTGAAACGACCTGTGACGTCCATTGATGCCGATACTACATGGATATATGCACTGTAGTTCTTCTTTTGAGTCCTCAACCTGAAGCCTGGTTGGACCCCCAATACTGTAGTTCAATCAACAGCCGTATGGAAAGCCCAGGTATTACTGAAGAGACGTAGTAGCTAAATGAGTATTATAGTTTCCCCGTTTATTTCCTCACTGAGCAAGCCAATAACTCCTACACTTATATAATTCGACAGATACTACAAGCCATACTTTCACACAACTCGTACCGGAATTGTCTGCATTAGGAATGGCATTACTGCTTTGCACATACGTCACTCACTTTCAAAGCCACAGATAGAGACATGGGGGATGAAAGTAACATTTTTTTTTTTGTAAACACTGTAACCCGTCGGTCAGTGCAACCTTTCCCGATGCCTCAATCTATGTTGCTGCGCCACGATAGGCGACCGATTAATGCAACCAACGGGTTAAACATTCTTTGCCCGATACCTCCATTCTCTAACTCGACGCTTGGCAGCCTAGTTTGACGAAATGGAATCGCTCAGCGGATACCTCAGGGTTTAATTATGGCTAGTAGGACCAGTAATCCTACTGTAGAATTCGCTTAACGTGGATCCATGAGAAATCCGACCCACGGATGTCACCCATCGTTATTTACGACTTTATAATAATCACCGCCAACTACCTTATTAGAGTTTTGACCTCGAGAAACTTGCCATGGTAAAATGAATACTTAATTATACGATTCCTTACTTCACTATACATTAACTTACAATCTAGACCTTAATTAAAGAACTCATGACACCAGCAATTGTAGAAAAACAACCAAATATTTATTAATAAAATACTAAATTACTAATTTCCATATTATGTAACGCAGTATTCAAATTGACTGATAATATGTATGAAAATATGTATGAGTCAGCGCTGGCTCGTATGATAAATAAAAAATAATATTCAGTATTTAAATTAATGAAATGATCAGTTCCTTTGTGAAGTTGAAATTCAAAAATTACACATTTACAACAGATCACTGGACCTTATCCGAGTTCCACTTCGCATTTTAAATATAAGTAAAACATCGACACAATAAACTCGTTCCGAAAGTTCACTTTCTTTAGTCTTATTTAAGCACTCTCACCTGGATACAATATCCAGCCGCAATGAATCTCTAATACACTGATAAGTGAAATGTAAATAAATTGGAATTCGTTTAAGTAGCTCTAATGGAATTTTAGGAAATCGAAAATAAATCTGAATATTTTAAATTAAATTTTAATAAAATCCGAAGTCATGATTTTGTTGCACTGCTCTCGTTGTGCGTTGAAACTACATATGAACTAAGGCATTCCTTCCTAGTGCCTGTTAAATTCGGCTCCTACTCTTGCCTTTCCCTAGTTGAAGTTCGTAAATAAAAATGTACGTTCAAACGGAGAATATTAACTGATCTAGCTATCTATCTAACTTCAGCATAATCTTTGGCTGTCCCACGCATGCCCTTGTCGGTTCTATGTCCCATTAAATAGTTATATTTCAATAACATTCAACCACAATGCAAGCTACACTACTCTCTTGCAAATAACATGGAAGCGCTTAACTGCGAGGTTTGGCAAACATCATCTTATATATATATCGGTGTCGTAATGCTTTTGGTTATCTACAGCTATTCAAAGTCGAAGTATTCTAATATTCATTATAAAACATCTACACTGAAATGCAATTACGTCACGAGCATACATCTATAGTAATACATGCAGTTCGTACCTTGGCTTAAGTAGCTCCTGCGGTGTGGGCACTCTTACGCAAATAAAACATATACTTCACTATACTGAAATTCAAGTTAAGAGCTTAGGAAAAGTATCCTTCCGCATGTGAGCACGTGCCCTGTTCCCCCTTCCCGTCTCGTCACCATTCTCCATCTCCGCCACAACCAGCTTATCATTAACGCCGTGCGTCCATCTGACAAGTACAGTACTTCATTCTGAAATAGTGAAGCATCAAACGAAATCACTGCCTTTCACATAGCTGTACTTTGATTACGTACCATATCTATTTATTCCTTCATTGACCATATAAAACCTACAGATTACTGACGAATTCCGAGGCAAGAGAAGCAAGAATTATTTTTGTTTCATAATGCGATTTGTGTGAGGCACATGGAGACTTACAACATACGTATACGATTCCGCTCTCTTGCAACGACTGTCAGTGGCAGTTTCTCATAGTTAAAAAAACTGAAAAACCCACCGGTGAGTGGAATTGCAAAATACAATGCTTCCAGGAATGTTGTAAATATTGTAGTCTCGTCATTCGGAAGGTAAAAACGAACTCATGATCCTCTCATGACAACATTTCTGTAGGTAGAGTGCGGTTGCGAATATAAAGTAAAGTACACATTATTATTATTATTATTATTATTATTATTATTATTATTATTATTATTATTATTATTATCATCATCGAATACGCCAAAGATCCTATTCCCATACCGTGTTAAGGCCCTTCCTGTTTTATTTACGGCGAGTGCTGAGCTGACACATCGTTCTTTCCCTGGAGACTTGGATTTTCCATTCCAAGCAAGCGGCGTAAACACTGTACACAGAAACGCCGATCAGCTGCGCGGACTTTTTCACGTCTTCCACAGTCCACAGTGGATTCTAATCTCGTAGGCTACTGTAAACGTTTAAAAAAATTTGGTTTAGATTTTCTACTTTATTTTCCTCTACTTTTGTTAGCTTTAAAGTATTTCACAGGGAACTCAAGCGTCACAGCATCACACACGTTTTGCTCACAGCTGGCAGCCATTATGAATACTGAACAGTGAACACGCTGTTGCAGCCAGTATTGCCAACAGTTTTCTTGGATCCATCTTCAACGTCCCACCTATTATGCGAACTTATCAACAGTGGAATGAACTCGAACAAACTTACTAAGTTTGATATATCAATATCATATTAAATTATTATTATTTTGCTACATACACCACTGAGAACAATAACTATTCACAGCCATCTACGTATGAAATATAAGAGTTGGTAACGAACCCGAATAACATACAACCTGTGATATATTTTCCATATTTATACAGGGCAAAAATTTTAATTCATCAAGTCAGTTCACCAGAATATCTAACCAAACTGAAGGAAGCTCCTGACTTCAGGAACAAGTAACAAACCTAGGGAACTATTTGGCGCTGCGGAAGCCTTTTCACCGACCAGAAGTCTGACTAACATCAAAGGGACCGCTAAGGTCTTAAGTTGACTCTCAGTATAGTAGTGTGGCACAACTTAACTTGCAGGTACACGATGTTCCTGCATCGCGTAACAAACATCTCAAATCACTATCCATAACTCGTAACTTTCCTCAATTATCATATTCATATACTCATTATAACATCAATCTAATATCAGCACCGTAGCCTCCATAATAATATATCGCGTTCCAAACTTGACGACTACGTAAAAATACCACACTGTTTCTTAATAAAATTCACAAGTCGCAGATCCTCATAACCTATCGACGAGTTCAATGCCCCTTTCTATGAACCAACAAATGCGTAATTCCATGTTTCTTTCTACACCGCGCACATCCATTCGTGACGTCAACTTAATTCATTACATCAATGAAATCTCTATAATCTCTCATTATGTCAATTCAATCAGCTGTTTCATATTTCTCTTCAAAACTCACGCTTCCTACAAGTATTCTAGCCGATATAGCATAACTTCTGCTATGTTATTAACTCGTAATTATGACTTAATTATCTCACACTTAGATGATAATCATCACTTGCATTGCCTTCTTATCGGCCTACAATTAGCCATCAGCACATACCTAAGGTACATGTGTAAGCAAACCAAAAATTATGCAATAAAATGTTATGAATGACTTAGCTCGCTCATAGTTGTCCCTGGTCCAGCTGTTCCATTCCCATTGGATGTAGATGGGTCTTCGGTTCGGTCACGGGTAAGACATCTGGAACGTCATCCGCTCCTCCGCTCTGGTAGTATTATCTGGTTACCCGTCGCCTTCTTTTCGTCATGGCTCGGTCGGATGGTTACCCGTCGCCTTCCTCGTCATTTCCTGGTCGTATGGTAAGATGAATTGTTCCCAGGTCGGTCCATCATGTGAATTCAGTGCATCATCTTGATCATCTTCTTGACAATCTCAAAATCGAAGCTAGTAATATTACGATATGCTGCCATTTTACTATTGACGTCGTTTATCCTTAAATTTTAATTTATTTCGTAGCTCCTCGTCGTCTTCGCAATTTCTTACGTATCGACTTCAGTACTTTTATTTTCGTCTTAACCGTTTGAATTTTGGTGAAGACTGATACTTTATTCTTATTTAATCGTCGTATTCTTTCCTTTCTTTTATATGCGCAGTCCTTTGCTTCTCCAAATCAAATATTACGATTACGGTAATTGCGTCCGCTCTCGATGCCGTGCAAATTTCAAGATGAAGATTTTCAATAATAAACTTTTTCTATTTTTTTGAAAACAATACTGTGCACCGTCCACTGTCCATCTTACTCGAAAACATTACCATTCCGTGAAATATATGGCCCTCTGAGACATCATAGCAGGCGACTATTCCATGCTTGCTTTAGATTACTAGGCCCATACCTTAGGTCGGCGCCATTTTGTAATCTGTCGTGGACGTGCGAACGAGCACAACACTATATATCACCAGAGATTGATCTCGGCTAACATCTGTAATAATACTTACAATGCAGAAAATCCCGCATTTGCATATTTCTTGCTGCTAAATGTATGCGGCAAGGAAACAGATCGAAACATGCAGCGTCGCATACATCAATCTTGTGCGCAGCGTTAGTCATAGATAGTGGCAAGTGCTACCCCTACTTAAAATACATATAAGAGCATGACAGGAATCAGCAGTGGCTAAAAATGTTAAATTCACAGCTAAACGCGTGCTTACTGAAATAGCTTCTCTCATATTAGTATCTTCTTTCTTTATGTAGGTTCAATCAATTGTAGCAGTAGCTCAAAAATCACTTGCTGACATTCTTGTAAAGCTTCTGAATAAATACTAGCTATCAATTCCGACCTCATCAAGGATACTTATTTATGGGAAAATCTAACATCTATCATTTTCGTTTACTCCATGGTTCGCCTTCAATAATTATGACAGAAGTGGCAGCGAAATCTGTATTACTGTACTACTCCACGTGCTTCTCATTAGCATGCGTGAACAAAAAGAGGCATAAGACAAGATGCATGTAACTCTTGCAACTTGAAGCATACAAATGCGCCGTCTTAACGCGGCTTAAGACATATTACAAATCTACACAATTACGACTCACCGTTTACTGTTCGTTCTTCACAGATGATTCACATACAGGAAATACTTACCTGAAAAGAAAAAGAAAGCGTTTTTACTTCAGCTGCTTTTACAAAAGAGGAAAAAAACTCTAAACAAAGGGATGAGTCAAACAAAATCTCCAAAAAACGTTACGTAAATCACTGAGGTGTGACACACAACTAACATGTGCGGTACTCATCCTTTCGTGAGTGGCGCCATACTGTCACCAGACAGAGATCTTTATGTTAAGGTATCTGTGAATAAATAGTAAATATGCGATAGCCGGCTAGTATAATCACCTACCGCACTGGTATGTTTGTTACATATAGTACAATGACACACTCAAACGGTGTTTTAGAACATTTTATAAAATGGATGGGTTTTTTTATACTGAAAATCTAAAATAGTAAAGTGCAGGTTAAAAGTATTATGAATTTATGACAAATCTAGTAAAAAAATTAATTTTGAAGCTGAATGAATATGTTAAAAATATACTTAAACTGTACAGAACTTAAAGTTATTTTAAGACAAATGCGAATTCTCAAATTCGCTATTTTTTTATATCGGCTTTACGTCGCATTCACTCAGACAGATCTTAACGATGCAAAAGGACAAGGTTAAGACTGACAAGGAATCGACCATAACCTTAATTAATATATAGCCACAGTCTCAGTATTTCTCTGATTTCAAAATGGGAAACCACGGAATACCATCTTCAGGGCTGTCGACAGAGGAGATACGAACCCACCATCTCTCGAATGCAAGTTAACCATTACATGTCCCGAACCGCGCCACCAAATAGCTCGGTGAAATGCGAAATTCAACTAAAGCACTAGGAATATGTAAATCTCTGTCTGAAAATCATAACTAACAATATTTTTGTATACAAATGTTTACTTTCAAAATGAATGAAGAGTACTTTAGATGTGTCAACATGTTCTTAAACTTCCCGAAAAGGAAAGTAGAAAAAATATAATTCAAAGTGTACAGAAACGTGGAACATTATCTTAGTATTTTCAATTACAGGCTTTCGCCACAGTTACGTCCGTGGATAACTGGTTAACCTTTGGACCAAGGGGTCCCAAGTCCGATTCCCGGCGGCCAGGTCAGGATTTTAACCAAACTGATTTCTTCTTGTGGCTCGGGGGCTAGGTATTTATATCTTAAATATCAGATTTCATCCTACGTAGGGCTTACGTTCACGGGCCAACAGGTCGTCAATGGGCAACAACGCGAAAGCTCTGTAACAGACATCTCTGGAGGTCATGTGTTATTGTTATTATTATTATTATTATTATTATTATTATTATTATTTTTTATTATTATTATTATCATTACCATCATCATCACGTTTAACTTAACTACATTCTCCTTTAAGATACACCCGACCATATGAAACATGATTTTGACATCGATGGCCGACTTCATTATTAAAACCTTAAAGAAATCAAATGAGAGGGCAAATTATGACTGTCAAAATCATAAAATGGTGATCATATACAGGATGCATCAAAACTCAACGGCGAAACTTCAGGAATAGATCCTTCTTTTACAGAGAAAAAAAAATAATAAGCGTATGGCTACATTGTGTCCGAATATGTGCCATCCGACCTTGAGGAACCTTAGTGCAATTCGACACTCCCTACGAATTAGCAGGATTAGCACTGTTACACTGAGTATGTCTGTAACGCCAGCTAGAACACTCTGTTCACCTAATTAATCAGATGAAATACTAGCTCGTAAGTGACGTTCTGCTTGAATATAGATCTCCGCTCGTCATCGCATCGAATGCCGATTACGATCAAAAATGCCTGCTATAGTGCATATTGTCTGACAGGCTGTCACAATACGTGTTCGGAGAGTTGGTTAATTATTAAAAGCAGTCGAATACACGACAGATTTTACGTGTTCCAAAAGATAAAAGTTCACAGGGGTTAAGTCAGCAGAGCGTGGTGGCCAAATAAAGGTAATCATTATACATTTCCGGACCCATACTGTCATACCCGTTTTTTCTTTTCTCTACATGATGAATCCATTCATGAAGTTTTGCCGTTGAGTCTTGACACACTTCATATAATACAGTACCTACGAGGTAAATGTCATACAGTGTAATTCACTTATTATATTGTTATCAAAACCATGTGTTACTCAGATTAATAACCCACTGTTGTTATTTGGGTCATCAGACCATAGACTGGTTTGATGCAGTGTGCCATCCCACCCTATCTTGTGCTAACCTTTTCATTTCTACGTACATCCTCCATCTACTCCAATCTGTTTGTTCTATTCATAACTTGGTCTAACCCCGCCGTTCTTACCACCTACACTTCCCTCAAAAACCAACTGAACAATTCCTGGGTGTCTTAAGATGTGTCCTATCATTCTCTTTTTCTGGTCAAATTTCGCAAAATCGTTCTCTTCTCATCAATTTGGTTTAGTACCTCTTCATTCGTAATTCGATCAATTCATCTCATCTTCAGCATTCTTCTGTAACGTCACATTTCAAAATCTTCTATTCTGAGCTAGTTATCGTCCATGTTTCACTTCATTACAATGCTACGCTCTAGTGTAAAACATATTTCTAATTCCTATATCAGTGTTCAAAATGACCACATTTCTAAAGAAAGTCCTTCTTTACTTGTGCTAGTCTGCCATCATTAGTTGTTCTGCTGTCCAAGTAAAATTTTCATCTACTTCCTTTAAGACTTCATTTCCTAATCTAATATTTCCCGTATCACCAGACTTCGACTGCATTCCATTACTTTTGTTTTTAATTTATTTATTTTCATCTTGTACTCTCAAGATTGTGTCCATACCATTCAGCATTTTCTCCAGATCTTGTGCAGACTCAGATAAAATAACAATATCATCGGCAAATCTCAGAGTTTTGATTTCCTCTCCTTGGATTGTGTTTTCCTTTTCCAAACTCATCTTTGATTTCCTTTACCGCCTGTTCTAAATAAACATTGAAAATGAGAGGGGATAAACTGCAACCTTGCTTCACTCCTTTCTGGATTTTGTTATGATGAGACAAGACCTCGGCTTAGAAAGCCAACAATAACGGCTTAGAGGATTAGTCTCGTTGGTAACGCGTCGCTTCGTAAAATTCAGGCCTTCGGGTTGAACATCGGCCGCTTTGTAGGCCAAGGCCCATCAGTGCCATCCCTTCGGTAGTTAAAAATTGTAAGGACTGCCGCAATTTGTCCTGAAAAAGGTTTTCTTAACTTGTCAATGCATCTACTGGCGCGAGTCTACAGCAGTTAGAAACTTTAAATAGTAACCGACAGCCTCAGGATTCGATCGTGGCATAGAAATTACGCAGACGGTCAGCTAGAGATGAAGAAGAGAATAAAGGGGTTTACGTGGATGATGACACGTTTCGATTCATCCACGGATAAGCGTGAGAATCAGTATGTGCGAGAGGAGCTACTCAAGAGGAGTGAAGTATGTTCAGAGTAAGGCATAAACTTCAACATAATGTAGGCTACAGTCGTTACATGAAAGTGTGTCGCGATGTATCTGTATTTCTTTGATAGTTCCTTGTGTGTTGAAGCTGGAGGCAGGTAACAAGGTGTGGGTGCAATAAAGTAACCCACTTAGCAGGAGCATCTCCTGCATCATGAACTAGACCTGCACAGTACAGATCGTCTTCTACCTCCACCAAAATAATTCCTCGCAATATTTCACCATTTTAACTTGCCTCCGTGTCTCAGGCCTCTCACCGCTGTGTTCCGTGGTTCAAATCAAAGAGGTGAGATTTGTGCAGGACAAAGCGGAGGCGGGACAGGTTTTTCTCAGGGTACTCCGGTTTTCCCGTGTCATCTTTCCTTCCAGCAACACTCTCCAATGGCATTTCATTTCATCTGTCAGTCATTAATCTTTGCCCCAGAAGAGTGCGACAGGCTTCGGCAGCCGGCACAATTCCTACCCTCGCCGCTAGATGGGGGCATCATTCATTGCATTCCTGTTCCGGTCGAATGACTAGAAACAGACTGTGGATTTTCATTTTCATTTTGATTTCACCATTTTCTCATTTCATTAGAGCAACTTAGAGCACATGCTAATATTTTTGTTCTTGACTCTCGTGAAAATATAACCATCCAGTAGAGGCACACTACTTGGGAGCACTGAGAGCGTTGATTGCGCGTACGGGCCGGGTAGCTGTAAATTTGCATTTAGGAGATGATGGTTTCGAACCCCACCGTCAGAAGCTTTGAAGATGGTCTTCCATAGTTTGTATTTTCACAATAGACTAATACTAGGACTTTACGGATTTTTACTTCGCAAACCTAGTCATTTCCTATCCTGTCGCCGCCGAAAACCCGAATGTGAACTTCTAACACCGAGGCTGAGTGATTCGGGCGGTAGAAGCGCTGGCCTTCTGAACCCAGGTTGGTGAGTTCGATCACGGCTCAGTCTGGTGGTGTCCGAAGGTGCTGAAATACGTCAGTTTCACGTCGGTAGATTTACAGGCACATAATATAATTCCTGCGGGGCGAAATTCCGGCTCACCGACCTCTTCGAAAATCGTAAAAGAGTATTCAGTGAGGCGAAAAACTAATAACATTATACAGGGTGTATCCGTGATGATGTTACACACTTTCAGGAAGGATGGAGGATGGCAAATGGATCAATTTGAGATAAGGAACCATATTCCGGAAAAGATCGAGTCAAAAGTTAAAGCAAAATTCTACTCATTCAAATCCGTTTAACTGCACAAGTTTACAAGCTGCTTGATTTATAACAAATGTTTAAAAGGGCGTCCCCCTGCGTTATAGCAGGCATGACATCGTCGCCCTAAGTTCTGTCGTACCGTTTTGAATATCCCCGGTGTCGTTTGAGTAGCGTCGCAGGCAGGGAGAATTCTTGCCAAGGTGCCTCATACACAAGGCTTTTCACGTGGCTCCACAAAAAGAAATCAAGTGGGGTGAGATCAGGTGAACGAGCAGGCTATGAAACAGGACCTCCTCTTCCTATCCACTCTGCAGGGAATGTCTGACCCAGGTGCCCACGTACCCTCAGTTCAAAGTGAGGTGGGGCTCCATCATGTTGGAAACACATCCGTTAACGAAGGGCAAGTGAGATCTGTTTCAGGAACGTGGGATAGGAAAGGGTTCGCAGTGGGAAGGAAGCGGCCGTGGGTACAGCCCCATCTTTGAGCTATTATCCTAGCCTCTTCTGCTCGTCGGGATTGTCTGCCCTATTGTACTCTTAGCACATGTAGTGTGCAGTACAGTCAGAGGTATCAGAGCGATTTTTGCTGTAACTTCTGACTGCCGGCCGCAGTGGTGTAGTGGATACAGTGTTGGTCTACTAATCTCAAGTTAATGGGTTCAAACCCGACTGAGATCGCTGGCTTTTAAGGATGTTTAAAGGTGACAACCCCATGTCGTTGGCTTCCAGCACGTTGAAGAACTACTGCGGGACGAAATTCTGACACCACGACGTCTGTTAAGGACGGACAGACGTTAAAGAAGTTGGATTATTCATGACTTTTCACTCGAACGTTTGCGGACTCCGGTTATCACATATTGATCAATTTGCCGTCCTCCATCATTCTTGAAAGTTTGTAACATCATTACGGATACACCTGTATACACCACTGAAAGAAGATTTTTGGTCACATCTTTACATGTTCTTAACTACGTTTTGCGAATGCATAGTGTGACAGGGATTGAACTATTACGGCAATAACATGCCCTATCTCCACTGCCATTCAAATGTTTGGGAGGTGTCAGTGTTAGTTGAAAGGAACAAGTGCCCCAATTCAAAGTGTGTGCGATATTTGATCTGTTAGAGTGCAGTTTACAAGTCATGACTTGTCTCCGTGGCGCAGTCGCTAGCGCATTGGCTTTGGCTTTGGGATTTAAAAGTCATGACATATCGTGCGAGCTGAGGTAGGCAACGAGGGCGTCCAATGAATTAGGGGTTACCCAAAATACGATTTGGTATCTGTGGAAACGTTTCCAGAACACTGGAAATGTTGCCACCCGTTCTGGCACGGGGCACCAAAGCAAAACAACCCCAGGGAAGGATCGTTTTGTGCGCCTACAGTTCTCCGAAATTGCCAAGTTACAGCACGAGCACACGCGGACCTACAGCAGGTTTCTGGAGTATAATTTAGTGACCAAACAGTCAGAAATGGACTTCGAGAGGCCAATTTAAGAAGCCGAATCCCACTCCATCGTGGCAGGAAACTGCACTGGCACCTGAAATACCGGCGTCCTGTACTGTTCTTGGATGGACCCCGTTTCGCGTTATATCGTTCAGATGGTCGTCTGCTAGTCTGGAAAGAACGCGGGGAGAGATTTCGTCCGACGGTTGTACAATCTACCGTTGCTTATGGAGGCAGATCTTTTGTGGTGTGGACAGGCACGATGACTGATCTCTTGATTACTTGCAATGGATCCTTAACTGCTCGATGGTACACTGAAGGAGATCTTAATGCCACATGTGATTTCTCACGCGAGGCACTTGGAGAAAACTTTGTATCCATACGCTATAAAGCTAGAGCGCATGATGCCAAGATCGTTCGGAGATCCGTGCAAGAGCACCTCGTGTAACAGGTGGTGGTGATTGTTGTTTTAGGAGGATGTACAACTAGGTTACCATCCTCTCTGAACAAGTTATGCGGAAACAAAAATAAAACTAAAATAAAAGCTATGTATTACACGGAGAAATTTGAAAAAGAGTTTAAAAATAAATACATATATAATTTAAAAATATATTAAGTCAAAAAGGAAGTTGGAGACCTGAAATTTAGAAGCCTTTTATTAATCCACTCACATATCAAGCGAGTAATGAGATCAGCAGTGCTCTCGTCATAGGCTAGTATTAGTTCGAGTGTCTCCTGCAGGCTGAGATTCCATCTTAAGCCAGAGAGATCGGCACACTCTATGAGGATGTGGGCCCGGTGAATTGGGCACCACAAGAACACACTGGGGGGGGGGGGGGGTCTTTTCCCTCATTAGGAGGTAAGAGTGTGTAGACCTTCCATGACCTGTACGCAGCCTACATTAAACTACGGTCTCTCTACGTGAAGGCCGGAAAGAGGACCGCCACACGGCATTTGTCTTCTTGATTGCTGTCAGCTTGTTGGGAGCTCAGATAGCTAGCCACTCCGATTCCCAGGACGTTAAGATGGTTTGACGTAGCTGAAAACAAATATCCGTAGCAGGTACGTTTTTAGGTCTAAATGGTAAAAGTGCCGCTTCTTTGTTCAGCTTCATCCGCAGTACATTTCCCAATCTCAACGTGACTTGGGAGCCACGCGAATGTGATTATGCTGCCAGTATCACACAATCTGGTTTGAAGGTCATGAATTTGCCACACCAGTGGATGTTGTGGGAAAGAGATGTCAAAAACGGAGTGGTCAACCAGAAGTCAAGACTTGAAACCGATCGAACAAGTCTGGGACCAACTGGAGCAACGCATCCCAGCGGGAAATCCACCACCCCAAAACACTACAAGCTATTGAAGCTGTCCTTTTCGAAGAATGGGGAGGTCTGCCTTAACTTAACGTGCGGGCATTGTCAGAAACATGAGAAGGCGTTGTGAAGCTGTAGCCATGCGAGAGGTAGCAATATTCCTTATTAAGACGCTTAACTACCACGTAGCTTTTTGGGCGTATGATCAGGGACCCTTTTGTCCTCAGAAAACTTTTTTTTTTTTTTTTTTTTTACAATTTGCTTTACGTCGCAATGACACAGGTAGATCTTACGGCGACAGTGGGATAGGAAAGGGTTCGCATTGGGAAGGGAGCGGCCGTGGATACAGCTCCAGCATTTGCCTGGTGTGAAAATGGGAAATCACGGAAAACCATCTTCAAGGCTGCTGACGATGGAATTCGAACCCACTATTTTCCGAATGCAAGCTTACATCTGCGCGACCATAACCGCACGGCCAACTTGATCAGTTTTCGCATAAAAATCCGGGATATAATAATAATAATAATAATAATAATAATAATAATAATAATAATAATAATAATAATAATAATAAAAATAATCTGTTTATCGGTGGAGAGATTGTCATACTGGAATTCTGTCCCGGAAAGAGGATCTCGAACGTGATGGCGAATCTATTGTCTCGGGTCTTACAAGTTATTGGCACTTTTAAATGCCAACGGCAGTGTTGTGATTGGATCATAGCAGACAAGCCGTTAACAACATACGCTACACGGCTGGTCATGAAGTGTTTCGTGTGCTATCTTAGAAGTGATTTACAGGTAACAACACTGCAATACTTTGCCACATGTATCGTTGCATAATAATTAGGAATGACGTAATTAACAAAGACACTCAAGTTACTAGAATTACAAGTAACATATCGCTAATTAGTACCATTCAGATTCCGACAGAGCAAATTCTTCAAAACATCTTCAACTGCTTTGCCATTAATACTTGCGTTGTCAATTCTCTCGTCGTTATTTTCAATGAATTGCATCAGTGATCTATTTCACTACTTTAGGTCCCGTTATCTCCAACTTATGACAAATATGCCCAGAAAAAAAAACATATTTCCTTCATAGCACAACAAACTCAGTCTAACCATTAATCGGAGTAAAGATAATGTAGTCTTCCTCCTTCTTCTTCTTCTACTTAATCTGTTTACCCTCCAGCGCCGGTTTTTCCCTCGGACTCAGCGAGGGATCCCACCTCTACCGCCTCAAGGGCAGCGTCCTGGAGCTTCAGACTATGGGTCGGGGGATACAACCGGGGAGGATGACCAGCACCTCGCCCGAGCGGTCTCATCTGCTATGGTGAACAGGGGCCTTTCTGGGGGATGGGAAGATTGGAAGAGATAGACAAGGAAGAGGGAAGAAAGCGGCCGTGGCCTTAAGTTATGTATCATACCGGCATAAGTTGAAAACCACTTTCAGGATGGCTGAGGTGGGAATCGAACCCATCTTTACTCAGTTGACCTCCCGAGGCTGAGTGGACCCCGTTCCAGCCCTCGTACCACTTTTCAAATTTCGTGGCAGAGCCGGGATTTGAACCCGGGCCACCGGGGGTGGCAGCTAATCACACTAACCACTACACCACAGAGGCAGCCTTTCTCCGTCGCGAAAAATTCAGATTATCGCAGCTGAATGATCACTTTGCTATATATTTTCTATTTCCTTCACTATAGAATTATCTGCATCAGTCTCCAAACCAACTGATCTTGAACAGTCGTTCTCAAACTGTGGAACGCGTACCTTTCTATGAGTCATTTAGAGGTTACGCGAGGAAAAATTTGAAGAATAAGCAGAAATGAAAAATTCAACTTAAATGAAAATATTTTTAAAAAACACCGTGCTCTCTTTTAACTGCCAACGGCCGTAGCCGTGTTGAAACACCGGATCCCGTTTGATCTCCGAAGTTAAGCAACATTGGGCGTGGTCAAGATTTGGATGGGTTGCCACGCGCTGTGAATGTTAATGGTTTTACGTCTCACTAACTACTTTTACGGTTTTCGGAGACGCCGAGGTGCGGGAATTTAGTTCCGCAAGAGTTCTTTTACGTGCCAGTAAATTTCCCGACACGAGGCTGACGTATTTGAGCACCTTCAAACACCACCGGACTGAGCCAGGATCGAACCTGCCGAGTTGGGGTCAGAAAGCCAGCGCCTTAACCGTCTGCGCCACTCAGCCCGGCGAACCCCACGCGCTGTGGGTGGGGGGTAAGGGAATGCAGGAGCGGAAAGGAACTGGCCACCTAAACTCCGGCTCAGGCACACTCATATATTATGAGAATATTATGAGAACCTCTGATCCAGGTGGTCTGTATGCCTACGCGGTGTAGATCGTTTAGTTATAGGACTACATTTGAAAAATGGTTCGTTTCAACCCAGGCCCGAAGATACTGTAGTTTTCCGTGGTATTCCACTTTCACAATATGCAAATAACGGGAATATATTTTGAATACTAGCTGATGTACCCGTGCTTCGCTACGGGATCCTCAGAAAGACTGATTTGTGTTTTTCCCAACTGAAGTCAACATAGGTCATTACAAAAACGTCAGTAGGAATGTAGCGATTAGAAGCAATGTTATCACATAAAATACTCGATCAAATGAAATACTACACATTTTCTCACTTTTAACGAACAGTACTACGGTGCCGATCTAACAGTCCAAAGTTCCAGAGCTGGAATGACCAGGCCGCAGGCAGCCGTAAACACTCCTCTGCCAATATTCCGTTAAATATGCACATTTCTCATTCCAATCAGTGCCTCAGAGTAGGGACTGATAGCTCGAATGCTATGATGAACCAGTGTGTTACGTGTCAATAGTATCGGGAAATTTATGAAACAGAGGAATGGCATGCTAACGAAGAAAGTTACCTAATTCCACAGCTACTTCTCGCCAATATTTAGGCAGACTGTTACACTCGTACGACTGGGCGAGTTGGCTATGTTGTTAGGGGCGCGCAGCTGTGTGCTTGCATCCGGGAGATAGTGGATTCGAACCCCACTCTCGGCAGCCCTGAAGATGTTATTCCGTGGGTTCCCATTTTCATACCTGGCAAATTCTGCCAAGGCTGCTTCTTTCACATTCATAGCCCTTTCCTATCCCATCGTCGCCATGAGACCTAACTGTATCGGTGCGACGTAAGGCAAACTTAAAAAAACTCGGTACGCAGCAGTAACCCTATCTATCGGAGATGAGTCGCAACAGAAAACAAAACACATCACAGCAAACAACGGTCAATGTAATGTTATTGTTGATCAATTTTATGACATTTCTATATAGTAGGCCTTCACATTTAGTTTTCTTTCGACTCTGTGATATTAGGGCGTCTTATAAAATTATTTATAGCGTAGACTGTAATTCCTTATTCTCCGACTTTACCTACCAACTTTCATTAAATCCTGTTTACCCATTTTCTCGTGACTCGGCGCTGATAAGGACTTAGTAACAAAAATCCAAATTCATGAATATCTCTGTATAATACTGAGCCGTATCCGACCGGCCCATAATAGTAATTGGAATATTATTTGACCAAATATGTGAATTTTATTAATAAAAGATACAGTCTAATATGTTAAAGCATCGTATCCCAAGATAGTTAATACCGGATGTTGAGCAAGACTGTAAGTCGCTGGATATTGCTTCATATTTTCGTATGACCGTGAGAAAGTAAGCGTACCCACGCGCTGGCAAGGATCGACACGTGTATTACATGCTGACCAAGCAATATATTTCAGCCAATGGGAACTTAAGGATTTGGCAAACCTGGAGGCTACACCGCGCTAAATATTAATTCCAGGATGACCAACATGCTCTGTGGATAAAGTCAGTTTCTGTAGACAATCGGTTTTCCACAGTTTCTGAAGTTAGATATATTTGGAAATGTATTATAGAAATTGGTGGAAGAGATTTGCTAATGTTTGAGCTGTGTTTTATAAATATATCACAATAAGTATTGTATCATCATACATGACGAACTCTCTGATTGGTGGTTGGTTCAGATACCCGGGAACCCCAACATTATTAGCGTCACCGAAGCCTCCTCAGTAACTCAAGCTCTGGAGAGCGTCACTCTGTAGTTGAAATTTGAGCAGTACGGTTGTACTAACTCGTCACTCTGTAGGAAAAGTTTGAACAGTGCGGATGTACCAACTCTGTGACTGGTGGTTGTAATTAACGTGGCGTTATTCCAGAAATAGTAACTGGTTCTCATTGATGCTTCAAATTGTGCAGTCGTAATATTTACTGTGCTTTGACAGAGTTTACTTTTAATCGATAAAGACGGTGTGGTGACCGCTGAGTAACAAGTGTTGTAGAGACGTGCTAGTGTTTCACTATTTCGCGACGGGCGCGTATTCGCGTGGAACTTCCGTACCGAACCGTGGGCTGCTTTTTAAAACTGTAATTTTACCCTTATAGTGAAGTGTGTTATATATATGTGAATCAGTGTGTTAGCTGATTTGGTAAAAGAAAGGGTATTTCGGCTCGCAGCATTAAGCAGCGAAGAGATTATCAACTATAGTCTTCTGTGTTCCAGTGAATTGTTTTCCAGCAAGATGATGGATGCACCTGCAGAGGAAGGAAGCGCATTCCCACATGTTAAGGATGTGATTATCATGGTGTAGATCCCAAAATTAGTGGGGATGTAAGCTGCTATCCTGGTTCCCCGAGAGTCATCATAAAGTAAGATGCACGTATTATATATGGCATGATATGTAAGTTATGTTAAGGTACTAGGGCAGTGTAGATAGAATTTTCAGTTTCATTTAAAGTAAGCCTGACGGCATGTATTTGTTTAATTTTGTCACTATGGTAGATTCGGATACGAGATTAATGCATGTTTATTTTATTTTCATTTTGCTTTATGATTAGATGTTTGGGAAAATGAGGGATTGATAGGATCAGTTATTGTTGTAAATATAGTACTTAGCGTAGGATATTCCGAGTTTTCCTTAAACATATGCTAGAAGGGCTAGATCGACAGGTTCATTTCTATATTACGTCAAACACGTATCAATTTATTTTATTTCGGTTATTCAGAGAGACAGGTATAGCTATTTTGCATGATGCATGGTTTTATAGAAGCTGCCAGAAGGAGCCGCAGAACGTCGTTGTTAAATTAAGATCTTTGAAGTTAAGTTGGATTCTGTTTGCTTGGTGGTCTGCCAAGGACTTGAACAGCGTCTCGTTATGTGGAAAGGCCAGTAGGATTCATGAGGAATGATGAGATAATAATTGCATGCTTAATTATAATGTATTGGTGCAGGCCGATTGTATGCTTGACAAGATAGAGAGAAATTATGCAGATGTGTGTGTGCCTGCTTAGCGTCTTCTGAGTATATTGTGATCAGAATGGACAGTGTTAATTCCAGACTATTGAGTCTGATGTTGTTAAATGGCCCAAGCATGCTAAGAAGAAATTAATATACGGGAGTTTCCGTGTAGTTGATGATGGGCGTTATCTTATGGCAAGTTGAGTCCTGGCCTGTGTTATCGGCATGTGTGAAAGAGACAGTATTTCCTTGTGGCGGCCACGGGAGACAAAATCCAATCTTTAGCGTAGTGGAGTTCAATATTTCTTTACAGCTCGTAATCTACCCGGAAGTACATGACGGATGACCGCGCTGTTGAGCGCTCAAACGCAGCAGAAGGAGGCAATGTTGCCCATTGCTTTCTTCATGACATCAAGGATTATTTATATGTTTTTCTCTTACAGGATGGTTTTACCTTATTATTTTGTGATTGTATACCTTGTCTCGTTGTTTTTAAAGGGAACAGCCCGAGTGCTGATGTATCGTTGGTTTATCTAGTTCTGTCTAGATCTTTTGTAGTGAACCGGGATTCACATTAGAAGCAGTGTAGCATTTAAGACTTTACTCGATATCCGATGTATATATATGTTTAATTTGATGATTTGAATTATTGTAAATATAGTGTAGGATTTGCCCCTAGTATTTTGCATTTCTTACATAGCGTCCAGTGCGTCTTAATTATTTTTCTTTCCGTCGTAATTTTTTATATAATGTAACTTTGATTTTACGGAAATAGTTTGATGACTCTCGGGAGTAACTTAATTTTGAAACCGTATCGTTGGGATGCGATAGTGTGAAACTCCATACCGAAACACCACATGGCAGTGTTTGCATACACTTGTTGCCATACAACATAAACATTGGACTATGAGAAGATACTCAGTCTTGATTTTATATATGTTCTTTATTGAACTTGTTTTTCTTTTAATGTCAAATTTGTATTATTATTCAATTAACGTTTCTAATTTCGTATTATTTCATTACTTTGAGTTCATTTTTTACAAGTTATTATTTTTTTTATTCAATTATTTTCGTGTGATTTGATCGGGGATATTTGTTAATAAATCCATCTTACCCCCTATGATTGTTTCTCATTCGTGTTATACCTCCATTTCCTGTCATTGATTACTATTTTAGTGTTGAACTTCGACTTTTATCCTGACCCAATCGACAACCAACCCACACTCTGCCCAACCCTGAGTTAGTCGGATGTTCATACAGGAATGGAGGCATCGTCCTAGAGGGTATTTACCCCTGGGTACGGTACATATATATTTGGCGCCGCAACTAAGGGCAAATAGACACTTTGGCGTATGTTCGTATCCCACTGGGAGTATTTTTGTGTTACCCAAAGATGTCTAGGTTGTTCTTACAAACTTGGGCAGGTCAAATTAAGATTTGCGAGAGTGAATGTGATTTGACAAGCTATTCCGAAGGCTAGATAGGATTAGGATTATGGTTCGAAAGCTGGAAGAGACCAATAATTGGTATCCAGATAATGATTAAATTTAAGAAAGGTAGATAGGTAATTTCGAACCATAGGCGCAACTTAGGAATCTGGCAACCTAACGTTCAGACAACTTGAGTCTAGAGTCCCATGTTCAGTACTACGAATGATAGTAGGCGGACATGAAAGGGCAAGATTTCATCGGAAATCGTGTGTTTAGAAAACAGAGTAAAATCTAAATGCAGTACGTTAGGAACATCGGCAAAAAGTTTGATTTAAATTATGTTAGGAAGAATGAGGAACATAGCCGATAAGTAAGGCGTGTCGTAGTAGTAAAGGAACTCTATTTGAGTCAGAGAACTATAAAAAGATTTCTCGAATGAGGTAAAGTGGTCGATGACGTGTCCTTCAGACATGTGTTGATCTTGACATAGCCTGGAATTTGTGTGCAGATCAAATTTCAATTGCCAGTAATGATAATTTTATTTGATTTAGAGTAAGGCTAGGAACTTAAGAGCGCCTCAGTCTTAAGAAAAGAGTGATGATATTTACAATGAATGCTGATGATTCAAGACTGGTAAACCTATGCTGGAATATTAGTCTGGAGTCGGAGGTATTTATCGTAAATATGGTCCAGTACTGTTGTCTAGTACTTAGATTAGAGCCCAAAAGACAGGAAAATTATTAATGTTTGGATTTAAAGAATTTGGGGCTACGATGTTAGTAATTTATTTTTAAAGTTATGATAACGCGTTTGTTTGTTATGCGCGGCAGAAGATAAATATCCCAAATCATAGGAAGCTTCTATATGGCAAATTTTTGAGGCCATGTTTTCTTGATATATGATTAACGTAAATCATAGAAGCTTCTCAGTAAAGTAAATGGTTTTCGTATGGAGTACACAAGATACGGTATAGGATACTAGGTAGTGGCGAGCATCCCTGCGTTTTCTCGAATACGTATTTGGTATGGCGTTGACGATGAAGGAGTTGTTAGAGGAGATGGACAAGAGGGCAGAGCAGGCCGAGAGAAGGGAACAGGAGCGTATGAATGAACTTTCGAGTAAGTTGGAGGAGCAATTTAAACAAGCGGCGGATAGGTCAATGGAAGAAACTAGGGAACAATTTAAACAAGCTGCAGATAGGACTGACGAGCAATTTAAACAAGCTGCAGATAGGACTGACGAACAGTTAAAACAGGCTGCGAAAAAAAGCGAAGAACAGTCCAGAGAGACTAGACAGTTATTAACACAGGCGGCGGAGAAAACTGAGGAGCAACTTAAGGTGGCGACTAATGAGTTACAGGGGAAAATTGACTTCGTTCGTACATGCTGTTTAGAAGGCATGGGAAAATTAGAGAAACAGCTAGATACAGTAGAATTTAAAACACAGACGCAAATTGAAAAGATTAGAGATTCTGTTGAGGAAATCGCCGATCGGGTTACAGAACACATGGCTAGCACAGATAAGCGGCTGGGAGACTTATCGCATACAGTAGAAGAAGCCACAGCAGAGATTACACTCCAGCGAGGCGCGATTGATAAGTTACGGATTGACACGGAGACGAGGTTGGAAGAGTTCACCGTGGACATCAGTAAACAAATTACTGAAGCTCAGCAGAATACTGAAGACAAAATTGATTTGAAACTTAAGATGAAACAAAAGGAGACTGAGGAAAGAATGAAGGAAATAGAAACTCAGATTCGATTGGAAATGAAGGAGGACATTGCGGAGACAGGCAAGGAAGTCAAAGACATGATAATGGCTGATCGGGAAAGGAACAAGGAAGATCTACAGGTACTTGGTTCGAGTCTGGAGACGTGGACAGAGGTTTCACAGAAAAATCAAGTGAAGATAGAGGTTGTTGAGAAGGAAATCGCCTACATGAAGGATAAGTTAGAATTGTTGGATTTACGAACGGATAAAGAACTCAGTAAATTAAAATGTACAGTGCAACAAACCATTATAGAGAAGGCACCCAGTCAAGTTAGCGATAACGTTGCGCTGAGCGATCTTTTACAGTTACCGCGTCAGGAGGTCCACTGTTCAACTCCGAATGAAACACATAATGTTCCTATTTACAATATTATGAGGAGCAATGAAGAAAAACCACGGAAGTTTACAGGGAATGATGAGAGAACACCTAAAGCTTTCTTGCGTGAAATGGATGACTTCTTAGCAGATTACAAGGTACCACCAGAGCGTAAATTAAGGACAGTAGAAAGATTTCTAGGCGAAACCGTGGCTGAATGGGCGAATGCTTTCCGTTATACATTTACTACATATGAGGAGTTTAAGGAGGCATTTCTTAAAAAGTTTTGGGACGTATCTACGCAGCAATCACTGAGGATGGAATTGTATTCACGTAGATATCCGGCTACGACGCCCACGAAGTATTCTCCTTTTTTCATTTCTCAGATGCTAAAATTTCGTGATTTAGACATGCCCCCAAGCGAGAGCGAAATTATAGCGGCAATCTCTCGGCAACTACCTCTTGAAGTGCAGAGAACATTAATTGCAGCTAATGCTAAAACTGCAGCAGAGGCGGAATTGACTTTAAGACAGTTAGACTTAACATCTAGTCAAAACCAGCCAAGGTTGAGGCATGTAGAGGCTATTCATACGGTAGGGGTGGAAGAAGGAAGTAATCCACCGAAAGTAAGGAAGAGAAATGATTATCAAAGCTTAGGGACTCAAACAGCGACACATGAGCAAACCAACAGGAGTGCTGTACATCAGGATGGTAACTGGCAGCGGAGAGATAGAAGAGACCAGTTTCGAAGAAATAATTATCAAGGTAACAGCCTAAATCAGCGAGGATATAGCTATCCAAACGGAAATAATGGGAGGACCTATAGATACAAGTATAGAAACTATGGTGGACCCAGAAGACCATATTATCGTTGGGACGAGAAGGAGCGAAACCCCAGAGGAGGAAGAGGCAATTACCAGGAGAACCGTGACCAAAGAAGAGAAGAATCAAGACAATACGTTGAAGAGTTGAGAGGAAAAAGGCAGGAGGAAGACCGGTGGAGAGGAGCCATACAAGCTAATGGTAACGAAGAATGTCATGGAGCTGAAAGTGTTGCGTACAGGGAATACCGTGTAAGGCAACAGGAAAACAGGTTGAATCCCAATGCTCCTAATTATGAGAGCCGAGGGACGGACAACAAAAAAAAAGCACAATAGATGATGAAGAAGATAGCCTGGATTTGACCAATGGGAACAATAATGGTTGGACCGTAGTCTCTGTAGACAGTTGGATTGTAAGACCCGAGGATTTATTGGAAGAGGAAGTATCACAAAATTATAATTCTGTAAAGCGCTTACCCGTAATATATACTAGAGCTGGTCATTTACGAGTAAAAACTTTGGTGGACACTGGAGCGTCGATTAGTGTGGTATCTCAGGCATTAATTAATGAATTGAAATCACGCATGAAGGTACTCACTATTCCTATATCAAAATTGAAAGTCAGGGGAATTGTACCGGACAAGACAGCTGTGTGTAAGGAGCAGGCTCTTTTGGATATTCAAATTGGAAATTTAACTATGTCACATCCCTGCGTAATTCTACCGAAGATGGAATTTAATTTAATTCTTGGTGCAGATTTTCTTGGAGAATACAATGCCTTGATAGACATGGGAAACAATAACATTATTTTCCGAACACAAAATTCTAGTGAAGAGTTGAGATTAGACCAGGTGGAAGAGAATGTTGGAGATGAAAGAATTTGGACAGCAACTGTAACCGAGGGAAAAGAAGAACCTTTTGAGTTTCCAGTAAATTTTGTAGAAAATTGTAATGAGCTCGCAGAATATTTTGAGGCCATGACGTTAAACTTAGAAGCCGAGGAGGATGAAAAATTTTCAAAATTGTTACCAGAGAAGTTAGCAGAAGCACCAGTGAACGAAGAAGCCCGTGGGAAAATGAAAGAAATTTTAGAACAACATAAGAATGTATTCGGATCGAAACCAGGAAAAATATCTAACTACAAGTACAAAATTGTCGTGAACAACTGGGAGCCATTTAAACAGAGACCATATCCCATTCCCGAGAAGATATTCCCTCAGGTGAAGGAATTGGTAGATGATATGGAGAAGAATGGAGTCATTACCAAATCGCCCACACCATTTTTGAGTCCGATCTTGGCTGTTCCAAAAGCAAATGGTTCTGTGAGGGTATGTTTGGACGCACGAGAGGTTAACAAGCGCCTAGTCCCCGAGTATACGCAGGCACCAGCAATTAAGGACATTTTAAAGAGGTTCGGAGGCATGGAGTACTTCGGCACCGTTGATTTAACTTCATCATTTCATCACATTGAATTACATCCAGAATCTAGTATGCTAACTGGTTTCATGTTCAACAACCAGACTTATCACTTCTTACGTTTGCCCTTTGGGTTAAAAAACTCAAGTTCCGTTCTTATCCGTGCATTGGAAGGCAATTTAAGTCCAGACATAAAATCATTTACTATCATCTACATCGATGACATAATTTTCTGTTCGAAAACAATCGAGGAACATTTGGACAAAATTGACCGACTTTTGGCAGATCTTAATCGCTGCAATTTCAAGGTAAATCTGGAGAAATCTCATTTTTGTAGCAGGAGTACCTTATTTTTGGGCCATGTCATCGATGGAAAAGGAATCAAGCCTAATCCGGCGAAGATATCAGCAATACAAAATTTTCCTAAACCTACTAAAATTAAGCATATCAGGCAGTTTTTAGGACTTTGTCAATTCTTTTCGGACCACTGTAAATCATATACAGACACTGTAGCACCATTACAGGAGCTTTTGAAGGTGAACAACCGATGGAAATGGGGAGAGGATCAAGATGTGGCTTTTAGAAAGACCAAAGAAATGCTGGCGAAGGCAGTGAAGCTAGGCTATCCTGTATATGACCGTCCTTTCATAATTCAAACAGACGCTTCAAATGTGGGCATAGGAGCGGTTCTGTATCAGGAAAATCCAGAGAACGATCCCAGGATCACTTATTTGGCATTCACGAGCAGGAAGTTACGTAACCATGAGTTAAAGTGGACTACAACGGAACTAGAAATGCTGTCTATAGTAGTTGCCCTAGGTCAGTGGAAGAAGTATATTTATGGATTTCCGATCATCATTAGAACGGACCATAAGGCATTAACTTTCATCCTAAAATCCAATGTAGGTAGCGACAGGGTGTACAGATGGTCGTTATTTGTACAACAGTTCGATCTGACACTAGAACACTGCCCAGGCAAGTTGAATACTGTGGCAGACGCACTCAGTCGAAACCCGGATGAAGTTGAGGCTACTGTAAATTTGGCAATGTTGGGCGAAGAGGACCAAAACATTTTGGACAAGTTACCAAGTTTAGGCCAAGAGCAGAAAAATTATGGACCAACCAAATTACTGATTGATTATTTTAATAAGGAACTCGAACCCGGCACCCCAGGTTTCATCGAGGCACAAAAGAAGGCATCCCAATATCACTACTTCAACAATCTTTTGCATAAATTTATTGACGAAGAACACACTAAATTTCGTATTGTTGTTCCACCAGTGTTCCAGATGGACTTGATATGGTTAGGGCATCATACCACTGGACACGCGGGTATTGAGAAAGTTACAGCTACGTTACAGGAAACATTTATTTGGCCAAGAATGAGGCGCATGATTCAACAAGTCTTGCGAACCTGTGACACATGTCAGCGGATCAAACCTAACACTTTCCTATTAAGACAGCAACCAAGAGCTGTATTGCCCACAATGCCCAGGAAACTGTTCGCAATTGACTATTTTGGAGCGTTACCTGCAGGACGTCGTGGTGTGAAATATATTCTAGTATGCATGGATGTATTTTCTAAGTATGTAACTTTGTGTCCCGTACAAAAGGCCAACACGAAATCCGCACTACATCAGATTAAAAATAAGATCATTCCGAGAATGGGTAAGCCAGAAAGCATACTAAGTGATCACGGTCCACAGTTCACCTCGCCTGCTTTCAAGAGGGAGCTCGATAGGATGGAGATAAGACATGTGTTGAGTTCAGTGAGACATCCGGAGTCTAACCCGAGCGAACGTGTTATGAGAGAGATAGCAAAGTACTGTCGGATCTTCATACCAAGAGAGCATTGGAAATGGCCAGATGTAGTTCCAATTATCATGGAAAGCATTAATTCTACCAAGCATGAAAGTACCGGACAGATTCCCAGTATTATTCATCTCAACGAATACCCACAGCGTCCATGGTACGAGAAAATTCAATGTCCAAATGACCCAAGGCCGTCTGCAGAATTATGCATACGAGAGACTGCAGAAAAATTAAAGGCTCAGGCAGACAAGAGGCTGCGCAGAAGCAGGAACAAACGATTTCATAGACAACTGCGGGTTGATGAGCTTGTATTGGTAAAACGTCCTCAGAGCTCAGATGTGTCAGCGCGTTTCTGTCAGAAGTTTGCTGAATTGTATATAGGTCCATATAAAGTAACTCAGGTATATGGAAATAATTCCTACAAAGTTTGTAGCTTAGACGGATCTACGGAGAAGGTTTTCAATGCCTCAAACCTCAAGCTTTATTATCCCAGAGGTCAAATTAGAATAGACGACATCCCAGAAGGAGAAGAAGAAGAAGGAGAGATGGCAGAAGATGAGAGTGAAGATGATGGAGAAGAAGAAGAAAACCCAAATGATGAACCTGTGATGGTGGATGCAGATGACCCGGAAGAAGACACGGAGAATGTCAACTTCGCGCAGATAGAAAGAGACAATTATTCAGAAGAAGAAGATTGTGAAGAGTGTGGTGGTGTGCAGAGACGTTTTCATGCGTTACTTGACATCTACTACAACATCCGCCAAGATAATGATAGACTGTGGGAAGAGAATACAAATTTGCGAGACGGCAAATAGTACTAAAGGAAAGAGATTGCATATATCCAGATGCTAATAAATAGTCAAATAATACATTAAGAAAAAATAAATAAATACTCCATATTCATTTTTTTTCCCTGGGTAAGAGGAGGATGAGCCGTATCCGACCGGCCCATAATAGTAATTGGAATATTATTTGACCAAATATGTGAATTTTATTAATAAAAGATACAGTCTAATATGTTAAAGCATCGTATCCCAAGATAGTTAATACCGGATGTTGAGCAAGACTGTAAGTCGCTGGATATTGCTTCATATTTTCGTATGACCGTGAGAAAGTAAGCGTACCCACGCGCTGGCAAGGATCGACACGTGTATTACATGCTGACCAAGCAATATATTTCAGCCAATGGGAACTTAAGGATTTGGCAAACCTGGAGGCTACACCGCGCTAAATATTAATTCCAGGATGACCAACATGCTCTGTGGATAAAGTCAGTTTCTGTAGACAATCGGTTTTCCACAGTTTCTGAAGTTAGATATATTTGGAAATGTATTATAGAAATTGGTGGAAGAGATTTGCTAATGTTTGAGCTGTGTTTTATAAATATATCACAATAAGTATTGTATCATCATACATGACGAACTCTCTGATTGGTGGTTGGTTCAGATACCCGGGAACCCCAACATTATTAGCGTCACCGAAGCCTCCTCAGTAACTCAAGCTCTGGAGAGCGTCACTCTGTAGTTGAAATTTGAGCAGTACGGTTGTACTAACTCGTCACTCTGTAGGAAAAGTTTGAACAGTGCGGATGTACCAACTCTGTGACTGGTGGTTGTAATTAACGTGGCGTTATTCCAGAAATAGTAACTGGTTCTCATTGATGCTTCAAATTGTGCAGTCGTAATATTTACTGTGCTTTGACAGAGTTTACTTTTAATCGATAAAGACGGTGTGGTGACCGCTGAGTAACAAGTGTTGTAGAGACGTGCTAGTGTTTCACTATTTCGCGACGGGCGCGTATTCGCGTGGAACTTCCGTACCGAACCGTGGGCTGCTTTTTAAAACTGTAATTTTACCCTTATAGTGAAGTGTGTTATATATATGTGAATCAGTGTGTTAGCTGATTTGGTAAAAGAAAGGGTATTTCGGCTCGCAGCATTAAGCAGCGAAGAGATTATCAACTATAGTCTTCTGTGTTCCAGTGAATTGTTTTCCAGCAAGATGATGGATGCACCTGCAGAGGAAGGAAGCGCATTCCCACATGTTAAGGATGTGATTATCATGGTGTAGATCCCAAAATTAGTGGGGATGTAAGCTGCTATCCTGGTTCCCCGAGAGTCATCATAAAGTAAGATGCACGTATTATATATGGCATGATATGTAAGTTATGTTAAGGTACTAGGGCAGTGTAGATAGAATTTTCAGTTTCATTTAAAGTAAGCCTGACGGCATGTATTTGTTTAATTTTGTCACTATGGTAGATTCGGATACGAGATTAATGCATGTTTATTTTATTTTCATTTTGCTTTATGATTAGATGTTTGGGAAAATGAGGGATTGATAGGATCAGTTATTGTTGTAAATATAGTACTTAGCGTAGGATATTCCGAGTTTTCCTTAAACATATGCTAGAAGGGCTAGATCGACAGGTTCATTTCTATATTACGTCAAACACGTATCAATTTATTTTATTTCGGTTATTCAGAGAGACAGGTATAGCTATTTTGCATGATGCATGGTTTTATAGAAGCTGCCAGAAGGAGCCGCAGAACGTCGTTGTTAAATTAAGATCTTTGAAGTTAAGTTGGATTCTGTTTGCTTGGTGGTCTGCCAAGGACTTGAACAGCGTCTCGTTATGTGGAAAGGCCAGTAGGATTCATGAGGAATGATGAGATAATAATTGCATGCTTAATTATAATGTATTGGTGCAGGCCGATTGTATGCTTGACAAGATAGAGAGAAATTATGCAGATGTGTGTGTGCCTGCTTAGCGTCTTCTGAGTATATTGTGATCAGAATGGACAGTGTTAATTCCAGACTATTGAGTCTGATGTTGTTAAATGGCCCAAGCATGCTAAGAAGAAATTAATATACGGGAGTTTCCGTGTAGTTGATGATGGGCGTTATCTTATGGCAAGTTGAGTCCTGGCCTGTGTTATCGGCATGTGTGAAAGAGACAGTATTTCCTTGTGGCGGCCACGGGAGACAAAATCCAATCTTTAGCGTAGTGGAGTTCAATATTTCTTTACAGCTCGTAATCTACCCGGAAGTACATGACGGATGACCGCGCTGTTGAGCGCTCAAACGCAGCAGAAGGAGGCAATGTTGCCCATTGCTTTCTTCATGACATCAAGGATTATTTATATGTTTTTCTCTTACAGGATGGTTTTACCTTATTATTTTGTGATTGTATACCTTGTCTCGTTGTTTTTAAAGGGAACAGCCCGAGTGCTGATGTATCGTTGGTTTATCTAGTTCTGTCTAGATCTTTTGTAGTGAACCGGGATTCACATTAGAAGCAGTGTAGCATTTAAGACTTTACTCGATATCCGATGTATATATATGTTTAATTTGATGATTTGAATTATTGTAAATATAGTGTAGGATTTGCCCCTAGTATTTTGCATTTCTTACATAGCGTCCAGTGCGTCTTAATTATTTTTCTTTCCGTCGTAATTTTTTATATAATGTAACTTTGATTTTACGGAAATAGTTTGATGACTCTCGGGAGTAACTTAATTTTGAAACCGTATCGTTGGGATGCGATAGTGTGAAACTCCATACCGAAACACCACATGGCAGTGTTTGCATACACTTGTTGCCATACAACATAAACATTGGACTATGAGAAGATACTCAGTCTTGATTTTATATATGTTCTTTATTGAACTTGTTTTTCTTTTAATGTCAAATTTGTATTATTATTCAATTAACGTTTCTAATTTCGTATTATTTCATTACTTTGAGTTCATTTTTTACAAGTTATTATTTTTTTTATTCAATTATTTTCGTGTGATTTGATCGGGGATATTTGTTAATAAATCCATCTTACCCCCTATGATTGTTTCTCATTCGTGTTATACCTCCATTTCCTGTCATTGATTACTATTTTAGTGTTGAACTTCGACTTTTATCCTGACCCAATCGACAACCAACCCACACTCTGCCCAACCCTGAGTTAGTCGGATGTTCATACAGGAATGGAGGCATCGTCCTAGAGGGTATTTACCCCTGGGTACATGATCGGAAATATAATACTACAAAACTAAAATGTTATATAGTCTTTATCGATACTACCACTAATAACAGAATTATTTAGGAATTAAATTTTAGGCCTACCCCTAAACTACCATTTCATTCAGCGTGAATAACATTATTTATGGCCTAGATTATAGCGACTTATTCCTCGACTTTGCATACCGATTTTCATTAAGATAGGACCACTAATGACATAAATATTTGAGAATTCCATTGTAGGCCTTCCCCTAAACTATAATTTTTCTCAACGTGAATGCAATTATTTACGGTCTAGATTGTAGCGACTTATTCCTCGACTTCCCCTACCGATTTTCGTTAAGATACGACTATTAATAACAAATATTTGAGAATTAAATTTTAGGCCTTCCCCTAAACTACCATTTCCTTCAGCGTGAGTAAAATTATTTATGGCCTAGAATATAGCGACTTATTCTCCGAATTCTCTTCAGCCATTTCCTCGTGATGCGTGTACAGACAGACAGACAGACAGACAGACATACAGACAGACAGACAGACAGACAGACAGACAGACAGACAGACAGACAGACAGACAGACAGACAGACAGACAGACAGACAGACAGACAGACAGACAGACAGACAGACAGACAGACAGACAGACAGACAGACAGACAGACAGACATTACGGAAAAGTAAAAAAGTGCATTTCCTTGTTACTGTGGGCACGACTGATACAGAAATACTATCCTTTTCAAATTCTGAGCAATGTACAGACAAAACTCTTATTTTATATATACAGACTAGCTGATGTACCCGTGCTTCGCTACGGAATTCTACACTGTATACAGAATTCTAGGTTAGGTAGTATACATGTTGTGAGCAAGATTGTCTTAAATTGTATAGCTATTAACGTTACCCTAGAAACGCGACGGGAGGTCACCAAACATCTGTTCTCATAAGAAGACTGAGGGAATTTTCACTGTAATGGTAGACCCAATTTCGTACCATCAGTCACAATCAGGTTGGGATGTTATCATTATAATGCCTTTTTACATCCTCAGAAATACTGTCTTAGTGGTTTTCCCAACTGAAATGAACATACAATGACGTTAATAGGAATGGCGCGATTGAAATCAATGCTTTCGTATTACGAAATACTCGTTCAACATTTTCTCACTTTTAACGAACAGGACTACGCTGCCTATCTAACAGTCCAAAGTTCCAGACCTGGAATGACCAAACCGCAGACAGCCGTGATCCGTGAACACACTTCGGCTTTCTTCGGCAGGGAGAGGGTCGGATAGTGGAGACTTCCAGGGCAAAAACTATGCCCAATTACTATTCTGTTTCCTAGGAGTACCCGATGAGTCGAAAAATATCAATTCACTACATTGGCGGCGGAAAAATCTATCTGACTTGAAGGCAAATTTTGCCTCCAAGCCAGAAGAGAAACTCCATCTTCACTGCTAGTTTGGAATAAATTGAATATAGAATTTAATAAAAGTGAAGAGAAAGAAGCTTTTCTTGAGAAACGCTTATTTTCAGAGTTGAATTTTGAATTTTTAGTGAATATTGTGGTGCTCTAATTTGGAAAAGGCCTAAACTGTTATTCTAGACCAGGCCATACAACAACAACTACTACTACTACTACTACTACTACTACTACTACTACTACTACCACCACCACCACCACCACCACCACTAAGTGAGGCTCTGCCTTAAGTATGCACACTGCTCATTCAAAACAGCGCTTCAGAGTAGGGATCGAATAGCTGAAATACTATGATGATCCAGTGTGTTACACGTACGTACCAGCTGTATCAGAAAATGTATGAACCAGAGGAATGGCATGCTAAAGAAGAAAGTTTTCTAACTCCCCGGCTATTTCCCGCTAATATTCAGTCAGGTTGTTATACTCGGTACGCAGCAGTAATCCCATCTATCGGAGTTGAGAGGCAGCATAAGAGACAAAGAACATCACAATAAACAATGGTCAATGTAGTGTTATTGTTGATAAATGTTATGCACTTTCTGTATTGTAGGCCTTCACATTTCGTTTTCTTCCGACTCTGAAATACCACTCTTATCATAGTCGGTACGGTAAAACTGAATAAAAGATAAATGATCGAAAATTGTATTCTCTATAACTTTTGATATAGTACTTTTCAATAGGACCAATAACATTGGTATTTAAAAATTACTTTTTAGGCATCTTCCCCTAAACTACAATTTCATCCAGGATGAATAAAATCCTTTGTAACTTAGACTGTAGTTTCTTATTCCCTGACTCTATATACCGATTTTCATTAAATTCTGTTAACCCATTTTCTCGTGGCTCGACGTTGATTTGGACGTAGCAACAGTAATACAAATTCATGAATATCTGTGTTATCATAGCCGGTACGGTAAAAATGTATAAGACATAAATGGTCAGAAATTTAATTGTCTATAACTTTGGTTACGTAATATTTATCGATACGACAACTAATAATATAAATATTTGAGAATTACATTTAGGCCTTCCCCTAAACTACCATTTCACTCATCGTAAATAAAATTACTGATAGCTTAAACTATAGTGGTTCATTCTCCGAATTTGCATACCAATTTGCAATGAAATAGGACCACTAATAAAATATTTAAAAATTAAATTTTAGGCCTTTCCCTAAACTACCATTTCACTCAGAGTGAATAACATTATTCATATGCTAGATTGTAGAGACGTATTCCTCGACTTTGCATACCAATTTTTATAAGGATAGGACTACTTAAAACATAAATATTTGAAAATTAAATTTTAGGCCTTCCCCTAAACTACCATTTCTATCAGCGTGAATAAAATTATTTATAGCCTAGATTGTAGCGACTTATTCCCCGTCTTTGCATACCGATTTTCATTAAATTATCTTTGGCCGTTTTCTAGTGATGCGTGTACATACATACAGACAGACAGACAGACAGACAGACAGACAGACAGACAGACAGACAGACAGACAGACAGACAGGCAGACAGACAGACAGACAGACAGACAGACAGACAGACAGACAGACAGACAGACAGACAGAAATTACGGAAAAGTAAAAAGTGCATTTCCTGGCTACTGTGGACATGACCGATACAGAAATACCATTCTTTTCAAATTCCGAGCAATGTACAGACAAAACTCTTATTTTATATATATAGATTGTGGTGCTATAACTTGTAATATGCCTAAATTGTTATTCTAGACCAGGCCATACTACTGCCACTAAGTCAGCCTCTGCCTTAAGTATGCACACTGCTCATTCAAAACAGCGCGTCAGAGTAGGGATCGAATAACTGGACTACTATGAAGAACCAGTGTGTTACGTACCAGCTGTATCAGAAAATGTATGCACCAGAGGAATGACATGCTAAAGAAGAAAGTTTTCTAACTCCCCGGCTATTTCCCGCCAATATTCAGTCAGGCTGTTATACTCGATACGCAGCAGTAATCCCATCTATCGAAGTTGAGAGGCAGCATACGTAATGCTGGAGATATACTTTAATTAAGGTCACGGCCGCTTCATATTTCTAGACTTGTCTCCCATTGTCGCCCTGTCTGGGTCGGTGCGACGTGGGCAAATGGCATTTTATCGCTGGGGAAGAGCGCACGCTGGACTGACAAAGCGATGAAATTTCAATATACTATATTAAGATTTTGGAAACTATCTACAAGAACAGTATACCGTTATCATGGGAACAAATTAGCTTTATGTTCTTATAGGAACAATGACAATCCTCAACATTCAGTTAAGCAAGATTAAAATCGTTATCAAAACCACGGAACCTACAGATCTTCATGAAATACGAACCACAGGAATGTAAGTTTAATTCCAAAAATTCTACATGTATTTGCTGCCAATCGAACTGCTGGCCGCCTTGGTGATAATTTAGTGACAATGCCACTCGCCCTCCTCGAAACTCAACAAAAGCACTATCCAATCCAATCCAATCTACAAACACTTCAGGTTAACAAACATCGAAAATGCAACATTCCTTTGAAAATTAATTGTCCGTCCTCCTACCAGAGGGGGCAATACGTCGACAGTAGAGACATCTGAATTTTTTTTTTGCTAGGGGCTTTACGTCGCACCGACACAGATAGGTCTTATGGCGACGATGGGATAGGAAAGGCCTAAGAGTTGGAAGGAAGCGGCCGTGGCCTTAATTAAGGTACAGCCCCAGCATTTGCCTGGTGTGAAAATGGGAAACCACGGAAAACCATCTTCATGGATGCCGATAGTGGGATTCGAACCTACTATCTCCCGGATGCAAGCTCACAGCCGCGCGCTTCTACGCGCACGGCCAACTCGCCCGGTCATCTGAAGATTAAAGTCCAAAACTTCTTCCAGTACACAGTTCAGGGTTTACATCACAGATGTCCTTCTAAAAGACGCTCAGTTCAAATACACGGAGAAGGTGTATCTCAGGTATTATTATTATTATTATTATTATTATTATTATTATATTATTATTATTATTATTATTATTATTATTATTATTATTAACAAATACATCGCAATTGGGAAATATGCCTGTGACAATTATCATCTACAGTTGTGTGATAATAAAGTAAAGTTAAAACATAATTACACAACAACAACAACAACAACAACAACAACAACAACAAAATAGTACAACAAGCAGTATTAGGCTTGTAAGGCCTAGAGAGTTTTTCGTTTCCACGTCCTCCGTAGCCCTTCGATTTCCTTTGTCACTATCTCCATTCTTCGAAGGGTCACGCCACTTCCGTTTTATCCCGTGATTAAGAGGGTGTGAATAACTCAAGACAACTATCGCCACCAACACCATCATCAAAGAAACAAATAAACAGAGAGGATAAATGAAACTGAGCTTATTTCCAATCTTCGTTTGTTTGATACAGGTTAAGAACAACTGTGGGACAAAAATTCAACAAAAGTTATACAGATGCAGATTATACAGATTTCGGTAATATTATTTCAAAGTAGTTTTTGTTATTTTACTTTTGTAGCTTCTGTGGGTTTGTGACTGGGGAATTTTATGGTACTAACTGACGTGCATAGGAACTGCCTGATACCTTATTTTTCCGTGGGGCCAATGATAGTGCTGAAGAGTAATTTAAGCCTAGAAATGAGATAGGTGCCAAGGTGTTCAATTTAAAAGTACTACGCTAGCATCCCCCCCCACCCCACTAATGGTGTGGTGGCAGTGTTTTGTTTAAGAGGAAAACACGGCATTATCAGCCTACTTTAATTTAATTCCGAGGAGAATGAGGATATAGGGTAAACAATGAAAGGGTCGTGTAAGAGAGGACAATGAAAGAAGATACCTAATACTGTTCATCTTCAACCTTACCTATCCAAGCTCAGCTTAGGATTTGACCGAGGATGGAGTCCAAATGACCTTCCTAGCGAAAATCCCACCCGTAATTACTGAAATCCAAGCTTGAGACACTTCGAGTGGGTGGCTAGAATACTCCCCAGCGGGTTCAGGAAAGATTGTACTGGTAATTTAACGTCGCACCAAAACAGTTAATGTTTTCGACGACGCAAGGATGGGGAAGGGCTAGGAGTGAGAGGGGAGCGGTCGTTGCCTTATTAAAGCACAGTCCCATCTTTTTCCTGAAAACAGGAAACCACGGAAAGTCATCATTAGGGCTGCCGACGGCTGCTATACATTCCCTCGGTTTCAGAGAAGATCAAGAGTTTGCCAAGGAATGTCGGACATGAAAGAAGCTTGCCACTTATGCCAGCAATAACAGATTCAGCTTCGGCCCTGTGGTTGCCACTGTGTGTTAAATTACATGTAGAATAGCTGGCATAAGCTGTTCAGACTTTCCAGTCGTATTGTTGAGTGACGAAGAAACAGACGAAGTCCTACATGAGGAGATCCATTGTAAAGGAAAGGTCGCCATTAACTAGCAAATGACCTTCAGGTAACTGGATATAGGCATGACGAGTCTCGCCGGCCTGCCAGGTCTAGCGTAGTCAGTTCCTTCACAAGTGGGACAAAGGTAATGTCCGGACGGAACTGCTTTATCTTACCAGTCACTGACACTGTCCGTAACCCAGTGACCGACAAGTGGCAACGACCGTTTGAAGGAATGGTGATACTGAGTCTTTGAGAACCAAAAAGGATACGTGGAGACGTCCGATATACAGTTTACAAATCGTTATTTTATTATAATCTCCGCGATACATCAAAACATATCATGGGAGGTACATCAAATGAAGAAGTTAGAAACCATTAACTGAAGCATATGCATAAAAACTTAAGTTCCCATAAGGAAACTTTAATGTATTGCTTCCGATTGAGAAAACTCAGGAAGCTCAATCGTAGGAGTACCAGTGTTCGGGCTAATCGGTTGTAAACCACCTCTCCAAGATGCTGGGCGGATCGTCCACCGTAGTGATACCACTGATATCACTGCAGGCTATCCTGTGATAAGCACAATTCAACACCGATGTACTAGAGGAGATAAAAAGTTCAAATACATATCTCCCCTGGTACATCGCGACGCAGTGTGTTTATCACAGGATGTTTCCGGGCATGGGTTTCTATTCAAAATGTTATCTACCTAGTCTCCCCTACAAGCCCCCAAAGTGTGTAACGGGATTTAGGTACACCCTGCATACGTTTATGGTAGGGTTTTAATTATTGTTATTTATTTATTTATTTATTTATTTATTTATTTATTTATTTATTTATTTATTTATTTATTTATTTATTTATGCATTTATTTGTTTAGCACATGAATAATAACGTACTGGGCGAGTTGGCCGTGCGGTTGGGAACGCGCAGCTGTGAGCTCGCATCCGGGAGATAGTAGGTTCGAACCCCACTGTCGGCAGCCCTGAAGATGGTTTTCCGGGGTTTCCCATTTTCACACCAGGCAAATTCTGGGGCTGTACCTTAATTAAGGCCACGGCCGCTTCCTTCCCATTCCTAGACCTTTCCTGTCCCATCGTTGCCATAAGACCTATCTGTATCGGTGCGACGTAAAGCAAAAAAAAAAAAAAAAAAAGAATAACGGATAACAGAAGAATACAAAAACAAGCACATCGTGTATCAACACACTTTACTAAGCTGAATTATAAATTAAAGAAAACAAATCATAAGCTAAAGTTCTAAACCAGAAATACAATCTATGGATCTTCCTGTCCCTTACAAAAACTCAGCTGGATCACCAGGAGAGGCTGAATTATAGCCTCTACTAGACTTAGGGGGTTTGTCAGGCTTGTTATTTACAATAATACTAATCATCACTGTCAGCGTTAACATTACAATGTACGCGTAATGTGAAAAAAAGGGTTGCATAATACAGAGTTGCTGGACCAACATGGAAGAAATAGGAGGCTCTTCAAACACTCCTACTTTCTTGGAAATGCTAACTGTGAACTGGAAAGTCTGTAAAATTGTTATTAATGGGCTTGATTGTGACAAGAAATGTGAAATAACTCAGCAGGGGAGGATTACGCCATAACTTCCAAATCTAAGCTAACAACCACGCTTGATTTGCAATCAGTTTCGCCTAAAGCACCAACATTTACAAATACCTCACAACTCGCCTCACACGGGGTTACAAGGATAGGAAGGTTGATATGATACTGATAAACTATACTTGAAGATTTGAAGAACAACCATTATTTTATACATACATGGATACATCGTCATTCATTAGACTGTTATGCTTTTCAGCGTTCATTCTGCATGCCTCTGTGAACTGAGACACTTCACCATCCTCTACTTGTCACAAGTTCTCTAACCTCGTTTATTTCCACACCTCTCATCATTGAATCATTAAAGACTGAGTCTAACCATCGTCATCTTGGTCTACCTCTACTTCTCTTGTCCTCTATGGCGTAGTCCATTCTCCTCGTGAGCTCGTCTCACTTAACCCAATCACCGGTTTAAGCCTGTACGTATAACTTCATTCATTGAGTTTATTCCCAAATCAGCCTTTATCTTCTCATTTCGAGAACCCTCTTGTCATCGTACGCAACTGTTTGTACCAGCAATCAATCATGATAATAATAATAATAATAATAATAATAATAATAATAATAATAATAATAATAATAATAAAAATGTTATTTGCTTTACGTCCCACTAGCTACTTTTACGGTTTTCGAAGACTCCGAGGTGCCGGAATTTAGTATTGCAGGAGTTCTCTTATGTGACAGTAAATCTATCGACACTAGGCTGACGTTTTTGAGCACATTCATCAAATACCGCTGGACTGAGCCAGAATCGAACCTGCCAAGTTGGGGTCAGAAAGACAGCGCCTCAACCGTCTGAGCCACTCAGACCGGCCAGCACTCATTCCTGCTCCTTGCATGTCTGTTTCTCACGCTTCACCCTATTTAGCACTCTTCATCGGTTTTTGTGGTTTCTCTGTAAACCCATCATAACCTTCGGTGATGCCGTTTAAGGACCAAACTAGCCTTTGGGCTGATAACTTAAAAAACTAACAGGCGTACTTCTAACTTATAAGATATCTTGAGTTCAGCCAGCTTTCACTTCCGCAAATATATATATATTTTTTCTCCAAGGAATCACTTGTGATGTAACAAAGCAAGGGCCGATCACACAACAACTTCCAACAACAACAACAACAACAACCCACGATCAGTTCCCCACTAAAGTGCTAATATCACAAATACTTCACGCCTAGCCAATTAACAGGACTATGTCACATTGTCTACTGCTGCAAACCTATCTTAGGAAAAACAGGACTGAAGAACAGCTACAAAATGCTTGAAGTACACTGACACAGAGCTCTCTATATGTCAGATCGGATCCCAGCCTGCTACAGGAGCAAGGAAGGATGGAACAGTGCTGATGAGCTACATTTGCAGAACAACTTTTTTTTTTTTTTTAATTTAAGAAGGAATAATACTTCTTTGATATTAGAATCCATTGTTCACTTCTCAGTACAACCAGTAAATGAAGTGTCAGATCTTGAGATGTCAACATCGACGCGGTCATGTTTAGATATAAAAGAGTAAAACATTACAGCCTGAAGGAATAGCTAGACTCAGATGTTTCGTCATGCTTGCTGTTTATGAATAAACATTAGTGTCAATGTTATTTATTATGTACAAGTTTAAAACATTATAAATTAGTTGAGATGCGACTTTAGCGCACATCAAAACAGCAATACCGGTTAACCTTGAGATGACTGACGTCATTGTGACATTGTTCATATTCCCTTTCCTTTCAGCCTGTTTATAACATTTTCTCCTTGTACATTGAACTTCGGCGATATTTGATGGTGGCGATGACTGTTCTTTTAATGGGTAAAACAATGAGATATTCAGTTTCGGTGGCATTAAGAAGAGGATGATAATAATAATTCCACAATGATGGCTCGATAGCTGCAGTCGCTTAAGTGCGGGCAGTATCCAGTATTCGGGAGATAGTAGGTTCGAACCCCACTGTCGGCAGCCCTGAAAATGGTTTTCCGTGGTTTCCCATTTTCACACCAGGCAAATGCTGGGGCTGTACCTTAATTAAGGCCACGGCCGCTTCCTTCCCACTCCTAGCCCTTTCCCGTCCCATCGTCGCCATAAGACCTATCTGTGTCGGTGCGACGTAAAGCAAAAAAAAAAAATGATGGCTTTTTGAGCCTAAGGTGGTGGGTTCGATCCCGGCTCATTTCGGTGGTATTTGAAGGTATTAAAATGTCAGGCTTACTGGCACATGAAAAAACTCCTGCGGAATACAAATCTAACACCTCGCTGTCTTAGGAAACCATAAAACTTGCTAGTCAAACATAATAATAATAATAATAATAATAATAATAATAATAATAATAATGGTCCGCCTCTGTGGTGTAGTGGTTAGTGTGATTAGCTGCCACCCCCGGAGGTCCGGGTTCGATTCCCGGCTCTGCCACGAAATTTGAAAAGTGGTACGAGGGCTAGAACGGGGTCCACTCAGCCTCGGGAGGTCAACTGAGTAGAGGTGAGTTCGATTCCTACCTCAACCATCCTAGAAGTGGTTTTCCGTGGTTTCCCACTTCTCCTCCAGGCAAATGCCGGGATGGTGCCTAACTTAAGGCCACGGCCGCTTCTTTCCCTCTTTCTTGTCTATCCCTTCCAATATTCCTATCCCCCCACAAGGCCCCTGTTCAGCATAGCAGGTGAGGCCACCTGAGCGAGGTACTGGGCATCCTCCCCAGTTATATCCCCCGACCCTGAGTCTAAAGCTCCAGGACACTGCCCTTGAGGCGGTAGAGGTGGGATCCCTCGCTGAGTCAGAGGGAAAAACAGACCCTGGAGGGTAAACAGATTACGATACGATAATAATAATAATAATAATAATAATAATAATAATAATAATAATAATAATAATAATAATAATAATGGGACGTGTAAACGTAGTAGTTTAGGTGCTGACTTTCCATCCGGACAGTCGAGGTTCGATAAGCTCCTAAGATCAAGCAACATTAACATAACAGATAAGAAAAACTACCGTCGTGAAGGGTAATTCATTTTCTTTTTCAGATGTAATTCTCATATGATGAACTAGTTGATTTGCCTTTTAAACAACAATCTCGACAACGAATTGTACGTTTTTCTAAAGATCTCCGTTAGGATATACTTGTCATTAACCTATTGGATGGGAGGCACAATAGCCCCTGCCTGTTGTAAGAGGTGACTAAAACGAGAGATTTCCTGCGGAATCTCACCATGGGAGCGTGGAGTGGCGATAATGGGGCTCATGGCAGAGTGGAGTATATTCACCGCATAGAACAGTCACTGGCCGCGGTTCGAACCTCAGCAATTGCATGTGGGATTCTCAAATAAAAAGTCACATTATGTGGTTTGAATTTCGTGTAAAACGGAAGGTTCAGTGTTTATGGCCACGATAGGCAAGAGTCACATGAAGCTTGCTTGCTTGCTTATGCAGCTCAATCTCGCATGGCTATTCACATTTCCAAAATGTCGTCCCTTGGTCAACTCTTGCTCCCTTTCAACCCCCTATCGTATTAGGTTTATGAGGCGAAAGTAATCTCATATTTCATCCCCTACGTGACCTTTCCCTTTTACCGATAAATTAATTCTTCCCAGAATCTGAACTCTTTCCTATTCACTTGGGTTGGGGGGTGCGGGGTGATAGAATACACCCACTGTATCACGTAAGAGGGAACTAAAAGGGGGACCAGTGTTCCTCTGGCTGAGTCTGGCATTGCTTCCACTTCATTGTGCCAATCTCCTCACCTTCATCTTTCATATCCGATCTCCTGGTCAACTCTTGCTTCTCTCGAGCCCCGATGGTATTAGATTTATGAAGTCTAGGATGTCTCATTTTCAAGTCCTTCGTGGCCCATAACTTCAAACAATAATCACCCCCACCACTGTTTCCTTTTCTCTTTTGAGGTGCAAGTTGAGAGCACTACTTCTCTTTACATTTTTCTAAGAGTTTAACGTCGCATTAACACACCGGGTTTTAGCTGTACAGGATGAGAAAGGGCTAAGTTTATTAAAGTAGTGGTCGTAACCTTAAGATACAACCTTAGCATTTGCCTGGTGTGGAAATGAGAAACCATGCAAAGCCATCCTCAGGCCTGCCGACGATTGGATTCGAACTTCCAAATGCAAGCTCACAGCTAAGACAATCGTGTACTGGCGGCAAAGTTTCTCGGTCTCCTTAAAACAATAATCACCACCACTATAGGCCTGGGCGGCTGAATACATCCACATCTGCCTGACCGAAAGGGGAGGTCTCAGGGACAGTATATCTGGAAGTGTGAATTAGCGACTATGGGGCCTCTAGCTGAGTCTGGAATTGTTTCCTCTTGTGCCAGGATCCTCACTTTCACCTTTCCTATCTGACCTCTCTTGGTCAACTTGTTTTATTCGCTTCCGATCCCGATAGTATTGGGTTTGCGAGCCCTGTGGAGTTTTAAACTACCGAGTGAGTTGGCTACGTGGTTTGGGTCACGTAACTCTGAGCTTGAATTCGGGAGACGGTGGGTTCGAACTCCACAGTCGACAGCCCTGAAGATGGTCTTTCGCAGTTACCCATTCTCACACCAGACAAAATGCTGAGGCTGTACCTTAATTAAGGTCGTGATCGCTTCCTTTGCAGTCCGGGTCGTATTCTATCCTATCGTCGCCATAAGACTGATTGTGTCGGTGCGACTTAAAACAAAAAGGAAAAGAGTCTTACATGTTCACACCCTTCGTCGCCCTTCCCTTCTTGCAAATACTTTCCTTCTTTGTTGAGTCGGACCTCTTCTATTTTAACTTCTGATTAGTGTTAAGAGAAGATGATTGCCCACTTGTACATCCCCTTAAAACCACCACCACCAAACTCTGTAGAGGAGCGTTTACGAAATAAACATGTTGGTTCCTTTGACGATGTGATGTTCTAGTTTAAAGAGAGTGTGGTCTTTGTTGGTATTCTGTGTCGGTACAAGTGTTACTGACCTACAGAGACTATCAGGGCAAGGTTTCTCTTAAAAGTTGTTGACAAGTGACACAAGCGAGAGCAGGTGATCTTGACATTTACTACTACGTATCTTGCTGGGTAACTCACTCGCCGATCATGTGGAAAGAGATATCGTCACCGCACATGACGCCAACAGCTCCCGGAAATACGCTATTCAAAACAAAACATATCGTAAATAAGCCTGGTAAAATCTCTTGATGGATGCAGTACTTTTTGCATCTATCTTTTGACACAGGTCAGAGTAAAATCTAGCTTTCACTAAACTCTCCTTCTGATGTATGGCTGTAAAAATACAGAAGCTACTGAGGTATTGGTGGGGATGAGTTATCGCATTTTGAGCACCGTTAAATAAAGTACGCCTGGATGCTGTGAAAGGCAATAGTGATGCAGTAGTGCTGCAATTTCTGATTCAGCGAGGAAATCAATAGGAAACTATACCACTCCTCACCTTGCCCAGCATGCCTCTACTGTATATGGTGCCTCCATCGATATTCTTTTTCCCTCTCTAACTACGTACATAACCTTTGTGGCGCTATTTGGATATCTAATCAGCCTTCGAGCCGATGACTTAAGAAACAAGAAGTTATAGACTTCTTGCTTACATCTAGCATTATTATTATTATTATTATTATTATTATTATTATTATTATTATTATTATTATTATTGTTATTATTGTACCGGGCGGTACACCTCTACGACGCAAGTTCAAATCTTGCGCCAATTTAATCTACTCTACAGGAGAAATCCTGAACTTTAAAAACCGAACTAACTCTACTGTTTATCAGAAGATGTCACTGAGTGTTTTTTGATTTACTTTTGTTTTTCTGTGATCAAGAAGTGTGGACATTCTCTAACAGATGTCTCTACCAAAAACTATGGTAATACACTCTGGTGCAATGGAATGAACTCTTTTGAAGAAATGTTGTATTCATAAGTTTTGTCCTTACTAAATTTTGTTCTGTGGTTTGTGGGTTGGCAACATTAATCCTTCCTTTCCGCCTGTTTTGAATTCAGCCAATCCGTAATTTCTGTAATTAATTTTCCTCCAATCATTGCTTTCTTCTTCGAATTTCCATATGTAATTATTAGTGAACCAATAAAATTGAGGGGGTGTGTCTACTCATTCCTGAAAGGTCTCGAATTTTCCACGAGGGTATAAAAACTGCTGATTTTCTCGTCTCCGCGCCGCACCCTGTTCAGCCACAGGGTTGGGTGGGCGAGGGGCCGATAGCCAACCCCCTCCCGCCAAGCTGACACCTATATACCACATAAACCCACACACTACAGACACCTATGTAAATATGTAAATATGTTTCAGCTGTCCTAGACCCAGGGACCAGGCGAGGAAGATTGACAAAAAGTACAACCTAAGAAGACGACGGCAACACAGCCAGACGGCCAAGGACGTATCAATCCACCCCCGCCCCCCGACAGAGACATGGGAGCGGAACACCACCCCGCGTCCTACAAACAGCACTAATATCTATCTGTTTAATAAGCTATCTCACTCCTATCTAGGTTGAACGCTGGACATGAGAGCAGGCAAACAGCCGGCACTCCAATGAGAACTTGTATATACATATGTTATTAATAACGTTAGTTTTAGATCTGCAGTGACAAGTGTGTTCCAACAACACCGCATAGAGGGACATCGACAGGAGGAAGAAGATAGCCCCTTGCATGCAAGGCTTGGCTCTAATTCCCCCCTCTCCAAAAGGAGACTTGGCACCAGGGACTGCTGGCTGCTGGACAATGGGACGAACCTGTGGCCCAAAGCCCGGACGCTAGCAGACCCGAGCCGACCCGGCAGTGACAAGAAGGACTGATCCCCATAATAACAGAAAATTGCAAGGAAATGGTTATGATTGCATGAAACCTATTCCTAACTAACACAACCTCTGGACTTTATCCAGCCCACATCCTTGCATGTGCTATCACAAGATGTCAGGTTTTACATGTAGGCTCTTTCTTCTTTCTGCCTATGTGGTTTTTCCCTGACCCTTCAATACCATACTTCAACATTATATACCTAACACAAACTCTTGCCGTGGTAGCGAGTCTGACTCGGAAACCGGCAGATACTCCTTGTATCACTTCCCACTCCTCCCTGCTATCTCTTTCTTCTTCTTAGAAATAATAGCATGTCGGAGGCCATGTAGATTGAGTCGATGGTCACGCGGGGGGAGCGGGCTTCGGGGGCCCCCCAGAAAAAAAAAGTCTCCGCGCCACTTCAGTAACATCTAGCTTAGTGTGTGGATATGTAGCAGGGGGCGGGAAGCGCCGCGTTCTTCAGGCAGCAGTTCTTCATCAAGGTAATGGCCTCTTAACATCTTTATCTCTTGCTAGCTCAGCAGCTTAACTCTCGGGGAAGGTTCGAAACCTTTAATATGTAACCTACCACTTTAACATGTAAATTCCTTTTCAGTCTATGTAAAATCTACAAATCTCTTTTACTGTAAAGCGGGGATAGGGAGTGATTTACCCTCTCGAGCTCCCCTTCATTTTGAAATTCCCACTGTCGGCAGCCCTGAAAATGGTTTTCCGTGGTTTCCCATTTTCACACCAGGCAAATGCTGGGGCTGTACCTTAATTAAGGCCACGGCCGCTTCCTTCCAACTCCTAGGCCTTTCCTATCCCATCGTCGCCATAAGACCTATCTGTGTCGGTGCGACGTAAAGCCCCTAGCAAAAAAAAAAATTTTGAAATTGAGGTGACTACGTTTTCATAACCGTTTCTACGCTTCCTTAATGTGTTAAGTTTCCTCATACGAGTCACCTCCATAGATTGGGATTAGCCCCTGTATTATCGGCCTAGTGCCTCTTAGGTTTTAATATGTGTATTTAGGTGTGCAAGTTCTCGCCTCCATTCCCCTTGTATTTAGGGCCGTTTAAATTAATCTATTTTTTTTTTTCATTTGAGGCCCAGCAGAATGGGTACAAGTTGCCCCTGTTTATTTATAAGTATGCCTTAAGGGCAGTTGAGTGTAAGGTCTGCTTATGGCCTCCTGATAGGCTTGAACTATTGAGAGCAGGTCTGCTCTTTCCTAAATTTGATCTCTGTGTGCCTCTAGGAGTCTTAACATTGTAATTAGGAGCAAGTGCTCCTTGGCATGATGGGGGTTTTCTGCCCCTTTGTTCAATTTGGTACCTTGGTAAAGTTGGGCTAATAGCTCAAGGATTGTGACTGTGGGGCTCGAAGCCCCAAACCTTGTAAAAAACCCCTGAACGGGTAAAATTATTTTGTACCTGCCTTTCGTTGTTATTTCACTAGTGGAAATTGTTGAATGTTGTTATCTGTTATTTGTTGATTTTGAAAAGAAAATATAACCTTTGTTAATGTTTTTAATGAACTTTAATTTTGTAGTTGAGACCTATTCCAGCCCGCACCTTCTTTCACCTCTGACTACCACGGATATCTCCGTAACAATTATTATTATTATTATTATTATATTATTATTATTATTATTATTATTATTATTATTATTATTATTATTATTATTATTATTATTATTACACGATTGCGGGTTCAAACTTGGCAGATGTAGTTGGATTTTAGAATGACGCAAGAAAGTCCACTCGGCACTGCATGTCGTACGATGTCAGCATGCACTGTGAAAGATCTCTGGAGACACATTTGGTATTTATCCGACAAAATTTATTAAAACTCAACCAAAGTTCGCCCAAAAGAGATCCGTTTCTTTGCCATCGACAAAACTGACGTGAAGGCAGCATAGATGGCATCAAATCGAAATGCCTGCACACAATAATTGAAGAAATGGGATTAATCCATCGATCGATTATTTATTTATTTATTTATTTATTTATTCATTCATTTATTTATTTATTTATTTAATTATTTAATTTTTTATTTAATGCTTTAATCATTCTCTTTTCGTGGCTGGTGAAGTCTCTTCGGTGATCGCGCCTCTTACCTGGAAATCGGAAAATCCCAATTTAAAATCCGCAAGATGGACCACACTTTTAAGAGAGTGAGGTGACAACCTCGTGACATTCTATCAGAGTCTGCCATTATAACCATTCATTTGTGTAGGAATCCTCCCGTCTTTTTTCTCGGATCTATCTTGCTCTACTCTTGTTTACTTCCACGAGTTGCCCGAACTTAATGAGCCTTGGACAGTTTCCGCTTTTGCCTGTCATACGACTGTATATGTATGTAATACATTAACGTCACACCAACACATCGTCGCCTTGGTCCCTATGTCCTTCCATTGCCTTCCGTGGTGGAGTCCATTCTCTGAACCAGCAACCTTGGAATCTGGAGGCCGGCAATAATAATAATAATAATAATAATAATAATAATAATAATAATAATAATAATAATAATAATAATAATGGGCTTTCCCTATCTTCCGCCGAACACCTTCATTGTTCCAAGGCTCGTACCTCTTCCTCTTTCCCATGTGATTCGTGTTCAGTTGTCCGTTAAAACAACAGTCACCCCGACTTCTTCGAGATTCTAACAAACAACAGACGTACAGATGATTTTCTACAGTTTGCCCGTTTTAGTAGGCGAATAAGGTTGAAGATTTTTAAAAGTAGGAAAGACTAAGATAAAGTTGGAATTTAAAGGACAAACTGTGGCAAATATTCGTTTATAGAAAGTGAAATTAGAGTTCAGAACAATTTACCAAGTGAGATGTTCGATAAATTTCCAACTTCCTTGAAATCATTTTAGAAAAGTCCGGCTCCATGGCTAAATAGTTAGCGTACTGGCCTTTGATCAGAGGGGCCCCGGGTTCGATTCCCGGCAGGGTCGGGAATTTTAACCATCATTGGTTAATTTCTCTGGCACGGGGGCTGGGTATATGTGTCGTCTTCATCATCATTTCATCATCATGACGCGCAGGTCGCCTACGGGTGTCAAATCAAAAGACCTGCACCTGGCGAGCCGAACATGTCCTCGGACACTCCTGGCACTAAAAGCCATACGCCATTTAATTTTTCATTTTAAAAAGGACTAAAGATTAGACACACCACCTAGGTGACAGACCTAAATTCAGATCAAAGGTAGCACTGTTTGTTTAATACATCCATCCTAAAAGGAAACAGCAGGAGTAGGCTACTTGAGATGGTCCACTTGATCCAATTTCATATTTCTGATCTCAAAATCCATTTCCTACCGTCCCGCTGTGAGTGGGAGTGGTAGAATTCATCCACAGTTCCCCCACCTGAGTCTGGCATTGCTTCCACTTACACGTGTCACTCTTTACTTTCATCTTTCCTGTCCGGCCTCGTTTGGTCCACTCTTTCGATCCCGACGGTATTAGTTTTGCGAGGACTAGGGTGTATTTCATTTTCACGCCTTTCATGGCACTTTCTTTTGCCGAAATCTTTATTCTTCATCTTCCATTTTCTCTTCTGAATTATGTTAATAGGAATTCCTAATAATCACCACCACCTTTCCTACCGACATCATTTTAATTTAGTATATACCATTCTTACTGAATGGAAGTTCCCCAGTATTAGCATGTAATGATGATCAAGTCATCGGCATAGGGAAAAGTGAGTGCATCACGTACACCCTACTCAATTGTTTCACGCCATTACAGTAAATAATTAACAGATACTATGAACAGTAAGGATGTAAGTACTCAGCCTCATTCTGACCCCTGTAATTTCTTGAACCAATAACTCATTCTTCCATCAATTATCAATGCAGCGTGATTGCAAACAAAATTGATTTTATCTGTCTTTGATACCATAACCCTTCAACGTTTATGATCACAGATTCAGGTAATTGTAAATACATTTAAAACTACCGGCTCGGTGCTCAATAAAAAACACGCGCGCACAAGAACAGTTTTAACAGAAGAAAAGCTAGATGACACTGATGCGAATCTTGAACGGTCAGGGAATAAGTCACCCACAAAATTAGCACAACAAGTAGGGGTTTCGGTTTCTTCTGACACAGAGCTACAAAACTGTTACACGTCAAACCGTACAGGTTTACACGGGCCCATTGTATAAAACATGCTGATCCAGTCACAAGAGTGAGATATTGTGAGTGGTACCTTGCATCACTGAATGATCGTTTATTCGACCCCAACCTGTGTTCTTTTCATATGAGGCCTGGTTTCATCTTAATGGTCGTGTAAACAGTCATAATACTCGCTATTGGTGTGCAGAAAATCCTAAAGGTGTTTATGAAGTCCCTCATTGTGATGGATGGCACTTCCAGCATAATTTAAATGGGAAGATTTCATATAAGAATGTATACCCGCTTAAAGCAGGGCGGCCGCGCACGAAGGAAGTTGGGCTAAGGCAGCTGCCTGTAGCGCCGAGTACATATACCGTGCGCTCGGTCTGGGTATAGAAGATAGACTGTAGACGATTCCATCTCCAATGTCGTGCAGGTTGCGAGCCTTCCATTGGCCAACGTGTCCAGAGTGTACCATGAGTACGTAGATTCGGGAAAAACCACCATCGTCAGATCAACTGTCGTGGAGTACGAAGTTTTGTTGACTTGCATGGTTAAGAGCGGATAGATGGGTCACGGTGCAACAGATTACTCGCGAATATTCAATGCTGGATAACAACGAAGTGTGCGCAGCTATACCATTCAGCACCGCCTCTTCGCAATGAGAAGAAAGAACGACACTGACACAGGAACACCACCATCGAACTTTCAAAAGATAGAAAACGATCGCCTGGGCAAATGGGTTGTGGTACTTCAGGCCGGAAGTAGTTGTAAATTCGTATTTGGACTGTTCACTTGGGATGAAATGGGACCCCTGGTACATATGACAATGCCCCTCACTGATGACAATTCAGAAACCTGCTGTCAGATCATGTTCACCATTTATTCACCTCCAGCATACTGCCGGAGCCCTGCACGTACAGTAAGATAATACACAGACTAGAGCTCCCGATTTATAGTTATTGCTTCGATGAACACTCCATGGATGTAAGGATGCATTCCTAGTCTCTAAGGACATCCGAACACAATCACATTGAGCAAATCTAGGATGCTGTCAAGAGCGATGTGCGTGACGTTGACTCTGTTTCGAAAAATCTCGGAACATTACAGGAGGCTCTGCAGTGGTCATGGAACAGTATGACTTCCCACGCTTCCGGTATCTTGTGGAGTTCCTGTCATTGTCATCAGGGTGAAAGGGGGTGCTTCACGCAACTAATCAGGCATCTATAATTCGATTGCTCATAGTGTACAGTATATGCATCCGATGTGAAGAAGAAAGGATACTTCATGCATTCTCTCCGGTGAATACGGCTATAATTTTTTTCAATGTATGGAAAGAAACACATTAAAAGTAGTACAGTCATTAAGTTCTGAGACTTGACGCCCGGAGGATAGGCACCCACACGACTCTGTGTGTTGCACGCGATGCTGTATTACACGGTGTACACCTACACAGAACCACATCCACGCTCAAAATAGTCGCCGTTGGCCGTTAACCACTTAAACAGAACCACATCCACCCTCAAAATAGTCGCCGTTGGCCGTTATGCACGTTTGCCAACGTTGGTATAGCTGCTGGAAGCACCACTGAAAGGAAACACCATGTTTCATCTCCAGTTATTACCCGGCTGAGAAACCTCGGATCATCGTCAGCACTACTGATGAGGTCACCACAAATCGTCATGCGATCATCACGTTGGTCTTGCGACAGGATTCGTGACACACTGTGCTGGGTAACACGAGACATGTTGAGGTCATCCGTCCGAATTTTGTGGCAAGTACCGTGGCTGACCCCTATTGCTGTTGCGAGATCGTCTACCGATGGGGAGCGACTAGCACGCACCAACGTTGTAACTTCTTGGATCTTGCGTTCCGTTCGAACTGTCTGTGGTCGACCAGTACGCACATCATCTTCCAATCTGTCCCCACCTTGCACAAAACGTCGGTGCCACCTAAACACAACACTGCGACTCAATGCGTCCTCACCGTAAACCTGCTGCATCACTTCAAACGTTTCGGCAGCGGTTTTGCCTAATTTCTGGCAGAACATGGTGTTTACTCGTTGCCCAAACTGCGACATGTCAAGGTCCGACGGACACATTCAAATCACCGTCACAACAACGACCGTACGTCTGCTTCCAACGCATGTACTCAACTGTCTCTTCCAGGGACGAGAGACTAACTGACATGGTACCATACCACAGCGCCACCTATGTGCTATAGTGCACCACAGCGCCAACATGCGGTCAGTCTCAGAAATTAATGAACTTAATGTCTGTACTACATATATGTAATTCTATTCTAGGACTCAGGCATGGTAGACAACAATACGGCTACCACATAACCCTAGTTGTGAGTCGATGGGAGCATCATTTGATCAGCAATACTCAGTTTACAGTGGGGTCACCTGTTACTACCGGCAGGGGATACTATGGGTGCATTCTACTGCCCTCACCCAAGGGAATTCATTCCAATTTAAAACGTAGGTTGGCGAAAACGGGCCCTCTAGCTGAGCCCTTCGTCACCCTTCCCTTTCTTTTTCCGATTCTTTCATTATTCAAAGGACCACACATCTACCATATTTCCTCTGAATAGTGTTACGAGAGGATAGTTGCCCAGTTCTACCTCCTCTTAAGACAATAATCACCACCATGTCCACCACCACACTGAAGTCAAGAGGAAAGAATGAATAAGCGATTACTTTGTATGTCGCACTAACACATCGAAGGTTTTCGGAAACGCAAGGATGGGAAAGGGCTAGGATTGGTCTAAATCAAGACATATTCATAGCTATTCTCTGTTGTGAAAATGGGAAGCCACGGAAAACCATCTTCAGGGATGCCGACTGTGGGATTCGAACCCACCATTTCGTAGGTATGTATATACGCCCAGGCAGGGGATACCGTGGGTGTGTTCTTCGTCTGCGTCCCCCACCACAAGGGAATGTGTGTTTGGTCCGCGAGAGGTAGTTTATTTCCCTCAAGTCCGCCGGCAAGTCGGTGAAGACACCCCCTACCCGCCACCTGGGACGCGCCACGTGGGAGTATCACTTCTCCCGCAGCTACGTCATGTATGTATGTATGTATATATGTATGTATGTATTGTACCCGTAAAAAGTGTTCATATGTTTAAGGCGCTTGATATTAAATTAACGAGCATGGATCTTATCCTAGGGAGTGGCTTTATCATTGGAGTTGTTACAGAGAGGGGTATAGTTATCAATTTTAGAGATTCGTTTGATAAATTGAGTTTATTGATCATCAAAAGCAAGTTCATATCACCTTCGTACAACAGCATGGAAGTGTCGTGGCTGGTTGGTACCTCCGAGTCCTGGGATGGCGCTGGACATCGCCTGCGCAGGGACCACACCTGCTCGGATGAGGAGTTCTGGAATGTCTGGAAGATTGGCACACGTTCCTGGGTTCGATTTGATACGTAATTCACACTGGAGTTTTCTGCACGGCACTCCACACATTCACGGCACTGTCTGAACAGATATGACCTTTTAAATATGGTTACTGCACTCTAGATATTAAATCAAAACGTTCTGGAATAATCACTCGAAGAACAAGATGATTTTGACTTTGTACCTGTAGAAAAGCAAGTTCATAACGCAAGCTTACTGTTAATTGGAATGTTCTAGAGGATTATAGTCACCACAGTTCTTAATGCATAGTTTCTGAAGATTTAAAACACATTGGCAATGAACTGAATAAATAGCACTCGGAAACTGTCTTGTTCCGTCAATAGGCGAAGTGAATAGCCATTAAAGAAAATGATATTTGAAAGAAAAAGTCTGACTTCATAAATTACGGATTCACTCAAACTATTGGAAAGTTCTAGGCTTTCTGGGAACGCGACATGCGTATTCTGAATTGTCACAGTCTTTAATAAGGATAAGAATCAAAACACAAGTCCCAGTGCACCACTTGGAAAGTATTGCATATTTCACAATTAAACGTAATGTTGAACGTCCCCTAAGTTTGACAGTTTTAACAAGACGTAAATTCAATGAGGCACTTGGGAAAACAAGTCATATCGTTCACACGAAAGTTTACGTTGGTAGGGCACAAGTTCATCCTACACGCTCGGAAAATTTCAATGTTCCAGAAATTGATTCACAAAATACAAGTTCGAATAAGTTCGAAACGTAAGTTCAATGTGGTACACAACACTCGTGAAAATTCAAAGTCCTTTCAATCGTCGTCGAATAACTAAGTCCCTATGTGGGATTTCAAAAAATAACAAAGTTCCAATGTGTAGAAATAACAAAGTTCCGATGTGTCAAAATATTAAAGTCCCAACACGACACACGAAGAAAATAAAGTTCCGATGACAATGTGCCAGTATGCCACCTTAAGAAAATAATAAAGTCTTACCGCGACACTTGGCGAAAATAACTAATTTCCAATGAGACGCTTCAGAAAAATAACGAAGTTCCTATATGGCACTTAAAGAAAATATCAAAGTCCAAATCACGACACACGAAAAATGTGTCAATATGACAAAGTTCCAACACGATGCTCGCAGAAAATAACAAAGTCCCAATCAGGCACTTCAAGAATATGATAAAGTCCCGATACAACACTTAGAGAAAATACCGAAGTTCCAATACTTGGATTTCGAAGACTGTCAACTAGAAGTTCGACACACACAATACTCCTTCTGTCACCCGTGTCACAGGGACGGCGGAGTGACAGATACTGAATTCGTAGGTCGGGTGGTCCTCGTTTTATACCCGTTCGCGTGGAAGTGTCTAGAACCCGGGTATTATCTACCCTTATAACTCCTATAATACTCAGTGGATTTTCTTGAAATCTTGACAGATTACGTCCACTGTAATGGTTTTTAAGATGGCAGTGTCGAAATAGCGATAAAGTAGCGCAAAATGTACTTTTGAGGGTAAGCTGAAACATTACCATATATGGTTGCGTATAGCTGGCTTACGGCGGCCACGTCACTCGCTGGGTACGTCACTGCGTTCGGCGGGCTGCCTACCTTCCACCTCGCGCGAAGTTCAACAAACATACTTCGGACTTCTTTCGTAGCGGCGTTCCCGGTACAGTATGTATGTATGTATGTATGTATGTATGTATGTATGTATGTATGTATGTATGTATGTATGTATGTATGTATGTATGTATGTACATGCATCCGATGTAAAAATAAAGAAAATAAGATACTACATGTTCTAACAGTGACTTCTTCCATTTAAATTCTAACAGAGTTTGCGATTCAGTGAAATCGTTGGTGAAGTTTCAAAATTTTGCATTTATTCAAAAGGAGGCAATATTGGAGCTGCACATCCGCTATTATTAGCGTTTAAATAGACGGGTAAAATTGGGGCTTTAATGACTTTTATCGTCATTCTAATATGTCTTTCGTTGAGATCGATAGTCACTATCATCCTAAGCAAGCAAGCAAACAAACAAACAAACAAACAAATAGGTCTAACATGCCACTACAGCGCTGATTAGCCTTGGCTTACCAAGCGACCACTGCTCAGCCCGAAGGCCTGCAGATTACGAGGTGTCTCATGGTCAGTGCGACGTAGCCTCTCGGCCGTTATCCTCTAGACCGGGGTCACCATCCAATTGTCAGATAGCTCCTCAATTGTAATCACGTAGACTGAGTGGATCTCGAACAAGCCCTCAGATAAGGTAAAAAATACCTGACCTCGCCAGGAATCGAGCCCGGGATCTCCTGGTGAAAGGCAGACCCGCTACCCCTAGACCTCGGGGCCGGCCATTCTCACTACGTGGAGTATGGACCAATAACAAAGTGTACTTAGAAAAAAAAATTGCCGTCATTATTTCGAATAATCAGTAACTTATTTACAGTCAGATGGCAATGTAGGGAGACAATTATACTCAACTTGATTTTAAATTGCTTTTAAATAGAAACCTGTAAGTCAGCGGGGTTGAGTCGTGACCCTTTAAACATCTTCGTTTATGGTGTGAAATTGTTAATGCGTAGATACTCTCTAGCTACTGAATTTTACAAGCTAAGGGATGGACCCTTTTATTCTGAAAGAAAAGAGAACTTAATTGTATTCGGCGGAGATTACACACCCTCGTATATGATTACATCATTGAAGCGTGTCTGCAGTAGACTGGCAGAGAAAATTATAGACTTGGCGCTCAAGTTAAATTAATGAATGTTGTTAATACGATGACGCTATCGCCCCACGCAGGAACTCTTTTCGTCACTTCCTACAGCAGCGCGTGCATCGAACAGAGATGCACCGATTTAAATCCTAATAATGGTAAGTAGAGACCTGTAATTATCTTAGCATCACAGGTAGTGTTGAAGCGAATGCATTCCTACACTGTACAACTTTCATAACTCGTAAATATACGGGTGAGACCAGAACAATCTCCGGTCATATATTTACAGTTATCAGAATAGCAATAAGGAAGGGATGCCTTCTCTCCCAATTATGTTAATGCCTTTTGGTGAGTTAAATATGGCAGAAGTTCTAGAAGGCATACAGTTAGGAATACAAATGAATGGAATTATCAAGGTAATTAAGTTCGCAGACGGTCAGGGCATTCTAGCTAGAAGCCGATCTACTTTGCAGACAATGCTGTCAAGAATATCTCAGCTCTCAATGCTGTGATGGGATTTTTAAGAACCGCGGATATAAGTATTTGACTTGATGCTCATCTCATTGTTGCCGGTGTTTTATTTGTTCCCCCCTCTCCTCTTCCGGAAGAGAGATTCAGTGTGGTTTTATACACCTACTTGAAAAATGTGGACAATTCGGTTTTTATTTCTTATAGGTACTTTGCGCTGACAATTAATATGTTCGTATGTGTGATGTGAGTGTACATTGTACATGGGGGATGAGCAAATGTTCTTACAACAAAAGTTAATTAAATATTTTTTTAAAAAAAAGAACAGCATCAACGGTGCAGAAATAGGGTATGAAAATGAATGCCTCAAAGACATAATGTAAGCCAGCCTCGCAATTCCCAAACATTCTTTGCTTACAGATTTATGATTCAGATATAGGACAAGGCAGGTCATTCACTTATCTAGGTCGGAAGATCACAGACGGCAGCAAAATTGGTCAGTACTTAATTCGTTCATCTGTCCAAAACATATACCCATTCTTTACTACACCTAACTTAACATCAGTGAAATTTCTTCAAGACATCGACTTCGATATTTTGATCAAAAGCGCTCTCATGAAAACTTTGCAACTGCCTGGTGACATTTTCGATGCTATGCTATACTCGGTAAAAGGGATCCTAGGTTTGATTTATCACCAGGATCGGGGATTTCAACTTTCATTAGTTAATTCCTCTGGCTCGGGAGGTGGGTTTTTATGCCATCTTCAATATTAGAAAGCATCTTAGGTAGCGCCACATCTTCACAGACACTCAAGTAGCATATACGACGTCAACTCGAAATACTTGCACAAGGCGTCTCCGGAGGCCACACGCCATTATTATTATTATTATTATTATTATTATTATTATTATTATTATTATTATTATTATTATTATTATTATTTTACATCGTTATGCCCTACACAGGAGCACGGTTGAACTTGCTTAGCTGATGTGTTGGCCTTCTTTTCCTCCCAAAATCTCTTCATCCTCTCGCTGAGCTTCTTCCTTTTTTTTGATAAGTAATTATTATTATTATTATTATTATTACTATTATTATTATTATTATTATTATTATTATTATTATTATTATTATTATTATTATTATTATTATTATTATTATTATTATTATTATTATTAGTTGGTTTGGAGGTAAATATTGAAAGGCTTGCCGTGGATAGCAGGCACGTCACTGTTAATCAAGCTAGAAGAGAGTTGGGACAAAGAGAATCTCATTCGTGGTGTTCCCTCCCACATAAATGGAAAGGTGTCATCCTCTCATCACCAAATGGATTCCTTATGAATCACTTATACGTCACTTTCATCCGTCACCCTTAGCTGCGGATGCAGTTGCTTCAAATGTAAGTTAATAACACGGAACATCTAGACAAAATCTGCACAGAAGGAACTTGCTTGAAGTTTTAAGAGTGTGATCTCTGAATTCATATCTTCAGTTGTTTTATCATTCCATCTATTTTACCGCCGGGATGAGTGGCTCAGACGGTTGAGGCGGCGGCCTTCTGACACCAACCTGACTGGTTTGATCACGGCTCAGTCCGGTGGTATTTGAAGGTGCTCAAATACGACGGCCACTTGTCGGTATATTTACCAGCACGTAAAAGAACTCCTGCGGGACAAAATTCTGGCCCCTCGGCGTCTCCGAAAACCGTCAAAAGTAGTTAGTGGGACGTACAAATAATAAAATTATTAAAAACAACTATTTTACTGTATATCCGACATTTAAATAATGAGAACATGGCGGTATATTCTATTTTTTCTTAAAATTATCGGCGGGAACATTTGGCATGGAACCTTCTTTCTCCGTGAGAAAAACAATGGGAAAACTACCTCACAAGAAATTACGTCCCTGGGCACATGACAAAGATACAAAGTTTACAACGTTGCCGCATTTATCTCAGTAAGCTGCATACGTATTTCACACATCAGTTGCTCTATTTGAGGAGTACACAGCATTTACGATTTCACATCCAAATCGCAACTAAATTTTGAACTCTGAAATGGTCCGACAACTTTGCACCCTAATGTACTGCAACCGGTCTTAGTTTACTGTCATCATGTTAGTCCTTCTCTGGCTGTGGGCGGTATCCCCTGCCTATCGTAAGATGCAATGAAAAGGGGACCCCTTGAACTCTCAACTTCAGAGCGTGGGAAGGCAACCACGGGGTCCTTAGCTGAGTTCAACATTGTTCCGACTTTTGTTAGGCCCCTGTCTTTCAAATTTTCTATTCGACCTTACGGTGTCCGCCTCTTGCTCTTTTCATACGCTGACGGTATTAAGTTAGCGAGGCCTACGGAGCCTTCCATTTCCAAGCCCCATGAGGCGCTTTTCTTTCTTTTGCCGATAACTTCATTCTACGAAGGATCGACCTGTTCCACTTTTATTTTTGATTAGTGTTAAGAGAGGATGGTGGGTGTGGGGGGGGGGGGCGATGACCTTTAGATGTTAGGCCCCTTTAAAAAAAGCACCATCTTCATCATCAGCAAGAGAGAATGGTTGCCCAGTTGTACTTCCCCTCAGTTTTAATTACTGCGTTGGTGGGGTGAAACTTCCCTTTGGGGATCATTGTAAGTATCCAGGTCTTAATATAAGGAAAGATCATCATTCGGGTAATCACATAAATATGATTGTAAATAAAAGGTACAGATCTCTGCACATGGTTATGAGGGTGTTTAGGGGTTGTAGTAAGGATGTAAAGGACAGAGCATATAAGTCTCTGGTAAGACCCCAACTAGAGTATGGTTCCAGTGTATGGGACTCTCACCAGGATTACTTGATTCAACAACTGGAAAAAATCCAAAGAAAAGCAGCTCGATTTGTTCTGGGTGATTTCCGACAAAAGAGTAGCGTTACAAAAATGTTGCAAAGTTTGAGCTGGGAAGACTTGGAAGAAAGGAGACGAGCTGCTCGCCTAAGTAGTATGTTTGGAGCTATCAGTGGAGAGATGGCGTGGGAGGACATCCGTAGACGAATGAGTTTGAGTGGTGTCTTTAAAAGTAGGAAACATCACAATATGAAGATAAAGTTGGGATTCAAGAGGACAAATTGGGGCAAATATTTGTTTATAGGAAGGGGAGTTAGGGTTTGGAATAACTTACCAAGGAAGATGTTCAATAAATTTCCAATTTCTTTGCAATCATTTAAGAAAAGGCTAGGAAAACAACAGATAAGGAATCTGCCACCTGGGTGACTGCCCTAAATGCAGATCAGTAGTGACTGATTGATTGATAAAACAATAACCACCGAGCTCGATAGCTGCAGTCGCTTAAGCGCGGCCAGTATCCAGTAATCGGGAGATAGTGGGTTCGAGCCTCACTGTCGGCAGCCCTGAAGATGGTTTTCCGTGGTTTCCCATTTTCACACCAGGCAAATCCCGGGGCTGTACCTTAATTAAGGCCACGGCCGCTTCCTTCCCATTCCTAGGCCTTTCCTATCCCATCGTCGCCATAAGACCTATCTGTGTCGGTGCGACGTAAAGCAACTTGCAAAAAAAAAAAAAATAACCACCACCACCATACGTGAAGATGGCTAGAAAGTGGGTGGAGAGGGCCTTTCCGACTTCCTGGAAACAGTTATTTTAACAAGTCAAAAACTACATACAGTTTGACACTGATTCTTTCATCAAAGAGTCTGTTCACTTTTTGCCTCAAAAAGTGTACAAACAGTTGACCTCCCTCCTCCCTTTGAATGAGCTGCATCACCTCAGTGGAGAATATATTTATATTATTCATCATCAGCAACGACAACAACTAAATGTTGCACAATACAAGTACCTGGTTGAAAAAAATAAACAATGGCTAGGAGAAGGAGGCGGGCCAGAGGTCGACGCTCGTGTCCATAACGGGTTCCTCGACGACTGGACATAGCCAGCCAATCCAGACTGCGACTGACCCTGAACTCGACCGCGCCGCGCCGTGTCGGACCAGGCTCTGCAGTGCTCAGCTGAGGGCCGCAGCCACACTGGAGGAATACAATTACCGGATTGCTCAAACTCACAGCAAGCCGTACATCTCGCCTCAGTTGCTTTATTCCCAAACACGCTAATGGGGCATACGGTAAAGTAATACTACAAAACATACTCTATTCTGTATTATTTCAGAAGGGGATTCGCAATAAATAATAATAATAATGTTATTTTCTTTTGCTAGTGGCTTTACGTCGCACCGACACAAATAGGTCTTATAGCGACGATGGCCAAGGAGTTGGAAGGAAGCGGCCGTGGCCTTAATTAAGGTACAGCCTGGTGTGAAAATGGGAAACCACGGAAAACCATCTTCAGGGCTGCCGACAGTGGGATTCGAACCCACTATCTCCCGGAGGCAAGCTCACAGCCGCGCGCCCCTAACCGCACGGCCAACTCACCCGGTAATAATAATAAACTATACTTGCCACCAAAGCCAAAATTTGTCACTATCACACAGTCGTTCTCCCTGAAGCAATCTACGTGATTAAGACATCATCATTAACCACCAACTTGTACGCCTCCGTAGCGTAACGGTTAGCCCTATTAGCTGCCTCCTCGGAGGCCCGAGTTCGATTCCGGCTACTGCCAGAGATTTTTTTATTATTTGCTTTACGTCGCACCGACACAGATAGGTCTTATGGCGACGATGGGTTAGGAAAGGCCTAAGAATTGGAAGGAAGCGGCCGTGGCCGTAATTAAGGTACAGCCCCAGCATTTGCCTGGTGTGAAAATGGGAAACCATGGAAAACCATCTTCAGGGCTGCCGACAATGGGATTCGAACCCACTTCACAGCTGCGCGCTCGTAACCGCACGGCCAACTCGCCCGATGCCAGAGATTTAAGAATGGTCGGAGTGTCGGTAAGTGGTTAAAATGGTACACGCAGGTCACCTACACTGGAAGTGTGCCTGAATAGAGCTGCTCCACCTCGGCATAAGGATACGAGTTAACTTTTACTCTACCATCAACATCAAAGACATCGAGAACATAGAACGGCAGATACTGCACGAAAATAATCGGACCCGCGGTCCAAGATGGTATCTGGATGCGCAACAGCTCGGAAGAACTGCATTCACTCGCTGAACGATTCACTTCAGTCACGCGGAACAGACGTATGCAATTCTATGGACATATGTATAGCCCGAATGGACGACTCGCGATTTACCAAGAAAACCTTCTGATCAGCAATGGAACCCGACAAACTAAACTACGCTGGCTAACAGACACCCAAAAGGACCTCACAGAAGTCAATATTGACCACTACACGGCGTACTACATACAGACAGAAAATCAACTCGCACAAGTTCACATCCAAGGAACCGGTGGCAAGAAATTTTGAAATACAGAAAACACGTGGACACAAGAAAGACGACAGACTCATAGCGAGTAGTTCTTCGTGATCCTCAGAGGGATAAACGCAAATATATACACAGATTTAAAATTCGAACATCTGTTAGCGGCATACTGTTATACAAATACTTAAAACAATAGGCCTTTTTAGTCGGTGGAAACACGAATGCAATTTATTTTACCCTTCATACTCTTTTGTTTGCCTCTGCTAGCAAGACATAGACCTAGTGTTTTTCGTGGACTATGTCTTTTGGTGTAGGGTAGAACAAATGTATTTCTTTCACTGACCAGTCTCAGTCTCATCCTTGGCATTTTATCACATGAAAGTGACTGAGGGATGAACGGCGCTAATAATGCTATTCCTTATCGCAGTTAATTCCTGTTATTAATGGTGCAAAAATGTCGTTCATACGGTTGGTTGGTGCGTGCATTTCAGTGGGCTTGGTAAAATGATACGTAATGGCAACTTATGGCTAGATGAGGAAAGCAACGGAAAACGACATCACTCCTCATTTCTCTACAACGCCTCTTCGGTAACGCGTGGATCACTTATTACAGCTGATGGTGGAGGTGTTGAGGATCTATCCAGTCTTCGGTCTGAGTAGTCGGCATACTTTACTCTTTTGTATCCTCCATCGAAATATATTGTCTGTTATTTAATAAATTACCTTTATTGTCTTTATAATTTGTATCTAACGAGAGCTCTTATAACTACATAATTTCATGTGGGTATTGCAGCCGGTCTCCTGTTGGTATTATTTTAGTGATGAATGCAGTCTCATGGCACAGGCCGAAGTAAACTGTAGCTTCCACAGAAACTTTAGTCTCAGGACGGAAGTTCCTGTATTATGCTTGGTGCTAATGACATTTCGAGCACGACAAATGCGTCTGAAACTTGGAAGCCTACTTTTAGCACCACCATAGATATTTACAGTTTCCTTATAACTGAATAACCTTCGGTGGTGCTATTTGAGGATCCAACCAGCTTCCGGACCGGTGACCTAACAGACAGATGTTACAGCCAGATGCAGCCCTCGTAACGTAGATCCTCCATTCAAGATGGGCGGCGTCTGCCATGAATTGTACCTACATCTTTGTGGTGATTGATTGCGTGTGGCCTCCGGTACTGTCGAATGACACAGATGGGTCTGTTCAAGGCTTTACGTCTCCATCCGACGGACAAATTACCATTATTAGCGTCATATGCTCTCTCTCCATATGAACACTGCTGAGATGTTCGGAACTGATACCATGCTTCGTGTTGTTGTTGTTGTTGTTGTTGTCGTTGTTTGGGTCATCAGTTCGTTGACTGATTTGATGCAGCTTTCCAAGCCATCGTATCCTGTGATAACCTTTTCATATCTATGCAACCACTACATCCTTCATCTGCACTGCATCATCCCTATCGTTCTTACCGCCCACACTTCCTTCAAAAACCGACTGAACAAGTCCTGGGTATCCTCTCATTCTATCTCGGTCAGATTTATCCAAATCGATTCAGTATCTCTACATTCGTGATTCGATCTATCCATCTCACCTTCAGTATTTTTCTGTAACACCACATTTCAAAAGCTTCTATTCTCTTCCTTTCTGAGCTAGTTATCGTCCATATTTCACTTCCAAATAATGCCACGCTCCAGACTTAAGGCTTAAAAAACGTCTTTCTAATTCCTATATCAATTTTAGAAGTGAGCAAATTTCTTTTCTTAAGAGAGGTCTTCCTTGCTTGTGCTAGTCTGCATTTTATGTCCTCCTTCTGTCATTGTTAGTTATTTTGCTACCCAAGGAACAATATTCATCTACTTCCTTTAAGACTTCATTTCCTAATTTTTCCTGCGTCACCTGGATTCGTTCGACTGCACTCCATTACTTTCGTTTTTTTTTTGGGGGGGGGGGATATATTTCCATCTTGTACTCCTTCTCCAAGACTGTGTCCATTCCATTCAGTAAATGAAGACCTCCCTGGAATAAGGATGTAACCAACAAATTTTTGAAAAGTGAGATTTCACTATCGCCGTAAGACCTATCTGTGTCGGTGCGACATAAAGCAACTAGCAGCAAGTAGGGGAAAAAATGGCGTATGGCTTTTAGTGTCCGAGGACATGTTCGGCTCGCCAGGTGCAGGCCACTGGAAATAGTGTGTATCATCACGCCTCTATGCTGCGGTGCCATCCTATGTCTTACATTTGAACTTCAAGCTGCTTTACAGCCAGCACAACTTTGTCCTCCGTGGTGTACGGATGGAACATCAGTCAAGATGGTGTACAATGATTGTGTTGATTCATCACCAAGTGTAATATATAATTTAAAAGACTATAGACGAAATCACATCTATATTTTGAAACATTTTTGACATTTTTATTGTTAGGCCTATTGTTGTTATTTTTATTATCTGCTATTATTTGTGTTGCAATTGCACGTGCAGGATTTATCTTCTGTTATATACGAATGTAAGATATATTTGCATGTAATTTTCCGTTGTATCACTTCCAATTCATACCTTATTTTTAAAACCTTAAGTTATAACACTATTGTTTTTAAAATACCGCCAGACAAAAAATTAGTACACGTGAAAAGACGACATCGATTTCGATCCGATGACGGCAAATGCCAACTGGGGGATAGTAGATGTACTGATAATGGTTTCAACGCCGTCCGCCAACAGATGGCGTAGTGACATAGCTGCCAGAGCGCCATCTGCGTGTATCCTTTAACAGGAAATGTTTACAGCCACAAAGCTCAGTGTGATGTAAACCTCGTAAGCAAACAGGTGTCATGCCACGGAGGCGCACTCGTGCTTCCTACAACCAACTGAGCGAGTTTGACAAGGATCAAATTGTGGCCTTCCCAATGGCGGGATGGTCCTTTTGGAGAACTGCCACACAAGTTGGACTTGCTGCGTCAGTTGTGCAACGATCCTGGTTGCAATGGTCACGTGAACATTCTCACACCCATAGACGAGATTCTGAATGTCTATGCAGCACAGACGTCCGCGGAGATCGTCGTATTGTACGGGCAGCAGTGGCAGATCGTACAGCTATCACAGCACAGATAGGAGGGTTTGTGAGCCCAGAAGTGCCAACACGAACTGTTACTAGCAGTGGGACTACGGGCACGCACACCTCTAGCCCGTCTTCCACTCACGCCACAGCATCGACTGATGCCGTCAGAGGATCACTTGGAGGATGGAATGGCGTGTCGTGGTCTTCAGCGATGAAAGCCTGCACGCAAGTGATGGTCGTTTGCCCGTACGACGTAGACCTGGCGAGCGCTGTCTCGTAGAGTGCATTCGTCCAAGATACACTGGCCCCACCAGGGGTGCAATTAGCTACAACGCTCGTTCACCTTTGGTGTTTGTGGAGGGAACGCTGACCAGCGCTCGGTACGTGCAGAATGTTGTAAAACCCGTTCTTTTACCATTCTTGCAACATGATAATGCTCACCCACATACTGCGCGTGAAACTCAACGTGCTCTACAAGACGTGCAGCAACTTCCCTGGCCAGCACGATCTCCAGATTTGTCTCCCATCGAGCACGTGTGGGATATGATGGGACGACAACAGACACGTGCGACTCGGCAATCCAGAACTCTTGCAGATCCCAAGACAGCATTCACCATCTGTGTGATCGAATGGATGCCAGAATCAGTGCCTGCATTGCCGCCTGCAGAGAATACACCACGTACTAATATGGGTGTTTCAGCATGGATCGACACCTGGTACCTCAGAACCACTTGAGCTATTATTTAATTTATTTTCCGGGTTGAACCGTGTTGTACTTGTACGCATATCACGTACAGTTTGCCGACGTTTCGAATACATTGCAGTATTCATTGTCAAGGCGACTGAAATACCCCTACTCGATCCGAGGTAATCAGTCTCCCAGGCAGAGTTACACTACTAGAGTGGCCTTGATCTTGGCCTTTTATATCCTAGCCTATCTGGCTGGCGTAAGCCCTGGCTGTCTCGCGAGGCTTCTGGAAAGTTTATGTCACAGCCAGGTAGTGGGGGCTTGCCCGCGCTGTTATGTAATGGGGTTGCGGCCCGTGTGTTTATGTTGTGGTCTGTATGTCTTAAGCTATGAATGATGGGCATCCAAGAATTACTGATTTTGTATCCTTCTTCTAAATTTATGTTATTCGGATGTTTCTTGATTTCGATAGCCTCGCGGATTTTTCTTTCCAGATTCCAAGGGATAGCTGCTAGGATCTTGGTCTTGTCAAATGATATTCCGTGCCTAGTTTCGTAGGAATGCTTGGCTACTGCTGAAATATCTGTGTTTTGGTTCTTGGTGTGACGGATATGTTCTTTTAGGCGGGTGGAGATCAGACGTTTTGTCTCACCTACATAACAAGCTCCGCAGCTACATTCAATGTGATACACTCCAGGGGCCTGTAATTCTATTGTGTCTTTTACTGGTGGTAGATAACGGGCTAGCTTACGGTGAGGTTTATAGATAGTTTTTATGTTGTATTTGTCCAGTATCTTGCCGATCCTGTCTGTAGTGTTTTTAATGTATGGCAGTATCGCTGTTTTCTGGCGGGTCAGTTCTTCTTTCCCGTTGTTTTCTCCTGCGGCGGTCTTTTCTTTCTTCTCTTCTGATTTTTTAAGGACTCGTCGGATGTTATTGAGCGAGTAGCCATTTTTCCTAAGGGTTTCCGTGAGGTGTTCTTTTTCTTCCTCGAGGTGCTCTGCTCTGCAACAGGGCCATAGCGATATCTGACGCAGAGCACCTCGAGGAAGAAAAAGAACACCTCACGGAAACCCTTAGGAAAAATGGCTACTCGCTCAATAACATCCGACGAGTCCTTAAAAAATCAGAAGAGAAGAAAGAAAAGACCGCCGCAGGAGAAAACAACGGGAAAGAAGAACTGACCCGCCAGAAAACAGCGATACTGCCACACATTAAAAACACTACAGACAGGATCGGCAAGATACTGGACAAATACAACATAAAAACTATCTATAAACCTCACCGTAAGCTAGCCCGTTATCTACCACCAGTAAAAGACACAATAGAATTACAGGCCCCTGGAGTGTATCACATTGAATGTAGCTGCGGAGCTTGTTATGTAGGTGAGACAAAACGTCTGATCTCCACCCGCCTAAAAGAACATATCCGTCACACCAAGAACCAAAACACAGATATTTCAGCAGTAGCCAAGCATTCCTACGAAACTAGGCACGGAATATCATTTGACAAGACCAAGATCCTAGCAGCTATCCCTTGGAATCTGGAAAGAAAAATCCGCGAGGCTATCGAAATCAAGAAACATCCGAATAACATAAATTTAGAAGAAGGATACAAAATCAGTAATTCTTGGATGCCCATCATTCATAGCTTAAGACATACAGACCACAACATAAACACACGGGCCGCAACCCCATTACATAACAGCGCGGGCAAGCCCCCACTACCTGGCTGTGACATAAACTTTCCAGAAGCCTCGCGAGACAGCCAGGGCTTACGCCAGCCAGATAGGCTAGGATATAAAAGGCCAAGATCAAGGCCACTCTAGTAGTGTAACTCTGCCTGGGAGACTGATTACCTCGGATCGAGTAGGGGTATTTCAGTCGCCTTGACAATGAATACTGCAATGTATTCGAAACGTCGGCAAACTGTACGTGATATGCGTACAAGTACAACACGGTTCAACCCGGAAAATAAATTAAATAATTCTTCACACCGTGGAAGCTTCACTTCTAAGACACTTGAGCTATTGATCTTTAAAACCGAGCTCGATAGCTGCAGTCGCTTAAGTGCGGCCAGTATCCAGTATTCGGGAGATAGTAGGTTCGAACCCCACTGTCGGCAGCCCTGAAAATGGTTTTCCGTGGTTTCCAATTTTCATACCAGGCAAATGCTGGGGCTGTACCTTAATTAAGGCCACAGCCGCTTCCTTCCCACTCCTAGCCCTTTCCTGTCCCATCGTCGCCATAAGACCTGTCTGTGTCGGTGCGACGTAAAACAACTAGCAAAAAAAAAAGATCTGTAAATGTAATCATCTCATGTACTCCATATGCACTGTTTCAACAACAAATCTTGAGGGAATTGGAAAACTCTAAGAGGGTGTACTATTTTTTTCCGGCAGTGTAGATTAACTCATTTGAACACTAGCATATGCAATTGGCTCAAGTAGTGTATACCACGAAATAGACTGCAAACATAATTTTACCCTCTCCTGAAAAATTTCTGAGTTGCACCGGGGAGGTCTTCAACGTCTCCATATTTTCCGCAGACTCAGATGAAGTGACAATATCAACAGCAATTCGCAGAGTTCGGATTTCCTCTCCTTGGATTGTGATTCCCTTTTCAAATTCTTCTTTGATTTTCTTTACCACCTGTTCTATGTAGACATTGTGAAGGAGAGGAACAGACTGGAGCCTTGTCTCACTCCTTTTCTGCATTGCTGCTTCTTTTTCAAATCCCTCTATTCTTATCACCGCAGTCTAATTTTTGTACAGTTTGTAGTTAGTTATTTTTTCTCGGTATCTCATCCCAATCACCCTAAGAATGACAAATAGCTTAGTCTAATCAATATTATCGATCGTTTGTTCTAGATCTACTAATGTCATGTACGCGGGCTTGTCCTTATTAATTCGAACCTCTAAGATCAAACGTAAAGTCAGGATTGCTTCAAGTGTTCCTACATTTCTTCTGAAGCCAAACTGATTTTCTTCCAATTCAGCTTCCAACAGTCTTTCCATTCTTCTATAAATAATACGTGTTAAAATTTTGCAGGCGTAAGATACTAAACTAATGGTGCGGTATTTTTCTCACTTGTGCGCCTGATTTCTTGAGAATAGCTATAACAACATTCTGTCTAAAATCGGATGGCACTTCTGTACCAAACATCTTACACACTAAATGGAATAATGTAGCCATGCTGACTTCCCCTAAGGCAGCCAGTAATTCTGAGGGCATGTCATCAATTCCAGGGGCCTTGTTCCAAGTTAGGACTCTTAACGCTCTGTCGAATTCTGACATCAAAATTAGGTTTCCCATTTCATCAGTATCAGCAGCCTCTTCTTGTTCCAGAGCTTATCATCTACCTCTTTCACTTGACACAACTGTTGAATATGTCCCTGTCATTTTTCTGCCGTGTAATCTTTCCCTAGAAGTCGTTTTCCATCTGAGCTCTTAATATTCATAAGCCAAGTTTTTTTTTTAAAGTTTCGTTGGTTTACCTAAATGTACCATTTATCTTTCCTACAACAATACGATCTTCAGCACCCTTGCACTTCCCTTTCAGTCATTCTTCCTAAACTGTCTTCAGTAGCCCTCTTGATCCCATTCTTTACGACTATCCACTCCCATCTATTGCGTTTTCTTCACTCTTTTCATTTAGTCCTTGTGTAACGTGTTCCTTGAAACAATCCCTCATCTCTTTTTCTTGAACTTGTCTAGATCCCATTTTCTTGCATTCCTTCCTTTCCTTAATATCTTCAACTTCAGACGGCATTTCATAACCACCAAGTTGTGGTCATTGTGGTCAGAGTCCATATCTGTTCCTGGAAAAGTCTTGCGATGCAGCACCTGTTTCAGAATCTCTGCCTAATCACAATGAAGTCTATTTGATACCTTCCATATCTCCAGATCTATTCCACGTGTACAGCCGCCGTTTTCTGGTCTTTTGAACCAAGTATTAGCAAGGACTAGTCGACTTCCGTTCTTCATTCCTTTGTCCCAGTCCGAATTCTCCTACTGCATTATTTTCTTTTCCTTGGTCTACCCTTGCATTCCAGTCTCCCATTACGATTAGAGTGGTTCACAATATAGAGATTAGAAATTGTACACATCCGTCTCTCCTACCATGCTGGCCAATATTCTGATGGTGACTCTGTCTCCACCAACGGGACCCGAACCAGCTAACCACGGTGTCAGACCGCAAAGACTTGATACCTTAACGATGATGGCCACAAGGCGGGCTTGTCTTCGAGGTGAGGGCCGATGACCTAGATGTTAGGCTCCTTTAAACAACAAGCATCAGCTCATCTTTGTGTCGAAAGACAGTGTTGTGTGAGATGCATGAGTGATGGGGACAGTTCAAACACCCAGTCCCAAGCCAAGGGAATTAACCATTTGCGATTAAAATCCACGACCCAGGCGGGAATCAAACCCGAAGCACGAAGGCCCGAAGGTCAAGATTATGACCAATGAAACATGAAGCTGGACATTTAATTTAATCACACACCTACATTATTACCGTGTGAGCGGCTGCGCGGTTCGGGTCACGTAGATGCCAGCATGCATTCGAGAGATAGTAGGTTCGAACCCCACTAACGGCAGCCCTGAAGACGGTTGTTCGTGATTTCCTATTGTCACATCAGGAAAATGCTGGGGTTGTACATTAATTCTAGACATCAGAGACAAACTATCGTAAATGCAAAAACGACGATTATGAGGTTTTTATCATTTATATGACTTGTTTTGGTCGTGTCTTCTTATGGCTACAGTGTTGTATGCTTCGCAGGAATGAAGATAAGCTATGTGATACTATTGTATGAGCAACGAGAAAACACCGATAAACGATGGTAAATGGTCATGTAAGTGGTTCAACCTTATACCTTCTGCAGCACTCCTTATCCTATTGGCTCTTCCGATAGTTTACAATGGTCTGAACTGTCGATTCGACCTGCCTTAAAGGTAATTAATAACACATGTACCTCAACAGGTTCTTTCTACTCTCCTGTAAAATCACTCAAATGTCACGACAGTTCACCTCTACCGTCCATAATTAAGGTCACAATCGCTTCCTTCCCACTCCTATCATTTTCCTATCCCATCGTCATCCTAAGACCTACCACTGTCGGCGTGCCTAGGTAAAGCAAACTGTAAAAAAAAAAAAGTTAAATTTTTGATCGTGTGTTTCCAGAACAGTGTTCTCTGGAAAATTGAAATTTTCTTTTATATTTCACTAAACTTTCCTAAAATTAGAGCGTTTACCTATCAATAAATCTTCTGCCACAGCATACAGTCCTACGCCTTTCAACTTAAACTTAATGGCACTTCTAGGTTGTGGGGACGTTAATCTTGAGCCAGATAAAACGGTAGCCGGGATATGTTTATATCGCTGTGTTTACCCTTAGAACGACAATCACCATCATCACCGCCAGCACGAGATGAAGCTATCAACTGAACTAGTTTTAACTTCCATTACTTTAGCCTTTAATCAGTCCTGAATGCCGATATCGGACATCAGGGTCATACGCTTTGCCGTAGATGGCTGAACTGAATGGAAAAACGACTAAAATCCTGACCGCCTGAAAAAGCAACTTTCAAGAAAGAAAAAAAATGACTAGTGAAATTTTGAAACATTAATTTGCACTGACACGATTCAGAAGCCAAGAAATGGCGTGAAACCCGCTTACGGTAAAATTAAAAAAAAAAAAAAAAAACAGCATAACTGATGTATATGTGTTTTCTTTTTCTTTTTGGTAGAGGTTCAAGAAGATCTCACACTATAGAAAGGTCCGTTAGGGTCACGGACATTCCAGGAGGTTGTTAGACGGATGAGGGCTATACACCAGTTTGACCTTGCATCTTTGTAGAAAGCGGAATGAATAACCGTATGTTAAGGAAACCAGTGATCTTTGAGAAGAGCAAGACACGTGTTGCAAGCTGAGTCTCGTTTCCGACTCCTCATTTTCGGACAATTACAGCATGAGGTTTACGAGGTCTAGATTCCTTATGTTCGGACACCTATAATATTAGGTTTTCGAAGTCTAGATTCCTGATTTCCGGACATCTACAGTATGAGGTTTAAGAGGTCTATATTCCTGATCTTCAGACACCTGCAGTATGAGGATTGCGAAGGATATGCAATGCTCAATTCTTCTGCCTTTCATAGCCCTGATTTTTACTTGAGAGCGTAATTTCTGAAGGATAAGAGTTCGCATTGTTCCTATGTAACTATCTACGAACGGGTGATCATTTATTTTTTTCTTAAAACAATCACCCCGGGCAGTGATTAATACAAACTGAATGCCGTATTTTTGTTTTGTATCATAACAACTATGGTAGCTTCTTAGTAAGGAGTGACTTTCTCATTTAGGTTACCAAGCTAATATTTGAAAGCTCACTTACTGTCCTGTGAGTGATACAGTTCCAGTTCATGGCAACTTGCTTTGTCCATTCTGAGAGTTCTCTTCAACCCTCTCCCCGACTCCAGATTCTCTTCGTTCCTAAAAAATATTAGGATGGTACATTACAAGTCAGGTAAAACTCTCGTATAAGGATGAAATCTGATGTGCTGAGCTGCCCGGGTTAACACAATTTTAAGGCAAGGTGTGACCACGGTATCACAGCTGAGTATGGAATTGCTTTAACTTACTTGCGTTTGGGTCTCTTATCAGACCTGTTTAGACCACAATAGTAAAAGACTGCGAGGCAAGGAGATTAATTAATTTTTTTACATCCTTTAAAGACAGAACCCTTTCTTTAGCCGCTTAGAGGGGTTGGAACTCTTCTTCTTTCTCCTATGAATAATGTAATGCGGAGCTGGTTAGCTCGTTATTTTCCCCTCTCAACACGCTGAATTCCAGATCAAAATTCCTTGGGATGCCGTCTAGTGCCGTAAGCTAATAACACCGAGTTACTTCCTGGTGCCAAAACGTTCATAGGCTCAACCACGCAAGTGATCGCAGAAACGAGGAAATATTTATGGTATTATGTTAATTTGTTATCTATAGTCGGTCAAATAGTGAGATCCCAAATGGGATCGCATTGAAGAATTACGAATTACGCACGTACAAGCGCTCCCATATGAATATGGTGTTGTACTCACAATGTAGTTAATAACAACATGGTTATGTCCAGACGATCGTCCATACTTACCTTTTTCATTGTCCGACTCGTTGGCTGAATGGTCAGCGTACTGGCCTTCGGTTCAGAGGGTCCCGGGTTCGATTCCCGGCCGGGTCGGGGATTTTAACCTTCATTGGTTAATTCCAATGGCCCGGGGGCTGGGTGTTTGTGCTGTCCCCAACATCCCTGCAACTCACACACCACATATAACACTATCCTCCACCACAATAACACGCAGTTACCCACACATGGCAGATGCCGCCCACCCTCATTGGAGGGTCTGCCTTACAAGGGCTGCACTCGGCTATAAATAGCCACACGAAATTATTAATTATTATTACCTTTTTCATTGAAGGGACGGGTTATGTATCGTCCAGTATGAAAGGCTTGTAAGCTTGTTCTTACGACGAGTTTACTACACCCGAAGCATTATTCAGATTCGTACGCTGGACGTGAAAGCAAATTTGAGGTAAATGGCAGACAGAATATCAAATGCTATTCATTTAATGCCGTATTTGTGGGATTTTCCTGGTAGATACTGCTTAAACAGTAATCTCCCTCGCCAGGGATTGTATTTTGTGCACTCTGCTCAACTGTCGCTCATCGTTGACAAAATGCCAGAATCTCAAGAGTAAATGAAACCTATTTCTGTTCATAACACTACGAGCAACTTTCGAATAGGAAACGGTCTTAACATTCCAGTAACATGTGAAGGATGGCAGTTGGTCAAAATCCACCCACGACTGTAAACCGAGGAATTTCTTCATTTCGTTCGGTGTTGTGTCCATTCATTCGTTAATTCTTTACCTTCCACCCCCCCCCCCCAAGGGATTTCATAGCCTGTACGAAGATATATTTGATTTGCTATTAGTAGTATTGATATTACTGGCTTACTTTACATGCTGTGGCTCAGGCTATCGACGCCCGACGTCATAGCTTACCACAGGTTATTTCTTGTTTTATACCGTTCACCTACAAAACCACGATGGTTTTAAGTCAAAACCTTATTAAATTAATCTTAAACAGTAACTTAACAGATACATTCTAGCCAATGTGCATATTGTTAGAGGTACTATAATACAAGGGAATGTTAAATTCTGCACACACATTTCTTAAGCTCACGAGTCATCTAGCCAACGTTGTAGCTATGTAGAAATACCGGATCATTTAAGATCACCGAAGTTAAGTAACGCTGAGCGTGGGCAGCACTTGGATGGATATACTACTGTAAGTTAGAGAAGGACTGGTCGCCCTACCACAAGTAAACTCCGGCTTAGCATACCTCGTTAGCGGTTCTCTGGCTTACCTGGAGACATCGACTATCTCACCAACGCCCAAGTTTGGATAGAACACCGAGTTTTAATGTACAATGTCCAGATTTCATTTTAAATACATATCTATCAGGTCTCTAATGTTTAACAACTAGAATACTTGAAGTAAATGTAATGCAAATTCCCTAAGTAAGGTGAAATGAATACATATTTTAACAAAGCAGCTCACGGTTTAACATAGACCAGATCACACTCGGCAAGTGGAAGTGAAGATTACCAGCAATTTCCTGATTAGCTCATTTACGAAAGAGTCAACGTTTTGTTTGTTTTCTATATTTGTACAGTAGTAATCTACAAATGGTAAAAATTCCTCAGCCACCCTTTAACGTCTCACTAACACATCGCAGATTTTCGGCGCGACTTAAGGATGAGGAAAGGTTAGTACCGTGGCCTTGATTAAGGGACAGTCCCAGCGTTTGCCTGGTGCGACAACTGGAAACCACGGTAAACCCTCTGCAGGGCTGCCGACGGTGCGATTCGAACTCACCATCTCCCGAATGCAAGCTCACAGCTATGCGTTCCTAACCACGCGGTCGACTCGCTCTGTATGTTAAGTATTAACACACTAGCAGAGTTACATCGATTACAGAGGTAATTCGACTTTATGCAGAGTCGCGGAAAGACGAGCTTACTGTAGCCTTGAGTTTGATTCTTCCTGGGACGGTAAACTTAAAGAGTACCGAGTGAGTTGGCGCCACGGTACGCGTCATGTGGCTGAGCTTGCACACCATCCACATCCCTGAAGATATTTTTCTATGTTTTTCCTATCTTCTCACCAGGAAAATGACGGAGCTGTATCTTAATTAAGGTCACAGCTATTGTCTTTATTACTCTGACCGTTTCACATCCCAGCGTCGTCGACAAACTACCAGCGTTGATGCAGTGTTAAACCATCAGTAAAAAAAAAAGAAAATAACGAGTAACTTAAAAAAATATATTTCACTTTACCGTGTTAACATTGCAGTTGCATCTCATATAATCCGGGATACTTACCTGAAACAAGAACAGAAACAGTGTAAATGTACACATATACGAATCGGTTAAGTCAAATAGTCTAAGAAAAATATTCCACAGCTAACTGCATTCAGACAACATATAAAACCTTCACTTAAGTATGCCAGACATTAATTATATTTTTCTACATTCTGTGGTATTAAGATAATAATACCTGGAGAGGACGACCCATTCTAACTGGGGAATCTAATTTGGTGTTAGTCTTTGTATGATACTATTCTATAGACGTTCCTCACATTTTGGGTTGGATCAGGCTCTTTTGGGCTCACTGGAGTACACGGATCTTTTCCTCAGTGCCACTTTCTCCTGTAGGCTATATAGAGGACGATGGGGTACCCAGACATTTGGAAATTGGTCACGCATTGGCCCTATTTAAAATATCACTCGAAGTTACTAGGATTCGACCCTAGGGCACTCAAAGCGAGAGCCGAATATCTTATTATGATTGCCACATAAATGAATACTACCCTGGCCATTCATGCTATACAAAGGGCACTGGTTGCAATACGCAAAAACGGTTGGCTGGACACAACTGTTATAGTTAGAGATGAAAAGAGGGATGGAAACCGGTCTAGAAGACAGCAAGGAGCGACCATCACACCAGTTGTTACCAAGCAGTGGGATTGAAAGCAAGTTAAGATGTCAGTGTGGTCAAAAGGTGAATATCGCGCAATTATCCGCTACAAACTTGCTCGTGGATTAACTGTTGATCAGTGCCTGGAAGAAATGACCCCTGTGCTGGGGAAAGACTGTTCACATCGGACAACAATTTTCCGCGGTACAAAGAGTTCCAGAGGGGAAATTTTGTGGTTGAAGACGATCCTCGTTCTGGGTGACCGTCTGAATCAGTGACTGAGGAAAACATTGAAGCTGTGAGGAACATGTTGCAGCAAGAGAGACGGTTGACATATCGGCAAGTAGAAGAGACCATCCGCATCCCTGCACCAGCTATTCATTCAGTTCTACACGACCACCTCCATGTTAGAAAGGTTTGTTGCCTTTGGGTGCCCCATTCACTTTTAGAGGAACAAAGGACACATCGAGTGAAATGGTGCCCAAAAATGCTAAAACAGTTTGAAAATGGGACTTCGCGTAACGTCAATAGCATCTTTACAGGTGACAAAACTTGGCTTTATTATTACGATGTCCCAACAAAATCCCAGAACAAAGTGTGGCTGTTTGAAGACGAGGGTACATCTGTGACTGTGCGGAAGTCAAGGTCAGTGAAGAAAAGGATGTTTGCAGTATTCATCACTAAACGGGGTATCCTGACTTGGATTGTGCTAGAAACACAAAGGACAGTTACTGCGAAGTGGTACAGTGAGACTTGTCTGCCTCAGGTCATCCAGGCTCTCAAGCAGCTCCGTCCAAGGTAACGGCTCAACACTTGGCTCTTGTATCACAACAATGCTCCAGCACATCGTGCTAATGTAACAATGGATTTTCTTGCCAGATCAGGGTTGACTGTGCCGGATCACTCTCGATACAGTCCTGCTCTTGCCCCACGTGACTTCGCATTCTTAATGGAAAATTCTAAATTCCCATGTAGGGAATTAGATATTTTTCACCAACAGAGCATGTCAAAAACATATCAGATGTAAGTCTAGTGTCAGACGTAAGACGAAACGCTGGTTAGTAGAGCAAACGCCTGAAAAGCCTTACATCTGATATGTTTTTGACATGCTCTATTAGTGGAAAATATCTACGTAATTCCCTCCATGGGAATTTAGAATTTTCCATTCGGAATTGCTAGGCGGGCAATAATTCCCTTGTGGAGATTTATCTCCCGTATGCAGTTATCAGACTGTGCCTCATATATAGGCTTCTGATAAGCTCACCTGCATACACAAAATTCCACCATTTTTATTTTTATTATTATTATTATTATTATTATTATTATTATTATTATTATTATTATTATTATCAACTTCTATATATTTTATTCTTTTTATACTTATTTTCACAAACAGGCCAGGTGAGGAGCGCGGCATAGCGCACCGGTACTGGCACCGCACTAGGCACCCCCTCGGGGGTGTCCAAACAGACATATGGTTACCTGCATACACCCAGCGTCAGTGGGTAGGGTCTGACACATCCCACTCTGACGAGTCTAGTGTCAGACCTAAGGCAAAACGCTGGTTAGTAGAGCAAACGCCTGAAAAGCCTTCGCATTCTTCTCAGAAATGAAGCTGAAGCTAAAAGGGCGGCATTTTGCATCCGACGAGGAGCTTCTGGCAGCATGGGATCAAGAGTGTGAAAATGTAACCCAAGAAAAGTGGCAGAGTTGGTTCAATGACTGGTTTCGACGTACGGAGAAGTGTATTGGGTGTGGTGGACAATATTTTGAAAAAGTCTAAAGCGTTCACTCACATTGCAAAACTTTCCTAGTGCTCTTTGTACAGTTGGCTGTCAAATTTCTACGTCAATGTTTGTGGTGGTGATAGTAATAATTGTTCTTTAAAGAGGAGAACAGTGCAATAATAATCCCTTCTTAGTTTCTATCGTAAAATAAGATGAAGAGGTTCGAACCCGCGAAGAGCACCGCCATCAGATAAAAAAGGAAATGGGCACGAACGGTGGAGAAATGATTCGGTCAAGGTGCAGTCAAGCTAATGAAATCAGCTCGCAGTTGCCATCATCATTATTCCGAAAGAAGAAAGTTAGCTCCCGTACAAAACTATCTTTACATCGGTCTGTATTCAGACCAACTTTGTTTTACGGGAGTGAAATCTGGGTGGACTCAGGATATCTTATTCATACGTTAGATGTAACAGACATGAAAGTAGCAAGAATGATTGCTGGTATGAACAGGTGGGAAAAATGGCAGGAGGGTACTCGGCATGAAGAGATAAAGGTCAAGTTAGGAATTAACTCGATGGATGATGTTGAGCCGATAAATCAGCTTCGGTGGTGAGGTCATGTGAGGCGAATGGAGGACGACAGGTTACCTAGAAGACTAATGGTCTCTGTTATGTGGGGTAAGAGAAGTACAGGGAGACCAAGACGACGATGGTTAGACTCAGTTTCTAACGATTTAAAGATACGAGGTATAGAACTAAAACGAGGCCACACACAGAGGATTGTGGCGGCAGTTAGTAAATTCACAGAAGTCTGCAGACTGAACGCTGAAAGGCATTACAGCCTATACCTCATAAACCGAACCGAACACCATCAACATCGGAAAATACGAGTATCGAGAGTTCACTTTTCTCCGAAGATGTCAATATACATTCGTTAGTGAAACGTTAATAAACAATAAATGTTCGATACGACTTAAAAACCCGAAACCCCACCTACAGAACATACACAGTGTCAGGACTTCTACAGAGTATTTGATGGTTAACAATTACCAGACACCGTCCAGTCTGTTATTGACAATTTCGTGTTCAGTGCATTCGCTCCTCTTGCACAAGATAGATTCTCAACAGTTCTCACGCAGAGGCATGTTTTTTTCACATTAACGATAAACGCGACAAAAAATATTTTAAGTAATTTTGAGGTATCTTTACGAATTATATGGTTATAGTTAAGAAGTTAGTTATTTTGCTTTTGAGAATTAAAGCGAATTACACCGATAAGGTCAATTTAAAGCGAAGTTTACTTACTTTGCTGTAAGTGTGAAATGGCAGAGAAATTAATAGAAAGTAACCAGCTGGAAATTGTATACAGAAGTTACACGTGAGAAGTTAAGCTGAAGAGAGAATTAAAATAAATCAATTCGAGAGAAATACCGGTTTGTTTTAATATTCTAGCAAATCCCTTAATGTCATGACTATATAGGGAGAAAAAGATAGGGTGGGGTCCTTTCTAAGTAACCTGGCACACAAATTGTTCACGGTATGCCCTTGGTCTCCTGTCAAGTGAAGTGTTTAGCATGTTGTCCTTCTCATAGATTTCAGGCGTCACCTCACACCACAGAAGCTGAAATTCTCGGAAATACTTAATGGCATCAATTACTAGACGTACTCTCGTATTTTGATTTTGTTCCATTAACTGTGTAAACGAAGGGTTCGTGGATTTATAACGACATTATGGTTCAAATGAAATAAATAAAGTAATCATAGAATTAATTGCAAAGATGGGGTGAACGACAACTCTCATGGTGCTATGTTATCTTTCACAGAGTAAAGAATACGATAGCGTAATCATTATTACGGAATTTATTATTTAATCTTAATTAAGACTATAATAAAGGAATAGAGAATTATCATCAGAAATGATGCTGTTTATATATCGGACTTTCACATACAAAAATCACAGAACAAAATTAATAATCTTAGAAAACTATTAAAGCGAAATTCAAGCCACGGGGTAAGATTTCGCGAAATAACACGAAAAACTGTTTCCCTTTCGTGAAATCGTGCATAAATTTAAGCGGAAAATTCAAGCCTCTATCAATGAGTTATCAATTCTAAAATACTGGTTCCCAAGTATTCTAGTGTTCTACGGGACAGTGCTGAGTGATTTCCCACCGTCCAGTCTGTTATTGACAATTTCGTGTTCAGTGCAGTCGCTCCTCTTGCACAAGATAGATTCTCAACATTTCTCACGTGTATGAGACCCGTATATCCTAGAGCAGGGATGGCGAACCTATGACACGCGTGCCACTAGGTGACACATGAACACGACTTCTGTGGCACGTCACACAAAATACTGACATATATTATTTTAAACATACGATAAGTCGCTCGAAAATCTTGTAACATAGCACACTTCAACATTAGGCTTTAATAAAGAGCTAGGCCTCTCAAACGCCCAAAATCTCACGCGTGCAAACTTAGGCGCAGAGGTCCTGTGCACTGTGCATTGGTCCCACTCGGCTCGGCTCAGACCAGACCAGCGCGTCGTCTCGGGGTGACTCGGCTAATCTCGGCTCAACTCGGCTCGGATTTGGAGCGCTACGGAGCAAGTGAGGAAGAAGGAGACAAGTGGAGCGAGCGAGACATACGTGGGGAAAGAGAGAGACAGCGCTATTGCTCCAAATCAAGGAGTGGGGATCTGCACTCTGGTCAACCAAGCGAAGTCGTCTTTTGCACCGTGCACAGCGCAATGCACCGGTGCATGCACCCTGAGATGCCCTGATAGAGAGGTATGTCACAATTATTTCTTTGCCCATATTGTTTTACATATTTTAATACGTTAAAAAAATATACCTTATTCTTAAAATGTTTTGCAGAATAAAACCATGAAACGTTCAGTCGAATCGATTTATACGTAATGCTTCACTTCTAAGACACTTCTAAGATGCTTTTTTTACAAGTTGCTTTAAGTCGCACCCACACAGATAGGTCCTATGGCGACGATGGGACAGGAAGGGGCTAGGAGTGGGAAGGAAGCGGCCGTGGCCTTAGTTAAGGTACAGCCCCAGCATTTGCCTGGTGTGAAAATGGGAGACCACGGAAAACCATCTTCAGGGCTGCCAACAGCGGGGTTCGAACCCACTATCTCCCGAATACTGGATACTGGTCGCACTTAAGCGACTGCTGCTATCGAGCTCGGTATACGTAATGCAATCTAATACTAAAACAAGTCAAATGAGGGGGTTTCCTGATGATTTGAAAGGAAAATAATCGATAGTACACTAGACAGTAAAAAATGTACTGTATAAAAATCTTAATTGACACGGTAGTCGGAAAAGGTTTGCCATCGCTGTCCCTAGGAGTCGAATCCAGAGTCAGCCATGAATGTGCTGAGGTGCTCACTACGAATGCCGTTAGAATTAAGCCATTAGTCTCTTTAAAAGTATACGGTGGTTTCCGTAATTACCCTTGCCCCTGTCAATAAGGAAAAGTCTACTCGGAACAACGCGGACGTTACTAACAGGTATAAGAAACGGTTTCAGCTTGCGTAAACAGAACATAATAGCCTTCCACCGTAGTGTCAATAACACCCAGCAAGTAGCAGTTAAGTAAACTTTTTGTGAAGGAACATGATAGCAGGCTCCGTGTCACCAGAGAGTTCTATTATTCTGTTCCATTGCCTTGGGGCGTTTAAAGCTATAACACACTCCGTAAGAAACGAGGCGTAAATTGAACGTAGGGATATGCTTAAATTGTTAGAATAGCAAACTGACAGAGGGGATGCCTAGTCAAGACGGTATAAAAGAGCGTTCGGTTTACCCAGAAGGACGTGCGTTCAAATTCCCGTCAGAAAGTCGAAAAAATTGTCTGTCTGTCTGTCAGGTCAACAGCCCAGAGGCTGGTTGGATCCTCAAATAGCACCACCAAAGGTTATGCGGTTATAAGGAAACCCCCAAAACCAATGGCAGCACCAACATGAGGCGTACTAGGCAAGATGAGGAGTGAGGTAGTTTGCCATTGCTTTCCTCACTGGGTCAGAAAGTACTATTGCAGCACGACTGACCCTGTGAGCAGCACCTTTCATAACACTCAGATGCACTAGTTGTGCTCTGAATGTCATTACTCAGCACTACCCATACCCCAGCAGCTTCCATATTGTCACAGCCATGGATGTTGACTGGGATTTCAGTGGAAGCCACACTTTACTCTGGCCTGTGCCAAGAGATGGATGAAAAAGTGCTGTATCCATCAAGAAATGACAGCAGGCAGTCGAAAAAATTAAGAAACGATATTTCCACTTCTGGAGTGGTATATGGAACTCAGCCTACACCAAAACTGAGTACCAGGTTACTTCTTGGTTATATATGGTGGAAGCTTGACCTCCTTCTCCTCCAAGGGCCTACGAAGATGACTTGCTTTGCCAAATTTACACCGGCAGCTGGCAAGATACGTATTGTCCATGAGAGTCCACAACACTTTTGTCTTTTGAACGACAATGACGAAGGCAAGAGTCCGATGAAAGAGATCGAACAAAAGAAGAAATTCAGAGAAGAAATGTTCGCCAGTTTCTACAACACTGTGACAGCAACTCGGAAGAGACCTGCTCCATGGCCAAATGGTTAGCGTGCTGGCCGGGTTGTGGATTTTAACTTTCAATGGTTTCCGCTGGCTCGGGGGCTGGGTGTGTGTGCCGTCCTCAGCATTAGAATTCTTCATAGGTAGGGCCCCATTCTCACAGATACGCTGGTCACCTATAGGCGTCAGCTAGAAATAATTGCACCAGACCTCTCCAGAGACCATACGCCATTAATAATCTCGGACGAGATTGTAGTTCTAGAATTGGTCTCTTCAGCCATTTGAGAACTCAAAACTGGCAACACTGATGCACTCGGAAGATAATCCTTAATACTCGCCAGCCAGTGAGTGGCCAAGACACTGATGATGACGAAATCGTTAAGAGAGTGGTAAACACTGTTCATCCAATTAAACGTGAGGACATTTTAACTTTTGCAATCGACCTCGTGTGTTGATCTACAGTCAGTTTAAGTGATAGATCCTAGTCAGGCAGCCATCTCTCCGACTGACATGAAATATCACGAAAAATTGTGGTGACCTCACCTGTCACAGATCCTATTATTGTCGTGACACCGGTTTTATATAACTACCCATTTTCGAACAACTTTCTGCTGCTTACCAGAGACAGGTGATTCTGTCTTGGTGAAAATTGCTTCTCTAACAGGTTGCAAGACATATCCTGTTTAATTGTCCGAATATCTGGAAGTAGCTCATAGAAAGTACCATGACATTCACATCATTAACCAGCCTTTACGTTAACATTTCTCAGATATTTCATCGGCATCACCCTCTTTATGCACAACGAAATTCACGAAATTACAAGCATATTTATAACTTTAGAAAAGGTTTTCTTTATATTTACGATAAATTCGGAAAAATCTGCAAAAAATCTCGAACCTGGACAAAAATACAGTGGTGTCTTTTGAGGATGTATAAATAAAGAAACATGGCAAAGAAACAAACACCTCACAGAGATCCAGTCACGTCTGACATTGCTTCCATTGCTTATGACACTCAGCGTAGGTCTGTGGTCAATGTTGGGTTTATACAGACCATGAACAGCACAAGTTATATTTTTAGTAGTGATGTGTACAGATTAATACTGCAGTTATTCTTTAAGGACAATCTCAGTTCACTAATGACTTTACTCTTCCCCAGAGGTAAACAACTAATAATTCTTTAGTGGCAATCACGGGACCCAGACCTAGAATGGCACTGGTTCCACACGATTAATTCAATCCTGCTGATTTCCCCACTTTCATTTGTTTGACAGCTGTTTTAACATCTTCCATTGCGATTTAACTCTCAGATTCTGTCTCTTCACACTCTATCTCTATCATCTCTTCTACACCTCTCCTCACATTCAGGAGTTCATCAAAGTAATCCTTCCATACTTTGCCATTCCCCCTTTCCTTGTGCTTGTTTTTATTTATTTATTTGATATTCTGATTAATCATCCTCCCTCTTCAGTTAAGTCTATGTCTTACAGTTTCGTTGATGTGCCGTTAGAACGGTCCTCAGCGAACTTTTTATGTCACGCCACCCATCTGGAGCATAACATTTCTTGCACCCCTCTTTATCCTTCCTTTCTTAAAATTGTAAGACCAGAATCATAACTATATTGTAAAATAAATCGAAGAGAAAATTGCAAACTGAAATATGTAATCTAGAAAATACTAAATATGAATCGAAAATTGTAAAACCATGTAATAGCAAATTATATAATTAGAAAAATCAATAAAGCACTTAACCAAGAGGCTGAAACCCCCACCCAGCTCCTTCCCCGATTCAAACCTCCCCACCCACCTACTAACTCCCTCAAATATTCAAACCCGCAGAATCTCCTGGCCAGAGAGGAGGCTTTACGTTCTAGTTGGCCCGCCCCTCCCCTTCGGAGAGGGGAAAGAAAACCTTTCCTAGGTCCTAGGTCTCTCCCTTCCTCCCTCCCACTACTCATTACTGTAAATCCGGTTCATAATAATAATAATAATAATAATAATAATAATAATAATAATAATCTGTGACAATTAATGATGCTAGTTAAACATTTAAATCAAATTAAATTGTAATAATAAATTCATAATCAATACGTTTAAAACAGCTTAAAAAGTGAATATGTCTGATCATAAAATAAAATAAAGCACAAATCGAAGGAAAAGAGGAAATTAAGAAATTTCACTGACGGTATACTAAAACTAAACAGTATCCTTAAAGAACAGGAAATTTTAATAGACTTGTGGAAAATTATCCTGTATTAAAATTACTTAAAGATGGCAGTGAAGCTTTAATATTAGACTACAACTATTGTAACTTGGAAATATTGTTGGTTGCATGTACAGTAATTTGGGGATGAACAAAATGTTCATTTCATTTCAGAAATGTTGTCACTAGTTAGTTCCTCACTAACCAACATCTGCGTTTAGTTCAGTTAAAATATGTTTAATTGTTGAAAGCGAAAGTAGTATGAATGTCAATGTTACAGATGAATTAACAGCACTCACCCTTGCTCTGAATCCCTTTTTAGTCCCAGTAAATATCTCTAAATATACACATACCAACGCAATTTGTGAAAAGGAATTCACAAGAGAGAAATTATCTTCTCCTGTAGTCGTCCCTTTTACAGCTTCATAAAAAATAAATAACTCATGGATACAATGTTCATGACAATAGCGAATAAATGCAAGAAGAACCATGCTTTCATCAATTTGCATGGTAAATTTTGGACTATCATGAAGACGTGTTAATAATGGTATTTTTATACCAGAGGATAATGCATCAATGTGCTGAGTCACTGTGTCTCCTGGCAGCGTTCACACTCTCGCCATACTTTTCTCCATGCATGATCGTACACATCCTGACGGTTGCAGGAAGAAGTAATTTCCCGCCAATAATTGCGGAGTCATAGATTTTGTAATAAAGTAAGATGCCTCTAAGGATGCTCTTAGCGCTTTCTTAAGAACTGCAGCATGCTTTTCTAGAAAATTGACATTTACTTTCAATTGTTGCTAGTGACTTAAAGAAGTCGATAGGTTTACGCACGTGCTCCGAAAGTTTTGTCTGGGAGTGTCCAGTAAATTTTACAGGTTTCAAACTATCGTTGGTTAAAACATCCAAGCAAAGAACACACTGTAGCTGTTTCTGGTTATTCAAAAGAATGTTTGTGAAACCTAATCTTGATATTTGAGCACTTCTATTATTGTCGAATAATTAACCTTACTGGTGGGAGCTGGAGCAGATGTGGAAGGTGAATTTACAACTTATATCTAAATTCGCATCCTATTCTTATACAGTATTTTCGTGGGATAACAGACACTAGACGAAACCCTTTCACGGAATTGCTTTTTACCGCTGTGAATCAGTCACTTACCGTCCGACTCCTTGCCTGAATGGTCAGCACTGACGCCTTCGGTTCAGAGGCTCCCGGGTTCGATTCCCGGCCGGGTCAGGGATTTTAATCGTGTTTGATTCATTCTTCTGGCTCGGGGACTGGGTTTGTCCGAACAACCTCCTCCTCCTCATATTCACATAACACACCACACTACCAACCACCACATGAGCACATAACAGTGATTACATCCCTTCATAAAGGGTTGGAGTCAGGAAGGGCATCCGGCCGTAAAACAGGGACAAATCCACATGTGCTACACAATTCGCACCTGCGACCCCACAGGTGTGGGAAAAGCGGTAGAAGGAGCAGAATCAGTCGCATCCATATTTAGGACGATACATTTACCACTCAATTAGGCTAATTATCCTCCTCAGAACGTTCAGAAATTAATCTGTACAGCACAGTATACTGTTCACTCATGGTCTTTGCTCTGACTGAGAACGACTTTCAGGCTGAGAAAGCGTAGTGAGGCAGTGGCTGTAGCACTGTCAACTGGCTTATTGTCATTAAGATACAATGGGTGAAGTTCGCGCCATGCGTGGTAGGTTCAGATCTAAAACAGGGGCGGCTTTTCAGGTGAAGTAGGTGAAATGCCACTTCATCACTTATTTTTACCATAATGAATTACTTAAATTTATTTTTCTTATGACATTTGTTGGTTTTACGGGAAGAAAATGTTTTATTGTACGGCGTTTGGAGCACCAAGAGCTCGCATCACTTAATGAGAACCAGGGAAACTCACGAAAGCGCCGGCTGTCGGCCACAGTACGGCGCGTGAGACTGAGTGAAGGCGAGAGATTCCGCAGCTGCCTCTACCTCCCAAGTGCTCCTTCCTAGCGCTTGGCCTTGGCGATTGCCATGACAACCGTAACGTCACCCGCGTACTTTCCACATAGCAGAATGTGCAAGTGAAGTTGTCGGAGGATCGGAATGTTTCGTCTTCCGTGCGTCATCCTGTGTGAAGTACGAGTACTTACGCATCGTGCTTCATTCGTAGTGTTGTGCTGTTTTATTTAAACATGTATTCTATTTATGACATAGTGTGTATTTTATTATAAACACCATTTTCACGTTGGAGAAACGAAGATCAGAATGAAGTTCTACGTTTGATCGCCCTACTGAATCACTGCAGATTTGTGCTACAAAAGAAGTGAAACATTCCGGTAAATCTTACAATCTTAGTTTCAAACGATCGTGGTTTAAGGAATTTCCATGGTTGTGCTCCTCTTCAGCTCTATAGAAGTTGTTTTGTTGGGTCTGCTTGACTTTTATCAATAAAAATAACGTTTGGAATAAAGAAGGATTTTCAGCTCTTTTGAACATAACACGTTCTTCACATAAGCACTCAGACTCTGCAGAACATATAATATGGCAGCTAGATTTGAAGACATTGGAAACAAACCAAAATACGATCTCTGATGTCCTGAAGGAAAATGCCAGACTGTATATTGTAACTGTACAGTGCAATAAAAATGTACATTTAAATAGGCTTTTTCTTCAGTTGGTAATTGATGCAGTGCTCTATTTAAGTAAGCAAGAACTAGCTTTTCGTGGTCATGACGAAACATTAAATTCAATAAGTCGTGGTCACGTGCTGGACACTCCGCCAGTCACAAGTACGAGGTACGAGTACAAAACAACCAAAAACAACACGTAATTCCTAAATCTTGTCCGCCTCTGTGGTGTAGTGGTTAGTGTGATTAGCTGCCACCCCGGAGGCCCGGGTTCGATTCCCGACTCTACCACGGAATTTGAAAAGTGGTACGGGGGCTGAAACGGGGTCCAGTCAGCCTCGGGAGGTCAACTGAGTAGAAGTGGGCTCGATTTCCACCTCAGCCATCCTGGAAGTGGTTTTCCGTGGTTTCCCACTTCTCCTCCAGACAAATGCCGGGATGGTACCTAACTTAAGGGCACGGCCGATTCCTTCCCTCGTCCTTGCCTATCAATTCCCATCCCTGTTCAGCATAGTAGGTGAAGCCGCCTGGGCGAGGTACTGGTCATTCTCCCCAGTTGTATCCCCGACCCAATGTCTCACGCTCCAGGACACTTCCCTTGGGGCGGTAGAGGCGGGATCCCTCGCTGAGTCCGAGGGAAAAACCAACCGTGGAGGGTAAGCAAATAAAGAAGTTCCTAAATCTGTCGCTCGAAACCGAACGGGTTATAGCTTTTCACCATACTTTACAGCCACGAGCCGCCACTGATCTAAAAGGGTGTTGGGGCAGTTGCTGTAACTGAAGACATGTGACGGCACTTAATATCCAAACTCGTGCTGTTAGGGTCTGTCAGCTTTTCTGGCCATTACTTGTCAAATTGTAAGTAATGCAATGTGCTTCCGTGAAAAGTATATTGGTTTTAAATAGGAGCTGAAGATCTTGCCTGGTTTATTGTACTGAGAATCTGAGGATAGCAATACTTGTTCAAAAATGAGAAGAAGTTTGTATCGTCATATGACTTTCCTATTTTTGACGTGCCCCCTAGATTACTCTCCGTGCCTCCCACTTTGCGGACGACTGCGTTAGAACCACCACCACAACTGTGGCGTCTTCTGTTTGCAAGGCTTTTATCTATAATTTTAAAAATACAACTTCATCTTCTCTGTTTCCGTATGTCCTTTATGGCTGAGGCAATGCTTTTCTTTAGTAACCTACCCACCAATTTGTACATGTAATTAAACTTAGCGTTTACACCATTACAAACATCCTCCTGTAATTGCATTCATCTGTTCCCACCAAAACACTGTTCTTACTACCACTTTTTTCTTGTAGTTTATAAATGCTATATCTGGACTCTCACTTAGTCTTTGTTTCCGCACGAAAGGTCCGTCTGAAACGGGGAGGTGTACGGGTAATTGTTACATAAAGTACTAAAATTGTTCAGTCGAAAGAAACTGCGTTGATGGGGTGAAAGTTCCTTTTGGGGATCATTGTAAGTATCTAGGTGTTAATATAAGGAAAGATCTTCATTGGGGTAATCACATAAATGGGATTGTAAATAAAGGGTACAGATCTCTGCACATGGTTATGAGGGTGTTTAGGGGTTGTAGTAAGGATGTAAAGGAGAGGGCATATAAGTCTCTGGTATGACCCCAACTAGAGTATGGTTCCAGTGTATGGGACCCTCACCAGGATTACCTGATTCAAGAACTGGAAAAATTCCTAAGAAAAGCAGCTCGATTTGTTCTGGGCGATTTCCGACAAAAGAGTAGCGTTACAAAAATGTTGCAAAGTTTGGGTTGGGAAGAATTGAGAGAAAGAAGAAGAGCTGCTCGACTAAGTGGTATGTTCCGGGCTGTCAGCGGAGAGATGGCCTGGAATGACATTAGTAGACGAATAAGTTTGAATGGCGTTTATAAAAGTAGGAAAGATCACAATATGAAGATAAAGTTGGAATTCAAGAGGACAAACTGGGGCAAATATTCATTTATAGGAAGGGGAGTTAGGGATTGGAATAACTTACCAAGAGAGATGTTCAATAAATTTCCAATTTCTTTGAAATCATTTAGGAAAAGGCTAGGAAAACAACAAATAGGGAATCTGCCACCTGGGCGACTGCCCTAAATGCAGATCAGTATTGATTGATTGATTGATTGAACCGCGACCTTTCTGCCTCAGTTTCCATTGATCTTAGAGAAGTAAGACAATATACAATACACATATTCTGATTTAAACAACCTTACATGCCACATGCCGGCCCCGTGGTTTAGGGGTAGTGTGCTTGCCTCTTACCCGGAGGCCCCGGGTTCGATTCCCGGCTAGGTCAGGGATTTTTACCTGGACTTGAGGGCTGGTTCGAGGTCCACTCAGCCTACGTAATTAGAATTGAGGAGCTATCTAACGGTGAGATAGCGGCCCCGGTCTAGAAAGCCAAGAATAACGGCCGAGAGGATTCGTTGTGCTGACCACACAACACCTCGTAATCTGCAGGCCTTCGGGCTGAGCAGCGGTCGCTTGGTAGGCCAAGGCCCTTCAAGGGGTTTGGTTTGGTTTTACATGCCACATTCGTCATCCGGGATCGAACCCACTATTTTGAGAATTGAAGAAAAACCATCTGCGCCACCGATAGCGGTGGAACTGAGGAAGTTGCCTCAAGACATTTTCTTGGAGTTGGCGCAAGGAAATTTAAGGGTCACAGAATTCAAATCTCGCATCTCCGAAAGACGATCTTTCCTCGTCGGCTACAAATTTGACTGTGTTAAATGAAAATTTGTAGCAAGCAAATAGTCCTTGAAGAATATATTTCTAGAGAATCAAAGATTTTACGTTTTCATCCGGACACGTGCTATAAAATGTTCTGGAGGGCTACTTATGTGCTTCAAATAACCGTGGGTGTTGAAATATCAGAGAGAACGTTTGTCACTAGATTTTAGGATACTGACATTTTGTTTTGACAAGTCCCAGAAGTATTTTGTTGGGAAATGTAGAAGCATGTGTAGGTCACAGAGAGCAATTAAGTCCCAGGCATACGACGGACATTTGATAACAAGAGACGGTAAACCGGAGCTATAAATTGTGTGTGTGGTCCAGACAGGTCTTATTTTAAGGTGATTCTTGTTACAGCGGTCAGGACAACATTCCACAACGTAAATCTTGTGTCGGTAATCAACGACGGTACTGTACAAGGATTTACGACGGCGGAGAAGATCCATCTCGGTAAGAAAGCAGGAACGAGGCCAGTAGAATGATCAGATCCGGTTCAGTGCACAAACATGTACAAGTTTAACCTTCAGTGGACACTCGGTCATTGTAAATAAAATAACTTCTTCTAATGAGTCGTAGGCAACCTCGAAGAGCGTCATTGTTTAGCAACATAAACCTGGGGACGTGATAGCCAAGTGAGTCACTGGCTTCTCACTACAGTGACCGAGGTTCGAATCCCGACCGCCGGTTTCGGGATTTTTAAATGAAAAGTTACATCATTGTAGTTCGGATTCCATGTAAATCTGGAAGTCCCATGGTTGTCAGCACTTTATCAACAGTTTAGTAAAACTGCAAGCTTGTAGAAAACATGTGAAGACGTATATCTGTATGTTTGTATGTATGTATTCATGTTTTATTTAATTTTCTATCACATTATCTGTAATTGGGACACCCTGTAGATGATGAATAAATATATTCTGTTAAATATGTTAATAATAATAATAATAATAATAATAATAATAATAATAATAATAATAATAATATGTTTCTTCTCTTACAAGCCACGTGGATCAGTTTTACATCTGCACCAAATATAACCCACTCCCTAATTGTTATTTACCACGTTCAAGGTTACGGGATCCAATCCCAGTGAATTAGATTCTTAAAGAGTTCTTATATACCAGAGACGTGAGGCAGTAGTTTTACGACACGTTATTTTCAGGTCAATATTCTAATACTTCCAACGTTTCTTAGGACCACTGGTAATGGAAGAGGTGTTAGAAATATGGCTAAATAATAATAAAAAAGATACCGGGCGAGTTGGCCGTGCGCGTAGAGGCGCGCGGCTGTGAGCTTGCATCCGGGAGATAGTAGGTTCGAATCCCACTATCGGCAGCCCTGAAGATGGTTTTCCGTGGTTTCCCATTTTCACACCAGGCAAATGCTGGGGCTGTACCTTAATTAAGGCCACGGCCGCTTCCTTCCAACTCCTAGGCCTTTCCTATCCCATCGTCGCCATAAGACCTATCTGTGTCGGTGCGACGTAAAGCCCCTAGCAAAAAAAAAAATAAAAAAAGATCTTGTACAATAAAACTAGTGACTATAAGCCATGGAGCCTACAATTTTACGTGAAATCTAAACTGTAAAAATTTCCATTTCGAAAATCTCGGAAGGGTTAATTCGTTAATTGTGATTTGAACTCTAATTATTCCTTATGAGAAATCATTGACATAGAGAGAAAACGAAATAGTTTAGTCTGATAATTTTTAAATATCAAACTGTTCTGGAACGTATCTGAGAAGTGTATGAAGATGGCTGCATTCTTTCTTTATAAATGATTATAAAATTGGCAATACGTTTTTTCTCTCTTGTAACTGATTCATATTAGGAGCTTGGGGCCAACGTGTCTGTAATGAAATAGAGTTCAAACTTGTATTTGTCGAGTATCAAGTGTTACCTAGCCTGCTCTACAGTAATGTGGGAAGAGTTGCTTAAACTCTCGGGGTTCCAATGGACCGTACCTCTACTGTGTACACAAATCTCATTGTAGAACCGTAGGGAGGGCTAGAAGACATGTCCAGTAAATTTGCATGCTACCGTTGTTTGTATTAGAGACCTTTATCCAATTATTTGCAGTCGGCACTAGATATGAATTTGGCCCAGTTTGACGGCCGAAGTCCCTTCCTGACGCCGAGCCTATAATGTAGGGAGGTATTTACTATGGCGGGCCTGTTGTGATTGGTAGTGTGGAGTGTTGTATGTAGATGAAGAGAAGTGTATTGCGACAAACACAAGCACCCAGTAACCAAGCCGTAAGAATTAACCAGACGTGGATAAAATTCCCGGTCCGACCAGGAATCGAATCCGGGAGCCTCTGAACTGAAGACCTATGCTGACTATTCAGCCAAGTAACCGGAGAGTTGCATGCTATTCTATGGATGCGTAAAAATCGAGTACAGTAATGATAACATTAAGAATGAGGGAAGCCTGGCGAAGATGGGGCGATATGGTCGGTATAATTTACGGACAGAATAATTGGAACAGTACCTTGACCACAATTCTCTTTGTTTTAATTTTGTTCTTATTTTTACTTGCAGATGTATTGGTGTGTTAAAAGATACTGCATAGGGCCTATTGCCTGTGCACTTTCAAATAAATTAATAAATGAATAAATTAAATACATAAATAAATCTCTATATATAAAACAATGTCTGTCCGTCTGCTCTTTATACAAATCCATCCTGTTCCACCAATCTGAATCACATTTTGTATACTTACCTTTTAGAACCCTGCGGGTAACTCCATCCACACGAAATTTTAACAACCCTCTCCTTTCCCTTGTCCTTTGGCACATTAACATACGCTATAATATAAGCAAAATATCAAATTTGTCGGTAGGGCGTCAGGAAGGGACAAGGATGAGACAAAGCTCATTTGAAGCCTCACGACGCGAAGAACAAAACTCGTTAAGACCCCACGGGCCCAGAAAACGATGTTTTAAGGGACTAAAGCCAACTGCTCTACGAATCTGATGAAAAAAGACCAGCCGTAACCATGGCAACGTCAGCTCAAGGTTTCTGCGGTAGAATACAGGCCCAGTGTTCGAAGTAGGCACGTGCGTAAATGTAGGCAAGGTCAAGGAGAGATTTTGGTACATTTTTGACTGTCTGAAATAAAGCACTGTGGGGGTAAGCCACCCCCCCCCCCCATTTTTAGAACTTGTTTTACGTCGCACCGACACAGATAGGTCTTACAGCAACGGTAGGAGAGGAAAGGGCTAGGAATGGGAAGCAAGCGGCCGTGGCCTTAATTAAGGTACAGCCCCAGCATTTTCCTGGTGTGAAAATGGGAAACCACGCAAAACAATCCGTACTGCCAGCTCGCCCGGTAAGCCATCCCTACGGGTGGAGGTTGGGAGGGGATGGCATAAAAAAGTAATCGAAAATAGGGTCTAATCCATAGGTTTCGGGGTCGCTGAGATTAACAGCGACACTCCGCATGTTGTTTAAATCCAAGTTCGAACCCCATCGGCATGGGGGTTGAGAAGGGGTGAAAATTAAAATATCCAAAATAACCGAGAATTCGGAGAATGTGTGTATGTTCCAGCATAGCTCTCAACCAAACATAGTAGACGTATGGCTTACTATCTGAAAAAATGACTGTGGGATCAGAACTCGCCTAACACCGTAACATTCTGGATGCTGTTTAAATCATAGTCAGGCCCAGTCGGAATGGAGGCTGAGTAAGGGTGAAAAAGAATGTCCAAAATGGCCGAGATTATAGCCTATGCAGTATGTAGCCTACCAACGAAGAATGCAGAAAGAAAAGAGTGAAAGTAACGAAAGCTTTAAAAATACAGGAAGGTAGGGGGTCTTGAAACAAGAATTGCATTCTGTAGCAAAAGGAAAGAGTATAGAGAACTATTAGTAAATACAAAGTATTCATGGCAGAAGAAACAAGCTGAAAATCTAAACAGAGATTCCGAAAGAAAGGGCAGTAAGAAAGTGTGGATAGAATAAACCAAGTCTGTAGAGATAGAAAAGGTACAACACAGGGAAATATAAGTAATGGGAAATGGAGCAAGCAATTCAGACGGCTATTACTTGGGGAGGATAGTTGGAAACCTAACATAGAAAAACTGGGATTTCGAGAGGTTTAGAGTGGACGCTGCCTACCTTATATCAGGAAATTTCTATTAATGAAGTAAAAGATTTAATAGAGAAAGGACAAAAAGGTAAAGCTGGAGAAATTTCAGGTGTTAATAATGAATTCTGAAAAAATGTAAGTAAAAACAACTTTTCCTCGAAAGTATAGTAAAAGTATTTAATAAGATATTTGAAGGAGCGAGAGTACCAAAATCATGGCACTGATGTGTATTGTGACACTCTGGATGCCGTTTAAGTACCAGTTCAGCTGCATAGACACGGAGAAAAGTGGTGATGAAAAAATATCCAAACTGACCGAGATTAGTTTAATTAACTAGAAACGAAATAATACAGTATATAATTAAACTTGAAATTAAACACATAAAAATAACTTTTAAACTAAAGAATAATTCTTGAAATATCAGTTAATGTCACAGTTAAGAAATCTACAAAAATTCGCTTAATAAATAAATAAATAAATAAACAAATAAATAAATAAATAAATAAATAAATAAATAAATAAAATGTCCGGCCAATTATTGGAGAATTATGTGTTATTAGAGATTCCTATTTCATTAAAACTGAAGATAAGGTCACTTTACAGATTTTCAAGCTAGACCGTGAAAGCTGCCATCAATGAATCCAATCCAATCCAATCCTATAACGAACTAACCAGCTAAATAAATCAATTAATCAATTAACCAACCAATCCTCCTTATTTCGGTTACGTAATCATTTCCGTACCATCAAATCAATTCGCTGATCCAACGCTATGAATATGACACATGAGTCTTGATATGCCGGCTTCATTTCGAACTCTCAGTCGAGATTGTCACCCAACAATGACCTCAATTAGTCACATTCCATAGCTCAGTACATCCTGCTCCTCAGCCAAGCCTCAGGAAGGCACATCAACCTAAATTAAAAATGTATTGCCTAACTCCGTTGTTTGGACTGATCTACTAATTCTAACTGGAATTTTGTGTGTCAACTTGTTCCTTACTTCGGTAAGAGCCTACTTCTTCCACTATGTTCTCTAAGGAGCACTGAAACAATAAAAATCATTTTTAAATCATCCTCCTACAAAATAAATTTCATCATTACATTGCTGTATCATTTGATAAGAACCTCGTTCCGAAAGAATGATTTCTATATTCACAAGGCTCTTCTTCTTTAGTCGTTAAGCTATCCCTGCTGCGTGTACGCCTTTTCATTTCGTTTCCACATATTCTAGTTTTGACCCGCCTGGTATCAGTGTTTCAGTCTTTTTCTTGATGCCATAAACCGACATTCTCTGGGTTCTCGTAACGTTCCTTCTATGTTCCTTATGACCCGCAGTGGATAATCTGTTGGGTTCCTGTTATACATAAACGCAAAGCAGAAAAAGCAAATTCATCTCAGTACAGGCCATAAAGACACTTGGAGGGGTGGAAGGTGGTTTCAATTATCCGTAACCTCGGCACTTGATGGGATAGAGTGGTCAGCTCTACGCCCGGCAGCCTTTCCCCCAAGGAATTAATCTGGTACTCATTTTTGGTGAAGGCTGAGTCAATCTCAGGACCATAAGCACTTCCGGAAGTGGAAATCTCGTTTTTAAATTTTTCGACTTCCTGACGGGGAATCGAACCAATGTTCTTCCGGGTGAACGGAGCACGCCTTACGGCCTCGGCCAGGCAGCCCCTTCTTGTTATGCAAGATTAGTTAAAAATACTCCATTTCTAATGATAGAATTCAAACCTCTGTATTTCCAAAATAATTTTATAGAAGGCTGGGATGTTCACTCGTTTGGAGAGAAATATCATTATTTGCATGTCATTACTAAGTTAACAGGGACTACTACAAGGAGTACGGTGTTTGGTGACTCGCTTTTTAGGTTTTCATACTGAATCACTCTGCTCGCAATGAAACATTTTACACGTAATCTGTAGGAGTATGTCACTCACGGATACTCGGTGTACGTAGGACGGGAATGAAATGAAGATAGAAACCACCGGAAACACCCGAAACTGGGTTAAACCATTCAACTACGACCTCTTAGTCATCTTCCACGTACGTGGTTAACTGGACACAGAACTATGGAGAAACACGATTACTATATTCTCACAGCTCTCCCAGGAAAGTGTTTGAATGTCTTGTCGTGTTAGCGACTTCCAATTATATAAACCATTAAATGGCAAATAATTTTGCGTAATTAAGCTGTTGAAAGACCGTTAGCAATACGCTGCTATTGTCTCTTGCTATAGCTACCACCCAGCCCAAAGGCCTGATTCAAAGCTCGCCCATTAGTCAGCCTTTGTACTCCCACGCATGTACAGTTCCTCCGCAGGTGTTCGTTGCCATGCTTTACTCAAGCAGCCGCAGCGGAACTAATATTACGTTAAGAACAATTTAATGTTTTTTTACTTGGGCTCACGTACAGAATTAAGGACAGCATTCCAAGGGGTCGAGCTGGGTCTAGTTTCCAACCAGAAAGTGACAATATGCACGCAATGTATTCCACAGAGGAAAACACAGGACGGATTGAGGTAACATTCTACTGCTCACAAGAGAAGTCGCACGGCCACTGAAACGCACGAACTAACTATTTCACACCACTCATAACAGGGACTGCCTGCATAAGGAATGGTAGTACTATCATCGCTCATAACCCAGTCACTCTTATATAGTCAAAGCTAAAATTGAGACTGAGACAGGAAAATGAAAATAATAAATTTGATCTAGCCCATAGCAGAAGGCAAAGTACACTGTTAAACAATAGGTCTCGCCAGCAAAGGCACCCATATATCCTACAAAATCTATATGAGTTACTATGTATTATTTAACTCCATACTCAAACTCATATAATAATAATAATAATAATAATAATAATAATAATAATAATAATAATAATAATAATAATAATAATAATAATAATAATAATAATAATAAGGAAAATCTTAGGAGCAAGATACACCAAAGACAGTAACATGGTACAATCAATGAAAACAACAGAAAAGTTCTCAAACATTGAAATTGACATTGGGAAAAGACGATAGAAATTCTTTGGTCATCTCTGAAAATAGACTGACTAAAAGGATAATACATTATGTAACCTCATTTAAGAACTGAACACTCCGGCCTAACAAATTTAGATACGATCTCAAAAATGCAAATATAAGTTCAACAGACATTCTAGAAAGATGCATCTTTAGACACAAAGTGAATGATTGGGAAGCTACATTAGAGCAGCCACAACAAAAACAGTACAGAACAAAGTGGTCGGAAGAACGTAAACAAGCCTTCTCGGAAAGAATGAAATCCTATTGGATCAACAAGAAGAACCTACGGAAGAAGTGAGTGAGTTATTTGATTAACCTCTTCCAATATTGGGAGAATTCGCTACTAACAGTATAATTTTTTTTTTTTGCTAGTTGCTTTACGTCGTACTGACACAGATAGGTCTTATGGCGACGATGGGACAGGAAAGGACTAGGAGTGGTAAGGAACTGGCCGTGGCCTTAATTAAGGTACAGCCCCAGCATTTGCCTGGTGTGAAAATGGGAAACCACGGAAAACCATTTTCAGGGTAGTCAACAGTGGGGTTCGAACCTATTATCTCCCGAATACTGGATACTGGCCGCACTTAAGCGACTGCAGCTATCGAGCTCGGTGCTAATAGTAATAATAATAAATAATGATAGACTAATGATAATAATAACAACAACAAGAACAACAACAGAAAGAACAAGTGGAGCTCCACCAAAAATAACTTCGAAGAATTTTTAAGATTCAAAGGAAGAAAACAGCAAAGGTGTTCAAGAATGAAGGAGTAAGCTGAGAGAGTTAGAAGAGAATTTAAAGAACAACACCAGAAACGTTTATCAGACGTTTAAATCAAAACTTCGAGATTATTCACAACCCAACATCGGTTTCAATAATGATCAAAGTAAGCTTATTATAAGCAACAAACAGAACTACGAACTCCTTGCTAATTACTTCAAAGAGCTGCTTAGCTGTGACCCTCCACAAGAAAAAATGACCTTTCATAAACCACAAAACAAACTTGATCCCGCCAGATAGCTGGAAATTAGGGACATTTTCAATAGCTTCTGACAAGTATTCAATTGTTGCTGAACTTCTGAAGTACGCAGGAGATGGTGTACTGGAACAACTTGAAGTCCTCTTTCAACAGATCTGGCTCAGAGGAGAGATCCCAGGTGAACGGAGGGGTGCGGTAATACACCCGCTGCACAAGAAAGGAGACAAAACAAATGTCATTAATTACAGAGGAATATCACTTCTACCAGTCGCCTACAAGATACTTTCAAAAGCACTCCAGCGTAGGAAAGAAAAACACATTGATCAACAGCTAGGAAAATACTAAGCCTGCTTTAGAAAAGAACGATCATGTTAGAACAGATTCTTACCATCAAGACCTTAACCAAAGCGAAGACATTAGCAGCAGACAAGAACGTGAACATGACATTTGTTTGCTTCAGACCTTAACACATTATTAGAAGTGCTTAAAGAATTTGTAATGGACGATAAGACTAAAATACGTATGTAACAAACAAGGGTAAAACACCCGATCGCAGGATAAATTCTTGGGATAACTATCAGAACCTTTTAAAATCAAAACAGGTTTAAGACAAAGAGATGGTCTCTCTACAATCTTGTTCAATTCTGTTTTAGAGAAATCAGGTAATGGCGAAAAAATTTAGTCCGTACAACGTTCCAAATGGAATCAGATTAGGTCACAAATGAACCGGGATTAAATTCGAATGCCTCGCATTTGCTGTTGCAGTGCTTTCTGCAGAGAACCTACACATTGCAACTAAGCAGGTTGAAGTCCTCAGGGAAACAGCAGTGCCTAGGTGAGATTCTGATTCCAAACATCAATGAAAGGCAGCAATTTTTTTGAAGAACGGACGAGAAAGAGGGAGACGGCACTCAGACAATGTCAATACTTACAAAATAGTATTCACTCTCCCATCAGGTCAAATTCAGGCATTACAGTACTGTAGCTGTACGATGAATATTTATATCATCTTTGCGCCTAAAAAACGCTATATTTTATATTTCAGTTTAGAACTCTGACCAGAAAGGTTCTGTTATCCAAGATTCAGTATGCCATGAACTATATCAGCGTATTTTCACATGTGACACATGTGCTGCGGGTCAACATTTTCCCCCTCAACATCTACCTGTACAGTATATAACATGGCTGACTGATTCATCATCACCGAGCTAAAACTACTGGACATAACGAAATGAAATTTTGGGGATACATTTATATTAGAGTGTAGGTGCTCAATAAGGGAGGATTCCTGGATATTCCGTCGCTAATGGTGTGAAAAGGGGGTTAAATGATTATATCTGTATCTCAAAAACTCACAAGATTACAGACGTAAAAATAGGTACCGATATTTAGAATCTCCTTTAAAAAGAAATAAATACGCATTTTTTTGTTTTCGGAAAATCCCATTAAGGGGGGCGAAGAAAGGTGAAAAATAGATTGAATACCTTTTATGAGGATACTTACATCTCAAAAACTGAAAATGTCGTGTCTCAAAAACTGAAAATGTCACCTACATAAAAGTGGGTATTTTGAATCTCTGTTAAAAATAAAGATACACATTTGTTTGTTTTACGGAAATCAACTTAAGGGCCTGAAAAGAATTCAAAAAGTGGGTGAATTTTTTAAAATGAGTGTATCTACAGTTTATGTCAAAAACATGTTACAGACATGAAACTTTCTATTTGGAGAGTCCTTTAAAAATACAACAACACGTATTTTTCTCGGAAAAGACACTTTTTCGGGGTGAAAAGAAGTTCAATAATTTTGTATGAGGATGCTTATATCTCAGAAACTGAAGATGTTACAGACGTGAAAATTGGTATTTGAAATCTTCTGTAAAGAAACATGTATTTTTTGTTTTCGGAAAATCCACTTAGGTGGGGGTGAGAGAAGTACTGATAAAGGGGTTGAATTCTTTTTATGGGGATACTTACATATCAAAAACTGAAGATGTTACGGACGAGGAAATAGGTATTTGGAAACTCTTTTGAAAAAATGAACATGTTTCTTTCTTCTTCTTATTTTAGACTTGAGAGAAGACTGTTTCTCACATGTACAGTTCTATGTCGCAACGCCCTTTTAGTCCCAAAAGGCAATACCACAAACGTGGTTTACAAAGAGTTTCTTGGGTAAATGAAACTCAAATTTTCGGTGACCGTTTTTGGGATTTTCAGATAATGTCTTAGTACAGTACCGGAACTATTACTTTTATCAAATTACGAAATTCACGTGAGCGAAGCCGCGGGTAACTGTTAGTTATCACAACGGTATTTCGAGGCGCAATGACGACATGCAGCTGAGAGAATAGTCAGTAAGGGAATCGCAGATGAGGAAAAGAAATAAAGGAAGTTCCTTAGAAAGATTCTTGGACCCAGGAAACCAAAAGATGGATTTACTTTTCGCTTAAGACCAAAAAAAGGACTAAACCAAAGATTTGAAAATATCACAACCGCAATGAAGAAAAGAAGATTGGCTTTCTATGGACATTTTAAAAGCAAGGAACCTGAAAGGCTTCCCAACAGGATGTTCATTTCGCACGCGAACAGGAAAACGCAAGTCCCATGGGTGAAGTAAGTTCATCGGGATCTAGAAAAGTGTGGAATCAGAGCAGAAGACGTGCGAAAAATAGGACTTCAGAAGGAAGGTTGCGGAGGGAAAGGATCTGTTCGACGAGAAAAGGAGAAAGAACAGAGTATTCTCTGGAGAATAACGAGCACGAGTAAGCCAACACATGAAGGAGTACCAGCGAAAGAGGAAATATATAAGTTGAAAAAATGATGGAATATGTGTAATCGAAACCCATAGGTGACTGAAACGAAATAATAATAATAATAATAATAATAATAATAATAATAATAATAATAATAATAATAATAATAATAATAATTTCCTCTCATCTCCTTCTATCTCTTATCCCCCATACTCTGGTGGGGTCGGACAAGTGAATTTGGCCTTGTTTTACGGCCGGATGCCATTCCTGACGCTAACCCTATGTGAAGGGATGCAATCGCTACTGCATGTTCCTCTAATGGCTGGGAGTGTGGTGTGTTGTGTAGATGTGAAGAGGGGTGTAATGGGACAAAGATAAACACTCAGTCCCCGAGTCAAAGGAAATAACCAGACGCGATTAAATTATCTGATCCGATCGGAAATCAAATCCAGGGTCCTCTGAATCTAAGGTGGTGTGGTGGTGATTACTGTTTTAAGAAGAAGTACATCTGTGTAACCATCCTCTATTAACAATAATCAGAATGAAAATGGACGAGGTCCGAAACTTCAAAAAATTGCAGGTATCGGCAAAAAGAAAGACAACGGCAACGAAGGGCATAAAAATGAAAGACACTCTAGGCCACTCTTACCGTCGGGGTCGGAAAAGAACTGGAGTTGACCAAGGAAGGTCGGATAGGATATATGAAACTTAGGATCCTGGCACAAGTAAGTTGGAGTAATGCCAGGACTCAGTTAAGAGCTTCGTGGTCGCCAAGAATCTGATATAGTATATTCTGTGAATATAGTCCGATTTACAGGACATTTTTGGAATTTATTAATATTGCTCTTATTAAGAATCTTTACAATGTAAATCTGGAGCTGGTGTTTTCGGAATTACCAAAATTGATTTTTAAACAATTTGGTCAATTTTCAAAATGTTCCTGGTGCAACAGGTTTCATTGTTTGTTTCGGAGACCTAGTTATATAGTTTAAAGAATTCAAATGAATAAACTATAGTAGGCCTACTATTTCTGGATTAACTGAAATCCTCACATTCTTAATAACAGCATAAAATGATTTTTACATATTTTAATACATCATATTCCTGAACCTGGTATTAAAATATATATAACAAATTATGAATAGTCATTCATGTTAAAACTGTTGCGCAAGAAGCATTTTGAACTGTAGAAAATGTTACTTGTTAGTAAATCACAATGAAAGAAGGCTCTCCAATAATAATAATTTCTGATTCAGAATTAATATACCTGAGGTTACATTCTGCATCTCATCGTTTCTACGAGCCCTGCATTTCCTTTGCCTTTCCTCTTCTTAGAAAATCCCCAGCGATCATATCTAGAATGCACTTTGCTGGTGAGATGTAGTGTTTACAGTGCACTATGTCTTCTGGTATGGGCTATATCAAATTTGTTACTTTCATTGACCTGTCTCAGTCTCATCCTTGGCTTTGACAATATGAAAGTGGTTGAAGTATGAGTGATGCTAGTAATACCATTCCTTATGCAGCCAGTCCCTGTTATGAATGGTGTGAACATATCGCTCATAGGGTCGGTTGGTGTATGCATTTCAGTGGGCTTGGCAGACTGACATTTAATAGCAATTTTCAAAATCACAAGTGTGATTTAAACGTCTTCACGTGACTTTCAAAAATGGTCGTTCATGTAAAAACAAAACAAACAAAAGAATCAATATCGGCATGGGCCCCAAGGTTTGGAGTATCTATTAGCACAAATGTCTAATTTTCGGTTTATTTCAGTAGAACCCCGTCCTAACGGACCTGGGAATGCATGCATGCAAAGAGGTTCGTCAACGTGCCTGTTATTGTAACGACTTATATTAAAGCATTCTTCAGTGCCAAACGATTTCATCGGGACTAAATCTCACAACTCTGAACACAGAAAGTGAGAGTTTAATGAGAGTACTACTCAGCCGGTCAGCTACACCTAGTTGCAGCTGTATCAATATTTTGGATTAAAAATAAGCTAACAGGCTATTGTCACGAATAATCATCATTCGTATTACTGTACTGTGCGGTACCAATCGCTATTGTGAAGCGTGTTCAGGTACCAGGTACATTAATCTGTTCTCAGAAGAATGTTTCATGCATTCTAGTCACCCACGCGTATCCTGTATGCGTAGAGATATGCACACATTAAAAAAAGTTCTGAAACACCTATGCACTAAAAACTTCATGACATTTATCATAGAAGCGGGCATGAGACGGAATATATCCACAATATAATGCCTGATAAAGAAATTACATCAATTTGCACCTTTAAACCTTTATAGAACATAAACACAGTGCGTCGTAATAATGTAAATTCTTTTAGGTTGAACGCTGTCCATAAGGTTAAAAAATAGGTAAAAAATACAAATATTGATATTTCCCGCAAAATAAAAATAACATTCTTGCATCATTAGATACACATTTTGAAGTAATCAATGTCATTGAATCACAATGCTTTCCGAAAGACACCTTAATAGATCTCGTCTAGATCAAGAAAATGACTGATAAGTTACAAGAGTCGGAAGTTATTCAGCCAGTGATCTGTCAAGGGTTAATAGACCTACCCAGTGATTCACCAGACTGCGGTTATCCCTACTTCTATAGCATTCCCTCCATCGGCCTGTCAAGCGTTTCTCGGTTCTTTTCTTCCCCACTCTCCAATGGTGATTCTGGACAGGTTTCGCAGATCGAATGATCTACCAGAGCCCGGCACCTTGGCGAAATGGTCGGCGTCGCGGCCTTAGGTTTGGAGGGCCCGGCTTCGATTTTCGGCCAGGTTGGGGATTTTAACCGCATCTCGTTGATTCCTCTGGTTCGGAGATTGTGTCTGTCTCAATACACGTATCGTAATATACATACAACACGCCACTCTATTAACTAACATAGAAGCACGTAAAAGCGAATGCAATAGGCTGGATTTGGTGTCAGGAAGGGCAACCATTCGTAAAACGAGTGCAAGTCCATATGCATATGACATGGTTCGCACCACAGTGTGAGAAAAGTGGATGAAGAGAAATAAATTGGTTTTAAATCCCATTAACATTTCTACGGTTTTCGGGGACGCCTAGATTCCTGAATTTTGTCCCAAGAAAATTCATTTGGTTGTAGTAAATCTACCTACACGAAGATGACGTATTTTATTACCTTCAAATATTGTCGGACTGAGTCGGGATGGAACCCGCCATCTTGAGCTCAGAAAACCGGTGCTCTACCGTTGAGCCACTCAGCCCGGTTGATCCGAAAACAGCTTATTTTAATAATAATAATAATAATAATAATAATAATAATAATAATAATAATAATAATCATTATCATAATGTTATTGGTTTTTACGTACCACGAACTACTTTTACGGCTTTTGGAGATGCCAAGGTGCCGCAGGAGTTCTTTTACGTGCCAGTAAATCTACGGATGCGAGGCTGACAGATATGGGAGTACCTTCAAATATCATCGGACTAAGCCAGGATCGAACTTGCCAATTCGACCTCAGAAGGTCAGCGCTCTATCATCTGAGCTACTCAGTCCGACCAGCCTGTTTAAATCGATTTTAGGTTTCCTGCCAGATAACAAATAGGCTACGCAATTGACATCAAAATCATGAAGGTGTACACATAAGGAATAATCGAAATGTCCATGATATTATCCCATTCAGTCCATGTATGCACAGTTGTGTGGGATAGGTGTTTATTTACTTGTAAGTATATTCGATGCCTCCTTCGTGTTACACAGGAGTGCCACGTTTGCACGGGTTGTGAGGAGTGTTTTTCGCATGTTTTTTGACTCGCCCTAGGTCAGCGGATTGCGTTAAGAATTTACAGGTACCACAAAAGGTTAAGTCCGATTCCATGGCTAAGCTGTCAGTGCCATGGCCTTCGGTCTTTCTGGACCAGGTCGTGGAACTTAACAAAAATAACAGAAAACATCATTTCCTTAGCTTGGGGACAGGGTGTTTGTGCTGTCCTCAACATTCCTACAAAACGCACCACAGCACTACTTCCTACCGTTCTAACATTCAGTATCCCATACACTGTGAGCGCCGCCCACCATCGGAGGGTCTGTCTTTCAAGGATTGCAACAAGTTGAAATAGCCACTAATAATAATAATAATAATAATAATAATAATAATAATAATAATAATAATAATAATAATTTCGTGTGGCTATTTCTAGCCGAGAGCAGCGCTTGTAAGGCGGACCCTCCGACGAGGGTGGGCGGCATCTGCCATGTGTAGGTAACTGCTTGTTAATGCGCTGGAGGATAGTGTTATGTGTGGTATGTGAGTTGCAGGTATGTTGGGGACAGAACAAACACCCACCCCCCGGGCCATTGGAATTTACCAATGAAGGTTAAAATCCCCGACCCGGCCGGGAATGAAACCCGGGACCCTCTGAACCGAAGGCCAGTATGCTGACCATTCAGCCAACGAGTCGGACATAATAATAATAAACATACGCATACTGTTTGTGGCGACAGGCTTCTAATCACAGTCTGGGATTAGGCTACTTTCATTTGTGTGCGTCCTAATTTCATCGGACATTCAGTAATCCACGATCCATCTTAAGCCTACCTTTACATTTTGTGCAGAGTTTTCAGCCAGCCAAAATACTCCCCGCTCGCCTGAGGATATTGAGTTTACAGATGGTCAGCCTTACAACTTCCTTTACAACTGCTTAAAAGTTTTCATTCCGTACCCTAATTGGGTAACGGCGGGCCTTCTAGACAGCAACGCCGTCTTTCAGGACACGGAGATTTGTGACAGTGGCGTCGTGTTCGGAGAAGGTGAGGTGTGTGCGGCCGTGGCCTATAATAGCAACTGTCCCGGCATTCGCCTCAGTGCAGGAGAATGGAAAACCATTCTCAGGACAGCCGACAGTGGGGACCAGCCGCTCGCCTTCCGAATGTAGAGGTAGTAAAACTAGCCGATGTTAAGCCGAAGTCTATTATACTCGGTACTTCCTCTGCTCTGTTTTTCGTATTAATCACTAGGTTCGGTGCCTATCACATCAATCACTTCTACATCGTGTTCAGCAATGTATGATTCTCTAAAAACCCTTAAACGAGAATCTGAACTTAGAATCGAATCATGGGCCTCTAGAGTAGAAGCATATACGCTATCTCTATACCGCGAGATCAGCGTGGATGGACTGTTCATTACTTTAACACTTTATAATCTATATTATGCTGATCAATAAATCAATCAGTCCAGCCGTCAATCAAAAAAAGTTATCTCTAGCCAATGGGACATTTCTGGAGGGCCAGTAGCAGTAGTAGCAGTAAATGAAATGGCGTACGGCTTTTAGTGTGAGGAGATCCCAGGATGGGTTCGGATCGCCAGGTGCAGGTCTTGTGATTTGACTCCCGCAGGTGACATGCGCGTCGTGATGAGGATGAATGATGATGGAGACAACACATACACCCAGCCCCCGTGCCAGGGAAATTAACCAATGATGGTTAAAATTCCCGACCCTGTCGGGAATCGAACCCAAGACCCCTGTGACCAAAGGCGAGCACGCTAACCATTTAGCCATGGAGCCTGGCAGTAGTATTTATTTACTCATTACATTGTTTACATAATTATGTACAGGACTATTTCTTATATGCATTGCTCTTCTAAAAACATTAATAAATTAAACTCGTAGCTATCTATTACACACATTAAATACATTATTATTATTATTATTATTATTATTATTATTATTATTACATATAATTCGCTGGGGCCATCAAGGACACGTTAACTCTTGTTGCATTTGACACTGAACTTGGCCTTCTTTAGAGCCCAAATTTCCCTCATTCTTTGTGAGTGGGCCTGCTTACGCTCCTCTGTCCAAGGGGCACCGTGTCTTCTCTTCGGTTGCTCGTCTCGGTTTAGCCCGTTCGTCAATATTTTCTTGCGGAAGAGATCTCTGTTAAGGGCGTCTTCAGATGAGATATGTAGCATTTGCAGGTCTTCTTTGGTATTTCTAAACCAGGGAATTGTGGTTTTGGGGTTTGAATAAAAAAAGTGAAAGAATTCTTTAGTTAACTTTCTTCCGTCCATTCTTTTCAGATGACCGTAAAATCGTGCCCGTCTTTTTCTGATTGTGTCAGTAATTTTCTCTATTTTGCTGTAGACTTCCTTGTAGGATCTCTTTTGATGGATTCCATTTCTGTACTTTGATCCCAAGATTCCTCTCACAATTCTGCGTTCTCTTTTCTCCAGTTCTACAAGGAGTCCTTTGTTGGCATTTAGAGACAAGGTTTCGGCTGCATATAGAACTACTGGCTTCAGAACTGTTTCATAGTGACGTATCTTGGTGTTTTGGGAAAGGCATTTTTTGTTGTAGATTGTGCGGGATGTTTGGTAGGCTATTTCCAGTTTGCGTACTCGCTCCTGAAGTGCTTCTTTGTCCAGTCCATTTTTCATGATGATCTCACCCAGGTATTTTGAATTTGTCTACTCGGGTGATGTCCCCGTATTTTGTATGGATTTTTGGTGGAGCCTCTTTGATGTTAGTCATTACTTCTGTTTTCTCGAACGATATCTGCAAACCAGTTTGTTCGGCAATTTCCTTTAAAATTTCAACTTAAGCTCTAGCGGTTTCTATGTCGTTTGAGAGAAAAGCAATATCATCGGCAAATGCTAAGCAGTCTGTTGCGATCCCCTTGGATTTGGTTCCTATTCGCAATGGACTGTAGTTGGTTTCCTGTAATCTCACCCGCCAGGTTCTGATGATCTTTTCAAGAACACAGTTGAAGAGTATCAGGGATAGCCCATCACCTTGTCGGACTCCTGTTTTGATGTCAAAGGAATGCGAGAGACACCCGTGGAACTTCACCTTGGATTTCGTATCGGTCAGGGTGGCTCTAATTAATGCCAGCAGTTTCAAATCAACTCCAAATTCATTTAAGATGTTTAGCAGGACTTCCCGGTCAATGGAGTCGTACGCTTTCTTAAAGTCCACAAAGACGGACACATACTGCTTGGACCTTAGTGTACAATATCTGATGATCGTTTTGAGATTTTGGATCTGTTCAGCTGTTGAGCGACCTTTTCTGAACCCTCCTTGGTATTCACCTATTTGATGTTCGACTTGTGCTTCCAAACACTCCAGGATGGCAAGTGATAGAATTTTGTAAGTCACGGGTAGCAAAGATATTCCTCTGTAGTTGTTGATGTTCTTCATGCTGCCTTTTTTGTGTAATGGATGGATCAAAGCTATTTTCCAATCTTCGGGTAGTGTCTCCATGATCCAAATTTCTTCTATTTGCTTTTGCAAGATATCAAGTGATTCCTCTGGGGCATATTTCCATAGTTCTGCTACTACTGAGTCTTCCCCCGGCGCTTTGTTATTTTTGAGACGGGCAATGTGGCGCTTGATTTCATCTCTGTCGGGTGGCCTGGAATCTGGGTACCTGAGTAAGGGTTCCTTTGTCTCAATGGTACTTTGCGGTTTAGAGCAATTAAGGAAATTCTTGAAGTAATCTGCCAGAATGCTGCAATTTTCTTCATTTGACGTCGCCAGTGTGCCATCCTTTCGCTCAAAGCATAGAGATGGTGGTTTATACCCAGTGAGTTTGCGTTTGAAGGCTCTGTAGTACTCTCTGCTTTCATTCTTCCTAAAGTTTTGTTCTATCTTTTCAATGAGAGATTTTTCGTATTTACGTTTCTCAGTTCTGAACACCCTAGCTGCTTGGGCACGTTGGGTTTTGTAGGTTTCCCAATCATTTTCTGATTTCGTAGAGTAGTACTGTTTCCACGCATTGAGTCTTTCTTGGAGGACTGATTCGCAGGTACCATTCCACCAGGTATGCTTTTTGCTTCTCTTGATTTCTGCAACGTCTTTGGCGGCCTCAACAAGGAGACTTTTGGCGTTGTTAAAGTCACAGTCATTTGGTCTAGCCTTCTCCTGGAACTCCTCGACCCTTTGCCGAAGTTTATCATTGTCGAAGCGTGTGATCTGTTTGGTTGTCTTCCTTGTGTTTGCGGGAATTGGTTTGAATTTGATAAGAGACATATAATGATCTGAGGCCACATTGATGCCTTTCTTTACCTTGACATTCATAATCTCAGGGCTGTTTCTCCTGGAGATTGTAACATGATCAATTTGGAACTCTCCGAGAGCTTGGACGGGAGAACGCCAAGTCATTTGATTTCTGGGTAGATGGCGAAAGTGGGTCTACATGACCTGCAGGTTGTGATTTTTGCAATTATTATTATTATTACTATTATTATTATTATTATTATTATTATTATTATTATTATTATTATTATTATTATTATTATTATTATTCATTAACGTATGTCTTGTAATTTAACGACATTATAAGAATAATGTAATCGACAACATTATTGCAAGCCAAATTTATAATTTCATTTGTTTCTTTATGATTTGTCCATTGTGGCGACCTTCTATTTATTATTATTATTATTATTATTATTATTATTATTATTATTATTATTATTATACATCATTTCAGAGTTCCACTTGATCTCTCACATGTACAAATTCTTGAATTATATTATGGCGTACAGAAAGGTTCTATCACAAATGATGTGTGCTTCAGTGATACAGTGAACTCAAAGGATAAGCTCAAAGGAAAGACATACGTGGCAGGCACTCTGCTGAGAAGCTGGCTCGTAAGCAACATTGCCTCTTGGAACGACGCAAAAATGGGCGACAGATGGTGAACATTTGTACGCATTAGACAGGTGGACTTGTCGTCTCTAGTTAAAAAGAAAATTATTTTCAGCTCCACAATTAATATAGGCGGCGCGAAAGAGCGAAACAGAAGTGTCTCCGTGCTCGAACGTATACAAATTTTACATTTCTGAAAATATTAGCAAAATTACCCGCCCCTCTCACCAGCTTTTTTTTTTTTTTTTTTTTTTTTTTTTTGATGAGACTTGATAAGAAACACTCGGTGTCCGCCACCAATTTTCAAGTTGTACCGGACATTTACTCATACAGCCTTGCTCTTACAAAAATCATTAGTCGGTGATACTGAGCTTATACCAGTTGGAAGATACGTGGTTTACTAGACTCTCTCACATATTGTCTACACTTGTTTGTGTCGTATATTAAATAAGAAAGTGAGAGAATTACTGTCTCCCCTGATAGCCACCGTAATTACAGTGATGATCCACTAACTCGTCAATAAATACACATTGCACAGGCATATTTCAATAATGAATTATCATAATTTTGAGACATCCAATACATCCAAGTAGAGATGTAAAGCTACCACAGTATTCTACACAAAATCAAATGAAAGCGCAGACTACGGTATTTTTCTTAGGAGAATTGGTAGAGAAAGCTGCAACCTTACTTAGCCGGTATGTTCAGTTTGTTGCCTGAACATCAGGCGATCCCATCTTTTGATTGTATTGTGGACGTTTCAAATCGATCTCATAACGTATTCAATTTTTCTAGAAACTGGAAACGTAAAGTTCTAGACGCTGAATGAGGGTAGGCCTATATAAACGATCACTACGGGATATTGGTGTTCGAGTACAGTTCTTAAGCATGCGCCCTCGTCAACCAGTTACAGTATATTAATAATACTGTATAACGAATTAACCAAACGCGGCTAAAATCTTCGGCTCGACCAGGAATCTAACCCGAAGCATACATAAAACTGTGAACATACTGTACACACTGGTAGAATACTGTACCAAACAATAGACTGGTTCTGGACCTAAGTGCAACTGTAATTATGAAAACATGTTGCCATTTCCTACCTCCTATCCTACACCCTGATTTAAGTTTATTTTCTTATCAATACTACCAATGTGACTACCAATTGTAAAATTTACTACCCCATTCCTGTATTCTATGATAACTACTGAACCGATATAAATCCATAGCGCAACTTTACGTAGAACCTTTTGAACCAACAGAGTAAAACCTAGAAACACATCAGTCAACTGCTCCATCTCAAAATATCGCTCATGGGCTGCAATAGTGGAACAACTCAAAAAATAAGAATTTGGAGTTAACACACTCTCCGGCATTGCAGATTACTCTTCCTTCCAACAATGACAGTGGCATATCTTTAAGTTCAGTATTCCACCAACAAATGGCAGAAGTGCCGCTGCTGCATTCTCTGCCTTGATGTTTATACTGGCTGCAATACAGGTGTTTCTCAGTTTGCACCTGAAGCTCAGCAGTCGCGTAGCGCATTCTATTCATCAATAGTGACACACTGTAATTTGTGCAGTGTTGTAGAAGAATTAGTAATTATTGTCTACCAATTGCTTGCATTCTGTCAGATACTTTAAATTTATTTGTCTCAGAACTTGTTTTTTGAATTGTGTCACTATTGTAATCCACGAGCGATATGGTTTGCCTGCTACTATTCATAAACTGGAAGTAACACGCATGGCAGGAACGAGAATTCGTACTAGTTCAAAGAGGTGGGAAAAGTGGCAGACTGCTGCTCGCAATTAGGAGATAAAGGCTATGTTTAAGGAATTAATTTAATGGATGAATGTGACCGGCTTCGGTGGTGAGTCATGTGAGGCGAGTGGAGAGGAATAGGTTACTTAGGGCAACGGAAAGCAAGAGAAGCAAAGATAGGACCAAGTAGACGGTGGTTAGGCTCCATTTTTAATTATTTCAAGGCAAGAAGTATAGAATTATACGAGTCCACAGAATTAACAAACCCACCCATGGCACTATAGCCTACCAAGCGACCGCTGCTCAACCCGATGGCCTGCAGATTCAGATTACGAGGTGTCATGTGGCCTGCACGACGAATGCTCACGGCCATTATTCTTGGCTTTCTAGACCGGGGCCGCTATCTCACCGTCAGGTAGCTCCTCAATTCTAATCAGGTAGGCTGAGTGGACCTCGAGCCAGTCCTCAGATCGAGGTAAAAATCCCTGACCTGGCCGGGAATCGAACCCAGGGCCTCCCGGTAAGAGGCAGGCATGCTATCCCTACACCACAGGGCCGGCATGAGTCCACAGACCTTATTGGAAATATACAGTGAGTCCCTTAAGTCCGGTAACACTTTTATTAATTTATTACACAAAACTTCAAGTGAAACAGCTTTCATATCATCGTTGCGCCTGAAAAAACCGCTATGTGACATATTTTAGCTTAGAACTTTGTTCGGTAAGGTTCTGTCATCTATGATGCAAATATAGTCAAGGAATTCTCGCTCTTCATAACATATGTGCTGCGGATCAGTATTCCTCCAAAAATATTATCACATGGCAGTTTTACAGGCGCAACGATGACGTATGAAATACATAATACTGGTAACATTTTGTTGCTGTTGCCCTCTGCTCTGAGTATTTCTTCAGTCTTTGACTAACCCCGTCTTCGCCATATTTACTTCTTTCTCAATAACACCCTATTCGTAGGTCACTTTTTGGGAATGTGAGTCCCAAGTGGGAATGTTCGCTGGTCAACCAGAAACTAGTAGTTTACGTCACCCAGTAAAGCTTGTAGCCGTGACTTATGCTCCGCTCAACAACGGGTCTGTACAGTACTTAGCACACCATTTGTCGTCTTGTTCGGCAGTTTCCTGTTGACAGACATGCTCTATTGTTTACCCACAACTCCAACACGCTCACTCCATTGTCTCCAATCCAGAATAGGAGTGTCTTCAAGAGCCGGAGCTTGTCACAAGCTACCTACGTCCCTACACAAGACTTATTGGAGGCAAAAAGCACCACCATCACCACCACACCTGCACTTGAAATGCTGCCCATGTTAACCTGTTAGGATTATCGGCCGTTATTGCGGAATCTCGATTCTTCTGAGAACAGACTTTATATTTATGGCAACGCTACATAATTTTCTACATTTCCTGACAGTCAATACCAGAATTCCATTCGAGCTTCGAAATCACGCCCATGGAGTTCTTGGATTAGATGTGGATCGTAGGAATGAAATGTATGCGAAAGCAATGTTCGTGATACGGACAACTGACTGATGTTCACCTATTGCACAATTGCCCGTGAACTAGTGTGTAAGTTATTCCGCGTACCGTCCAAACCGGTCTCCATACCAAACGTCACGGACGTGTCTCGAACAGGAGCTATACGCTACAGTTATACTTTTTTGCATGCAAACGTCTGTCTACACTCCAAAATGTATTTGCAGGCGGTTGTCGTCTATCTGTAAATCCCTTATGATACGAATGCTACGCGTGCAAAGAATTCGCTCTTGTTTCCTCAAATATCAGGAGAATTCGAGCTATTTCAAAGAATACATTGCGAGTAAATGAACAAGGCTTTGTTATAACCGTATAGCAGTGAAGTGCGGACTGCGGACTTAAGGAACATACCGGTGCCCTGGTCGAATGTGGCAAGTTGGCCTGTAATTGAAAACTGAAGCTCCTTCTACTGTATAAGCAAAATTATTTCTGTAATGTAGGACTCGAACCGCCAAGCCCACTACGGACAATCATTCCGATTCTGACCGTACTGAGTTACACAACAGCTGTGTAAGTGGCTTTTATTATATCTAGTGTGCAATTGTCCTCCATTTCGCTGTTTCATAATTGTATCACGTGATGTTAAGCGACAATAGCATATATTACTATACCTAATCACTTGGCACGACCTAAACATTCATCAATTGTTAGACTAATATACAACAGCTGAGTGAAAGAATGTCATATTTTTGGAATGGACTTGTTCCCATGGTGCGAGAGGTTAATAGAGACCAGTCTTCTATGCACAACATGGTTGTAGTGAGTTATTACTATGTGGGACGCAAGCAGAGGAATATCAAGCATTACGACTAATGTGTATTACTGGATTACATATCCTCCAAAGTTATAAGGGGGCAACTGGTTCACATGTGTCTGTACATTTCGACACGTTGGCTAGCAGGACTACTTCGTTTTTGTCTCAAACGAGGTGTATAATAATGAAATGACCAATTACACATTTAGTTTCATTTTTGTTTGTTTGTTTAGTCGAAATGATAATAATAATAATAATAATAATAATAATAATAATAATAATAATAATAATAATAATAATCTACCGCTTTTCCCACACTTGTGGGGTTGCGGGTGCGAAGTGTGTCGAACATGTGAATTTGGCCCTGATTTACGGCCGGATGCCCTTCCTGACGCCAGCGCTATGTAATCAATATTGCGTGTTTCTGTGGTGATTGGTAGTGTAGTATGTTGTCTGAAAATGAAGAGGAAAGTGTTGGGAAACACAAACACCCAGTTTCTGGGCCAGAAGAATTACTCAAACGCGATTAAAATCCCCGACCCGGCCGAGAATCGAACCTGGGACCCTCATAACTGAATGCCTCAACGCTCACCATTCAGTCAAGAATTCGGATAATAATAATAATAATAATAATAATAATAATAATAATAATAATAATAATAATGGCGTTATTGGTTGTACCTATGTATTATTAATTACTTTTACGGTTTTCGAAGATGCCAGGAACTTTGTTGCCCAGAAGATCTTTTACGTGCCGGTAAATTGCAGTGGATTGGAAATATTTAAACGTACCGCCACCATGCATGAAAGTCATCACTCAGCAGTACCATCTGAAATGGCGTTCAGGTCGTATTAAAGTGGTACTGTACTTTAGATGAACCAAATATACCTTACAAACTGTTTAATCTGCGTGGAGTTTAATTTACACGGTGAATATAGAAAAGAATCAAGATGTATTTAACTGTATAAATCGCATATCTCATGGGCCATTAAGCTAATCTTGTACGCTACATGCTTATTCCCGAAATATCGCTTTAATGCAAATGAAAATCTCAAATGAATATGAAGGATCCGTTACCAGGTATGCCAGGCTGCACACCAGCCAGACTATTCTAAATCACAAGGCTATTCTAACTTTATTGATAATTTAACACTTCTGCAACTTTAACGTCAGGAAATACCTGCAAGAGATCTTGTACCATCATTTGATTCCTTAATAATTCCATTGAGTATCAAAATGGATCATTCACCTGAAGGTATACAATAGCAGAGAGGGATTCGATTGTGTGAATGTGTCGCAACCAGCCTGGTCTATGCCGATGACTTGATCTTAATGGAGTCTGTGCTGACAGCTTGCATTTGATATTTTTAAACTTGAAAAGAGATGCACCAATTATCATAGGAAAATCAGCATTGGTAAGACTAAAGTGATGTTAGTCGGAAAGGAACTTAAGAAGACTGGTAGTCAGGTAGTGAATACTGAACTGGAACAAATGAATCATTTCAAGTACTTAGGATATGTATTCTCTCATAATGGTCGAATACTAAGTGAAATCGAATCAAACCTAATGCGGTACGTTCGCCGAGGCAATCAACGATATTCCGCAAGGAAGAAGTGAGCTATCGGACGGAATCATCTTCATTTACTCTTTTCTTACAACGACACGGGAGTAAAAGTTGAGTGGACTCATTATATGTTATTCATAAACTGTGCCACCTTACCAACTGACTGCTTATTAATAAAAACATTTCCTAAACTCGGGTAAAGGGGTGACATAGGTCATCTCAGGGTCCCTCAATTTTGAATAATAATAATAATAATAATAATAATAATAATAATAATAATAATAATAATAATAATAATAATAATAATAATAATTGTTCCGAGGTATCTGTGGAACAGCAGAGGTGAAAGAAGGTGCGGGGGTGAACAGGTCTCAGGCTACGAAATTAAAATTAATTTAATATTTAACAAGGTTATATTTTCTTTTCAAAATCAGGAAATAACAAGCATGGCAGGTACAGAGTAGCAAGGCAACAAAAGTACAATTACAGTATTTACCGGATTTGGGCTTCGAGCCCCGAACTCACAATTCTTGGGCAATTAGCCCAACTTTACTCCAAAATAAGTTTTAACAGAGGGGCAGAAAACCCCATTCATGCCCAGGAGCACTTGCTCCAAATTACACAGAAAAGCCTCCTCGAGGCATACAACACTCAATTTTCAAGAAAGAGCCACTCGCTCTCAAACCTTAAGCCTATCAAAGGCCACACCAAACTCCACCTTCAAGTTGTCCTCTAAGGACATAAACACAGGGGTAAAATACCCAACCTACTGAAGCCTATTAAGTGAGAAAAGGTTAATTACATGGCCTCTAAAATACCAATTTGAGAGGAGGCGATCTGCACTCCTAATACATTTTGTTTAATACCTAATCTGGCTCTAGGCCGCTAATGCAAGGGCTAATCCCATACTAAAGAGGTGACTTTAGAAGGAAACAATTTACATTACGTTAAGGAAGAATCGGTTGTGAAAAATAAGTTCACCTCAAAACAATATGAGTGGGAGCTCGAGAGGGTTAAGCACTCTCTATCCCAATATGTAGCTTTAAAAGAGAATAGATGGTAAGAGTCTTTACATTTTAGGGAAAAGTTACATGGTGGAAACGCTTCGGGCCCGCCCCGAGAGTTAAACTGCTGAGCTAGCAAGAAAAGAAGTTATTAAACGGCCATTACCTTGTTGTTGAACTGCTGCCCGAAGAAAGAGGCGCTTCCCGCCCCCTGCTACGTACTTTACACCTTGAAAGCTGGTACAGAAGTGGCGCAGAGACCCGAAAATCAGCAGTTTATATACTCTCGTGGAAAGTTCGAGGCGTTTCAGGAATGAGAACACCCGCCCACAAAAACTTTATTGGCTAGGGTTAAGCAAGATATTCAAGTTGGAGAAGATACACCTGATTGGTCAGAAATTAATTAAAGAAATTCGGGATTGGCTAAATTCAAAACCAGGGGAAAGAAAGGGTTATACAGCCAACTTAAACAATAACAGAAAGAAATTTAACAAGGAACAAACTTTTGAAATAAAAATTTCTCCAAAAAAACAGTTCTTTCACTTCGCACTAGGGTGCACCATTGTAGTTCTTCAGTAGTGTCCTCTAGAAGAGAAAGTTCACACTTCTTACTACAGGTAAAACAAAAATACATCGAAAACGACCCAGTTCAGAAACTCCAAAATTTCCAAGTAGTGACATCTTCTGAGAAACTTGAAAATTAACACCTTAGATAAAGTTCAGACTTCCTCCAGTAGGGGAGTTTCAACTGGCGCAAAGTTTGAATTAGCGGCGTGGAGGTGTACCGCCCGGTACAATAATAATAATAATAATAATAATAATAATAATAGAGCATTCAGGTCTCTTCTCAGGTAGTGTATATCAACTAGAAATCTGGTATTTTGTTGTTGAGCCTTACCTAATACCCCCTGTGAAACGTTGAAAGTAGGAGTATGCAACTAGACTTCTGAACATCAGAATTGATTCTACATTTGTATGCAAACAGGATGTTCCCAAACATGTGATAAGTAATCGGGGGTGGATAGTATACCACAAAACAATACAAAAGGTCCTATGAACATATGCCCTGCAGTCGATGCACATTCGAACACTCCAGGCATTGGATGTATTCGATGGCAACCTTGTTCCACACGCCGACGAAATACTGCAATATCCGTATGTGACTCCATACTTACTTCTAAATACGATTTATCCCTTCATTCCAGCAAACAACTAACACAGGCTAACGATCAACCGTGGGGTAAATGTTCATAAGAACCGTTTATGTTGTTTTGGGGCGTACTTTACACCTCCCAATACTTTCTACATGTTTGGGACCACTCTGTATATATTCACATTCTTTCCCTGAATGGTCAGTGTAGTGGTCTTCGGTTCCAAGGGCTCCAGCTTCGATTCTCGGTCGGATCGAGGATTTTAACTGTATATCGTTAATTCCCATTCCACATACGAGCGCTTGCCGACGCCAAAAAGTATTGGAAAAGAGGCTAAGAAGAAGAAACATTACATTAACAACTATTTTGTTGTTGTTTACAATTTGCTTTACGTCGCACTGTCACAGATAGGTCTTATGGCGACGATGGGATAGGAAAGAGCTAGGAGTGGGAAGGAAGTGACCTTGGCCTTAATTAAGGTACAGCCCCACCATTTGCCTAGTGTGAAAATGGGAAACCAGGGAAAATCATCTTCAGGGCTGCCGACAGTGTGGTTCGAACCCACCATCTCCCGAATACTGGATACTGGCCGCACTTAAGCGACTGCAGCTATCGAGCTCGGTAATAACTAATTATACTCACGGTATATAATTTTCATACCCCACCAAAAGAACACATTATCTACACGATACATTATGTGCCTCTTTCTTTTCTGTTGGACTGATCGGTTGAGAAGGTTGAGGTGCTGGTCTTCTGACCCCAACTTGCCGGGTTCGATCCTGACTCAGTTCGGTGATATTTGAAGGTGTTCAAATACGTTAGTCTCGTGTCGGTAGATATACTGGCACGTTAAGGATTTCCTGCGGGACAACATTCCGGCACCTCGGCGCCTCCGTAAACCATAAAAGCAGTTAGTGGGACGTAAATCCAACAACATTATTATCTTTCTTTTTTCCTTTACCAGTTATACGTCGTATTTACCATCTTTACTGAATGCCACAGCGTAGACAAGTCAGCGGGTCTTATGTACTGTCCTTCTGATATCTCATTCCACTACGAGGTCCAGATGCGCCTCTCAGAGGAATGTGCCTGCAAGAGTAGTTAGTCCCTTATGCTCAACTTCAGTGTCGCTACAACCACGATGTCTCGAACTCTTATGATCGTAAGCACAAGATAGAAGTCCTTTCCGTTGGCTGCATGCTACATATGCTGCTCCCCCAGCATAAAAGGTGCTATTTCCACCTTAGAAATGTTGTGGGAAAAACTCAAGGAACGTAAAATAAAAGGCACATGGAACGCACCCATGATCGTGTTTGGTACAACTTTTAAGGAATTGCATCTTCCTGGTCGGTATTGCTCATGGCAGTTGGTAATATTCAACTACCGTAATGCACGTGGACGAGATACTGACTTATTTTGTAGAAGTGGAAATAGTACCTTTTGAACAAGCACTTCCCAATTATTTGGTTCCAGAGAAGAACTCTGCCTTTGCTGGCAGGACCTAGTCTTTACAGTTTCTGGTGTGGGCTAGAGCAATTTTGTTACTTTCATTGATCTGTCTCTGTCTTATCCCTGGCGTTGACAATGTGAAAGTGACAGGTATGAGCGATGTTAGTAATGCCATTCCTTGTGCAGCCAGTCCCTGCTATGAATGGTGTGAAAATGTTGCTCATAAGGTCGGTTGGTGCATGCATTTCAGTGGGCTTGGCAGACTGATATGTAATAGCAACTTCTGGCTCGGTGAGGAAAGCAACGGGAAACTACCTCACTCCTCATTTCCCTAGTATGTCTCTTCAGTGATGCCTAGGCCATCTATGACAGGTGATAGCAGAGCTGTTGAGGATCCAACCAGCCTTAGGGCTGAAGACTGAACATACATACAGTGAAGAACTCGTATGGCTGGTCCATCCAAGACGGGTTGATTGATAAGCCCCAGTAATTGTTGATATTCAACTAATTCAGCAAGCGACTAACTTTTTTTATTTTGCTATTTGCTTTACGTCGTACCGACACAGATAGGTCTTAAGGCGACGATGGGATAGGAAAGTCTTAGGAATGGGAAGGAAGCAGCCGTGGCCTTAATTACAAAGGGACTAGGAAAGTTTTGCAATACGCAAAAACGGTTGGCTGGACACCCTTGTTATGGTGTGGGATGAAAAGAGGGATGAAAACCGCTCTAGAAGACAGCAAGGCGCGACCTTCACACCAGTTGTTACCAAGCAGTGGGACTGAAAGCAAGTTGTCAGTGTGGTCTAAAGGTGAATATCACGCAATTATCCGCTACAATTTTGCTCGTGGATTAACTGTTGACCAGTGCCTGGAGGAAATGACTCCTGTGCTGGGGAAAGACTGTCCACACCGGACAACAATTTTCCGCTGGTACAAAGAGTTCCAGAGGGGAAATTTTGTGGTTGAAGACGATCCAAGTTCTGGGCGACTATCTGAATCAGTGACGGAGGAAAACATTGAAGCTGTGAGGAAAATGTTGCAGCAAGAGAGGCGGTTGACATATAGGCAGGTAGAAGAGACCCTCCACATCCCTGCACCAGCTATTCATTCAATTCTACACGACCATCTCCATGTTAGAAAGGTTTGTTCCCTTTGGGTGCCCCATTCACTTTTAGAGGAACAAAGGGCACATCGAGTGAAATGGTGCCGAAAAATGCTAAAACAGTTTGAAAATGGGACTTCGCGTAACGTCAATAGCATCGTTATAGGTGACGAAACTTGGCTTTATTATTACGATGTCCCAACAAAATCCCAGAACAAGGTGTGGCTGACTGAAAATGAGGGTACTCCTGTGACTGGCGAAAGTCAAGGTCAGTGAAGAAAAGAATGATTGCAGTATTCTTCACTAAGAGGGGCATCCTGACTCGGGTTGTGCTAGAAACACAAAGGACAGTTACTGCAAAGTGGTATAGTGAGACTTGTCTGGCTCAGATCATCCAGGCTCTCAAGCAGCTCCGTCCAAGGTAACGGCTCAACACTTGGCTCTTGCATCACAACAATGCCCCAGCACATCGTAACAATTGATTTTCTTGCCAGATCAGGGTTGACTGTACTTGATCACCCTCCATACAGTCCTGATCTTGCCCCATGTGACTTCGCACTCTTCCCAGAAGTGAACATGAAGCTTAAAGGGCGGCGTTTTGCATCCGACGAGGAGCTTCTGGCAGCATGGGATCAAGAGTGCGAAAATGTAACCGAAGAAAAGTGGCAGAGTTGGTTCAGTGACTGGTTTCGACGTGTGGAGAAGTGTATTGAATGTGGCGGAAATTATTTTGAAAAAGTCTAAAGCGTTCACTTACATTGCAAAACTTTCCTAGTGCCCTTTGTAAGGTACAGCCCCAACATTTTCCTGGTGTGAAAATGGGAAACCACGGAAAACCATCTTCAGGAGTGCCGACAGTGGGGTTCGAACCCACTACCTCCCGGATGCAAGCTCATAGCAGCGCGACCCTAACCGCACGGCCAACTCGCCCGGTAGGCCTAAGTGACTAACTAGTCACCTAGAAATAACCTACACTGAATGCTGAATGTACAGTGTTGACTCTCGAATCACGATTGTTGAATGTCTCGTTTTACTCGACCGACTCAACAGTGAACGACCTAACTTTTGTTTCTCTTTTCTCTTACAATCTGCTTTACGTCGCACCGACACAGATAGGTCTTATGGCGACGATGGGATAGGGAAGGCCTAGGAGTGGGAAAAAAATCGACCATGGCCTGTATATTTGCTTGGTGTGCCGACAGTAAAATTCGAACCCACTCTCTCCCGAATGCAAGCTGATAGCTACGTGACCTAATCCGCGCAGCCAGTTGTTCGGTGAAGTCACTTTCCATTAGTCCTTATAAACTACCTCTCGTCAATTCCCGCCACAGCGTACGCTAGGAAGCCTCCACATCACGCTTTCACACTAGACCATATATGCAGTTCCTGTGCTAACTGCTGACTTTTCTGGTTACTCTACCTTCGGCAATGTCCCCATTCCAAAATACACAAAGCCCACAGATTTACAATATATTTGTATTATAATCCCTGTCCGATCGTACTTGTTATTATCAATATATACATATTATTATATTTAAATTAACATATATTTGCAATTTGTCCCTTTATGAGAAAGTATGTATATCACCTACAATTACGGTAATTATGGCTCGTTTGATCTATTCGGGGATGTAACGTGACAGATGGAAGTAACGGATGAAAGTAGCGAGAATGATTTAGGATACAAAGAGAAGAGAGTAATTACAAGGCACTCGTAACAAGGGTATGAAGGCTACCTAGGAAATACACTTGGTGGATGAAGCTTTACATATAAACTGGATTCTGTGATAGGGGTGGGGGTGTGGACGAGGATAGGTTATGGAAGAGGGAGACCAAAGCGACGATATTTATATTCAGTTTAACTTACTGCGCCGGGATTCGATTCTGCAACATGAAAATAAAATTTGCGACTAAGAAAATCCCACCTTGATCAGTCCTTCGCAGAGTTTTATACAAATTCAAAAACACTAACCTCACAGACTGTCAATTAGCCGTTGTCGTCCTCCTAATAACGAGTTTTATGCTGTCTGAGGTCAATCACATTTCGGAGTTGACCCTGAAGTTCGCTCAGTCGATACTAGAAGTGAGTATGAGGTTAATTTCTGCCGACAGAGGTGGCCGCACGTAAAGCACTGTACCCCACTTAGTGGCGAGGTTACGGACAGTGGAAGCTTGCACTTCCCCGAGGGCCTTCATGACCTACATGGCGATAGCTGTGCTTTTCTTCTTTCCCGTATGATTATCGGCAAAGGAAGTAGTTTATAAGGAATATACTAAGATATACAACCACATGGACGTTTTAACTGTTAGAAAATTACGGTATAATCTGAACGTGGATAATAATAATAATAATAAGAAGAAGAAGAATAAGAAGAAGAAGAAGAAGAAGAATAGACTGATGACTAGGATGAGGATATCTATGGCAAAATTATAATTCAAGAGTCAGTTGCTAGACCTGACTCTTCTAATGATACAATCACATTTGGCACTTCGACTGTGGAGCGCCCATAGACTTGCTTAATCTCAGAGAAGGAAATGACGCAAGGCGCCAGTTATCCTCGTTTTAAACATCAAACTAGAGGTTTAGAGATGGTGACTCCTGCCAAGGGCACATACCTTATGAGAAAGAGGAATCTATGACGTAAACACACTTAGGAACGCAAGGTATTAGCGGGAATTAATATGTATTAAACCCTTCCTGGGGAAAAAGTGTACAAGTGTCAATAATGTAACAGTGCGTTTTCGCGAATTGTTGAATTCCAAAAACACAATTGCATCCCCTCGGTGGTGAGGCTACACAAGTATACACAAGTATACGAAACAAACTAGGAAATAACCAATATAATAATGCTCTTCAGGACCTGCTCACCTGATGATTTAAACTGAGCACTGTCCCTGCATTGCAGGAAGCCATAGCCCTTATGGGATTTTATTTTTGCTAGTGGCTTTACGTCGCACCGACACAGATATGTCTTATGGCGATGGTGGGATAGGAAAGACATAGGAGTTGGAAGAAAGCGGCCGTGGTCTTAATTAAGGAACAGCCCCAGCATTTGCCTGGTGTGAAAATGGGAAACCACGGAAAACCATCTTCAGGGCTACTGACGTGGGATTCGAAACCACCATCTCCCGGATGCAAGCTCATAGCCGTGCGCCCCTAACCGCACGGCCAACTCGCCCGGTCTTGGGGGATTCACAAGACTATTTATTTCTATTTTTATTTTAGTTTTTATTTCGTTCTACGTTCGAGTTGGTCAGTTCGTTGTTTTGTGTTCATTATGTACAAGCTGCCGACGCTTCGTATAGGTGGTCTAACGTGTATGTACTGCACTGTATGGAAAGCCCTAAAAGGGCTAGAAATGGTGACAGGGGTTTCGGGACACAAAAGTACCACAAATCGTCTACATGAAGCAAGTGATGGAAAGCCACACACATGATAATGGTGGTGGTGATTGATGTAAGGAAAAACCCTACAAGATAATCAGCTATTCGCAATAACTAAGGGAAGTAAGGAAAGGAAGAGTCGAATCCCTATTCTAGGGTATGAGTAAAGTAAAATAAGGATAGGAAAGGAAAGGAGAGGCCATGGAAATCAGGAAAATTACATACTGTTTAGCTTTCACAGCAAGGATAACAGTTACCCAAGTGACATCGGGCAGGAATGATGAGCCAATAGAAATTGAAACAACTTCAGACTTCACGGGGAACCTTTGATCACCAAATACTACACACGGGAAGTTCGTCATGCATTACTGTATTCCAGACTCGAACAAGCAACTTCATGAGGAAGTGTAATCGCAGTTAGCAATTACAAAAACGTAGGCTGTCCAAATAGTGAAACTAAAATCATTCGGTAGTGGGAAGTTCTTTCGACTAATGAAGTAGAAACGTATATACATTCCTTATTTTCCACATTACAGGTTACTTCAAACCTAAAAATGGGCTAAGGAAAACATAAAAACAACCAACTAAATAATCAAGCAAACCACGAAGAAGCAGGAAACAAGTTAGCAATCAACTCAGTAATTTCTTTCACTGTAGGATTTCTTCCGTTTAGCGGAGCAAGTGAAACGTGAAGGAAAGAACTAACATTCTTATTGTTGTTATTTCTGTTCCTGTTTTATGCGGTAAGTGAGCAATTCGGGAGAATTATAAATCGCTTAACGTAGAGAGACGCAATACATGGAGATTTTAGTTAATCCTCACACTATGATGTTATGTCTCCATTAACTTGTTTCTACAAATCGATATGCACATTGAACAAACTTCTTCCAGTATTCAATAACAGAGAAAGACAAGCAACAGCGTTGGTCTGTAGATTTAACTTTAGCCTTAACCAGTCATTAGATATTCCTAAGTGATCCAAAACTACTCTTCAAATTTTATATTTACATGACCAATGAAAATGTTTTGTCCACATAATATATTTTCACAGTGCAACTATATCAATAATGATCTTCGTAAGCTTTGTTTGAAAACAATTTTTACATTGTTTTCATTTAAATTTCTCCGACGTTTTAAAAGAGTCATTATTTTACATAAATATTATTTTGAAGAGGAAATATTGCCGTGAAACCTCACTGGGAGTATGTTTACTGTAAGATAAGGGCAGCACCATATATCACAGACATGTACCGAGCACTGTCACAATAATATTAGAAAGCCTGGGTGGGGGGGGGGGGGTTATGGACCACCTCTTCCATTTGACAGGCCAAGGGATGGTTGGAAATAACCTAGCGAACGAAGCGAAAATTGATGGTCGCTCTTAATATCGGTACGGCGTTCGGAGAACAAAGTAGAACTGATGGGCTGCTGAATATAACAATATGCAGAATTCATGTTCTATTGCTATGAAGGAGATAACGCCTGATGCACAGTTTTACAAGGGCATTATCGAATCGAAAATCTTTTTTTTTTGTTAGTGGCTTTACGTCGCACCGAATCAGACAGGTCTTACGGCGACGATGGAATAGGAAAGGCCTAGGAGTTGGAAGGAAGCGGCCGTGGCCTCAATTAAGGTAGAGCCCCAGCATTTGCCTGGTGTGAAAATGGAACACCACGGAATCGAAAATCTTTTACATGGGATTTGTATGTTTTAGTACTTATCTCTAGTCAGGCGTCATGAGTCGAAGATTACTTAGCCCAGAGCCTATTTGCTCCACCAACCACTACAGTATAGCATATACCCATCGGTATAGTTCTGGCGGTACTGTAAGAGTGGGAAGCTGGTATAGCCATAATTCAGAAAGTGAAAATCTGCCAACTCCCATCCAAAGAGTGATCTTCCCAGAGGTTTTCACAGGAAAGCTGCTTCAAAATCCCAGTCCCCGGTAATTACGTATGGTGCAAACATTTTTTTCGCTAGTGGTTTAACGTCACACTAACACATTGACGATTTTCAGCGACGCAAGGATGGGAAAGGCCCAGGCTTGGGGAGGAAGCTACCGTAGCCTTAATTAAGGTACAGCCTGGTGTGAAAATGGAAAACCTTGGAAAACCATTTTCAGGGATGCCGACGATGGAATTCTAACCCACTGTCTCCCGAATGCATGCTCACAGTTGCGCGACTCTAACCGCACGGCCAACTTGCTCGGCGTAAACAAATATTACACTAAGTATGCGTTCTGGCTTAAAGATATCGTGGACTCTTGTATGGGAGAGTTAGCTTCAACTTTTGTATATCTCATCTTTCGTAAAACAATATTTCTAGACTGTAATATACACTTGCCAAATACACACTTTCCTGGTCACGAAAGGTCGAACAGTACGGTTGAGGATGTCGTCATGCTGACCACGTCACACTCCTGGAAGTCTTTGAAAGTCAAATCCCTTAGACTGTTCGTGCCACAGTACTTTCTGATAAAAATTTCACCAACAAACTTGCGTAGTTCTATGATGTTAGAAAAGATTTTACTCGGGAACTTGATCACTTTTAGATCACGTTTTGACATAAATACGCCTTGTGGCTGGGGATCACCTGCAAATTAGCGTTATGGTAGCGTGACGGAACTGTAAACCTAGCAACAGTGCAGGCTGTGATGTAAGGTGCGGATGTTACCTAGCAACAGTGCAGGCTGTGATGTAAGGTGCGGATGTTACCTAGCAACAGTGCAGGCTGTGATATAAGGTGCGGATGTTACCTAGCAACCGTGCAGGCTGTGATGTAAGGTGCGAATGTTACCTAGCAACCGTGCAGGCTGTGATGTAAGTGCGGATGTTACCTAGCAACCGTGCAGGCTATATCTTATCGCTGGTGGTTATATTAAATTAGCAGCCGTTGATGGATGGTCACGACCGAGAGACAGCTTGTTGTTTGTTGTTTAAAGGGGCCTAACATCTTGGTCATCGGCCCACCGAGAGACACGTTTATGATTATTCGATTTTCGCAAAGGAAAAAATGTGTTAATGTGTTTTTTTTTCTGATTGCGTTAGGAAGTGTTACTAACACTGATGAATAAATGAATTACACAGTCGATAACATTTTAAGAGAAAACACTGCTTTCTTTACAATACCATACATCGAGAAAATGCATGCTGAATTGTCTTTTGTTTAAGGGACGTAGTAATTGAATGATATCTTCATTGGCTTCTTATCAACGTGACTGTTTTGAATCCATATCAATGTGTGTGATATTCGAGAAATGAAAAGACATGTCCCTATGATTTGGTTTCAATGCCAGAAGACTTCCATGTTTACTATCACCATGACATCAACAATCACGTAAGATTGTAAGCTTTATTAAGGGTGTTAACTGTTTACAGTAATGTTATTTAATTTACAACTGTTCAATTGATACAAATTTTAAGAAATATCGAGATGCTGAAAAGTTGTCCTGCAGGAGTTTATATAACGTGCTAGGAGATAAGAGCACACATTTGTCACATTTAAATGCCCTCAAATGCCTCCGAAGTCAGTCAGGATCAAATCTGCCATCTTGAGAACACTTCTTTATTTCTCCACTTACCCACTGAGGCCAGGTTACGTTATTTTTATGTTTAACGCAATGTTAACGTACATTTGCTCGCAGAAAATCTGTCCATTTCTTTTTTTCCTTTCATAAGGTTTCCACATTTACCTAACTCCATCCATTCCTTACTGCGCCCCTGTAAGAAAATCCGGAGGAACAAAATAAATCAATGAACAGTGTTATGTTCGGTGTAACATGAAGAGGGAGTCAAATATAGCCTCACTTAATAAATTTGCTATGACTGGAGTAAATACAGAGGGATGGGCCAGCCAAATATAATATTATTAGAGAGTCGAACTTGTAAAGGAGAAAAAGGGGGTGTAAAGTGCTCATCCATTGCGAAAGATAAGAAACTTCACAATCATGCAAGAAGGAAAAGGAAGTTGACGTTCGTGTTGGAGAGGGTGGGTCTGTTAGACATTTCATTACCAACCTAAACTGCAATAGTTACTATATAGACCACATTTTCTGCACGCAAGTGTACATTATCAATTCCATGTATTTTAATAATGCACAATATGAGCAGTATCGGTTGGTGCTGAAGGTGCAATGCATGTTATGAAAGCAGACTTTCCTGATACGAGGCAAGCATTTCAACACGAGTGCTACGGTGGTTGCATTTAGCAGTAACGATATGTAAATTGTTTCCATGTCATATCTGCTTCTGAGTTCCTTAGAGAAAAATTAAATATATTAGGAGTTATTATTAAGGTATCTTCTATTACTCTCCATGAACTAGGTAGATCTCCTGCCAATCCTGAAGTGTTGGTTGCGTAGAACTGGGCTGGTTTGAAGGTGAACAAGTTATCCGAGTGATCTTGAACCGAGTTGAGATCACTAACTAATTTTCTGTTAAAACGATTGTATAGAGCAGGGGTTTTCTATTAGTAAGAACTCAAGGGCCACATTGGAAACCTGAAGCATGACTGCGGGCCGCACTTTAGTAATAGGCCAATTTTCGTAAAATTCTGCAAATAGGACAGATGTACCAGTATACAAAATAATATGATATTGAAAGGAAGGTTTAATAACTTTAATTGCTTAAAACACTATTTTACAATATTGCATAAAAGAGTGAAATTACGAATAATCACTATTATACCCAGGACGATTGAATTTGGAAGAAGAGCATCCAACAATGTCAGTTCATTTGAAGTGATATTTCACAAATGAAAAACAAAAAAAGTAAAACGAAAGACAAACTAAAATTAATAATGTAGTTAAAACAAAAAGAACAATTTAGTGGTAATAGTGTGAAGGCCACAATGCTATACATTTATAAGCACCTAAAATCCCAACAATGTACTTCCAAGAGTACTTCCCTGAAAATTTTCACTGTGAACCAGCCAATACTGCCAATAAGAGAAGAAAGATGAAGTGAACCCGCTTCTGGCTTTTGAAGTATTTTTTGGTATTCGTTGCATGGTACGTTGAATAAAAAGGCCACAGTGAGGTTGGCATGTAGTTCAAGAATTGGTATGGATCCCATATCCATTTTTATACTAGTTAAGACGTAGAACTGGTATTTGTGAGCGCTCATTTTCCGGCGAAGCTTGGATTTTCATTTTACTAAATCAAAGGAATCTATTCAGCACAAGTGAATACTATAAAACAGGAGATAATATTAAAGAATGAATTAGTTCTGACTTCGGTCTATACAGGATATAAAAATGAATACATTTTTGAACGAGCTATCAAATATTTTTCGTAAATTTTTCTTCACATTTCTTAAAATTCATTTATAAAGTCCTCGCGGGCCGCAAGAAATCGCTTCGCGGGCCGCCATTTGGAAACCTCTGGTATAGAGTCTAAAACAAATAAAAATATACGTGTAAATCTTATTATAGAAGTGCACCTCGTACTAAAAGCTGTAGAGGATGTGTTGGATAAGATCGTAATCCAATCTCTCAGAGCCTATATAATCTATTCTTAACTAAACAGTTAGAACATACCACGAACACAATATATACAGTACTTCACACTATATTTTGCTCGTGGTTTAACGCCGCATTAACAGATCCAGGCGTTTTCCGACGTTGGAAGAAAAAAGGACTGGGATTGGGAAGGTAGAGTCGGCGACTTTAATTTACCCGATATTTTTCCGATATGAAAATGGTAAAACATATGAAAGCCATCTTCAGGGCTCACGACAGTGGGGTTCAGTCCCATCATCTACCAAATGCAAACTTACAGCTACGCACTTTTTGTTGTATAATTCTATTCAATACTTTTACAATCTCTAACAATTTCAATAAACCATAATTTAACAATGTTAAACTCCATACTGAAGGCGCAAACTCGTGGTACAGTTCAACGGTTATGCCATACTAGCTACACTAGCCTACGTACATCACCACACACATTGTCTTTCGCTGCACGGTAGATATAAAATGCTTCTCCAATCATATATCCGAGGTTTGAAGCCAGCATCTTTCTGATTATATAAATCTTATTAAATCAGTATCCAGTCTGGGTGCGACATATCTCCAATAAATTTCGAAGCCTATTTTAGGTAAATACCGGTTAAAAAACCAGTATATATCCCAATTCCAGACCCAAGCACGCATTACTGTTATATATACCGTTTCGGGTTTTATTATCTTTTTTTTTTCTGTCCACGAGTTGAATTAAATACAAATGTAATAAGGGTGACCGAAATCAACTTGATGAAACTTAAATTATAAATAAAAGCCAGTAGGGGTAGCAGAGCCTGACTCTTACCTAGACGCCAAGGGTTCAATTCTCCACTCGTCCAAAGACCTTGACTGAGGATAAGAACGAGGTTCACTGCGCCTCTAGAGATCAGCTGAGGAGCTACCTGATATTAGAGGCAGCGAAATCGTTCATGAAAACTAATTAATATGGCTGAGGATGTGGTCACTCCACTATTTGCTAGCCATTCGACTGGGAAGCAGTCGTCTTGACAGGTTGAGGTCCTCCGATGGGTTTGTTTTAAAGCACTAAAGAATGTTTCCAAAAAAAGCTACTAATAATTGTACCCCTCTACATATATATGAAAATCGAAAATGCTTAAGAACAACCATAATATGAAACTCACATGCTCAAATGTCCTACCAACTGTTTAAAACATTAAGACACGGATTAGAAGATATTTTTAAACCATTGGCTTAACGTCGCGCCGACACAGATAGGTCTTATGGCGACGATGGGATGGGAAAGGACTAGAAGTAGGAAGGAAGTGGCCGTGGCCTTAATTAAGGCACATCCCCAGCATTTGCCTGGTGTGAAAATAGGAAACCACGAAAAACAATCTTCAGGGCTGCCGACAGTGGAGCTCGAACCCACTATCTCCCGTATGCAAGGTCACAGCTGCGTGCCTCTAACTACACAGACAAATCGCCCGGTATTAGAAGATAGTAAAAGTAACTGCTAACTAAGGGATCACCGGAATTTTGCTTATATTAAAGGTTCTTTTTACACACGATTTAAAATCTAGACAAAGGTCACCGGCATTTAAGTAGCCTTAAAATCAACCGACTACGGCAGAAGTCGATGCGGACATCTCAGGCATAGAACCAACTACGCTATACAGCCTGTCCGAATGTAAATCAGTGCTAATAATAAATATTTCCAAAATCATAATATTTTTCGCCACCATAATAAGCGTCTTAACCTTTGGACCTCGGAGTACTGAGATTGATTCACGCCCGGATCCTGGGATTTCAATCGCGAAAAGTTAGTTCCCATGACTTGGAGATGGGATGTTTGTTCAGTACATAACACTCCTGCGACTCACACACATCCCTACGCTCTACCACACTGATATGCAATTTCCTAGGCACAGCAAACGCCACCCACCCTTGTTGGAGGGTCTGCTATACACGGACGCACCATGCCAGTAACAGACAAACGTTATTATTATTATTATTATTATTATTATTATTATTATTATTATTATTATTATTATTATTATTATGCGTGAATGGTCCCTTTCGGAAAACACAAAACTTTATGATTTCGTTTGAGGAGGATCCAAGATGCTTTCATCTGTTCACTAAAGATCCTGTTCCTTTCTTCAGTCCGCTTGGTACCTGCTCTTTTTGGTACTTTATTCTCTGGAGTAACTTCCCACTTGTCAATTTTCTTTCTATATAAGTTATATATTTCGATTCAAAAAATTTTCGGGTTGAATTTGTGCATTTTTCATGTCCGCTTTCGTTTGTTATGTCCAAGGGAAATTCTTCAGTTTATCAACTCTTTCAAGAATTTGGTGGGTTAGTATGGTTTCCGGAAGCCTCTTAACATGTCCATAAAATTTTAACCTTCTTTTCCTGAGGTCTGTCGCAATATTAGATCATTTTTCTGTGGATTTCCGGGATTGGGGGCGGTACCCTTCTTCCGTGTGTCTTGGTGCTGAAATTTTTCTCATGAGTTTTCGCTCTTCTTTTAGGACATTTTCGAGCTCGCCCTTTTTATGAAGCGTTAGAGTCTCCCCTGCATATAAAGCCTCAGGTTTGATTGCAGTATTGTAATGATTAATCTTAACGTGGAGAGACATATATATTTTGTTGTAGATTTCTCTTGTTTTCTATATACTCTTCTGAGTTTTTGGACACGGTTGTTTCGGACTATTTTTTTGCTATTTGCTTTACGTCGCACCGGCACAGATAGGTCTTATGGCGACGATGGGATAGGAGAGGCCTAGGAATTGGAAGGAAGCGGCCGTGGCCTTAATTGAAGTACAGCCCCAGCATTTGACTGGTGTGAAAATGGGAAACCATGGAAAGCCATCTTCAGGGCTTTCAACAGTGGGGGTCGAACCCACTATCTCCCGATTACTGGATACTGCCCGCACTTAAGCGACTGCAGCTATCGACCTCGGTGGACGTTTTCCCATTTTTTTCTTGTCCGGTTGGTTCGAGGATTTCGCCCAGGTATTTGAAGTGAGGGATTCTGTTGATTTGACCGTATTTTGCATTGAGACTATGGATGCCTAGTTTTGAACAGAAAAGATCAGTTTTCTGGAAGGAGATATGAAGTCCGACCTTTTTAGAACATTCTTGGAAAATTTCAACTTGCTTTATCGCTGTAACTTCATATCTGGACAAAAGGGCCAGGTCATCCGCGAAGGCTAAGCATGGAATTTCAAGATTTTTTGTCCCCCAATGTTTCCAATGTTTACTGGGTTCCAGCTATTTTGCGCTTTCTGTTCTCTTTCCCATTCCCCCATCACCTTATCTAGGACGAGGTTGAAGAGGAGGGGTTACAATTATTATTATTATTATTATTATTATTATTATTATTATTATTATTATTCACCTGCAATAGGAAGGGAGGTACCCAAAGAAGCTGTACTCTTGCCTTAGCTCTCCGAATATTATGCAAGCAGAACTGAACGTAGAAGGCCACATTTAAGACCGTAAGTACAAATTACAAATGGATGCCGGATAAATTCTGCTCCGAGGCATTATTATAGATCCTTATACTCTTCTAGTGCTAATGGATAAAACTTGTACTGTGAGTTGACCTTGACATTAACCTTTGTTGTCTCCGAGCAGTTTGTTACCTTGCTGACCTTCGAATTACTTCATCCCTCTGACAAGTCCAACTGCAGTGAGGAGAGTATCGTTTGATATACAACTGTTGTTGCGTTATCTTAAAAGTGAAGGTCATTTATTATTACTTATTATTATGTGCCCTTATCTTCTTATTAACCCGAGAATTTCCGCCAGTACTTTCTAGGTGTTCTATGGCATAAATGAATTTGGACTACCAGGAAACATTTAAGTCCAGGAAAACTATATATCATCAATGTTTTGGAAGTCCGACTCGTTGGTTGAACGGTCAGCGTACTGGCCTTCGGTTCAGAGGGTCCCGGGTTCGATTCCCGGCCGGGTCGGGGATTTTAACCTTCATTGGTTAATTCCAATGGCTCGGGGGCTGGGTGTTTGTGCTGTCCCCAACATTCCTGCAACTCACATACCACACATAACACTATCCTCCACCACAATAACACGCAGTTACCTACATATGGCAGATGCAGCCCACCCTCATCGGAGGGTCTGCCTTGCAAGGGCTGCACCCGGCTAGAAATAGCCACACGAAATTAATTAATGTTTTGAAAGATTTTCCCATTGGATGGAAAATGCTTGCACTTGCATGCTTACGATCTGTTACTTCTGAGTATATAATCGAGCCCCCGTTACTAGTTCGAGCCTCTCAGGCAGCTTTGGAAATTGTCGATCTATTGTAGAGATTTTGGAGGTGTAAGATTCCCAGGTATACAATGTTAACTTTCTAGGGTGGCCGGATGCGGCTCAATAACTGATGCCAATGTTCATTTTTAACCTACCTTTATACATCGCTAGACTTTGACTTCCATTTGTTGGTACAAATTAGTAGTAGTAGTAGTAGTAGTAGTATGTGGATTATAGAATTTCGTGTTGTCCCGCGAGAACATGGCTCTTGTATCCACCTAATGTTTATTCAGTCAAAACTAGGAACTGACGCAAAAGCTTAAAATAAACCAGACGAGTAAGAGACGCAAATATCAGAATAGGTAATGATTCCTGAATATATAAATTCACAGAACTCAAGTGCTGTATCCAAGAAATGTGTTCTAGGAAAAGCCTCCTCTACGCGCACAGCTGACCCACTAACTGGCTGTGCGATGGGCTCGAAATAGTTCTTCCTTACTTTGACAGTGACGTCAGTATCTCGTTCGCCCACAAACAAGACGCTGGTCATCTCTCCTTGGACAAGGCCGTACCAGGTGAACTGGTATACAGCAATGGCAAGTTCCACCGGTAGAATAATTTGTAATTGAAGTTCTTCCAAACGATTGACTTCCATGCACGCACTACTACTGTACAGAGACGGATATTCAAATCCAATTTTTATAGCAGTAATACAATTTGGTTGGTTAGAAGCCAATTTACAGTTTTTGAGAGAGAGAAATGTGGAAAATATTTCCAGTCGATCGAACATCCCTACATATTCATAATGAAAGAAAGTTAGCAAATACCAGGTTCTGTTGTGTTGAGGTGGTCCCATATCATATTATTTGATGTGAAATTCAGAATAGTAAATACAATGAAAGCTTACACTTCTCGACAACTTTGGATCCAGTATGAAGAGAAAAAAACCACTCAGTATGTGACTAAACGAAACAAATTAAGGAACCTCCACCACAAATTAAAGACAGTTTTCAATGCAGTCACATGAGTGAATTACGTGTGGTCTTCAACGAACCCTGAGACACTCATGAATGCGACGAGGAATGCTCAGTACCAAATCACAGAACATTTCTTGAGGCAAACGGACACACTCTTCGATGATAGCATTTTTTAAGGCACGAATCGTTAATGATAAATAGAGAGCGGATGTTGTTGACCTAAAAAATCACTGAAAATTATCAATGAAATGTCCTTAGATATATGTAAAAATACTATAATGTCCCCCTCTGTGGTGTAGTGGTTAGTGTGATTAGCTGCCACCCCCGGAAGCCCGGGTTCGATTCCCGGCTCTGCCACGAAATTTGAAAAGTGGTACGAGGGCTCGAATGGGGTCCACTCAGCCTCGGGAGGTCACATGAGTAGAGTGGGTTCGATTCCCACTTCAGCAATCCTAGAAGTGGTTTTCCGTGGTTTTCCACTTCTGCTCCAGGCAAATGCCGGAATGGTACCTAACTTAAGGCCACGGCCACTTCCTTCCCTCTTCCTTGTCTATCCCTTCCAATCCTCCCATCCCCCAACAAGGCTCCTGTTCAGTATAGCAGATGAGGCCGCCCGGGCAAGGTACTGGTCATCCTCCCAGTTGTATCCCCGACCCAATGTCTCACGCTCCAGGACACTGCCCTTGAGGCGGCAGAGGTGGGGATCCCTCGATGAATCCGAGCGAAAAACCAGCCGTAGAAGGTAAACAGATTAAAAAGAAGAAGAAACGCTATAATAAGTAAAACTGACTTTAAAATATTTAACCAAACTGAATTCTGATGTCTGAAACAAATGTTTTATAAGTAATATATTCCAATTCTATTCAAGGCTCAGCTCTTCTTTTTACAGAAATAATTATCTGGCAATTTACTTGGAAGTGTATACAAATATGGACATAAGGATTTGCTGGATGTAATACTTTGCCCCGCGAAGAACCTAGGAACGCCTGTTCTTCACACATGTTACAGGTTTCAGATATTTTTTTCGCGTAATGTGCTGTTGTACAATAAGCTTCCTTTCCGCACTCACTTAAACGCTGCACAATTTACAAATTAAAACACGCTCATCTGTTGTAAACATGTCTGACACCGGGCAAGTTGGCCGTGCGGTTAGGGGCGCGCAGCTGTGAGCTTGCATCCGGGAGATAGTGGATTCGAACCCCACTGTCGCCAGCCTTGAAGATGTTTTTCCGTCGTTTCGCATTTAACATCAGGCAAATGCTGGGGCTGTACCTTAATTAAGGCCACGGTCGCTTCCTTCCCACTCCTAGGCCTTTCCTATCCCATCGTCGCCATAAGACCTGTCTATGTCGGTGGGACGTAAAGTACATTTTTTTAAATGTAAACATGTCTTTTCCACATTCATTAAGTAGCAGAATTAAAAATACACTTTGTGATACCGAGCAAGTGGCTGCACGGTTTGGGCCACGGCAGCTATCAGCTTGCATTCGGAAGATAGTGGGTTGTCCGTAATTTCCCATTTTCACAGCAGGTAAATGCTGGGACTGTGTCTTAATTAAGGTCACGGCCGCTTCCTTCACACTCCTAAGCCTTTCCTATCCCTTCGCAGTCATAAGCTATCTTTGTCGGTACAATGTAAAGCAAATTCTAAAAAAAAAAAAGAACACGTTGTTGTGGTTCATCGTCTGGCATTTTTCTTTCACAGATCTCTTGGGAGGATAATTTTGTACTGACGCGGAAAGTTATGTAACTGTATCAAATTCCTTCTCGTTTCCATTTGTTCTTGGCCTTGAGGTACGCGGGGATGGATGACTGGCTGCAGGGGCGGGGGCGAAGGCCGGTGCCTTCCATGTGCTAGAAACACGTTAGGAAATACTTTCCCTTAATTAATAGACTTCTGTATTGTGTTACTTCCCTTATCTTTACCCTTTCAAAGTCCGGCTCCATGGCTAAATGGTTAGCGTGCTGGCCTTTAATCACAGGGGTCCCGGGTTCGATTCCCGGCAGGGTCAGGAATTTTAACCATTTTCGTTAATTTCGTTGGCACGGGGGCTGGGTGTATGTGTCGTCTTCATCATCATTTCATCCTCATCACATCGCGCAGGTCGCCTACGGGCATCAAATCAAAAGACATGCATCTGGCGAGCCGAACTTGCCCTCGGACACTCGCGGCACTAAAAGCCATACGCCATTTCATTTTTTTACCCTTTCATAGTAACCAACAACTGTTGTCAGTTTGCTTGGTCAAAAGGTATTTAGCAAATTTAACCATATGTAAGAAAACCATATATAAGAAAAAATTCTATATTTTTTGTCTCTTGTGGAATTATATCATAATTCTATGAATTTAAAAACATTTTAAAATTATAAAGACATTCACAAACTATCTGCGTAATAATAATAATAATAATAATAATAATAATAATAATAATAATAACGTTATTGGTTTTACATCCCAATATCTACTTTTGTGGCTTTCGGAGACGCCTTGGTGCCGCCGAAATTTTGTCTCGTAGGAGTTCATATATGTGCCGGTAAAGCTACTGTTACCAGGAAGACGTATTTGAGCACTTTCAAATACCAATGAACTGAGTCGGGATCGAACACGCCAACTTGAGCTCAGAAGGCCACAGCTCTACCGTATGAACTACTCAGACCGGCATGTAAGGAAAGTGTAGAGCATTGTGGTCCCGCATACCTATCTTTTAAAGTTTATCCCCCAGCAACAGTTTTATATTAATTTTGTCGACAGTAGGCACGGGACGAGCATTCCTAGGACTCGACTCAACGTTGCTTAGACCATTAAAGATATCCCCAAACTATGTAAGAAGTACCGAGTATAAAAATTCTGTGAACCACAGACATATTTTTACAAGTAGTTCCCGTGCCATTTGTTTACGAAACTCAAAGGACATGATCGCTTGGATTCGTAAAACCTGGTTGACGCGGGTGGAGTCACGGGTATAAAGTACCTTATAATACAAAAAGAATGTTTGAAGTATTGAAATAAAATTATTAAAAACGTTATTGAACACAGAATGATGTTTCGTCCAATACATTAGACATCCTCAGATTCACAAAATGTAAAAATTAAAAGGATGAGACGTAGGGAAAGAAAATCGAGTTGACTGGTTATAAATTGTGAACGTACTAGACTACAAGTTTACCATTCATAAACACACATGTGTATATTTTACCTATGTGATTTTTGATTGTGATTTGAGGTATCTAAGGATGTCCAATTGACTGGACGAAATATGTCATTCCGTTTTATAAATCCTTTACTGTATTTCAGCTCTTTGCATTACAAATTGTACTAGAATGGTTTTTTTTCATATTCCCATAAATGAAACACTAACCTACAATGTGAAACAAAGTTTGTATTCGCATTTGAATGAAGTAAGCTGCTATATCAGTTACTAGATAGGCAGCAAGAGTGAACGTCTCGTAGCATATTTATTTAATTATTGTTTTCAATGAATAATTTCCGGAGTAGAGTAGATTTAAATATCTCCTGTATACATATGTGATCGTTCCTACGATGTAGGAGGCCCCAGTTCGATTCCTCGTCAGTCCAAGAACTTTATTCCTAGATTGCGAGCTCGAACAGGATACACTCAGACCGGTGAGTTCAACCGAGGAGCTGTATGATATGAGGGACAGTGGACTACGCAATACAGCTGAGAATGTCACCGCGCTGACCACGTGACTATGAAGACTATCTGACTAGGAAGCAGTCACTTGGCAGGCTATGGCTCTTCACGGGCTTATGTGTCAAGGGTATGCTCGTTGTATTATTATTTTTGAATCGTCATAAGAATTCTTAGCTGACAAATTCGGAAGGAAACAGGTAGGCCCTAATCATTCAGATTTAACTCGTATACATATTTGGGGCGATATAAAAGTAACTGCACAGCTGTGAGCTTGCATGCGGGAAACAGTGGGTTTGAACCCCACTGTCGGCAGCCTTGAAGATGGTTTTCCGTGACTTTCCATTTTCACACCAGGCAAATGCTGGGGCTGTACATTAATTAAGGCCACGGCCACTTCCTTCCCACTCTTAGCCCTTTCCTATCCTATCGCCCCCATAAGACCTACCTGTGTTGGTGCGACGTAAAGCAAATTGTAAAAAAAAAAGAAGGTAACTGCTGACCTCAGTGGCTTTCAGTTCCTGGCTAATATCGGTGGTATTTAATAGTGTTTGAATGCGACAACTTCCTGCCATAGGCTTCCGGCACATTAAAGAATTTTCGTGGGACACAATTCTGAAACATTCAGAAAATACTCAGAAAATATTTTTTTAAACAAATGGAATTATTATTTAGAGAGGATTAAAAATGACTCTCCATTACAGTCTCTCTTAAAGCGGTCCTAGTTCTAGGACGAGAGAGCAGAAAAGTGAACGCCGTCGGTACCCCGGTACTCCAACGTGAAACCCCCTCCCCCCTGTTCACCACACTAATGTGCCAAGCATTCCACTACGATGGCTAACAAACGGAAGAGATACACACTTACATATTTCACAATAATTATAAAACCTGCCTGCTGTCATTTCTTGATGGATGCAGTACTTTTGCATCCATCTCTTGGCACAGGCCAGAGTAAAGTGTAGCTTCCACCGAAGTCCCAGTCAACATCCATGGCTGTGACAATATGGAAGTTGCTGGGGTATGGGTAGTGCTGAGTAATGACATTCAAAGCACGACTAGTGCATCTGAGTGTTATGAAAGGTGCTGCTCATAAGGCCAGTCGTGCTGCAATAGTACTTTCTGACCCAGTGAGGAAAGCAATGGCAAACTACCTCACTCCTCATCTTGCCTAGTACGCCTCATTTTGGTGCTACCATTGGTTTTTGGGGTTTCCTTATAACCGCGTAACCTTTGGTAGTGCTATTTGAGGATCCAACCAGCCTCTGGGCTGATGACCTAACAGACAGACAATTATAAAACCGGGAGAGTTGGCCGTGAGGTGAGGGGCAGGCAGTAGTGAGCTTGCACCCGGGAGATAGTGGGTTCGAGCCCCACTGTCGGCAAGCCTGAAGATGGTTTTCCGCGGTTTCCCATTTTCACACCGGGAAATGCTGGGCCTGTACCTTAATTAAGGCCACGGCTGATTCCTTCCCACTCCTAGGCCTTTCCTATCCCATCGTCAGCATAAGACCTATCTGTGTCGATGCGACGTAACGCAAGTTGTAAAAAAATATTAAAACAAATTGGTACGTGAACGATTAGATACAGTTGACTCAAGATAGGCAGCAAGAACGAACATCTCGTAGCATAATGAGCTTATAATTACAGTATGTTGATATTATATGAGAATAGCAAAATGGAAATTTAATGATTTTAACGTCACACTAACTCACATAGGTTTTCGGTAACGACGGGATAAGAAAGGCTAGGACTGCGTAACGGCCGCGGCTTTAATTAAGGTACATTTACAGCATTTTTGTAGTGAAAAATATGGAAATTCATGGAAAACCATCTACAGAACGGCTGACAGTGGAAATTGTAACCCATCATATTCCAAATGCAAGTTTACAATTGCACGACTCGCACCGCGTTGCCAATGCACTCAGTTTAGAGAAAATAATGTGCTTATCACTTGCAATAAAATATCAAAACCAAACATACATAAATTATTGATATTTTTCTTTATGAGTAACCCACTATGCCTTCTTGATTGTGTTATGTGCATTTCAGTTTGACATCCCCGATGCAGTTCATTTCGGTTTACTCAGGTGGGACCACCACACATACATAATATTACCTTTAATTCATCCCCTTCAGACAGGGCAGACAGTGCTTGTATTCTAAGTGACAGAAAGATCCAGAATTAAACTTGAAGAAAAATAAATAAATAAATAAATAAATAGCTCCAAGATCTACAGTTACGGTGTGTCTAAACCTCTGGATTGAGTCAGATACCGCAACGATCGGATGACGACATCGAGGAACTAAGCTCCAACGAGTTCTGTTTTATCAGACTGACTTTTATTCCTACTTTCAAACGTAATGACATGTGAGCTGAAGCAATCATTAATATGGAATAATTAAGCATAATCCTATCCAAATGAAATTGTGTATCACGAAGTAGTCTGAGTTCATTTTAAATGAGATAATAATAATAATAATAATAATAATAATAATAATAATAATAATAATAATAATAATAATAGCAGCCGCATTCTGAGTGGCTCACATCGTAAAGCGCTAACATTCTGTGCCCAAGTTGGCAGGTTCGATCCCAGCGTAGAACGGTGGCATTTGAAGGTATTCAAATGCGTTAGCTTCGTACAGGTTTCTCGGCACGTAAAAAATATCTTGCATATACAATTCCAGTACCGAAGTATCTCCGGAAACCGCAAAAGAAGTTAGGGAGATGGAGACCTTATAACAATAGTAATAACAACGTATTTTCGAATTACGGAAAAGCGCATGAATTTTGTATGGAGAAATAACGAAAGTAAATTAAAAATCTCTCGGGCTGAGTAGCTCGGTCGGTAATGTGCTGGCCTTCTGAGTCCGAGTTGGTGAGTTCAATACTGACTCTATCCAGAGGTATTTGAAGGTGTTCATCTACGTCAGCCTCGTAACTTCTAGATTTACCCTTACGTAAAATAACTACTGTATGACAAAATTCCGGGACCTCTGCGTTTCCGAAAACGGTGAAAGTAGTCAGTACGGTGCAAATAACATCATTATCAAAGTAATATTCTAAGATCAAAAATAAGAAGGAAACCAAAGGGAACTGGGTGACTGCGGGGCACGGCTGGTGACACCTGCTTTCCCAGAAGTAAGAGTTTGGTGTCTATAATTCGCTTCTCTGATTCCGACAGTACATCAAACTATTTGCAATTTTTATTTAAGCTAATAATCATTCTGATTTAAAGAGTGTCGTACTTATAATATTTGTGCGTGCTTGTGTGGGTTTAGAACGCTCACACTGTTCACTATTTGAATAAGGTACACCAGTTGATTTCCTTACTCTGTGTTTCCTTATTCGTGTGTGAGGACAGGAATTTTCTCACAGCTCCCGCGGACTCATTATAATTATGTGCAGTCACCTAGACATTGGTGACCAAGTGGAGTGTAGAGTAATTGTGATTATAGGTCCGTATGAATTCAATAGCTAATTTAGAATTTTGGATGGTTTGCATCCATCTCAGTTTCTGCTTAATTTCAGTGCGTTTCGATGAGACTGTCAATAGTTTTGATACCCTTGTTACCGGGCGAGTTGGCCGTGCGCGTAGAGGCGCGCGGCTGTGAGCTTGCATCCGGGAGATAGTAGGTTCGAATCCCACTATCGGCAGCCCTGAAAATGGTTTTCCGTGGTTTCCCATTTTCACACCAGGCAAATGCTGGGGCTGTACCTTAATTAAGGCCACGGCCGCTTCCTTCCAACTCCTAGGCCTTTCCTATCCCATCGTCGCCATAAGACCTATCTGTGTCGGTGCGACGTAAAGCCCCCTAGCAAAAAAAAAAATACCCTTGTTATGGTGTCTGAATGGGTCAGTGATCACTGATCAGTATGTCCAGTACTCGTAGACCGGGTTCTGGTGTGTGGTAGCTGCAGCCAGGAAGTGTGTCTGCGTGGTTGCCCTCGCATAATACACATGTAGATTAGGAATCCCTCACCTGACGTAGAATATCTCAGGGGTTACCTCGAACATACGCAAGCAGGATACATCAGTCACGTTATATTTGCGTAGAAATTGTTCGTGTATTGAGTTTCCTAGCGGGCCTGGCAAACACTCCCGCCAGAAGAAGGGGAAGAGAAACCAGGTTCGAAATCCTAAGATTACATTTTCCGTTCTTTCGTCTTAGAATACATTATTTAGACAGTACCGGTCGGAAGTTTAATACCACATTCAAATACCATGAAATGTCACATAGAATCTAAATGACCGTCATAGAAATGCAGTGACTTTGACGTTGAATACGTCTCTAGTTTCAGAACTGTATTTGACCTTGTAAGCATTACAAAAATATAGGAGTTTTAAAATCTAGATGGCACTT